>NC_066879.1:917199-1627199 GCF_022985175.1 Labeo rohita
TTGAGCTTGTTGAGCTTCAATCTGGATTCAGGTGAGGAGCTCTATCCGGGTCACGGCACCAAAACTGTTGGAAACTCAGAAGCGAAGACCAGGAGACTCTTGGGTATCTTCAGCAGAATTCTTTATTGAGAATGCGCTGCGTAGCTCTGCAGTCCTCAAAAGTCTGACAATATCTCAGCACAGCAAAGTATATAGGTTTGAAGGAGGCGGAGTACATAGAGGTGGAATCAATCTAAACAAATTTTTTCTTAGAGACCAGGAGACGTTTTTGGATATCTTGAAGCAGAAGTTTCTCTTTATTCAGATACTCGCTGCTCTGCACTGCAGTCTTCAAAAAGTCTGACAATATCTCAGCACAGCAAAGTATATAGGTTTGAAGGAGGCGGAGTACATAGAGGTGGAATCAATCTAAACAAAGCATGCAAATGTGGTACAGGAAATCAGCCCAGTAAAAGATTTTTCCCAGCCTTGATCTATTTAGCATACAAGTGTCATTCAAATGCAAAGGTGCTAAACAAAAGGCACAGTTGTACCTTGAGCTTAGACTTCACACTTAACTTGGGAAACCTGCCAGATGCTCAGGAAATGTATAAAGACAAAAGGTTACTGTCTCAGGGCTTAGGCTGTCTGCTAAATCACAATATACATAACCTTTTAGAAATTTGTAATCCAACAGCATGCCAAACAGAGACAGGTTATAAATTACTGCAGTCACAATTAATTTGAAATGTTTCTCATAGATCAAAAGAGTGTTTAAAAATACAAATGCACATAACTGATTGATAATGATACTTGTGTGCATACATGCAAACCCAAAAAATATTTAGACATTCAAGCCACTCTTAAAAGTGTATGAATACTATTGCATTAATTTTTTTTTTTTTGCCATGAACCTTGAAATACAATCATCCCTTTCCTAAAATATGAAGACAGATATATTTGTACGTGTAAAGGCCTATTTATAAAGAGCTTTGCACATGAAATGCAATAAATAAAT
This sequence comes from Labeo rohita, assembly GCF_022985175.1. Lineage (NCBI taxonomy): Eukaryota > Metazoa > Chordata > Actinopteri > Cypriniformes > Cyprinidae > Labeo > Labeo rohita. The sequence goes on from NC_066879.1 coordinate 918,197, forward strand.
AAATTAATTATATTGTGGCCTCAAGATATGTTAATGGCCAAAAATGTATCTAAAATGAGGGAACAAATTAGTACAACATGACCACAATTAAGTTAAATGGAAAAAATTGAGGTGGGAAAAATCTTAATTTGTCTTTTTTCCCCACATCATGTAAATCTGTACTGTGAAAAACATATTAAAATTGAAGATATAAAAAATATATTATTTCTATTTATATAAATGATTTATAACAAACATATTTGTATTATTGTTTAATAAATATAATATTAGAATTTAATAAATATTGAAAATCTGAAATTGAGATTTGTACATCATCTAAGAGCTGAATAAATAGCTTAAAATAAAATAAAGCTTGCCATTGATGTATGGTTTGTTAGGATAGGACAATAATTAGCCAAGATACTCCTATTTAAAATCTGAAATCAACCATTGAACTATTGATGAAATCAAATGTTAAATCTGGAATCTGAGGGTGCAAAAAATCTAAATATTGAGAAAATCGCCTTTAAAGTTGTTCAAATGAAGTTCTTAGCAATGCATATTACTAATCAAAAATTAAGTTTTGATATATTTAGGGTAGAAAATTTTAAAAATATCTTCATGGAACATGATCTTTACTTAATACCCTAATGATTTTTGGCATAAAAGAAAAAATGATAATTTTGACCCATATGTATTGTTTGCTATTGCTATAAATACACATGTGCTACTTATGACATCACATCATCACATTAACTTGAACATGTTCCATCTATATTTAAAATCCAAAAAGTATCCAAATGCTTTTTGTCTTCAAACTATGTTTATGTGTCTTCAGATGAAAAGGAAAGAGCTGACGAGGAGAGATGATGAAGACGGAGACAGCATGCTGTCATCTACTCTTTCTGATGGAGGCAGCACCAAGCGCAAAAGGTACATTTACAGCATTAAATCTTCTAGTAGTAAATGTTCGGAGCTTATCATAGTCTTAATCATTGAGCGTTTGTGGGCCCTAACGCATCACCTCTGGCAGCCATAAGAAGAACACAAAGAAGAACCGCATGAAGACTCTGTACGCCGCTGTGGCGGAGACTCGGGAGATGGGCACAGGCCGGAGACTCTGCGACCTCTTTATGGTCAAGCCCTCAAAAAAAGACTACCCAGACTACTACAAGATTATACTGGAACCAATGGACCTGAGGACCATCGACCACAACATCCGCTCTGACAGATACCCCGGTGAGGACGCCATGATGGAGGACATGAAGCTGATGTTCCGTAATGCACGTCACTACAACGAAGAAGGCTCACAAGTGAGTTTGAGGGAGAACCATATAGATTAAATGAGCACTTCTCCATTGCCCTAGGTTTTATAAATACTAACTACTCTGTTGTTTCATGACTAGCTTGTTGGTTTGACTCTAGGTCTACAATGACGCCAACATTCTGGAGAAGATTTTGAGAGAAAAGCGAAGGGAACTCGGACCTCCGCCGGATGACGATGACATCATTTCACCCAAGCTGAAAATTAGTATGTTTCGAAAAAATGTATAGATTTAAAATGCATTTATATTTAAGTCTATTAACAAATTTACAGACATATCGCTCAAGACGTACTAATATAAAAATGGTAATTAAACTTTATTTGCTGTACTACTTGTGCACAATGCACATTTCTTAATATTAAGCCTAAAATATGTTTTAATGTCACTGTTGATGAGGATTGTATGATCTTTAAATAATGTCAGTCTTTAAATGCAAGGTATTTAAAGTGTACTTAAAGTATGCTTGCAATAGTTCCACTTCAGCACAATCAAATATACTTAAGTATATCTTTAGTTGGACTCCAGCACTACTTCCACACAATTAAAGTGCATTAAGTACAAAATTAGTTGTTCCAATTGATCAGACTTTAAATATACCAGTTTAGTATACTAAAAGTATAATTGCAGGGTGTTTTTATTAAGTACATAATATGTATTTGTAGTATACTTAGCATGAAATAAATGTATTTTAAATACATTTTAGCATATTTATTTATCAAAATATGTGTATTGTCTGGTAACAGAACAACTAGAAACAACTAGTCACTACCAAGCAAGTCTTTGTGATAATTAATAATAATTATTTTTAAAAAATTGATTATTGGTATGCACTGCCGCTCGAAGGTTTGGGATCAGTAAGACTTGTAATGTTTTTAAGGAAGTCTCTTACGCTCATCAAGGCTGCATTTATTTGATCAAAAATACAGAAAAAACAGTAATATTGGAAAATGTTATTACAATATAAAATAATGGTTTCTATTTTAATATACTTTAAAATACAATTTATTCCTGTGATGCAAAGCTGAATTTTCATCAGCTGCTACTCCAGTCTTAAGTGTCACATGATCCTTCAGAAATCATTCTAATATGCTGATTTATTATTAGAATGATCAATGTTGGATAATATCAACAGTTGTGCTGACAAATATTTTTGGAACCTGTGATACTTTTTTTCAGGATTATTTGATGAATAACAAATTAAACACAACAGAATTTATTCAAAATATAAATCTTTTCTAACAATGTAAATCTATGCTATCACTTTTTATTAATTTAACACATCTTTGGTGAATAAAAGGAATAATTTCTTTCAAAAAAGAAAGAATAAAAATTTACTGGCCCCAAACTTTTGAACAGTAGTGGATATTGTTAGAAACCCTTTATATTTTAAATAAATGCTGTCGTTTTTAACTTATTTATCAAAGAATCCTGAAAAAAAGTATCACAGGTTCCAAAAAAATATTAAGCAGCACAACTGTTTTTAACATTGATAATAAATCAGCATATTAGAATGATTTCTGAAGGATCATGTGACACTTAAGACTGGAGTAACAGCTGATGAAAATTCAGCTTTGCATCACAGGAATAAATTATATTTTAAAATATATTAAAGTAAAAAAACATTATATTATATTGTAAAAGAAATGTTGCAGTATTACTGTGGGTTTTTTTTCCTGTATTTTTGATTAAATAAATGCAGCCTTAATGAGCATAAGAGACTTCTTTAAAAGCATTACAAGTCTTACTGATCCCAAACTTTTGAGCAGCATTGTATAATCACAAAATGTGAGAGCAAAACGTTCAGCTATACAAACAAGCATTTTTATAAATCACTTTTTTTATTGCAATCTTATGTCAAAATATTTTTTTATATCATGCATTGTAACTTTGAGTTTTGTTGTCCACGTTTTAAACATGCATACATGTTTGTCAGACGCTCTTTGTAGGATAGTCATCGGTGGACTACAACAAATCACCAGTTGCAGGATAATCCTAAATAAGAAGTGTGCAATTGTTATTCCCAAAAGACATTCCTAAACCACTCTAGTATTTGTTTTGCACCACCTCTCATTCACTAATTGCATTATCCTTCTTTTTATAGTTAGTCCCCAAACTCATGCCACTGGTTTAACTAGACCTCTTAAACTAATGAAGCAATGTTGTGAACGTGCCTCAGAGCCAGTATTTACTCTTGGCAACCGTCAAGAGTTGTTGCATGTTAAACTGAGATAGGAGAAAGTATTTTAACACTGGACCTTTAACCTTTTAAACGTTCTCTTTTTTTGAAGTCTCATGAGTCATGGGTTTTATAGTCTACATAACTGCAATGCCACTTTTGACCACGTGCCACTTTCATTCCAGGGAAGAGCGGCATCTCTCCTAAAAAGTCCAAGTACCTGACTCCTCTGCAGCAGAAACTCAATGAGCTCTATGAAGCGGTGAAGAACTACACCGACAAGCGCGGACGGCGTCTCAGCACCATCTTCCTCCGTCTTCCATCCCGCGCTGAGCTTCCAGACTACTACGTGGCCATCAAGAAACCCATAGACATGGAGAAGGTGAAGACCCACATGCTGGCCAACAAGTACCAGGATGTCGATGCTCTGGTGGAAGATCTAGTGTTGATGTTCAACAACGCCTGCACCTACAACGAGCCTGAATCGCTGATCTACAAAGATGCATTGGTGCTTCACAAAGTGCTTTTGGAGACCAGGAGGGATTTGGAGGGAGGCGACGACGCGCACGTGCCAGATGTTGCGCGACTCATCCAGGAGCTCGTTCGCAATCTCTTCGTCTCGGTTCTCGGTCATCAGGATGATGAGGGACGCTGCTATAGCGACTCGCTGGCGGAGATTCCAGCTGTTGATCCCAACAATCCCGATAAGACCCCGTTGAACTTTGAGATCATCAGAGCTAACGTGGATAAGGGCCGTTATAGGAGACTAGACGTGTTCCAGGACCATATGTTTGAAGTTTTGGAGAAAGCCCGACGCCTGCACAGGTGATGCTCACCATTCACTCATTTTGTCTAGGATTAATGTACCTGGAGAGGTTAAATGTTGCTTTTGCACAATACCAGATGTTTTTAATTGTGTCGTAGGACTGATTCTGAGATCTTTGAGGACTCTGTGGAGCTCCAGCAGTTCTTCATCCGGATCAGAGATGAACTGTGTAAGAACGGAGAGATTCTGCTGTCGCCGGCCCTCAGCTACACCACGAAACACCTGCACAGCGACGTGGAGAAAGAGAAGAAAGAGAAGCTGCCTAAAGAATATGAAGAGGATAAACTCAAGAGAGAGGAGGAGAAGAAAGGTACTCTTCCAAAAGTATTCAATTCAGTTTTTAGACTGATTTATTTATTCAAAAACACATACTAAATGCAGTTTCTATCATATCATAGTAAAGAACAAAACCTTATTATATATATACACACTGCTATTCAAAAGTTTGGGGTTAGTAAGATTTTTAATGTTTTTTAAAACTAGTTTCTTATGTTCATGAATGCTGTGTTTTTTTTTTAAATCAAAATTATGGAAAGAAATATATATTGCGAAGTATTATGAAGATGTAAAACAATGTTTTTCTATTTTAATATACATTAAAATCTAATTTATTCCTGTGACCAAAGCTGAATTTTCAGCATCATTACTCCAGTCTTCAGTGTCACATGATCATTCAGAAATCATTCTAATATGCTGATTTTTTATCAGTGTTGAAAACAGTTGTGCTACTTAATATTTTTAAAAATGTGATACTTTTTTCTGGATTCTTTGATGAATACAAAGTTAAAAAGAACAGTTTTTATTTAAAATAGAAATCTTTTCTAACCATATACACTACTGTTTGGGGTCAGTACATTTTTATTCATTCTTTTTTTTTGAAAGAAATTAATACTTTTATTCAGCAAGGATGTGTTAAATTTATAAAAAGTGATAGCAAAGATTTATACTGTTAGAAAAGATTTATATTTTGAATAAATGCTGTTCTTTTTAACTTTTTATTCATCAAAGAACCCTGAAAAAATTATCACAGGTTCCAAAAAAATATTTGTTAGCAAAATATTTGCTAACATTGATAATTCAAATAATAAATTAGCATATTATAATGATTTCTGAAGGATCATGTGACACTTAAGACCAGTGTTGGGGAAAGTTACTTTTAAAAGTAATGCATTACAATTTTGTGTTACTCCCTAAAAATGTAACTAATTATGCTACTTAGTTACTTGCTATGGAAAGTAATGCGTTACATTACTTTTGTGTTACTTTTTAAATCTGTGCAGGGCTTGCTTGTTTGTTTTTAATATAATTTTTTTTTTTTTTTTGGCAAATATAAAAGCGCTTTTATACCAAAAGTGAAATCAATAAGCCTCAGGCTAAAGGTAAAGTAAATTCATGTTTGTACAGTAAAACGCAGGAAAAGAAAGTTCGACACTCTTCAGCAATAAAAAAAAGAATCACAAATGTTTATCTGTAATTTTTGCTTATCAGTATGATTGAACTGGATCATCAAAGCTCAGCAGCAAAGACATTGGTTAATAAAATGGGATTAAATACATAAAGGATATTGCAGGTTTGCGTCATATTCTGAGTTTGCATTTCTCTGTTTTTATTCATTTATATACTCAGAATACTCAGTCTGTTTTGTTTAGTTTTTTGTGAGTGAGATGAATTAATGCATGTTCACATTTATTCTAGAACTAAAGTAACATCTTACTCCCGATTTCTCTCAGCATGGCAACAGGAGAGCTTAGTTGAAAAAGTAACTCAGATATTTTCTTATAAATTAAAAAAGTAATGCGTTACTTTACTAATTATGAGGGGAAAGTAATCTGATTACGTAACTCGTTACCCCCAACTCTGCTTGAGACTAGAGTAATGACTGATGAAAATTCAGCTTTATATCACAGAAATAAATTATATTTTAAAGTATATTAAAATAGAAATCATTATTTTATATTCTAATAACATTTTGCATTATTACTATTTTTTTTCTGTATTTTGGATCAAATAAATGCAGCCTTGATGAGCATAAGAGACTTCTTTAAAAAACATTATAAGTCTTACTGATCCCAATTTTGAACAGCAGCGTGTGTATATATATATATATACACACACACACACACACAATTGATTAAATATATTTTAAACATTTGTCTGCCAAATCAAGGTCACATGGTGCAACCAACAAAGTCATGTGGTGCAACCATTGTGCAGAAACAGGCAAAAAAGACAAATATTTTAATTATTTTTTATATAGACTGAGATTAAAAAAATTTCATAACTTTAAATTCAGAAAAATATTCCTATTATTTACGCTTGATGGTGACACCACTTGACATTTTCATCACTTTGATAGACATAGGGAATTCTGTCGTGTGTTTAACACAGTTGTCACTCTCAAACTTTGGAGTGTGCACGTTGCCAATAAATGTCATGTTTTGTAGTTCAGATGGCTGTTGATGAATCTTTTCACACTGATCTCCAGAGGCTGAGAAGAGTGAGGACACAGCGGGTGGTGGATGGCAGGGAGCCCTGCAGCGCAACTACAGCCAGGACTGCAGCTTCAAGGACAACATGTACCATGTGGGAGACTATGTTTATGTCGAACCCACAGAACCAAACCTGCAGCCGCACATCGTCTGCATAGAGCGCCTCTGGCAGGATGATGCAGGTGTAAATTACATATTTCACCATATTACTGTTTTACTTTATTTTTAATGAAATAAATGCAGCCGTCAAAGACATTAGAAAATCTTACTGACCTCAAATGTTAGGGTAGCTAAACTATATGTGTGTATTTTTTCATGAAGGAGAGAACTGGCTTTATGGCTGCTGGTTCTATAGACCCAACGAAACATTTCATCTCGCTACACGCAAATTTCTTGAGAAAGAAGTTTTCAAAAGTGACTATTACAACAAAATCCCTGTCAGTAAAATACTGGGCAAATGTGTCGTCATGTTTGTGAAGGTAATATTATTCCATTAAACAAAACATATTTGTGCATGACTTCACGATTGTAAAAACATTACATCTGTCTGTTCCGATAAACATCCTTATTGCAGGAGTATTTCAAGCTTCAGCCTGACAGCTTCAGACCCGAAGACGTATTCGTCTGCGAGTCTCGTTATTCCGCGAAAACCAAGTCCTTCAAAAAGATCAAGATGTGGACGATGCCCCTGAGCTCAGTCAAGTTCGTCCCTCGTGAAGTGCCGCTGCCCGTGGTTCGAGTGGCCTCCATGTTTGCACCCAAACAGGACAGTGAGAAGCCTCCTGAGGTGGCAGAGGATGGCAAAGCGGCACCATCCATTATTGATAAGGTATGACATATACTGACAAATGTTGAATATATAGACATGTGCTGCCTGACCGTCAATCTGTGTCTTCAGGAGAGAGAGGATGTCACTATGGAGGTCAGTAATGGAGAGCCAGGCTGCCAGTATTATGAGCAGCTCTGCTACAACGACATGTGGCTGAAAGTGGGAGACTGCGTCTACATCCGCTCTCATGGGCTCGTGCGCAACCGCGTGGGCAGGTACGGCACCATTCACGACTGTGTTGTTCATGTTGTGGAGAAATGAAAAGTACACAAGGGCACTATAAAGGTAGTTAAAGGGTACATCACCCAAAAATGAAAATTCCGTCATCAACTCACTCTCAAGTCTTTCTAAACCCATAAGACTTCATCCTTCGAAACACAAATTAATGCATTTTAAAATCTGCACTGAAAGTCTATTCCACCAAAACTTGAATTAAACTGCTTGATGCATATATATTGCTTTAGAGATGTCTTTAGTAACTTTTTAAATGATCTTGTACCAAGAATTCAAATGTCAAGTGGTGTCACTATATAAAAAAGGAATATATAAAATATCTATCTGTCTAGAGAGAGAGAGATGGTGACACTACTTGACATTTGAATTCTTGCCACAAAGCAAGAACTTCTTTATTCCATAGACACTGGGAATTCTTTCCTGTGTCTACCACAGTTCTCACCCTCTAAATGTTGGAGTGTGCAAGTTGCCAATAATTGTATTATATATATATAGAGAGAGAGAGAGAGAGAGAGAGAGAGAGAGATGGTGACACTTGGATTAAACTTGGATTAAACTGCTTGATGCATATTTATTGCTTTAGAGATATCTTTAGCAATTGTCTGAAGCATGTAAGGTTTTGGTGGAATGGACTTGCAATACTAGGACAGAAATCTTTCAGGTTGCATTAAAAATATCTTAGTTTGTGTTTTGAAGCTTAATGAAACACTTGCAGGTTTGGAATGACATGACGGTGAAAAATTAATGACACTTGTGTGCAATGTATTTCAAGTTATCCAAAGTCTTGGACGTCAAATATGGTAACAATTATTATTTATTATTAATTATATATATAATTGGTTAAATATATTTTAAACATTTGTCTGCCAAATCAAGGTCACATGGTGCAACCAACAAAGTCATGTGGTGCGACCATTGTGGAGAAACAGGCAGAAAAAACAGCCCTTCATGACTGTTATTTTGCTATTTTTTTTATTCATTTTAATTTTTAAACTTTACATTCAGAAAACTATTCCTGGATTGATTATTAATTTTAATTAAATGAATTTTATTTTAACTTTGAAATTTATAGAGAGAGAGAGAATTATTATGCCAAGAATTTAAATATCAAGTGATGTCACCATCAAAATATATAGAGAGAGTGAGAACTGAATTAAATACAGGAAAGAATTCCCAATGTATAGTTACACCACAAGAATTCAAATGTCAAGTGGCATCACCATTAATATGATATATATATAATATATGTATGTATGTATATATATATATATATATATATGTTGATGGTGACACCACTTGACATTTGAAAAAAACACTTTGGGGAATGACTTCTTTATTCCGTAGACATTGGGAATTCTCTCCTGTGTTTAACACAGTTCTCAATCTCTAAACTTTGGAGTGCTAATAATTGTATTTATATTTATAATATTCTCCATATGTATTAAATTTATCCAAATTCTTGGATGTCACATTTGCTTACAAGATATGCAAAAACCAGCAATGTTTGGTGTCACTGCTGTTAACAAAAATGATGGTACACAACATAGCAGTGTTTTTTTGAGAGAACAAACCTTTACATCTGGATCTCTCTGTGTTGTTTTATCTGTTTGTACACACTGTAGCCGTAGGTGCCACATCTCATCTGTCCATAACATCAAGACCAGAAACACACATTACTAGAAAACATTTGTGATGTATTTGAATTATTTGTGACATTTCTTTCCTTACATATGAACGGTTTTGTGTTGTAATAGATTAGAGAAGATGTGGGTGCGAGATGGAGCTGCCTATTTTTTCGGGCCCATCTTCATCCATCCCGAGGAGACTGAGCATGAACCTACTAAGATGTTCTACAAGAAGGAAGTGTTCCTCAGCAACCTGGAAGAAACCTGCCCTATGACCTGTATTGGAGGTAACAGGCTTCAAAGTTAAGTTCCATCACTACAGCTGTATTACTGACTGGAGAACATTGACTCCAGACAGAGTTACTTACATTGAATAAGGGATTTGTTAGTTTTCCTGATTAAATCTTATCACCATCTCTTCTCACACATCTGGACTTTCATTTTTTTTCCTCAGGGAAGTGTACAGTGTCTTCTTTCAAAGATTTCCTCTCCCTGCCGGCCAACTGAAATGCCGGAGGAGGATGTGTTGCTGTGTGAGAGCCGCTACATCGAGAGCGAGAAGCAAATGAAGAAGTTTAAAGGGCTGAAGCGTTTCTCTCTGTCGGCCAAAGTAGTTGAGGATGAGATCTATTACTTTCGGTCAGTTGCTTTATTCTTGTTAACTACTGAAGTGACATTAGTGTGTAGCTGATGATCTCATCAGGGATTCCTCATTTCTGTCCCATAATCAGACACTGGGTTCATGCTTTTGGTTATCTCTGTCAGAAAGCTCATAGTGCCTCAGAAGGAGCCGTCTCCACTGCTGGATAAGAAGATCGAGGAGTTGGAGGCCAAGTTTGCAGACATGACGGATGAAGAGCTGGAGGATTTGGGTGATGATGATGGAGACGGATCAGATGCTCACTGCATGCCGACGCTTCAGACTCAGCTGACCAGCGACATGGACATGCTGCATTACGCTCCTCCGCAGGTCTGCAGTATGCTGATGTTGACAGAAAAATCATTGTTTGTCTTCGCTGATTTACGCTTGGAAAACGAATGATCTGAGAAGGGTCTGGTGTCGTAGAATTTGTCTTTGTAGTATTTTGTAAAGAGCAAGACTGTTCACTATCCGCATAAGGTCCTGTCCATTTTGCAGCTTATTCTTGTCAGAAACGGCCAACTTTCGACATGCAAACTGACCAGCCACAGGTTGTTTCTTTTGTAAATGACATTTTGTGGTTGCTAAATCTTTATGATTAAAACATAAAACATGCACTAATCTATGGAAGCCCGTTTCCGCCACTGAATAAAAAATAAAAAAGGTAATCGCGACTTTTTATCTCACAATTCTGACTTTTTTCTCGCAATTTCAAGTTTACGTCTCGCAATTCTGACTTTTTCTCAGAACTGTGACATATAAATGCACAATTGTGAGTTATAAAGTCAGAATTGTGGGATATAAACTCACAATTGCAAGAAATAAAGTCAGAATTGCAAGATATAAACTCGCAATTCTGATTTTTTTCTTGCAATTGCGATTTTGTATCTTGCAATTCAGACTTTTTTCTCAGTTCTGACTTTATAACTCACAATTCTGAGAAAAAAAGTCAGAATTGCAAGATAAGTCGCAATAAACTTTTTTTTTTTTCAGTGGTGGAAACAATTTTCCAAACAAATCAAAGATTTAAGAAGAGTATTTATTATTTTTACTTTTTAAATGGACTCATAATAGGCTTTATACAAGAATAAGGTCAACTTTAAGGTTGTAACTTTATTAGATTAAATTAGTAATATTTTGAGAATATGGGCAAATTTAGTAGAATAAACCCTCGAAAAAAGTAATAGATTTAAAATGCATTTATTTTATACTAAGTATAGTTCAAGTCAATTAACATATTTACTGACATATCACTCGAGACTTACTGATATAAAAATTGCAATTAAACTATACTTGTGCACAATGCACATTTCTTAATATTAATCCTAAAATATGTTTTAATGTCAGTGTTGATGAGGATTGTATGATCTTTAAATAATATCAGTCTTTAAATACGCGATATATTTAAAGTGTACCTATAGTATATTTGCAATAGTTCCACTTCAATCAAATATACTTAAGTATATCTTTAGTTGGACTTCAGCAATTCTTCCACACAACTAAATTGCATTGAGTACAAAATTAGTTGTTCCAATTTATCAGACTTTATATATACCAGTTTAGTATACTAAAAGTACAATTGCAAGATATTTTTATTAAGTACATAATATGTAAATGTATTTGTAGTATACTTAGCATTTAATAAATGTGTTTTAAATACAGTTTAGTATGTTCATTTTTCACTAGGGAAGTCGTAGCATTATGAAATTATTGCTGGAACATAAAGATATGCAATATGTTCACTTTTCCATTCACTTTTCCATAATTTTTTTTAGAAAATGTTCGACCATTGCGCTCACATCTTTTTCAGCATCTCATGCATAACAAAAAACATGGTGCTCAAGTTAAAATAAGATCAACTTTAACAAAAACACATCTCAAGACCTTACTTTTTTCATTCATTCATTCATTCCATGTCTTGCATTTTTAAACACAAAAGACACGTAAATGGCTCCTTGAAAAGAAATGGTTTGAAAAATTAAAATGAGTTGAAAATTCAGTCACTCTCAGGTCATCCAAGATGTAGATGAGTTTGTTTGTTAATCAGATTTGTAGAAATGTGTCATTCGATCAGTTGCTTACCAATGATCCTCTGCAGTGAATGGGTGCCGTCAGAATGAGAGTCCAAACAGCTGATAAAAACATCACAATAATCCACAAGTAATCCACACCACTCCAGTCCATCAGTTCACATCTTGAGAAGACAAAAGCTGCTTGTTTGTACGACTAGGTCTATCCAGTGACTAGTTCTTCTGTGCTAACAGTCACTTTAGCAATTGAAGCCTGTAATTTCCAGTTTTGTGTATGAATGGATGGATGAGTCAAAAGTAGCATGAGCATCCTTTATGCATGTTAAGGTCAAGACTAAATGATCTGTATCTCATTTTTTCCACAGTCCACGCCAAAGTCAATTAAGGGTCTGTCGAAGAAGGAGGGGGCGAAGAGGAAGATCAACATGAGTGGGTACATCCTCTTCAGCAGTGAAATGAGAGCCGTCATCAAGGCCCAGCACCCTGACTTCTCCTTTGGAGAGCTCAGTCGACTGGTCGGCACAGAGTGGAGGAACCTTGAGGCTACTAAGAAAGCTGAGTACGAAGGTAAAGTGTTGCATTTTGCTGTTCTTCTCAAAATAAATTTGCCTGAAACTCATCTGTGGACACTGCTGCATGAGATGCAGGTTCTCCATCAACTTGTTTTTATCTTCTGTCATCGTTTCAGAGCGGGCAGCTAAGGTAGCGGAGCAGCAGGAGCGAGATCGAGCAGCGCATCAGAACTCCCCAAGAGCAGGTACCCCAGTAGGGGCGCTCATGGGGGTAGTACCTCCCCCGACCCCCATGGGGATGCTTAGCCACAGCATGACGCCTATGGCAGGTAACCCCTCTCAGATGTGGTGGACACACCTTCTGGTGCCACACAGAGCTGCAATAAGAAGCCTAACTGCTAACATGATCATCTCCAGTGCACCTTCCACCTTCAGCCAGTTCATCCCTTCTGCATAGCTGCCATGTTTCAGTGTCTGTAATCCCAGAACTAACTTCTGTTTTCTGAATGTGATTTTGAATGCATGGCCTTGTCATCCATCAAAGAATTACTGCATGAACTGTAACAACCATGATGGAATGATGCTCAGCCATGCATTCGGTGAACTTTTCCGTGTTTCCACTGACTTGAGAGCTGGACAGTGATAGAAGTCATTGTTTGTCAAAATAAATAAATAAATAAATTGGGCATCTTTATGCTGTCTTAAACTGAATAGAATAATATGTACACTACCAGTCAAAAGTTTTTGAACACAAAGAAGCCTCTTCTGCTCGCTAAGCCTGCATTTATTTTATCCAAAATACAGCAAAACAGTAAAATTGTGAAATATTTTTACTATTTAAAATAACTGTTTTAAAATGTAATTTATTCCTGTGATCAAAGCTGAATTTTCAGCATCATTACTCCAGTCTTCAGTGTCACATGATCCTTCACAAATTAATATTATTATCATCATCAATATTTAAAACAGTTGAGTACAAAGATCCAAATATCAGCACTTAACTGAAATAAAAAGCTTTTGTAACATTATACATTATACACTATTTTTTTTTTTTTTTCATTTTTTTGGGAAAGAACTTATAGAAATTAATACTTTTATTTAGCAAGGATGCTTTAAATTAAAAGTGATGATAAAGACATTTATAATGTTACAAAAGATTCTTTTTCAGATAAATGCTGTTCTTCTGAACTTTCTATTCATCACAGAAACCTGAAAAAATTCTAGGAATAGAATTGATAATTGAGAAATTCTATAATAATAATAATAATAATAATAATAATAATAAATATTTTTGGGCAGCAAATCAGAATATTAGAATAATTTCTGATAGATTATGTGACTGGAGTAATGATACCAAAAATTCACATCATTATCACATCAAATTCACATCAAAAAATCACATCATTAAATTACATTTTTTAAAATATATTAAAATAGAAAACAGTTATTTTAAATAGTCAAAATATTTAAAAATGTTACTGTTTTTGCTGTACTTTGGATCAAATAAATGCAGGCTCGGTGAGCAGAAGAGACTTCTTTAAAAACATTAAAAATCTTTTGACTGGTAGTGTAACAAATATGAGAAATATATTAGAAAACAATATTACCCATAACAATAATGACCCATATTAGATTTATTTATTTATTTATTTGTGAGTTGTCAATATCACTTGATATCAGATAATTGTGTATGCAGAGTTTTCCTTTTTTTACATTTAGATTACCTGTGCTAATGCACACTCAAAATTAATTATTAATAACACTAATAATTTATTAACGCCACCTCAAATCTCAAAATGAATATCCATTTTCATACTTCATATTATGTTATGCTGTCTAAATTCACTTGTAGCATTTAAAACTATTGATTTTACTTTATGTAAAAAAAAATATTCATATATATATATATATATATATATCAGCCATTTATCACATACAACATGGTGATCGGCCATAATTTAAATATTGATTCATCTCTAAAATAATTTCACTTATATAAAAATGATGCCTTGACAACTAACTAAAAATAAGTTTTAACTGAAGTACTACAATAACTGAAACTGAAATAAAATTAAGCTAAATAGAAATAAGTTTAATGTTAAAAGCAACCATTGCACAGATTATTTTCTTCAGTGGAAATGCGCTGATTAAGCACAGCTCTGCTGCCCTTTTAGTGGAAAAGGGATCTGTGTGTGTGTGTGTGCTGGGTTTGATGTTTCATTGTGAATGATAAATCAATTATTTTTCATGTAGTGCATGAATTCATTCTCATATAACTGCATGATATACTGATGCATGCATTTGTTGTGTCGCCACCTTCCTCTTCCTCCAAAGGCATGATGTGTAGTTACAGGCCACCCATGCTGCCCTTTCAGGGGCCTGTCGATGGCATGATTAACATGGCCGGCATTCCTCCACATCCCATGGGGGTGCCTACCTTACCCCTCTACTCCCTGTGGGGTTTGCCTAGCATGCCACATGCGGGTAAGGACCACTTCACAGCCACACGTCCCCACTCGCAGTTGCTTCCTGTCTGCCTCTCCGATCCTAACAAGAGGGGCTACCTGGACCATAGGCTCAGGGACTAAAACAACTGAGAGTCTCCCACGGTTCTGTAGGGGAACAGCTCATGCAAAAATGACAGTTCTGTCATCATCAGTACCCACCGTTATGTCAGTCCAAACCTGTATGACCTGTGTGACACAGAACACAAAATGAGATGTTTTGGTAACACTTTACAATACGGTTTATTGTTAACATTCTTTAAAGAAACAGTTCATTCCATAATGAAAATTCTGTCCTCATTTACTCACCCTCAGGTTGTTCCAAAACTGTATGAGTACAGTATGGAACAAAAAGAGGAAGTCAGTGGGGTCCATCAACTGTTTGGTAACCTATATCTTCAAAATCTTCTTTTGTGTTCAGCAGAACAAAGAAATTTAAGCATATTTGGGACAACAAGTACATGAGTTAACATGAACTTAAAAATGAACAATACTTCTACACAGTGTTGGGGGTAACGCATTACAAGTAACGTGAGTTACGTAATATTAGTACTTTTTCCAAGTAACTAGTAAGGTAACGCATTACTTTTTAATTGACAAGAAAATAATTGACACATTACTTGATTTACTTTTCTCAGTGGTGGTAAAAGGCTTTTACGTTTGCCAAAAATAGAACTTTTTTTATTAAAAACAAACAAGCAAGCCCTGCCCAGATATAAAAAGTAACGCAAAAGTAAAGTAACATTACTTTCTATAAAAAGTAACCAAGTAACGTAATTTGTTCCTTTTTTAGGGAGTAACTCAATATTGTAATGCATTACTTTTAAAAGTAACTTTCCCCAACACTGCTTCTACAGTGTTTATTAATTCTTGTTAATTTCATTAATGAACTTGCATGAACATAAACTAACACAAATATAGTTTAATAAATGCTATAAATATATTGCTCATTGTTAGTTCATATAAGTTAATCTATTAACTTATGTTAACAAATGAGACCTTATGGTAAAGTGTTACCAAAATATTTAATGTTACTGATATTTTGAAGAATATTCAAGCTCTTTTATATATAAACAATATATAAAAGGAGATCCAGCTCCTCCCATTATGCTCTGCAATCTGCAGCGAGCTCCCTCTCCTTTTCAGCTCTAATTCTTCACGGCGCGTCCTTTAGTAAATCCTCACAGTACTATTTTAACGCCAAAAGACGTTTTGCACTGGTGCATGCTGTTAGTAAATCTGGCCCTTAGTGAATAACAACTTCAATTTCAGTCTTTTCCAAACATCATATGGACGACTTTTATAAGCAGATTTTTGGAGCTTGACGGCCCCTCGTCACTATATGATTTTGTTGAATATAAAAGGGTATGAACATTTATCTCAGTTTCTCCTTTTGTTTATTTTAGGATAAATTTCTGTGGGTTACACCATAAGCTCCTATCAGATGCTAATGATTTCAGCAAATGAAAACTGAATCTCCATAGATTAACATGAACATAGAGAGCTCGGGGTGTCAGTTCACTTTGAAAGTCTCTTATTCCCAATGTATCCTGAAACCTCTTTCACAGGTATAAATGGGATGGCCCCAGGCTCTACAGGAAGCACTTACGGAACTCAGGTAACGCTCATGTGGACGTTTTTAACATTTATCGCTTACAGTTACAGGGTTCAACGGGGCTAAAGGCACACCCTAAGAAAAATGTGCTTTTCACTGCGCCCAAAGTGTATGATTGCAGAAAAATATATACGTTTGTATTGAACAGTTATGGAGCAACAGATTTTGTGTAAAAAAATAAGTCATACAAGTCGTTTATTTTGTTTACAAATCTTATAAATGTATGAGGTGGCAAGGGGTTAAAGGCACACAGTATCGATACAAACACTTTAGCCAAAATGTTTTATAATACTTGTTCAAAACAATCACTTTAGCAAAGTTTGTACTATTTTCAACTTATTTTGATAAGGAAAATACTTATTTTTGTTGAATAAATATACTGTCAGTAAAATATGTTGATATAAAACATATATTTAAAAAACAAAATCATTTTAAAATGTAAAGATTCTGAAAGCATTGAAGGAGATCCCATAGTAATTTAATATAGATTTACAGTAGTAACAACAAATTATATTTTATTATACGATATGATTAATATCATGTTTTTAAATATGATGGTTTCATTCTAAACATGGTGATTATCTTTAAGATAGACACTCAATATAATATATGTGCCCCTGGACCACAAAACCAGTCTTAAGTGTAAATTTCTCGAAACTGAGATTTATACATCATCTGAAAGCTGAATAAATAAGCCTTCCATTGATGTGTGATTTGTTATTATAGGACAATATTTGGCCAAGATAAAACTATTTGAAAATCTGGAATCTGATGGTGCAAAAAAATCTAAATACTGGGAAAATCGCCTTTAAAGTTGTCCAAATGAAGTTCATAGCAATGCATATTACTCATCAAAAATTAAGTTTTTATATATTTACGGTGGGAATTTTACAAAATATCTTCATGGAACATGATCTTTACTTAATATCCCAATGATTATTGGCATAAAAAAAACAATACATTTGACCCATCCAATGTATTTTTGGCTATTGCTACAAATATACCCGTGCAACAGACTAAGACTAGTTTTGTGGTCCAGGGTCACAATCTATCAATGTGATGTCAACAAATGGAAAAGTCAGCCTTCTATTAATTATCATGTTATTATTGTGCCTTTTAGCCCCAACAGCAGGGGCACTTTTTACCCCAAATACCGTACTTTTACATATTCTTTAATTGTTTAAAAACTGCTGTTTTAATTATCTTAAAACTGAAAATCATTAAGAAGACCTTTTTCTCAAGATATATTCAAGAATTTTAGCGATTCTCATTTTTAAAAAGCACAGAATCGACTTTGCGTTGCTGCAAGAATCAGACAAATTTGCACGTGCATCTTGAAAAGCAGATGTTTGGGAAGGTGCTACGCCATGTTTTTCTGCCATCTAGTGGTCTAGAGGAAAATAATATCAAAGACGCTTTTTACCCCGGGGCACCTTTAGCCCCGCTCTACCCTAATGCCAAATGTTTATTTATTTTTATCTTTTGCAAAAATAAAAAAGGGTTGGTTTAAGTTGCTGTGGCACAAAGCAAAAAGGCCAGCTGTTTTTAATTTGTAATACTCTGGGTTTCTCTAAATCTGCGTTTTTTCTAGATGGGTGTGATGAGCTCAGGCCAGCAGGCTCCACCACCCTACCCGGGACAGGGGCAGGTTGGGCAGCCCGCTCTGCAGCAGCCCTCCACCCCCATATTTGTGGCTCCTCCACCCAAACCCCAGCGACTGCTCCATTCAGAGGCCTACCTGAGATATATAGAAGGACTCAGCGCTGAGTCCACTACTGTCAGCAAATGGGACCAAACGCTCTCTGGTGAGTGAGAAGACAGACGGGTTTTCCATGGCCAACACAGATGCAGATTGAAATAGAAATGTTTTCTGAATTTAAACATTTTAGAAAACAATAATATTAGAAAAATGTGTATTATCTGCTAACAAGTCTGTCCTTAGATTTTGGAACCGACGCTAAGGTAACACTAGCAGTCTTAAAACGTCCAAATATTGTCCGTGTGTGTCACTTCAGCTCGCAGGAAGGACGTACGGCTCACAAAAGAGCAGGAGAGCCGTCTGCCCTCTCATTGGCTGAAGAGTAAGGGAGCGCACAAGACCATGGCTGACGCTCTGTGGCGACTACGGGACCTAATGCTACGAGACACGCTCAACATTCAACAGACGTACAACATCCAAAACATCTGAAGCATTCCTCCTCATTCGCACCCGACGAGACGAGCTGTTCTTAGTGTTTTAATGTTGTGATGGAATAACGTTCCGTTTAGGGTTTTGTAATGCTAAATATCGTCCGTTGGCTTCGTTAGTGTTGATGTTTCTTGATAGCACTTTCAATTGGCTGATTTTGTATGTTGCCTATTAAATGTTCTTAGACCAATTTAAACATTTTCATAAAATGTTGAACTTTAAAGTGTTTGTGCATTTAAAATGTTTGTGCGTTGTAATTTGTGACCGGGTTAAGTTAGGATTGTTATGGGAGAATGGCCATTTTTGGGTCTTGGTTCATAAAATGGTATATGACAAAAAAGTTAATACACCTATTTTTCATATCATCCCAGTTGTATTGGCTAATATCACTTTGGAATGGACATCATCTGTCTGTTGTTTCAATAAACTAACAGTGATGGGACTTAATTGTTTTTGTGTGACTGGAAAAAAAATACCCAGGTGAAAAAAGTGCAGTAAGTACACTGTATTTCAGTACACTTCCATAATGTACTTAAAGTGCTCTATTTTCGCACACTATTTTGGACTTAATATACTAAAAATTACATAATGAATGTGAACTAAAATGTGCTTTTAAACACTATCTCTGTAAACAAAATGTACTTTTAAATATACTCATCAAACAGAGAAAATACACTTATTATTTATTTAAAATATAAGAATAATATATAATTGAATTATATTATTCAACTTGAATTCAAACTTTAAAATTTCAAACTATTTCAGACTGAAAACCATCCAAACTTAAAACTTCTTAAACTTTTCAAACTTTTTTAATTTTTCAAACTTTTTAAGACTTTCTTGTCCGGCTTTCTCAAGCCAACTTAAAGTTTGTCTTGACGAACTTTTTTATCTAGTTCTAATATGCTTTTTGTTCCCCTATGATATCATATATTTTTATTATCAGTGTTGAAAACGGTTATGCTGTAAATGTTTATGTGAACTTTGCATTTGATGAATAGCGAGTTCGAAAGAACAGCACTTTTTCAATTGTTGTTGATTAGTTCTCCTTGCACTTGCCCCCTTGAAGGGTTGGCTCATCGGCCGCCATGTTGGTGACGTCACTCCGGAGGGAATGAATGAAGCGTCATCCTTCAGGAGCAGCTTGTGCAGCGCGAGGCCTCACTGCACACTAGACAGGACTAACTACGCTTATTAGCCTCCAAATCATACCGTACAAACGCGAGACCATGTGGGGCGCCGGAGCGGTGAGTTTTGTGTTAGTCTCGTGTTTTTTCTGCGCGTCGGTGAGCGCGGACGGGCTCGTGAATGAGGATGTGAAGCGCGCGCTGGATCTGAGCACTCACCTCGCCAAGATCACAGCCGAGATTCAGCTCGCGAATCACGGAGGCTCGCGGGTGAACAGCTTCACGCTCGCGCTGGAAGCAGAGCTCGCGCCGCACCTCGCCTTCATCGGTGCATCTGTGAGTAACGTTACATTAAATAATAAACACATCTGTGCAGTGACAGACCTGGGTGATGCGGGAGGCTGTTGCTAGCGAACACTGAACACTGACTCTGTTTTTAAACGTGCTTTAACACGTCCCGCGCACAGTTTACTCATTCAGATTATGTGTGTTTACTGAATTATCATAAATCGTTTCCGAACAGTCTTTTTTTTTTGGCACGGAGACAATAGGTAGAGCAACTTTTCATGTGTTGTAGCCTGCGCTAGCTACATAATTCTGCTCAGTTTATGCATTTGCACTTATTTTGACTAGAGCTATCTTAATCAGGGTGGTTAAAATGCAGTGGTGCTTCAAGTAAATACGTTAAGTGAATTCTGATATGATGCATTTAGCGATATTTAAGAGTTTTACGTAGTAGTTAGCATTAGCAGTGGGTGTGCAGCGCACTTCCGCTTTGCTCTGTCAGTGCCAGCGTGACACGTAAGCTCTGGATGCACTATTCACTTCCGTGCTGTATCACCACTGCACTATTGTACACTATTGTAAGTATGCATCCAGAGTCATTTGGTTTTCTTGCTTTTAATAAAAAAGTTGACTTCTTGTGCTTGAATGTGTACATAATCAGCTCTGTGTTTGACACCGAATCCACATGTGAAGCACAGGTAGTCAAGTACTAGTTGACTTTGACCTGTGGACAAAGGTCTTGCATTTAAGCCTAAACTTAATTTAGGGTTATGGGTTTGCACTGTTTTTCTTGCTATAGACTGCAAATTAAAACGTTGTTCAGGTTATAAGAAGTTTTTTATGTTCGCCAGGTTAAGGGGGAGGAAGAGGAGGATGAAAGCCTGGAGCTGAAGGAGACGACTATCCATGGACAAAGGTAAACACAGGGGGGCTATTAGTGTTAAAACAGATTTGAGTTAGGGGTGCACGATAATGGATAAACTCATATTTGCACCAATTATAAATCAGCATTAGTAATTAAAAATTTTTCTTTACAGTTGGTCTCATTTCATAAGAATGTGCTGTGCTTTCACATAAGTACAAATCAAGAGAACATCATCATTATTATAATCATTATATCTAGAAACACGCTCTATATTAGTGACCAATCAGTATATCACCAAAGCCAATATTTGGCTTTTTTTCTATTATTGGCACTTTTTATGCTCTGCTGGTAAATGTTGTGAGCAGGACATCTCTGATTTACAGCAATCACTGTATGGGCATTGTATCAGTTTGTATTCAAATTGATTAATTTATACAGTTTCATTTGAGCAGAATATTTAGCTAAACCCAAGACATGTATGTTTGTCACGTGTTTGTCACATGTTCAAATTTCACGTTTTTCTTTCTTTCTTTCTTTTTCTTTTTTTGTTTGTTTGTTGCTGAGAGAGCAAGTATACATGGTTGCCAGATTGTGTAGATTAACCCTTAAATCAGAATCAGAACCGCTTTATTGCCAAGTATGCTTACGCATACAAGAAATTTGTTTTGGTGTCACAGGCTTCCAGTGCACAGAGACGACAACAACAACACAGAGAAAATAATAACTTTTAACTGTTCATAAGGTATATTGCCTGAGGGAAGAAACTGTTCTTGTGTCTGGCTGTCCTGGTATTTGTGACTCTGTAGCACCAACCAGATGGCAAAAATGCATATCTCAGGTCTTTAGCGACCCGAAACGTCATTCACTACCCTCTCCCTCCTTCATTTTTGAAGTTTGACATCAAATTTCTTAGTATTCCTCATATTCATTATTATATATATATATAAACACACACACTACCGTTCAAAAGTTTGGGGTCAGTACATTTTTATTGTTTCTACCGTTCAAAAGTTTGGGGTCAGTACATTTTTATTGTTTCTTTTTTTTTTTTTTTAAAGATTATTACTTTTATTCACCAAGGATGTATTAAGTTAATAATTAAAAGTTTATTAAAAGTTAATAATAAATAATTTACATTGTTATAAAATATTTATATTTTGAATAAACACTGTACTTTTTAAACTTGTTATTCATGAAAGAATCTAAAAAAAAAAAAAAAAAAAAAAAAAAAAAAATCACAGGTTCCTAAAAATATTTGGCAGCACAACTGTTGATATTATCCAACATTGATCATTCTAATAATAAATCCGCATATTAGAATGATTTCTGAAGGATCATGTGACACTTAAGACTGGAGTAACAGCTGATAAAAATTCAGCTTTTCATCACAGGAATAAATTATATTTTAAAGTATGTTAAAATAAAAAAAAAAAAAACATTATTTTATATTGTAAAAACATTTAGCAATATTACTGTTTTTTTTCTATATTTTTAATCAAATAAATGCAGCCTTGATGAGCATAAGAGACTTCTTTAAAGACTATTACAAGTCTTACTGACCCCAAACTTTTGAACGGTAGTGTATATATTTATGTGTGTATATATATGTATATATATGTGTGTGTGTGTATGTATTGGATGGGTCAAATTTATAAATTTTTCTTTTATGCCAGTAATCATTAGGATGTTCCATGAAGATATTTTGTACATTTCCCACTGTAAATATATCAACTTATTTATTAGTAATATGCATTGCTATGAACTTCTTTTGGACAACTTTAAAGGCAATTTTCTCTGTTTTGACTTTTTTTTTTTTTTTTTTTTTTTTTTTTTTTTGTAACATCAGATTCCAGATTTTCAAGTAATTGTATCTCGGCCAAATATTGTCCTAACAAACCATACATCATACACACCATACATGTTTGTTTGTTTGTTTGTTTTTGTTTGTTTGTTTGTTTAAGTGTATAGGGTAGCTACAGACCCAAGGTGTGTGCAAAAATATGTAAATATCTAATGACTCAATTCATGCAATTCAACTTTATTCCTCGAGGTGGCACAATAATGGTGTGATGTTATGTAATAATGACTGTTGAAACATTCATACATTTAATGTTAAGTAAAACACTGAATGAAATGTATTCATTTAGAAAGTTCACTTCCAGAATAAACATTTCCTGATAATTGTATCACCTCTATGTCATCCAAGATGTTCATGTATTTCTTTCTTCAGTCGGAAGGAATGGGAAAACATTTAAGGATTTTTCTCCATATAGTGACTTCAATGGGAGCCAGTGGGTTAAAGGTCCAAATTGCAGTTTCAGTGCAGTTTCAAAGGGCACTACACGATCCCAGCCAAGGAATAATGTTCTTATCTAGCAAAACGATTTTTTAAAACAATAAAAATTTCTATACTTTTTAACCACAGATGCTCGTTTTGCACCAGCCTGACCTCATGCTTTACACAGTCATGTTGGAAAGGTCACGTGTGATGTAGGCAGAAGTACTGACTCGGTGTTTACAAAATGAATGTGCAAAGAAAGTCAAATAGAACCAAAGAACAGACAAAGAAATAACAGCGTGTGACCTTGCTATAATAATTACATAATGCGAAAAGACACGCATCACAAAGCTAGTGCAAGATGAGCATTTGTGGTTAAAAAGTATATAAATTGTGCTTTTATTTTATTTTATTTTTTTTAAGAAAAAGACCGATTGTTTCGCTAGATAAGACTCTTATTCCTCGGCCTGGATCATGTAGAGCCCTTTGAAGCTGCGTTGAAACTGCAGTTTGGACCTTCAAACCATGGGCAACCATCGCAGTCCACGATATGGAGAAAAATGGAGTAATGTTGTCCTTTAAAAAAAAAATAATAATAATAATTTCTTTGTGACTGAAGAAAGAAAGACATGAAAATCGTGGATGACGTAGAGGTGAATTATCAAGAAATTTTTATTCTGGAAACTAACCTTTCCTTTAAGAAAGAAGCTCTTATTTGGGGATTTAAACTCTTGACATCTGGCAACCTCAAGCATTAAAGCTTGTTACAAATCAAGTTAACAAATGTCAAATGAACAAAAAGTTTTCAGGAAAAATAACGCGTGAACCAGTATCACAGATGAGTGTGCTTGATCAAGAGAAGCATGAAACAATTCATTCTGATTTGTGCAGCCCTAATTTGGATCAAATTAAATGTTTTGCTATTTAGAATACAAACGATTAATCAAATCTAGTCAGAAATCTGCCAAATAAGCACATATATCATTTACAGCTCAAACTTGTTTGTCTCCTGCAGTGGTAAATTCTTCGAGGCACAGTTACCGTCTTCTCTCGCTCCGGGCGCTAAACTGCGGGTGAAGGTTGAGACGGTGTTCAGTCACGTGCTGAAGCCTTTCCCCACCCACATCACCCAGGCCGAGCGTCAGCTGGTGGTCTTCCAGGGGAACCACTACCTGTACTCCCCGTACCCCACACGCTCCCAGACCACACGCGTTCGCCTGGCCTCCAAAACCGTGGAGAGCTACACCAAGCTGGGCAACCCCGCCAAGAGCGAAGAGGCCATAGAGTACGGACCCTTCAAAGATGTTCCTCCCTTCAGCCAGGTGACTGACCACAATCATCACTGTTTTGAATATAGGGATGCAACTATAATATCATGGTATCGCAATAGCAAAACTGTCTCGATATTATCGTAGTCACATGAGGATATGAAACGATATAGGTCTTCTGAGCAAAAAGAGTAGATTTTTTTTTTTTTTTTTTTTAAAAAAAAAAAACATAAAGGTCTTTAAAGTTGTGTTTTGGGCCATTATGCTTTGGCACAGTATCTGTCAAACGAACTAATCCGGAAGGCACAATCATTATGGCTTAATCCCCTCATCAAGCTTGTTTTCTGTTAGATTTCCTGTTTTTTAGATTTGTAGTGAGATGTGTTTTTGTAAGCATGTTTTCACTGAAGCTGGAGTTTTCCTTCAAAATAAAAGTTCTACTGCAGTTTCCATCAAAATAAAAGCTTAAAAGTGGAGTGGGAATTGCTGATGACTAGTGGACTACTAGTTACTGCAGTCCAAATTCAAAACATCTCAAGTGTGTAAATTAGGAAAAAAGTAGTAGTGTAAAGCAGAAATAATATACATAAATTAATGAAAATTTCATATGTATTACAGTGCCATTGTTTTACCATGTATGGCAATTACTGTCATAGGAATAACAATAATACAAAATTGTTTTTAGTATGATATTCTAATTTATTTGGCTTCTAAAACACCAGTGTGAATGTAATTTAGACTGAGATAGTGTATCACAAATAAAAAGAGGATTGAGTCCTCTTTGAAGTTCAGGTACAAATCAATTCACTGACTTTTCTTCTGACTTAAGTTTACTTAGAAACATGGCTTAGAGCTCTTAACTTTGAACTCTCAAAGTGCATTAGAAGAAGAAGAATTTAACTTTAAAATGTAAAGAAAAAAATCCCCAAGTCGTCTTTTGTCTTTTTTTTTTGTTTTAAATATCGCAACAAATATTATCGATATCATCGCATCGTGAGATTTTGATATTGTTACATCTCTACTAGAAACTCTAGTTTACTTTGTGAGCAATATTGTCTTTGTGTCTATAGTCTAATATTGTCTTTATGATGATTATGAAATGCACCTACAGCATTCTGCGTACACTAAAGTTTGGGGTCAGTCAGGTTTTTCTCTTCTGCTCACCAAGGCTACATTTATTTAATTAAAAATGCAGTAAACATGTTACATTGTGAAATATTACAATTGAAAACAACTTGACTTTTTTGATATGAATTACATTCTAAAATATTTCTGTGCTCAAAGCTGAATTCTCAGCATCATTACTCCAGTCTTCAGTGTCACTTCGGAAATCATTCTAATATGCTGATTTGCCGCTTGAAAAACATTTATCAGTGTTGAAAACAGTTGTGCTGCTTAATGTTTAAGAGGAAACAGTGATGCTTTTTTTTCTTTAATGAACTGAATGTTTGAAAGAACGGCATTCATTTGAAATAGAAATGTTTGTAACATTATAAATGTCTTTACTGTCACGTTTGACCAATTTAATGTGTCGCTGCTAAATAAGTGTTAAAATAACTTTTGAAAGCGGCTGTTTTCGTAGGATGTCATGAAGATCCACTATGAGAACAACACCCCCTTCCTCACCATCAGCAGCATCACTCGCACCATCGAGGTCTCTCACTGGGGCAACATCGCCGTGGAGGAAACCATCGACCTGAGACACACCGGCGCTTACCTGAAGGGTCCTTTCTCCCGCTATGACTACCAGAGACAGTCTGATAGCGGCATTTCCTCAGTCAAATCTTTCAAGGTCTCTCAAAATTAAATTTTATATTATACGAAGCTTAAATTAAGCTTTAAACTAGCTTGCGTGGAGAAAACCTTTGCTTATGTTCTTGCTTGTTTGTTTCTGCAGACCATCCTCCCAGCCTCCGCTCAGGATGTGTATTACCGCGATGAGATCGGGAACATCTCCACCTCTCACCTCCAAGTTCTAGATGATTCCGTTGAGGTTGAAATCCGTCCCCGTTTCCCGCTGTTTGGTGGCTGGAAAACACATTACATCATTGGTTATAATCTTCCCAGCTACGAATACCTCTACAACCTGGGTTGGTTTCTGGTATCATGTTGAGGAATTCACACATTTTCAGTTAATTCAGACTGATTATAATGTCACGCATCCTTTGATCCTTTAGGAGATCAGTATGCCCTCAAGATGCGTCTGGTCGATCACGTCTATGATGACCAGGTCATTGACGAGCTGACTGTGAAACTGATCCTGCCTGAGGGAGCCAAGTGAGCATCTGTTATGCGAGAGCATATCTAACGATCAAAATCATCTTTGGGTTTGTTGACTGACCACTGCTTTGTTGTTTTGCACAGGAATATCCACATGGACACTCCCTACCCCATCGCCCGCAGTCAGGACGAGCTGCATTACACTTACCTGGACACCTTTGGCAGACCTGTGCTGGTGGCCACCAAGAGCAATCTGGTGGAGCAGCACATTCAGGATGTTGTGGTAAGCTCAGACTTGATTAGGGACACAAAACATCTGCACAGCTGTGTTATTCCCAAGTTTATCTAAGATTACTGAATTAGTCCAGTCCTTTCCTGTCCTTATACTTTTCACAGCAGTGCAGTGAAAATATCGTCTGAACATTTTAGCGTTTATGTTTTAGAGTCTAGTCTAGGATGTAAAGTGCCTCTTAAATAAAAGTTTTTAAAAAATAAAAAGCACAAATTATAAAATGGCATTAAATGTAACAATTTTCTCTTGTTAACTGCATTTTTAAATATAAATTAAATGGTTTTAAATGTAATGTTTTTGTTAATTTGAATATTTCTTTTCCATTTTAATTAATTTCTAAATTCTATTTACATTTCGTACATCCAAAATAGTTTGTTTTCATTGCATTTATTTTTCTTTCATAAACCTGTTTTTTTTTTTTTTTTTTTTTTTTTTCTTAAATCATTACACTACATTATTGTTTGGACTTTTTTGGTTCCAGTGTACAAATGGGAATGAGCATATACTCAGGGTTCGTACAAGATGCTTAAAGTACTCGAATTTGACTTTTTGAACTGTAAGGCCTGAAAAACCCTTGAAAATAGCAATATTCCTGAGGAGGTACTTGAAAAGTGCTTGAATTATTGAAAGACAGTGTATCTATGAAATAAGTGTTTAATTTTGCCATGAAGCGCATACCTTTTCACACAAAATTCAGACAATTAAAAAAAAAAAAAAAGAAAAAAATCATACCTATTTCAGTTAATGCCAGAGAACAATCGAGCTAAGCAAGCAGTAGTACTGACAGTATTGTGTAAACGTGGCTGAAGATATGAAAAGAGGAACAGATGGACCAAATCAGTTGAGTCATTTACGCTGGAACCGCTCCGAATGATTCATGATCGTGACTTTGATCATTAATTTCAAGCGTTTCACTAGCAAAAATCGGATCAAATTAAAAGAGCCATTTATATTTGAATTTTAACATCGCTTGTGATGATTTTAAAAAGTACGTAGTGATGGTTAAAACTGAGCTTTTTAAAACTCTGAATCAGTGAAACCATTGCTTCGCAAAATGATTCACTGTTGAAGCGCTTTAGTTCGATTGTGTATCGTGAATTATTTGATTTAGACTGGGACTTCGGAGTGTGTATCGCAAATCATTTTTATAAGTCATTTTGTGAACTGAATGATTCAAATCAAATGATTCACAATACGCAAAGTTCCAATCTAAGTCAAGTGATTTGTGTTTCCAAATCCTGATCTGAAATGATGGTACATGAGTCATTATTCAGATTGGGATTTCAGATTGTGGATCACGAATCATTTGATTTGGTTCAGAACTTCTGAGCGGGTACATGAGTCTTTTGCTTTAGATCAAAACTTTGGAGCGCATATCATGAAACATTTGATTTAGATTGGAACTGGTTTGTGAATCATTTTGCGAATTGAATGATTCGAATCAAATGATTTGCAATACGCAGTGATCCAATCCAAAGTGAAAAGATTTCTGATCTGAAGTGATGGTTCGTGAATCATTATTCAGATCGGGATTTCGGAGTGCATATTTCTGAGTCTTTTTTTTTGTTTGTTTTTTTTTTAAACTGTAGAAAACATCAAACCATTAAGGCAGTACAGTTATAAAAATGTGTAAATGAAAATCCCTTAAGAAAATGAACCATGGTTTTACTGTAGTAAACATGTAGTATACTTTGTAATACTTCAGTAGAAATACTTTTCACGCGCTTCACTTTATTTTTGCTATTATTATTATTATTTTTTTTCAATTAGTATATTTTTATTTATATATTTCTCTTTTTTATTTATTTTTTTAATTTGAAATGGAAGACATAGTTCCGTTAAGATCCAAGTCCTTGAATAGATTGAAAAGACCTTGAAAGTCCTGGAATTTCTTTATACAGTGTCTGTATGAACCCTGATATACTTATATTTTTGTATAAAAACTGAGCAGCTGCAACTGATTTCACTGCATATGTGTAAACATGGTCCTTTATATCACTTTTTCTGGAAGAAAATAACTGTGCATCTGCTCTGCAAGATTTTTCCAGTGGAATTGAAGTGCATGTGAAGTTGGTGCAAAGCGCCAAAAATGCCTCGTGTTAGAAAAATGTGGTGTTCAAAAAGTGACCCAATTGTGTTTTTCTCAATAGGTTCACTACACCTTCAATAAGATCCTGATGCTGCAGGAGCCTTTGTTAGTGGTGGGAGCGTTCTACATCCTCTTTTTCACCGTCATCATCTACGTGCGCCTCGACTTCTCCATCACCAAGGTGCGCTTGGAGCACACAGGATTGTTGAAATGACTCTGAAGGTGTCGCATTGTTAACTGATCTCATTTCCTCCGCTAGGATCCAGCGGCAGAGGTGCGCATGAAGGTGGCCTCCATCACCGAGCAGGTGTTGACTCTGGTGAACAAGCGTCTGGGTCTGTACCGCCACATGGATGAAGTCGTGAACCGCTACAAGCAGTCTCGCGATACGGGATCGCTGAACAACGGCCGTAAGACCCTGGAGGCCGAGCACCGCACCCTCACCAATGACATCAACGCTTTACAAACCCGCCTCAAAGCGGAGGGCTCCGATCTGGCCGAAAAGGTAGTCGATCGCATCAAAAGCCTGTCGTTTGCCACATTTCCAAACACGTTCTAATCGTTTCCGTTTCTCCGTCTGCAGGTCGGCGAGATACAGAAGTTGGACGGCCATCTGAAGGATCTGGTGTGCCGGTCCTGTCAGGAGGCCGAGCGGCTGGTGGCCGGAAAGGTGAAGAAGGACGCCTACATCGAATCGGATAAAACCCTGACGGGCAAGAGGCAAGAGCTGGTCAGCCGCATCGACAGCCTTCTGGACGCCTTGTAAATCAAACGTCAGACGTCCAGTCTTCAGCCGGGCCATGAAACAGGCACACCCTCGGAAACGCTCACCCGCATTCAGACCGGACTGACGGATCAATAGTGTACTCTCGCACGCGATATGCATCATTCTGTGAACGTCATGTTTGTGCTTTTGTATGAAGTGAAACAGTGATTTTCGCAGGATGTGCATGTTGTTTTGTGTTGCTGAATGTGT
Source organism: Labeo rohita (assembly GCF_022985175.1). Taxonomy (NCBI): domain Eukaryota; kingdom Metazoa; phylum Chordata; class Actinopteri; order Cypriniformes; family Cyprinidae; genus Labeo; species Labeo rohita. Next base: position 948,569 of record NC_066879.1, read on the forward strand.
GTGATTGGAAGAGGGATTTTGTGTGTACTCGGATGCAGATTTTTTTTGTTTGTTTGTTTCAAGTTTCTGAATGTCACATGCAGTCTTCATTCATACAGTCCAGTTGACTGATTCCTTTTAATATTCATTTACAGTTTTGGAGTTGGGTTTGAATTTAAATTAGCCCTATAAACCTCACCTGGAAAACATCTTTGCACTTAGAAAATGAAAGAATATGATCTGCCCTGTCCTAAAACATACGTATGGAACATCAGATGCTGAAATGGTTGCCACTGATATGCTCTTGTTTGCAAATTTTCTAATGGAGTTTTATTTCTCACATTTTTGTATGATTTTCATTTTTTTGTAAATGAAACATTTCATTTCTGTAGTGAAATGACGTGAATGAGATTGATTTTTGTATGCCAAGGGTAAATGTGACAAATTTTGCTGGTTAAACATTTTCAGTCCGTGAATAAATAAGGTGTGTGAAACTGGATATTTGGTGTCTTTTTTTTTATCAGATATAAGAATTTGACACTTAAATATATTGCAACAATGTATTAAGAAAGTGTTTTGGCACTTTTACAATGTATCTTTTCATACTTTGTCAGAGGATGCATACGAACACTATATATACATATAGATCAGTGTGGTTTTGAAAGTTTTTTTTTTTTGTTTGTTTTTTAGTTTTTTAGTTTGTTGTTTTAAAAAAAGCTGCATTTATTTGACCAATAATACAGAAAAAATCAGTAATATTGTGAAGTTATATTGCAAATTAAAAGAATGTTTTTCTTGTTATAAAATATAATTTATTCCTGTGAGGCAAACCTGCAATTTTAAGGAATAAAAAGAACAACATTTATTTAAAATAGAAATGTTTTGTTTTGTTACTGTTCAAAACTTTTTTTTAATAAATATTTTTATTTTTTATTTTTATCTTTTTGTATAAAAGTTTTTTTTTTTTTTTTTTTTTTTTGTTTATTCATCAAAGAATCTTGAAAAAGTTATCACAAAAGTTATTTAAAACTGCCATAATTTTTTTTCTGTATTTTTGATCAGCCTTGGTGGCATAAGAGACTTATTTAAAAAAAAATAAATAAATAAATAATTTTATTTTATTATTTTATTTATTTACTTATTTGTATGTTTATAGTTCATATGGTGTAGTCTGCTGGTGAAATGCAGGCTAGTCACCTGTAGAGCCTCCTTTTAATAAGTTTGCATGTTATGACCACAGGAGGGCACTATTACGTTGTATACACTGAGAACATACTCCAGCAATCTCAACCCTCATCTAAACCATGGTCTGTATTAGTTAACTTAACTTAACAGTTAACTTTTAAACCCCTCTGCTGGACTAAGTGAGGTTTGATTTGATCACTGCATATAAAAGCAGAATTTACCATTATTGCACTATTTTATAGCTCTGTAACTTTAAAAACAATAATAATGATATAAACAGAGACTCATCGTGTCTCTTTCATTACTAACATGTGATCTGTGTTATACGGCCTGCCTTACTAGAGGTGCTTCTCTGCAGGATTTGCACATCATGTACAGGATCCCAATCTCAGCCAAACCCAAGAAGCTGTCAGAGGCCAACCTGAGGTCATCACCTTCCTCATGAGGTCATCAGTGGTCAGCACAGGGCCATTTCCTGTACCGAAATAACAAGCGCCATTCTCGTCTCCATGATAACGCCGACATATTGTATATTCTGTACAATAATCATTCTGAAAATACACACTGGAGGGAAACCGAGACAATGTCTGTTAGCACTGATGCTTAGAGCGGCCGGACCCTCACAATGGCACGCACTCTGTGTTTGCGGTCAGTCTTTCGCACCGGAGGGTGGGAAACCCTGCGAAACGCTCATTCTCACACATTGGCAGGCTGACAAAATAGCTTTTGTGAAAGTCAAGGGCATGTGTGAATGCCGAACAGAACATACAAACAGAAACGTTTCTAGAGTGGCGACATGCTTGTGTTTTTTTAACTGTACATTACGTACTCCTGCTGTAGCTCGTATGTTTACAGTTACAGAACTCGATAACATCTGTCAGTACATTCGTTTGGGTCGTACCGAAGTGAGAGTATTCTCTTACACATTGACAATAATGACATAATTGTGCATGTACTGATTTTGCAATTATTTTTACTTTTTCATAACTACAATTCAAAAGTTTGTTGTCAGTATTATTATCTTTATATATATTTTTAAAGAAATTAATACTTTTTTTTCAAACTGATAATAATAATAAAAAAAGAGCATATCAGAATGATTTCTAAAGGATCATGTGACACTGAAGACTGCTGGAAATTCAGCTTTGATCACAGCAATATGATTGTACACATTGTAACAGTATGTTTAATATATTAATTATGCCCTGTGATACATTGTATGATCTCATGCACTGCAATTGTAACCAGATCTAAAAAATTAAAACACTTTTTCTATTCATTGTTACACCTTTACAATGTAAAAAAAAAAAAAAAAAAAAAAAAAATGTAGATGTTACAAGAAATCTGATAAAATTATAGTGCACATTAAACTTTCTTACATTTATTTATGAAAAGATATAATGCATTACAATGTACATTATGAATTCCCTTGAATACATTATATATAAAGGCTAATGGTGACAAGTGTTACCATTTAGGTTTTAAAATATATTAAAACAGAAAACAGTTTTTTTTTTAATAATATTTCTGTATTAAGAATATTACTGTTGTTACAGTATTTGCGATCAGATAAATGCAGCATTTGTGGGCAAAAGAGGCTTCTTTCAAAAAATGTACTCATGTAATTATTTTATTATTTTTATATAATTAATTATTTTGTTTATTATGTAATTAATGATTTGTGTATTTAGTGATCAAATAAATGCAGCCTTAGGCATAAGAAGCGTCTTTTTAAAAGTGTAGTGTAATTATTTTATTATTTGTATATAATTCATAATTTTATGTAGTAATTCATGGTTTTATTTATTTATTTGTTTTTTTATTTTTATTTATCAATTTATTTTTATTTTTTATTTTTATTAATTTATTTATTGTGATCAAATTTTCTTTCCAAAACATTCAAAAGCTCTCCAACACCAAACTTTTGAAAGGTAGTGTAATTATTTGTGACCCTGGACTATAAGGGATTTTTTTTTTTATTGAGATTTATACATCGTCTAAAAGCTGAATAAGCTTTCCATTGATGTATGGTAAACAAAATTCAAAATATTGAGAAAATGGCCTTTAAAGTTGTCCAAATGAAGTTCTTGGCAATGCATATTACTAATCAACAATTAAGTTGTTATATATTTACGGTAGGAAAAATAACAAACAAACAAACAAAAAAAAAAAAAAAAATATATATATATATATATTTCTCGTTCATATATATAATGTAATATATAATTTTGACCCATACAATGTATTGTTGGCTTTTGCTACAAATAATCTACTTATGACTGGTTTTGTGGTCCAGGGTCACTTTATTATTATTACATTTTATTTATTATGCAGTTCATCATTTACTTATTTTGTGTGACTTTTTGATCAATCATCATGCCAAAAAAAAAAAAGAAATTCAGACCAAAAACAGAATTTGCCAGCTCTTTTTAGACTTGGGCCAATAAATACACCCTAGCAACCGCATAGCAACATCCTGCGAGCCACCTGCAATTTTCAGTGCAGAAGTAAGCTGTTTTCTGGCAATGTGTTAGAGTTACAGTTCATAAGCCGCCATTGGGAAATAATAAAAAACAGTAAAACTGTTTGCACTACAAACCAGCGTGTTCATAAATAAGATAATACATTAAAATAATATGGTAAGACACACCAGTTTGCAATATCAAGCAGCAAAACCAGCTGTTTTGTACAGCTAAAAATAACTGGATGCAGATGAGACCAGAACCCAGACACATTAAATTTACAAATGGTAAATTTACATGTAAAATAAGGTGGATGGTGTAGATGTAAAACATTAGTTTGATGTTGAATTCGGGTCATGGACGCTGATTGGTCAGTACAGCGTTCCATCCACATTATATTGATGTTAGAGCACAGCCTCTCATAACTTCTTGCTTAAAGCAACAACTTTTCATCTCACATCTTGATTTTGAGCCAGATGTCAGCTATTTGACATCACGAGTCCGTGCGTGCGCACACGTTGAGGTTTGTCTTGATTTCCAGCGCGCGCTGATTGGTGAACGAAAAAGGGTCGTTACGGGTGAAGCCCCTCCATCACAGCTTCATCTAGAACATACAGTACAGCTCCTGCCAAAACTGCGGTTTAGCTGTTGACCAGACCGGAGCTTAAATTCTGTTTGAAACCGGAATCCAGCAGCAGTACTGTATCCTGATGTGGTGCACATTGAAAGCTGAGAGGTGTGTGTGGGGGAGGTGGAGGGTGAGCGCGCACGCGCTCCAAGCTGAAGAGTTCAATGACAGTTTCTCAAGGAGCTCCAGAAGACTCCAGCGCCAAACAAAGAGTCCCAACTTGGCCGGTGTTCATTAGCGATAGAGCGGCCACAATAGAGGCGAGTGTGAGGTGGTCCCGGGCCCCGGGACCGTACTGACCCGCCGTTGATTGATTGCGCCGGCCCGGACTCACCTGCAGCCCCTGCACGCACGCACACGCGCGCACCTCCTGACAGCCTGCAGAGAGACCCGTCAGTGTCAGAGAACAATATCCTGCACTGTGCAGCTCGCAACTGAGCACACTCATAAATCACCACGGTGACAGAGACACCGCCCTCACTGTCCGCACTCCATGACACGCACACATGCAACCAAACACACACACACACTGTCAGAAAACCTCAAGCTGTGCAACTACATGAAAGGGCTGTTTTTGAAAGGTTACATTGTGGCACCTGACTTGGGCCAGCAAAGAGAAATATTCAACATATTAACTGTGTCCTTTCACATAGAACAACTGTGTCATTTATTTAATTATGAAACGCATTTAGCATCCTGGTTCTGGGTGCTGACTGGTTAATACAGCACCTCATTAAGTAAGAGAAAACTGTTTACTTCATCTATAATACTATTATAATCTTTCATCAAAATGTAATTATTTGGCTCTGAAACCACTTTCTTTTTCAGTTGAAGTCATCGCTTACTTCTGGCATCAGATTTTTAGACTGGACATCAACTAGTTTATTGCACAAAACGTAACATAAAATCTTTAAAAGCTAACATTGAAAGTTAAGATAATAATTCACTATACAAAGCAGATTATGGGTACAGGTACAAAACGTGTTTAGCATCAGTGCAATTTTATCTGTTATTAATGTAGTCTGTTTTATTCTTGCATAGTTTTGCTTGCACAGCTTCTGTTTTGTGAAAGACGATACTGTAGAGTTTGGAAGGATGGCGTTTTAACAGGAAAGTTATGGGATTTTTGGTAACACTAGTTTTAAGATGTCCTAATAATAGTAAAATTTAATAACAATTATAATAGTAAATTAAAGCTGCAAGCAGCGTTGAAAGGGCCCTTGCACCCGGGCTCACCCCCACCCGGTGGCTTTAGGAAAACAGCGAACGGTGAGCAATATGCATTTAAAATAGTAAATATAGGAGGAGTATGTCAAAGTCATTTGTATGTGCCAAACTTCCTGCTGCCAGTTGGTGGCGCTATGACTATAACTGAATATTGGCATGTAGGTGTCTTCAAGCCAGCACTTTTATAAAACACATATGACGTTTGGTGCAGATTAAACACGGTATGTTTGAGTTAGTGTAAAACATGACATATCCTGTTGCCAACAGGTGGCGCTATGATTATAACTGAATATTGGTCCTTAGATGTGTTCAGGCCCGGATTCTTACCAAACGTGAAGTTTGGTGCAGATTGGACATTGCGTGCTTAAGTTAGTGTAAAACAAGTCATTTCCTGTTGCCAGCAGGTGGCGCTATGATTATAAGGCTGTACCTGAAATCGCTCCCTATATCCTTATTCACTATTCCCTACATTACTCCACTAAGTATAGTCCACTTGAAAGAGTGAATGAAAACAAGTGAGTGAATTCAGACACTGAGTGCACCGGAAGGATTGCCACTTTTGCATAGCTTGTGTTTAATAATCATTTCGAGTAGTAAGATTAAAGGATTGGTCTTGACCTCACAATTGTAGGGCTGAGCTACACCACCTTCTATTCCCGTGGCGAAACATTGAACTTTGTCAGGGTACCATGGACACGCCCTTAAACGAAAACTCAAGATCTTCGCAATTTAACATCACAAAGGCCTTTAGAGTAGACTGACCACATATAATCTTGATGTCATGAAATCTCCAGAAGGAGTTAATTTATATACAACGCAAAAATGGCACAAAACTTGCAGAGAAAATTCAAAATAGCAGACACTTTTTTGTAGGTATTGGTGTGTTACATGTGTCTACCGAATTTCGTGGATGTATGTGAAGCATAGCTCGAGGGGCACTTCGTTGAAATTGTATTAGTGGCACTTTCGAGCCATTTTGCCACACCCACTTCTGAAACCCAAATCAGATGTAAATTTTCACCACTTTTGGTGTGTGGGCAAAGTTTCATGAGTTTTCAAGCATGTTTAGGCCCTTTAAAAATGCGATTCATTTTGGACAAGAAGAAGAAGAAGAACCTAAGCAATTCCAACAGGGTCCTCGCACTGGTGCTCTGGCCCTAAATATGCATAAATACAAGCAACTAACCCTAAACCAACCCAAACCCTGAACCTGTAATAAGTACATGCTGTTAATTAATACCACATAGTGCTTATTTATGCAAATGCACTGTAACCTGGACACCTCAAAATAAAGTGTTACCAGATTTTTCAACTGTTTAATTTTTCAATTATACACAATCATATGATTAGCTACATTTTATTATTTGCATTCAGCATTGTTTTTCCTAACTATCTGTGACAGTATCAGACCCACTAGTTTAAGAGCCACTGATGTAGACACTTTTCCCAATCCAAATAGTTCCCAAAAAGTCCAGCCTAGATTAAACTACACCCCATTACAGATGTAAAATGGGTTGCACGTTGTTTCAGTGTGTCATGTCTACTTTATATTAAACTTAAATTAACAATTAATTGTTTTCCATTATTTAGCTGCTTGATTTCATTAAACCTTGCAATAATTCAGCTAAAAACAGGAAGTCTAACAGGAAACAGGCACCCCTCCACAGGTGAATATATGAGCCCAAACATCCCCACTTGAAGTGGACATGAGGGCCGCGGCCCGATCCCGCCTCAGAACAACTTTTATCTCAGATGCACTTTTATCTTTCTTACATCACATCTTTTTCCTTTAATAAAGAAAGACGAAGCCCAGCTGCAGCTTCTTCTACATCCATCTCCTTCTATCTTCTACACATCTTCCAAAATACACTTTTCCATTGTGGTTTTAAATGAAATTTTCAAAACATATAATTTTTGTGATACATTTTTATTAGATTAACTAATAAAACAGCCGTCAGCCATAATAACATACGGTTTAGCTAATGAGCATTAATTAGAGTGTTTTATTCTGGTTAGATTAAAATTTGAATTGTCATACATATTGTATAGATACTCTTCAAAAGTTATGGGTTCGCTTCTTTCTTTTTTGAAATTAGTTTATTATGCTCAATATTGCTTTATTTATTTTTAAAAAAAAAACAGTAAAAGAGTGATATTGTAAAATATTATTACAATGTAAAATAACTGTTTACTATTTTAATATGTTATGTGTCAGATGTCAGACCAAGGCTGCATCTCATTAGTTTTACTTGATATTAGTTTTGCGTTCAACACTATAGATCATGACATACTCAAAGACTGACTACGAAACTATACAGGTATCCAAGGACAGGCTTTAAGATGATTTAGATCCTACTTGTCCAACTGTTATCTCTCTGTTTATTTAAAAAGGGATCTCAATTAACACCAGTAAAGTATGGAGTGCCACAAGGATCTGTCTTAGGTCCTCTGTTATTTTCAACATACATGTTGCCATGTTGAAACTTCTAAATTATCTAAGCTAACAGAGTGTGTTAAAGGATTGGATGACCAATAATTTTCTCTTATTAAATTCAGATAAGACAGAGATATTACTTAATGGAACAAAAAAAGAGTACACAGAATTTTTTTGAATACAATTTGCATGTAGACGGATGTACTGTTACTTAGTCTACAGTCAAAATCTGGGTGTTATATTAGACAGCAACTTGTCTTTTGAAAATCATATTTCCCATTTTACAAAAACAGCATTCTTCCATCTTAGAAACAGTGCCAAGCTACAAAACATGCTAAGCGTTTCTGATGCAGAAAAGCTAGTTCACGCATTCATGACCTCTAGACTGGAGTATTGTAATGCACTACTAGGTGTTTGTTCTGCATCTTTAATTAACAAGTTATAGGTAGTTCAAAATGCAGCTGCTAGAGTCCTTACCAGGAAAATATGATCACCCCAATTTTAGTCTCTGCACTGGCTACCTGTTAAGTTCCGTATCAGTTACAAAATATTACTTCTTACCCATAAGGCCCTTAATGGTTTAGCTCCTGCATACCTAACTAGTCTTCTATCACTTTACAATCCATCACGCTTCCTGTGGTTGCAAAACTCTGGACTCTTGGTAGTACCTAGAATAGCAAAGTCCACTAAAGGAGGTAGAGCTTCTTCACTCCGGAATAGCCTTCCTGATAATGTTCGGAGTTCAGACTGTCTCTGTTTAAATCTAAAGACACATCTCTTTAGCCAAGCATTCACATAATGCATCTCATAACCTTGTACCTCACTTATATGTGATCAAATGCACACTTTCACTCTTTTGCTTGGGTTGAACAAATCATTTTTGCTTGGTGGGAACTGCAGCTACGCTATTTTTTTCTATTTGTGTCTCTGTTTCTGCCATGGGACGGGCATCTGGAGGTAACTAGGAATTACACAAGCTTCGGTCTGAATCCAGACCCTAAAAAATTAACGAATGTGAGATGAACGAACACCTGAGAAGAGATGATACCAACCCCTCAGAGAACTTCAAATGCTGCCAAAATGTCATTAACAAACTGCATAAATTTTACTGTACTTTTCTGCCATTGCCACCATATAATGTAGACACTTTACATTATACAATTTTCTGTGAAGTTGCTTTGCAATGATTTGCATCGTGAAAAGTGCGATACAAATAAATGTGAATTGAATTTAATTAAAATGTAATTTATTCCTGTGATCAAAGCTGAATTTTCAGCATCATTACTCCAGTCTTCAGTGTCACATGATCCTTCAGAAATCATTCTAATATGCTGATTTGCTGCTCAAGAAACACATCTGTGCTGCAAAACGTTTATGTAGAAACCATGATAAATTTTATTTTTTTAGGATTCCATGATGAATAGAAAGTTCAAAAGAATAGCATTTGAAATCTTTTGTAACATTGTAACTGTCTTTGATGTCACTTTTGACCAGTGTCCTTGCTAACTATTTATTAAATGCTGGTCTTTTATATAATGTCAGCAATAGATAAAAGCAACAAGACACTGGAGGCTTTGCAGTACAGTGATTTAGAGGTTACAAACACCCCTGTCCCATGGTAAATCAGTGTAATGCAGAGTTTCAAGTGGCTTAGCCTAACTTAGTCCACTCATGAGCACAGCGCCTGCCAGTTTAGAAAAGTGCTCAACAATAGAGCATGTGAGAGAAGCAGGCACTGCCCCGTCCGGCGGTCATTCCACACTGACAGAGCTTTGGTAAGAAAAAAAGAGGAGAGAGCAGGATGAAAGGTGAGTGGTGCCCTGCGCAGGTGGCAGGTGTGATCACGGCGGTAAAAGACGAGGGACGGCAGGAACAGAGGGACACAAAGGAGCGGTCTGTTTCCCGCTCACAGCTGCAGGGGGTGGAGATGAGTCCGGCTGACAGATACGACAGACACGACAGGGGAGGGGAGGGAAGAGGCACGGAGGGAGACGGAAAGATGGAAGGAGAGCTCTGACGGTGATACTTCAAACGCAGGATTGGGTCCTGGGTGCCGAGAGACACATTCTTTCTGAAAGAAGGTGGGGGCAGGTGGAAGAAAGAGGGAGATAGAAAAGAGTAATGCTGCCTGCGCGCAAGTGTGTGCGCCTGTCTGGAGATGTTCAACACAGAACAATCTATACAGTGGCTTCAAAAAACGAGTTGGCCATTCATACATCAATGGCGGGGCATTTGATAAAAAAGCGTCACCTGCAAACAAATGATTTGCACAGAACTAACTTCACTTTTCAGAGTAACCACAGCTAGTGCTGGGCAACGATTAATTACGATTAATCACATCTAAAATAAAAGTTTGTGTCCAAAATATGAGTTTGTGTACTGTGTATATATAAATACACACACATGCATGTATATATTTAAGAAATATATGTTATGTATATATATTAAATATATTTACATATAATATAAATTATATGAATATAAATATATATATGTAAATATTTTTTAAATATACTGTATGTGCGTGTCTTTATATGTGACCCTGGACCACAAAACCATTCATAAGGGTAAATGTGTTGAAATTAAGATTTATATATCTGAAAGCCGATTAAATAAGCTTTTCGTTGATATATTTTTTGTTAGAATAGGACAATATCTGGCCGAGATACAATTTGAAAATCTGAGTTTGAGGGGTGCAAAAATGTTGAAAAAATTGCCTTTAAAGTTGTCCAAATTAAGCAATGAATATTACTAAAAAACTTCAAAAATTAAGTTTATACAGTATATTTACGGTAGGAAATTTACAAAATATGTTCATGGAACATGGTCTTTACTTAATATTCTAATGATTTTTGGCATAAAAGCAAAATCAATAATTTTGACCCATGCAATGTATTTTTAGCTATTGCCACAAATACACCCATGCTACTTAAGACATTTTGTGGTCCAGGGTCACATATATACCTAATAAATATACACAGTACACGCGCATATATCATTTACACAAAAACATTTCTTTTGTGTGCGATTAATTGCGATTAATTATCGTCCAGCACTATTTATCATTAACTATGAGCAGGGTCCACTAATATTTGACAAATCAGAAATATCGGTGTCGGTCTATGTACTATTATACATTTTAAACATCTGGGTCAATGACAAATTTTGATTTTCAATGTAATGACGCAAAAGTTGTAACACCAAATAAAAAGTAATAACATACTACTCTTACATATTCAATACATGTTATTGTACACATATTTATGATTCTCTCTCTCTCTGTCTGTCTTTTGGCAAATATCATTTTCAACTATGAATTCATAAATATAAATTCTATTATTCAGAGGAGTTGCACAAAATTTTGCACAAAACCTGCAATTAGCTTGTCTCGTCATAAAAAGTTCCAGTGATCTCATATTTTAAGAGCGTATTTCGTTAGCCGTTTAGCGTTTTATTGTTTTTTCTTTTTCAGCATGTTGGTTGTACCAAATAATTTTGCTGGACATACCCCTTGAGTTCGATATAGACAAAAGTATTCATAAAAATATACAAATATATGTATTATTATTTTATAGTCTGTCACAAAATATCATTTTATTCATTTCAATATCAATTTTTTAATCTAGAATTTTATTTTATTTTTAATGCATTTCTGAATTAATTAATAGACCCACTACACTGTACATCTACTGTGAATATAGAGTGCGGCAGTAATTAAGTATTTTTGTAGGCCAAACCCAAAGTTAGCATCACCCTGTTAGCAAAACCCAGTATGATTTTTCCATTGGCGTTTGGATCATTGCACAAAAAAATGAGTTCTGTAACCAGTGAAAGTTCATGATTCTTACACATTTTGTTCATCATAATAATCTTTACAAATGAACAACTTTTATGAATTTTGAAGCCTAAATGCAATCGCCAGAAGACTATAAACAAACCCAGCTACACTGCGGTCGCATGATTTCAGCATCACCGACCATTAAGCTCCTGACAGCTCTTCCAGCCTTTATTTCTAAAACATTTTAGTGAGTAGATGGTAGTGTATGGAAACTAGTAGTGAGTAGATGGTTTTCCTGTTCGTTGTGATGACAACGAATCACAAGGTACACTGATTTATTTTATGTTGTAGAATAAAAAAAGAAAATAACTTGAGCGAATGTTAACCACTGACCTTATTTGAGGCATTTAACCAAAAACCTTCTTTAAAAAACCCAAACGTGTGACATGAAATTGTAAAGTCTACATGTATTTAGTTACATAACAGATCTGTGTTAATCATAGCGAAATCCTTCTGCTCTCCTCCTCATTTGTGTTACAGTCCAGAGCTCCAGCTAAGACCCCCTGATCTCTGCCACATGGCATCCCATCAAAGCATCTCCACCCCGGGCTCTGAGAAGGAGTCAGGCCCCCGATTCATCTCAGGAGGAAGCGTGCCTGTGTCAGATCCCCGTCTAATGTTTTTTCATGAGTGTGTGTGTTATTCTTTGCCTCAGCATGACTCCAAATGTAGTTTCAACCCAGCTCCCTGTCAAAATACTTATGCAATAGCCCAACCACTTCAGGACACACAGATATGTCGATACATATTTGATTCGTTTTGAAGGTCTTCACAGCCATGACCATCTGTGTGCGTACACTAACACACACATACAGTCACACAAACTTGGACTGATTGGAAGGGCAAGGTCACTTCCCATTGGCCGCAAGTCTAACCCTCTGTTTTCCAGGGCAGCCTTTTTCCTCTACTCGACTGCTGATAGGAAACTTAGATAGTCCGCTGAGCTCAGCAGAGACAAAAAGACTTTTCCTTCTCACCTCCCCAGACACTTCAAAACATCTTTCCATGTCCTCTCTTCATACTCTCTCTCTTTATCCCACTTTTTTTCTATCCTGCCCAGCGGCATTAACTATTTGCCCTCTACCTGTCAGAGCGGAGCGTGAAGGTGAGACCAGGTGTGCTGCCCACCGGCACGTGATGAAGCCTGACGTTTGGGGCTGTTTGACAGATAGGAAGTGACCTCCTGTCCCTGGTGCTTCCCGTATCACTCTTTATTTACCCCTCCGCCAAGCTGTGTGTTGGACCGCCGGTCATGCTGTCCTCTAACATCTGAAGTTCATTTCCACCTGCATTAGACTGAGACCACACAAAGCTCTTTACTGTGAAGAAATTTTTAGAAATGTTTTTCTAAACCACAAAATAAAGAATTTTACCTGCTTTTCGATCAGTCTAGGAGAAAACGTTTGTGCAGAAGGTAGTATCAGCATCATGTTAGTATCAAGTTGCTGAGGAGAAATAAAAATATGAGAAGAATGAGAAGGTTGTTCACATACAGAGTAAAGGTGTGGTCACATTTCGCCTAAATTTTGCAGACAACATTTTCAGGCCCATTTTCCATTGTCAGTGAAGTCTGAAGCACTGCTCACACAGAAGTCACTTTCAAACCAACTTTCTGTTTGTGTGACCAACTCAAAAATAAAATTCCCCCCAAAAATCCCCTTGCGCAAAACTCCCAATCGCATGGATTCCTATTGAAATGAATGGAAATCACCCAATTTTGAGGAGAAACACTAAATGTGACCATAAAAACAATTTGATGAGAAAAGTCACATTAGGACTGAACTGAAATAAATCCAAAATTGCAATATGGCTGTGATTTCTTTAAATAAATATGTGACCCTGGCCCACAAAACCAGTCATAAGGGTCATTTATTTGAAACTGAGATTTATACATCATAAATAAATAAGCTTTCTATTGACTAATGGTTTGTTAGGACAATATTTGGCCAAGATGCAACTATCTGGAATCTGAGGGTGCAAAAAATTCTAAATATTGAAAAAAGCGCCTTTAAAGTTGTCCAAATGAAGTTCTTAGCAATGCATATTACTAATCAAAAATTTAAAAATTAAGTTTTGATATATTTATGGTGGGAAATGCATAAAATATATTAACGGAACTTGATCGCTACTTAATATCCCAATGATTTTTGTCATAAAAGAAAAATAATTTTGACCCATAGGATGTATAGTTGGCTATTGCTACAAATATACCCGTGCTACTTATGACTGGTCCTGTGGTCCAGGGACACATATATGTAGCACATGTTTCAGAGTGAAGCAAGCAGCTCATGATCCAGTGTTTTCAGTTTCCTGGAGAGACTTGGTTCTGTTCCAAATAAATGCATCTCTGTTTTTATTACTAGATAATTTAGTAATAATATTTAGTAATAATAATGATCATAAAAATGTATTATTATTTTATAGTCATATATGCAACCACAAACCTTACAGCTAAACTGAAAAGACCTACGAACAAGCACAGCGAACCTGGAGCTTTGAAAGATATGTGAGGTTAGGCTCCCATTTGCTCTCCATCTAATCTCATCTATCTCAAATGAGAAACAATTGCCATACTAAACAGTTATTGACTGTAATTTTTCTTTTCATGGGAGTTTACATGCATTTTCTAAAGGTACACACTGACAAAATCAGTACTGTGTTTATAGTTCTATCGTGATAAGAATAAATAAGGAGCCTGAGCTGAACGTAGATCACTGGAAAGAGAACAATGCTAGGAGATTGCAGGGAGTGATTTTGGAAGGATGATGTTTTAGGGCAGAGTGCAGACAGGAACGCTGGGGTGAGAGTGAGTCGGACATGCATTATGGAGAGTGGACGGTCGGGGAAAGGAAGAGAACCCACGAGCTGGAGGCAGTTAAGAGGAATATCAGGAAACTCCCCCCCTCCGCAGTCAGGACCACCCCTCCCAGCGCTCTCTTCCTGCCAAAACTCAGCACACTTCCTCTGCAGCTATTGGGATTCCCACCTGGGACATTCCATCCATGAAATGTGCCTCGTGCTCTCCCTCCGTCTCTCTCTTTCGTTTTTTGTTTGATTTACAAAATGTAGGCTACACATAATTCTGGCTTTCCATGCTAAGTTAACGTTTCCGTGGTTGAATTAATTCCAAGTTTTCAAAACATTACTCCCTCTACAGTGTGCAAATTATTTTATGAACGTCTGGTTGCGTTTATTAGCTGTCAGTAATTTACGCGCTTAAACTTGGTTTCGCGCAATTGTCTTTTGGCGCCATTTTAACATTCGGCTAACAATCTTAAATGTTTTACACTCTCTCTCTCTCTCTCTCTCACACACACACACACACACACACAGATAGGCTGTTTTTGTGATAGGTGTATGTAATAATGTGATATAAAACAACAGTACTTGTGTTTTGTTGTTGCGCCATACTATCCCAGCTAGCACATGTACGTCTGCAAGATGTCTGTTAAAGATCTCTTGGTCTGGAAAGCATCTGCTGTGTACAAATGTCAGTTTTTACATACATTCTAACATCTTAGACATCTATATTTTATGTCTGATAGGAAACGTGCTATAGAGGTATTGCAGATGAGCAAACACTGTAAAAATACGTCTTCCAGATGTAAATGCAGACCTCAAACAGACGTCTCTGTGATGTAGCTGTGCTATCAGGGATAGGATCCTAATAGACAGCGCTCGAATTCTCCGCCGTTCTGTTGCCATTTTTCTCGCGAGCGTATTGTAATCTAACTTTTGTAGTAACGAAACGTTACATAACGTTACATATTTGTATGTAAAAAATAATAGTTAAATAATAATACTTACATATAATATGCTCAACTTTCTGTTAACCATACCATCCTAATTACAACCCCCTATAATTCGCATCCTGTCCCTCTGCTCTCAGAAGTGTTGTGGGAGCTCAATACATCTCTGACCACTAGAGGTCACTATATCACTAAGCAAAAATGGTTCGATGCCTATAATCAGTCATTCCGTTCATTGCGAGCTACTTGTATTTTTCCAACACAGACCGGGTGATGTAGACAGTTTTTTACTCAGTTCCCACACAACTCAGAAAAAAGCCATTATCCTGATGAAATTAGCTAAATGAAATGACACTGTAGCAAATGTTATGCGAATGAATATGCAGGGACTCGCAGGAAGGGTGAAAATACCAGGTTTCATGACTTTGTGTTTGACCTTTTCGGAAAACGAGCTAATCCTGGGGTATAATAGACTCCGGTGCAGATATGGAAAACGGCTGCTCCGTTATCTGAGTTGCCGTGGAGACCATCAGAGCGCGTGCGCCCGGTGAAGATGCCGCTTTATTAAAAGGGGAGTTTGTATATATTGGAAAAAGGCGCTTTTTGTCATAAGTGTCACTCACATGCACAGCGTTCCCCTCTCGATTGTAAATGGAAACCTGTCTCTTTTCTCTAAAATAACAAAATTCACTTCGAGCACGGTTCAGCATAGAAATCCATTCTTGCGCGCAAAATGGGCCTTAGAACGGCGACAGAGATATGAGCTGCACAAACTCCAGCATCTTCTCTAAACTAAAAATAATCACTTCAGCCTTCATATTAACGAACTGCTCCGTTGTTCGTTTAATAAAACGATATAGAGTCTCTAAGTAGAGATACTTTCTGAAATGGCTATTAAATTCAATAACAGTAATAACAGGCCTAATAACAATAATGCAAACAGAAAGACTCTGGAAAAACACTTTGTTATTAAAACAACTTTTTATATGTGTAAAGAACACTGCAAAACATGTTTCCCTGATTATATTGACATTGGTTCCTATTTCTATTTTTCTACAAAAATGTTTCATGTACTTTCAGAGTTTCAACTTTATTTTATTCACCAGAAAGTCAATTTAATTCACTTCGGCATCACTTTGAATGTACTTTAAAAATTAAGGCAGAAATTGTTGTTAGTATGTTGCGGTTTTAAGTGTCTTCTGTCAGCGCGGGGAAATTGAAAATAAATTTGAAATGATGATTTTAAATCCGCCTCATGCATTATGACGTCTACACTTTCAGGACACGTTTTAATGGAATTAACTTGTGGGCGTTCATTAGTGATGAAACGAGATCACCGCTGTTTTAAAGCCTAATGGACAGGCTGATATTCAGTTACAGAACACTAAATGGCAGCTCTAGATCTGCTGATGAGAGTTACCTATTTCACTAAAATGATTTCCGACTGAAGGCCTGGAAATATTTTAAAAGGCAAATATTCCTATTTACTCTCACAAACAAAAGTTACACTTTGTGGCATGCTCTTTGATTGTAATTATATGTAAATGATTGTTAATTTAAATCTAACTAGAAGTGACCGCCTCTTATTGGTTTTCGTAGCCTAATTAGTAATTGACACAGAAGGCGCTACAGCCAGCGCCAGTGGTTTCCAGCTGTCTGCCTTTCAATTAATTTATAGGACTATCGATTTTATTTCCCATAAGAAAGACGTGCAGAAAAGGTGGGTAACGATACTGCTGATATCCGGCGGATAAAGAAGGCAAAACAAGTGTTTGGATGAAACGAGCTAATTTCACAACTAATTCAACACGTAACAGATCTAATGACAAGACAGCATAATCACGCAGATACCTATCAACAGTAGCGCTACAATATGAATGATAATGGCTGCATTGATATGTTAAGCGTGTGTACCTCGGCCCGTCCAATAAACTCGCTCAAAAGCCCAGCTAATATTGGCCCGAACGCGTTAAATGTGTAAATATTTCTCCTTCGGGTAGCCTATCTGTCTCTATCACCCCTGCGATCTTCCCCCTCAAATGATGCATTAGATGCATTGAATGTATTTGTTGTGGCGGTTTGAAAAGGCGGCGATAATCTGGGGGAGAGAGATAAGAAACACCAATTTATTCAGCGCCACTTTGGACCCTGTTTCCAGCCTCGCTCGGTCCTGACACCTCCAGCGGTAAGCTGATAACGATTAGGCCATTTATTATCTTCACAAAGAACAAAGATTGCCTCACGCCGATGAAATATTACCCCCGGTAATAATCGGAAGGAGAGGGCCCTGGCATCTGATGCATGCATGTATAAATAATAACTTTAGAGCCTTCAAAAAAAGTAATAAAAATGACGAGAATAATATAAAAATGGAGGAAAAATATTAAAAATAGAAACAACCATAACAAGTAATTTGATGATAATATTTAAAAAAAAAAAAAAAAAGCAACAAACATATTTTACAAGTCCGAGTGTGAAATAAGTGCATTATCTTACATCTTACATAAGAATCGCCTGTTTAGCACCCACAAAAAAAAAAAAAAGAACTTGTAAACTGTTTTTCAGGGGAAAATGACTCGGATTCTAGCGCACGCTTTGACGCAGCGAGAACTCCGACTCAGAGACAGCTATGCGCGGCTCGGCTTCGCCTTTGATGGACAACGTGAAATGGAAATGTCACCGTGTCTGCCACAGTGTGCTGCTGGAACGGAGCAGGCGAGCTTAGCAGTCGCCTTTATTAGTCTAAAGTAGGGTTTTTTTTAATGCGCCGGAGATGCAAGCTCGAGACTGATAAGCGCTTATCTCGCACGCATCATGAGTGAGCATCTTCTTCTGGTCAGATTGCAAAGCTCCTGTAAGCCCAGCACCTACTGCTCTTAACGCTTTAACATGACAATAGATGCATTAATAAGATCTTTAATAAATCCGCACACGCTAAATCCATATTTATTTATGTTTAAAAATATGTTTAGTTTTACAATAATAATAACGTTAGTGTTAAAAGTTATTTTAGTTAATCTTTACAGAACAATGCTCTTAATGTTTATGATATTATTTTTCTTCGTTTTAATGTAAAATGAACGGGGGATTTAGACATTTGTTTTTTCTTTCATTTTCTTTCTTTTCTTTTTAGAAAGAAGCGATATCACACCAGTCATTTACTCCTTTAACTTTAACATGAATCACATGGGACAATCAAGGCTTGTTTGTCGCGGCACATAAGTTACGTGAGGCGGACAAAAACGAACATTTTGTAGCGGTGCAAATGAAACTTTATTATTATAGGTCAGAGCATCTGGAGAAATTTTCTCCAAATTTACGTGCCAACGTCATTGGCTGTCCAGCAAATGCAAGAATCAGGCTGTATATCAGGAGTATTCTCTTGTCATACTTGTAATAAGATATGATTAAGTTGGCTATGAAAAGACACGGCGAGTCGTGTCATGACATTATCCTTACAAAGTGATAGCACAGATAACTGAAGCACTCAAATAGCAACCGATAAACACAATACAAAACGATTCTTCTCGTCCACGTTGCACTTGTCGGAAACGCAGTCAATGAGTAGCCAAATACTTGTATTCTTAAAATCCGTTATTCCATCCTTACTGATAAGTGCGAGACAAAAGAAAAAGCAAGGATTTCGTAGAATTTTGATTTTATCATAGGCTAATCTCAGAGGCCCGCTATTTCACCATCGTGGTAGCAGCCAAAAGGAGTAGTTTCTGATTTGACTGACTTGAATCTTGAATCCTTGAATGAATGCAAAACAATAGCTGGCATCGGACATTGTTATTTTGATCATTCTACATAATGCAATTAATTCTGTCAGAGTTCACTTCTCTCGCGCGCTCATTGTGCGCTTGCACTCTTGGGGGAACCCGGGCGCGAGAGGCTGGAGCTGCACCTGCCCTGCCTGAGCCGCTGCACGCGAGCCCACGGTCTCGTGCCAGAGATTTACCGAGGCTTTGCATGTTTTAAAAGTTGATGTTATGTGTGAGAGAGTTGAAACTGGCTGCGTTGGGGGAAGGCAAGGTCGACCGCAACGTCGCAACATATTATAGACAAGATCAAGGAGGAACAGAATTAATTAAGATGGGAAGCCCAAAGGCGTCTGATATTAAAAGTAAAGATCTACATATTCAAAACACTCAAGCAAACACATCTGCTAAAACGCAAAGAATTAAATGTGGACGACAAAACTTCATGTGCAAATCTTACATATATATATATCGCCTACATCCAGAAATGAAGTCTGCCAAACCTAATAAGAATGGCAATCTTAGGTGCAAATCCTCTCCGCATTGTTTGCCTGTGTGAAGGTCAAAATTTAAGAGCTATGCGCAAAGCCTTCAGCGACTGGGTCTTGTTTCATAATTATACGAGTGGGAACACCACACACAACAGCTTCAGCACAGCTTTTAACCATCAAAGCACGACCCGGAAGACCAGACTGGCTGACGCACGGCTACGTTGCAGCAGCAGCAGCAGCAGCAGCCCTACTTTGTGCCTCAAGTTTCGCTGTTTCCAGCGAGAGAGAGAAAGAGAGAGAGAGCGAGAAGAGTAAGACAAGATAGAGTACGAGGTGTCAGACACTACACCACACCGTAAGTCACTGAAGAAAGATCCTCAGCGAAAGCATTCTGGAACGACGCTTGACTGTCTGGAAAGGTTGGCATCGCCAGTTAGAGAAGACTGTGCCCGGAGCCTCAGCGCTTCGCAAAGCACAACGAATCACCAGCACTCTCCCCTCAAAGACGCTGCCACACGGAATTGGCCCCAGGACACATTTCTCTGCGAAATGTCAAGAGGAGAGAGCCTAATCATAAACACTGGTAAGATGCGTTTTGCGTAGACTTGTCATTCGACACAGGGAGCGTGAAGTCGAGTAATGTGAAGAGATTATTCACGCGTTTTAGTGAGATATTTATAAAGAGAACTGCAAGTCCAAAATGGGCTAATTATGATGTTTCACGGGCTGCGTTTTATTGCATTTAATCAAAGGAATGATTTTGATTGCAGTTTCAAATGCTTTAGCCTGTAATAAAACACAAAGACAATATATTTAAATATACATTTTGTATGGATGAATAATAATACTAATAGTACTGTATTAAATACATTAAATGCATATTGTCGTTATTAGGCCATATTATGTTAATAAATCCGTTATTTGCAATTGCACGACTGCAGGCGTTTTGGGTTATAATAGAGAAACACTAAAACGGCAAAGACTGTTTTTCGTGTTGATCTTCATCTTCATATTTTTACACGTGCTAATAATATTAATATAATACTATAACATTTAAAAACTTATTATTTACTAATTTTTTAAATTACTTTTAAGCAACATATTTAACACTGGCCATGTTTATTATTGTAATTAGGCTATGTTAATATAAATCCGAATTTTACATACCAAACAGCCCAAAATGCAATCCCACAAATATGCACCGCATATATCCTATAATGCAATACATGTTTACTAATGAAACGAATAAAATTTTACGACTTACAAAATATAATGCACATGCTAAATATCATATAGAATATTTAAGATTTAGTCCACGTTGTAATTTGTGACTGTGAGGATAAAATTTTGATATTCAATGGCATATACGAAAATCGCATGAAGTAATTTTCCGCCAACATTTCAAATGAGCATAACATGAAATGTTTTTTTTTGTTTGTTTTTTTTGTCCTGTTGAATGATTGTAAATGTGAAAGCTAATGTGATGTGGCTGAGTTGAGGAATTAGCTTTCTCTGGAATGCCCCAAGGACGCTTGCATTAGCCCACCTGTGCTGTTTATTTAAATCATTGACTCCAAGAGCTGTCAACCACAAAAGGAGGGCGGGCGCGCTGTCATCACCCTTCAGATTTATGACTGCCACAGGATCATTTTCCGACTAAACTAACGCTATCATAAGAACTTTGCCCATTAAGTAGCACAAGACAAAGAGGAATAAACGCAGCTAGAGGTGCCGTTTGATTCGTCGACTATACCGCATGCACAAATACGAGAGTTTGCTTCAAAATAATGTGAATTGTTGGATGAAATGAAAAGAGGGTGAGACGCTTTGCTTTCAATCCCTGTTATCCATGCTTCAGCAGAGGACAGGAGGCTTGTGACTTTGCCTGTGCTTGTGTCTGCCCCCGAGTGCCCTGTCACAATCTAATTACCCGTGAGTAAAGGACAATACCGCTTCAGCTGGTCTGTGTCATTCCCCCTATATCCCAGTGCCTGCTTATCTTCACAAACCCTTCTGCGCCGCTCTCTGCCCCCTCCTGCCCTCTTTTAACCCCACGGAGAATGATAAATGCGCGGTGAGGGAACGAACGGGCAAAGCCATTTCACGGCACCTGTTAATTAAGGGAATGATTGCCTCCATTTTCGCGGAGCTTGTTTCCAGCGCTCTCCATTATTTTTGACGCAATTAATTTAAAACGAATTAATTTGACATCACAAGCGTGATGTCATTGTCGTCGTCACAGTCACACGCGGTGGACGACACAACATGCGTTACGTAAGAAATAAAGTCTGAATCTGCACCCGTGCGTTTATAGAAGAATGAGTTAGAGTCCTCAGTCGGGGGAATCTCTTTAGTAACACCCCCAGCCTTAAATGCTAAGTCCCTAAAAGGACAGTCTCTTTTGTTCTAACATCGAGAGCAACTGGATTACCACAGGTATTTAGTTCAGGTATTCTCTAAAGAATATTTAGCCCTAGGTGAGCTGAACCAAGAGCCGTTATTAGAGATGGGGATGATTGGGATGGCATGATTAGAACCAAAATATATACATTTTCATTTACAATTACAGGTACATTTACACAGAAATTACAATAGAAGAAAACTGTTATTAGAATTAAATGATTCAAAATAATTAACAATTAATAACTACTAATAAAATAAAAATATCTTACAATATTATTTCAAATAATTCATATTTAATTTTTTTATAGGATCAGACGTGGAAGGCCTATATTTAAAGTATGTGCCACACGTCGCCTCTGTAAAGACTTGTGTGTATGTTACGTTTGATTATTCCGTAGAACAGCACTCAATCTGTGATAAAACAGTTATGACAATGTGAGCGACGCCTGTGACATTTTAGACGACTATATTTATTTAGCCTATGTCTGCATAATCTGGTATTGCACCTTTTTGATGTAAAAATGTGTATTAAATGGATCATTACACTGCAAAACCAAGCGTCATATTATCCTGTACATTCTAATTTGTTGGCTTCTGGCTGCCAGGGCTTTTTGTGCTGTGCTGTGCAGGGCCCCTGGCCAGAATCCAGTGTGTTAAAAAGGGATTTAAAGCATCTGATATTGTCACAATAAGGCCACAGAGCTTGTTTGAGCATCTTTATACAGCCAGCGTTGACAGTTTTGTGGTTTAAGTGCTCATTGTTGCAACGGTGCCTAAATTGATTATTTAATATTCAGTCGGACCAAAAACCTCACTCACAGTGTTTTTTTTTTTTTTTTTTTTTTTTTTTTTTTTTTTTTTTTTTAATGCAACTGTTATATACTTATGAAAACACACAATGCATTACATTCTAATAAATTACATTCTAGTTGTAGATAGCTTTGGAAAAGTCTTTGTAGCCCATCTATATTTTTTCTCCTCTTTTACCGAGATACTGTGACGTCAAGTCACGGCGTCAGAGTGGCGGCCGGTAGGGGATCTGAGCTCGCACTCCAATTATTGCATGTCAATCATTATTGCTTCAGAGGAGAGCACGCAGACTAAAACTCCTGCTTTAAATAATAATAACACATAGACACACCACCATTATTTCAACGTATAGTTTAAGATGTGCAAAATGAGTTGAAACGCAATTTGTAAAACCGGTTCTTGTTGTAGACCTGAAGTGTTACTCCATTAAGAAAACAAAATGAACACAATAGTCTTTCTGGAAGGATAGTGATGAACGAGCTGGGGCATCCTGGTAGACAAGTCTATCCTGTGTTCTCTTTGATTGATCCAACCAGACAAGCTAAATGAATAATTAATATACACAAAGCGTTGCTACAAGCAGTTAGAGGCCACGAGCGCTACCAAAGGTGACAAGCAGTGATCCAAAGGAGCGCGATGCTATGTCCACTATATTACATGTTTGCATTTTAGAAACAGTCAAGAGGATTTGTTCAGTGAATGTTTATTTGAAAATTGTTATTACCTTTACATTTAAAACGTGTGTAATAGAAAAAGATAACCTTTTTTGACTTTTGAATAAGATAGACAAACAAATGTACTATTGATGGGTGGAAGCTAAAACAATTTATTAAACCCCGCATGCAAATGAGGTCTTCAGCTAACTAACCTGCATCCACACGGTTTATCTAAACGCTTATCAAGCTAATTGGCGACGTTCTGTCTTTCTGCCTGCGGTGGGCGACCCTGCTGCTTGTTTTGCCACGAGATAATTGTAAGCAAGAATCAACGAAGCTGCCCTAATGGCCACCAATTGGCTCTATTTGGACCTGCCCATGCGACCTGTCGGCACCACCGAGAGACGGGCCCGCTATTAATATGCAAAGTGACGTTTGATCGCTTGAAACAGCATACAAAGACAGTGTTTTCACAAGAAGAATGTCGTGACAACTAATTTAAGACAATTAGACGCGCAAGAACAATAGCCCCCAATTTAGAGACCATAAAATACTCCTCCCCAATTAATGCCTGAGGTGCTAGGAATTGTGTTTGTTTGCATTATATCGCATGTGACACTTCACTGATACAGGTTTTGTTGTTTTAAGCAAATGTTAATGGTCAGGCAACGGGCCCTAATCACATTATTAAATTCCTTAACAAAACTTTATGATAAGAGCAATAAATTATTTTATTTAGACTCCCAGTAAAGAATATTCAAGTAGCCTAATTGCTGGTTGGCACTTAGCTGTATAAATACAAGTAGGTCTATGTCGGTTGATATTGTGATTCAATTAAAAATACAATTGCGTTTAAATGTTAATTTTTTGTCTTATTAAACGTTCTGGAGTAGTATAGAAGACTTTTCTTTTACGCTCATAATTTCAGGACATTCTGCGCTCTTTTGGTTTTGCGTAAAAAGACAACAGTCTCGCCATCATCAACGTGAAGCTCTAAGAAAGGTATAAAGAAGCTCATTAAATTGCTCCGCTGAATGACGAGTCTCTCAGCTCTCTGAATGTGGAGCACTAGGCCGAGAGTCGCCGTGGCAGTTCGGAAAGCATGATGTCCGAGCCAATGGAAGTCAGCGCGATCTGCTATTGGTTAACAGAGCGATCACTGCCAGCCCGTGACCCCGCCCATGTTCGTAAGATATGGAATCTACTGGCGCCAGTTCCGACAGTACACAGGCACAATTCATTAATGAGACTTCTCTCCGCTTCAGACAGCCGCAGAGTTTTAAGGGAGAGTTTAACAATTGAGCTGTGGACAATTTAAACCAGTGGCGAATTACGAATGTCAGCAGACATCTTGAGGATTAACATTCTTTGTACAGGAATAACACGGGAAAAATAAACAGAGGATTGGAGTGCTGAAATGCTGCTTTGCGCCGTGAGTACTTTCGGATAGCTCTTTGAAAGTGCGCACGTTTGAGCTGGTAATGCAGCGACTTATTTTTTATTTTTACAGGTTACAACCTATATTTCGACGAAGTTCATATTCTTTAAACGAAATTAGATCTTTAGATCTTAAGGCTTGCAATGGATTTAACGTTACAAAACTGATATGTATCTACTTGTTGTTTTCTTACAGGTGTTCCTGAGCACTGTTGAAAGCAAAGAAGCATTCCTTCAAAAATAAGGGCATGTGCAAAAAGGGAACAGGGCATCCCAACTGAGGCAGTAAGCTAACGACACCTATTTTTAATAATCTAAAGGACCACAGTGGTGCTTCTGGGTCTCTTAGTGTCCAAAAGGTTTTCGGTAGGCATCTAGAACTTTTCGAAACGTTTTCGAAGCGCGGACAATTTAGACATGGAGGTTGCGGCCGATCAGTCTCGGTGGATGGCACATCATCATGCGGTACTCAACAGCCAGCACCCAGAGTCCCATCATCACGGGCTTACACACAATTACATGGAGCCCATGGCCCCTCTTCTGCCCCCGGACGAGGTGGATGTGTTCTTGAATCACTTGGACTCGCAGGGGAACCCTTACTACCCCAATTCTCGGGCAAGAGTATCATACGGACAAGCGCACGGTAAGATGCTTCTTTACGTCAAATTTCTCTCGCATGAAAGGCCTAATATTTTGATGACAGAATGTTTTTTAATGCATGATGTCATTGTGTAATTTCCAAGACATATTTCACTCTGTTTATATTAATCATGAACCGAAATGTGTTAAGTTAGATAATACTGATTGTTTATTTATTTAATACTAAGTGATGGATGTGAACTTAGTTGTGAAGCTGTTTGGAATAGTAGGCCCATTGTTACAGCTACTGCTAAATTATTTTTATTTATATTTTATTGTGTAACATCGAGGTAAAATCCTATCCATATTTACGGCGAAAGAGATATTTTGTTTACGTGGTTCTTTGGTTGTATAGCCTGTACTCTCGTGCTTAAAAAGGTGTAGTAAATAAACTTGACATTGTTGACATCATTTATGCCCATTTTGGGCCAGCTGGTTATATTAGACTAGTACATTTTTAGTACAACCGTGTTGTGCGTGTAAAACCGAAAGATTTCGATGACTTTTACCCTGACGGGCTTTGAAGTGAAACGTAGTGCGGCCTAAATACGGGACTGTCTTATGGCTAAGACTTCTCGGTAGCCCACACAAAAATATGCTCATGTAAATTATTCAGTTGTTGTTTTGTACGAAACTATAATATACGTAGGACCATGTGCCTGGCAGTTACAAATTAGCCGAGCCGAAGGATGACAAAAATGTGTCAAAATGTTAGATATCGGATTTCTTCTCTGCGGCGTGAACTGTCCTCTCCAAGAGGTGCGCGTTGAAATATAAAGATAAGAAGAAAAAGAAAATGTCCAGCGAATGACTTGATGAGGAAAGGGAAGTTCGTGTCAGGGAGAGAGAGAGGGGGATCAAGGCACTTCCCGGATGCCAAATCAAAACGAAAAATTCCTGATGAACTTCTTAGTTCAAGTGTGTAATTTGTGCGAACAACAGGCTGTAGTGAGAAGGCTTCGTTAGAAGTTGTATTGTGTCCCTTTTGTAAGGAGATTGTACGCCTGTTTCTTAGGAGTAAGTGCGTTTTTGTTGAGAAAATCACGTCGAGACGATGGAAAACGTATTTTAAGTGCTTGCGTGCAGTTGGAACAAACACCGGACCAAAGGCTGAATCGTCAACTGCGGTTTTCTGTGTGTGTTGCATAATTGATATTTAAGTTGTATTTTATCTCAATGTCAAGTTTGTATTGCTCGAGTGCGGAGTCAACAGGTGAGAGTGAACATTAGACGTTTTGGTTTTTGAAACAAACTGGTGTTTTGGTAAAAAAAAAAAAAAAAAAAAACCCAGAGGAAATTTTTGCTGGTAATTTTTATTTCGAATCGAGCTTCATGTTCGTTTCTGTTTCAAACTCCTCAGCTCGTCTCACGGGAAGTCAGGTCTGCCGGCCACACCTCATACACAGTCCCGGTATTCCTTGGCTGGACAGCGGGAAGGCAGCGCTCTCCGCCGCCCACCACAACGCCTGGGCGGTCAGTCACTTCAGCAAGCCCGGCCTGCACCCCGCCAGCGCCGGTTACCCGTGCAGCAGCAGCTCCAGCACCGCTCCCGTCTCCTCCCTCACATCCGCAACCCACTCCAGTCCACATCCCCTCTACAATTTCCCCCCAACCCCACCGAAAGACGTCTCACCGGACCCCGGCCCCTCGTCTCCGACCTCCACCACTGCAAGAATGGATGAAAAGGAGTCCATCAAGTACCAAGTGTCCATCGCTGATGGGATGAAAATGGAGGGATGTAGTCCTCTTCGGGGAAGCCTGGCTATGAGCGCTCAAACACCGTCCACGCATCACCCCATCCCAACCTACCCAACGTACTCTCTACCCACGCCACACGATTACGGCGGCGGTCTGTTTCATCCCGGTACCCTCCTCAGCGGATCCGCTTCAAGCTTCACACCTAAATGCAAAAGCAAGACGCGGTCGTGCTCAGGTGAGTTTCATTAGCTCTGACTCGACCATGAAGTGAAAAGTAGCCTAAACAGGCATGTTTAGAGAAACACTAGCTTAGGGAGCACTTTAAAACGCATTTTACATCATCTGTCGAAATGTAACATTTATAATGTAACAAGAATTGCCTATATGTGTAGGATTTTGTGTAATGTTTAAAAATAATTACGTTTAACAAAATCTCCATTTTTTTTATAATCAGTATTTTTCTCGGATTTTTTAAATTATTATTTGAAATGTAGTTTACTTATTTTTGTCTAATTAGATGAATTCGACCGCCATTTTAAGAATCTGCCTCGAGGCACCTCTAAACTGCAGTTTACCTGACACGCGACAAGTTTCAGCAGCTCTTAAAATGCCACACCAAAATACAACTAGAAGGTACCATTCACTTAAAAAAACGGCTATAATGCATGAACTACTAACCAAAGCCAACACAATAAATGAATAAATAAATAAATAAACACTAGTGCTCCACACACAGCACTAAAATTGACACTTTTAACTTACAGCCTTATAGAATTTTCTATAAGTTGCAACGAGTTTAATGCATTTTTCAACGACGCCGAATTTAATTACAAGTGAAGGAAATTAAGATAAAATGAGATAAATTATACATTTAAAGAAAGAGATGTCTAACATTATAAGATTATAATAAAATATTGCAAGGGATGCAGTCAACGAATGATTATGGGAAGAAACAAGAAGAATGGCTCGCATAAAATGAAAAATAAAATAAAATGAATAGTGAAAAGCTGAGCTTCTGCAGAACTTTTGGCTTTAATTATTTAATTATTAAAAACACAGGTAGCTCCCTATACGCAAAGATTGGTTTTCTCTCTCTCTCTCCTTCTCTTTTGTTAGGCCATAAGATGAATGATTTTATTTGGCGGGCTGCGTGTTGCCTCACGCTTTGTTTTCCTTTAAATGTAGCTCTTATTGCGCTTAAAACGTTGAGGAGTCACGACGCGCTGGCTCCAGTCATATCCTGTATACCTTCGGCTGAACAAATCACGACATACTCCCCCCCTCCGCCCTCCCACGACCCCAATACTAACAAAACCCCGGCGGGACAGGCCTTCACAGGCGACAGGACCCTGCTGTTTGCGTGCTCATTTATGCACGACCTGCTTACTTTATGTTGAACTACTATTAGTATCACTTTACATTACAGTTGCATTACATGAAATTATTATTATATTACAATAGGAGTGTGGGCAGTGTGTACATAAGCAGGTGTTTGATAAATTAATGAATAGCAAATATGGTGCTCTTTATTAACCCTCTCAATAATACAGAAATACAAAATATGTCATTGTTTTAACTTTCATGCATTTATTTATTTAGCCAACCTATGAATGTGGAAAATATTTTATGCTAAAAATGCTTGGGTGAATTGAACTGTTTTGAACTGCACAGTAAATGATTAATTGTAAACAATGTAACAAATATGAGTTAGCACTCACAGAAAAAAAAAAACATAATAAAAATTTAAAAATTATGAAAGGAACTCATTAATACACACCATCAAATTAGGTTTAACTTTAATTACTCACCCATTCGCAGGCACATTTTCACCTAACACTCCCAGCAGTTTCAGTACATTTAATGTCAAGTCTTAACAGAAAATGGAATGAGAATGACTGAATTACAACACATCACACGCACTTTAAAAGAGCGTCCATTGTCCAGGCGGATTCTTTTCTCTGGTCAGGGTGGGACAGAGACTATCTCACATTATAATGTGAATAATAGAGAAGTGCTCAGGGGAGTGAGGAGGAAGAGCATATGAATTAAAGCGCAGGGCCCTTTCCAGCAGGTTAGGGTGCTTTACTGCGATAGGACACCTGAGAATAGGACAAGCCAAGGCAGCTGGCTGATAAACAGGAGTGGGATAATGCAGAAATTAACACACAGTTTAATCGCGTTCTTGTTTTAAAAATGTTGTATCTGCAAATTCAGTGGTCTTTCTGTAGAAGATAAATGAAAAGGTTGGCCTGCAGGTACTTTAAGAGCAGAACCTGGATGCATTGCTCATTTTTCACACAGTCTCTCAGTGCAAAAAATGTAATTTCTTCCACAAACGCATGCACGTTTACAAATTCCGATGTGAGTTATGTAATGCATCCAGCTCAGATGAGAGATTCCAGTGTGGATGTCATGTTAGATATTGTCTAATTAACTTGGGAGTTGTTTTTCTTTGGCCAGACCGTGCCTTTGCATGACCCCGTGTTCCTGTATTGTAGATGGAGTGTGAACCTCTTAATTATATAAATTTCCCTTTGCTTTTCCTCCACTTGAATTCTGCACAGAGGGGCGTGAGTGTGTGAACTGCGGAGCCACCTCCACCCCGCTGTGGCGGCGGGACGGAACGGGCCACTACCTCTGCAACGCGTGCGGCCTGTACCACAAGATGAACGGCCAGAACCGACCCCTTATCAAGCCGAAACGCAGACTGGTGAGTCGATGAGCCCTCCAGAATTCTTCCAGGTCTCCGCACACGTGAGAAAGAGGGCTAAATAGGAGCACTGAGCAGAAAGCCTGAGCACAATTCCAGGAAAGTTATATTTTCCCTATAATCTTCCTGGAATTGTTTGTCGCCCTCACCCCCTGGTGATCCCCTACTCTGCCTGTTACAATACAGCTACTATTGCCATTGTTCCCGCTATCATTATTGCTTCTAGTTCTGATACTGTCACTGATACCAATGCCCATGCCGGTACAATTATCACCACTCCACACTGAGAGAAACCTGTTGCCGCACCATTGTCTGAGCGCATCTGTTTAGATCTAGCAGTTTGATCTAGTTGTACTTTTTCTGGGGGTGTTTAGAAAGCCACATGTCATCGGTTTTGTTCTGTGTGGCTGGCTTATGATTCTGGTTCCATTTTACAGCCGCTGCCAGCATGATTATCACATTTAATCTCGATGAGATGAGATGTTTGAAAGCAGATTTTTGTTTGTTTGATTTTGGATTTTGATTTATCTTAATGGCCTTTTGCATTGAGATGACTGATAAAAAGCAAAACTAACGTTTCAAGACTACGTAGCTGTTTTCTTGAGAAAAAGAAGTGCGAAAAGTCAAACTTGATTACGCTCTGGTTATTAATCTCCTTTTTTTAAATCTATGGTTCACGGATAGCTTTAAAGCAAGGCTTTTATTTAAATATAAATCATATCCGGACGGGGTGACCATTTTTTCAGCATCAGGATCCTATGAAAGCAGATGACTTTTCAAAGAATACAATCTACAGCTACATTTGTCTATTCACATAATGTTATTTTATCCTTTAGCGGGTGAAACCCTATATCTCTGCCTCTGTCTCTTTACTCTGTTATTGAGCCATTTTTTGCAGTCTTTCAAAATGTGACGTAATATCATTATAGAGATTCATTTGGAGACACAACAAGCGGTTTAATTGAGTGAGACCGTCTTTTTCTATCAGCCATGTGTCATAATTTAATTTTCACTTGGCTAAGTGACCATCAGAGTGTAAATACAAGCGTCTCAGAGGGAATCTTATTTCCAGTGCTGTGGAAGGGACTCAAATACTCCGCAGGAGAACCATGAGCTTTGTACTGAATTACAAATAGAGTGACATATTCAAAGAGGAATTCAAAAACGAATTGTAAGACTGCAATTCCTAATTATGATGATCATTATTATTTTTAGTGGTGATAGATCTAGCTACACACAGCCGTTTGAACATTTGAGTTTGTTTTTTCCCCCGCTTTAGTTTCTTTCTCTATATGTTCTCATGGTGAAAAAAGGCCACAGGGTTTTCCATGGAGTCAGTGTGCTGGCCCATGCTTTTGCATTTTGGGCTGAAGTGTTTTCAGAGCGCTGTTCAAAGGCCATCCAGTTGTTTCCTATCCGGATATCTGCCCGGGCCCGATAAGGAAGCCAGGCTCCCGGGTGTTTCCGTCTTCAACAAACCCGGCTGAATTTTCTCTGGCCCCGGCAGGCCCGAATGACATCTACTGTAAAGCGATTATCAGAGCACTATGTGTGAAGGGGCTGGGGCAGGGATTGGAAAATAAATGGATTTATACTCTTTGCTCTCTTGTTTGTCATGCTCGACTGGCACTGAGTCGAAGTATCGGAATGTGTGTGTTTTTGTTGTCGTCTGCGTTTTGTTTAATTTTATTCATAGCGGCGTTTTTTTTAAACTCAGATCCGCTTTTTACAAAAGCTCAATAGAAATTATTATGTAAATCGTTAACGAACACAAACTGCGAATGCTATATGTGTTGGAATGCGGGGGAATTGCAGTGTATGCCTATAAATGTTTCTCATTATGTGTGAAAAATTGATCCGTAATGGACAAAAAGCGAACAGAGGATTGATGACCCGGCTTTGCAGTCGCCACGCCCACTCAAGCGTTTGATTCGTGGCATCAAGGCGAGCAGTGTATCGAAACGTTATAAATTAATGATCTGTCTAATGTACTTTCTGAAATATGGCAGAATTTATTAGATACAGGTCAGAAAAAAACCAATTTCATCGGGCACCGTTTTTTTCTAATCATGGCACAAATTGGAAAATTGAATTTAGTGTGTTTAAATGCACAGAATAGGCTCTATTTAATTAACCCAAACACGGAGGCGAATCCCTGTAAGAGATCGCATATGTCTAGGCCGCGTTTGCTTTAATGTTATTTGGGGATCGTTTTGAAATGCTGTCTGGTGCAGAGTACACATAGCATGAGTGAGTCATAATATTCCTCACCCCATCAGATTGTTATCATGAATGCATTTACTTCAGCCCGAAGCCTATGCAACCCCTGATTGATATTACAGTGTGGAGAACAGACGGACGCAGTTCATTCGACGATTGGATTCGGTACAATAAAAAGATCTCAAAAATAAGATATAAAATATCTATCGGCGACAACAGTAATATGATTTTAGAAATCAAGAAACGGCTTCCATTATCATTAATAATAACAACAACAAGCTTCCACCAAGTTATAGGCCTACAGGCTAATGCATTTGCCTATTTTTTTACAGTTGTCGCGCAACTTTGCGACTTTACGCAATATTCAGAATAAACAAGGCTCATTCATAGAATCATAATTATATGTTTTAAAATTGCCTTTGTTCATGGGATTGTTTTAAAATTGTCATTTTGGATAATGGACGTTTTAATCTAGCACACAGCACTGAATATTTT
This sequence comes from Labeo rohita, assembly GCF_022985175.1. NCBI lineage: Eukaryota > Metazoa > Chordata > Actinopteri > Cypriniformes > Cyprinidae > Labeo > Labeo rohita. The sequence goes on from NC_066879.1 coordinate 981,391, forward strand.
CGTTTTTTTCTTGTCTACAGTCTGCTGCGAGGCGAGCTGGCACCTGCTGCGCGAACTGCCAGACGACCACGACCACTCTGTGGCGGCGCAACGGGAACGGTGACCCGGTGTGCAACGCCTGCGGGCTCTACTACAAACTCCACAACGTGAGTATTAAGAGTCGCAAACACTGAAAGTGACAGCGAAGTGGTCAAGTGGGCGGACAGCTTGTATCGATTGAAGAGAGGGAAGACTGAGGCCGGGGACGCAAAGCCGGCTTTCCCTGTCAGACAGAGCCCGTTGACCGTTTTCTTTTTAGATTAATCCAGCTTTGTTTCAAAGGAGGGCGTTATTCCCAGGAGGGACGGCAGGGCGGGTCTGCCATTCAAGATACGGCGTCAGTTATAGGCTATCAATTCGGAGTTGTCTGAAACTAGCCCTTTTTAATGTTAAGCTTGGCTGCGATCTATTTAGCAGACGAATAAATACATTTCACCTTAATGAAACAAGCGAAACAAAGGAGGAAAGAGAGAAACGGAATTGTGTGACAGCTGAGCTGCTGAATTGCTTTTTTTCGAGGTCTAGTTTTCGTTTGAAATTCAACCCTGAATGCATAAAAGGCTGCATTGTACACTTTGATGTATAATTTGTGTAAAATACTACATCTAATAAATGCGTAATTTATGCAGTGAATTTTGGAGAACATTCTCGGTGCCAAGGATAGCCAAAAAGTTGTCTTAACATTAAAAAAAAATATATATGTATATATATATATATATATAAAAACACGCAATTATGTTATATCTGACCCCGGACCACAAAAGTCACAAAACCAGTCATTTTTGAAATTGAGATTTATACATCATACAGCTGAATAAATAAGCTTTCCATTGATGTATGGTTTGTTATGATAGGACAATATTTGGCCGAGACACAACTATCTGAAAATCTGGAATCCGAGGGTGAAAAAAAAAAAAAAAAAAAGAGAAATTTTTTTGAGAAAATCACCTTTGAAGTTGTCCAAATTAAGTTCTTGGCAATGCATATTACTAATCAAAAACTAAGTTTTGATATATTTACAAAATTTCTTCATGGAAGATGATCTTTCCTTGATGATTTTTGGCATAAAAGAAAAAAAATATCATTTTGACCCATACAATGTTTTTTGCCTATTGCTACAGATATACTCGTGCTACTTAAGACTGGTTTTGTGGTCCACGGTCACATATATTTGTAAAAATACGTAATATAGTAAAATGATGTAGAATATAAAGTCATATAAAGATGCAGTCTTGAGCATCTACTGTTGCTGGTCTCTGTTCTCAAAAGTCCATTTAATTAGCTTTCAAGTTCAAAAAGTATCTGTACATATGTAAAACATGTACTTTAAGACCTCCGTCCTTTTTTTTAGTTCCTTTGAGCTCATCATTAACCTACGCTATCTCTTTTCTTATAGGTCAACAGGCCACTGACCATGAAAAAAGAGGGCATCCAAACACGCAACCGAAAGATGTCCAGCAAGTCCAAGAGGAGTAAACGATCTGGCGAGGGTTTCGAGGAGCTCTCCAAGTGCATGCAGGACAAGACCTCTCCGTTTGGCAGCGCCAGCGCTCTGGCAAGCCACATGCCACACATGGGCCACCTGCCACCGTTCAGCCATTCCGGACACATGCTGCCCACGCCGACTCCCATTCACCCCTCATTCAGCCACCCTCACCATTCCAGCCGCTCTCCCGCCTGGGCCGAACCTCACTGAAGGCCCACGCCTGCTCGCATCCCCTCTACAGGGGCTTTGCGTTTGCTCCTCCACGCACCCCCCACAGGTGAGGGACGCGAAGGGGTCCGCGTCGGTTTGGCTCCCGCTCGGACGCTGCCGAGGAAGCTGTCATCTCATCAACAACCACGTCAACTTGTACAGAGGACGGTCCGCGCGTTTAAAAAGCACCTCTCCCTTCTAGACACTGGGGACCCTCACGGACAGAGCAGAGGGAGAGAGAGCGCTGTCTTTGCTTTTAGCTTTTCGTTACGTTTTACTGAGTCACTTTGGTACTGTCCTGAAAGAGAGGATGTGTCTTTGCAGATTCACTGTGTGGCGGTTCCTCTGAGAACGGCCTCTTCAGAAACTCTCTGGTAAAGGACTCGCTCTGACTCTCTGCGTACGTGATGAGTCAAAGAGAGGCGGAAAGAGAGAAGACCACTAAGTTGATCCCCCCTAACATGCTGGAATACACCCCCCTTGGGCATGATTCCCTCTGAATGGACTCTATGGATACGACATACAGGCAAAGAAATGTTTATAAAGGTTAATTGTTATTATCGTTATTGTTATTATGATAATTTATTTTCACTCTTTATCTCTTATTTCGCTTTCCTCAGAACACATTGTTATATTATAAATATTATTTGATTGTTATTGATTAAAAAAAAAAAAAACACTGACCTATCCTAGCCAAGGCAATGTTGCTGAGCTGTACGTTTTTATCATTTTCCATTACACAAATAAAGGAAATAAAGTTTTAATACTTCAGCTTTTCCCTGAGTACTTCCTTGCTAACATTACGTGAAAGCAAAGTCAATCTTCTTCTTAAACGGAGACGTTTCTACAGCCACAGGCTGGTTTGATCATTCACGTTTCCGATTCCAAAGCATCGTGTTTCCCCGCAGTTACTGTAGCTTAATATGAGAAACGCACAAGAATGCCAAAACATGCACGAGGCCAAACACAAACACACCCAAGCGCTCGGATACGCTGCTGTTCCATATACTAAGTGTCAGAGGGAATTTCACCTAGGCATCGCTGAGCTCTAGAAGGTAAGCGATATCAGATGCACGCGCTAAGTGCTCGAACTGCAGTCCGTCTGGGGAAGAAGGAGACCTCTGTGGCACATAAGCCCCCCGGGGTGCTTCGGTCTGACCCAGACAACAGTCTCCAAACATTGAGTAGAACGGGGGGGTTCCAATCACATGCAAATGCGAAGAGCCATACTGTACGGGAAGCACTTAGAAAGACGAATTTGTCGTCCCCGTGTCCTCCTTTTCATCTGACCTTCTCAACCCCCTTGCTTTTGGCTTGTCTTTCTGGAGCCAAAGGAAAAGTAAGCAAAAGGACAGCAAGTTTTTTGGTGGGAGAGAGAGAAATTGAGACCAAAAAAAAAGAGAGAGGGAGAAGAGGAAGGAAAGGCAATCAGTCCAGTCCATGAACAAACACGTGGGGGGGCAGTTTGGAGCCTTCTCCCACAGATGTGCTTGCAGCTGAGGCTTGCAGGAAACAGCTCTTAACCCGGTCTCATTTTCAAGCTATTTAACCCAGTGCGGCGTCTGAGGAAACCATCAGCCCAGCCAGCAGTTAATGAGAGAGACCCAACAACAGCACAGACCATGCTGAGGAGGGCCGACTTCAGGTCAACTCTTGCACAAGTGCAGCTATGCCCATCCCCCTGTTCTATTCTATTCTTTTCTATTCTATTCTATAGGGCTGTCAAACGATTAATCGTGATTAATCACATACAAAATGAAAGTCTGAGTTTGCCTAATATATTTGTGTGTACTGTTTGTAATTATTATGTACATATCAATACAAACACATGCATGTATATATTTAAGAAATATTTACGAGTATATGTATTTAGTATAATTTTTATGTAATTTATATCATATATAAATAAAAATGTTTTGTACATAAATGACATATTTCTCTTAAATGTATACATTAATTTGTGTGTATTTATATATACATAATAATTACACAAACTCAAACTTTCATTTTGTATGCGATTAATCACGATTAATCGTTTGACAGCCCTACTGTTCTATTCTATTCTATTCTATTCTATCAGTGACTTGATTAATATCAGTGTTTGTTAAAAGTTTGTTAGAGGTTTTTTTTAAATCCCACGTATACCCCAAAACAAAACTACTGTCATCATTTCCTCACTTTAATTTTGTTCCAAACACATAAGATTTCCATTCATACACAAATGTAGATTTTTTTTTAATAAAACCCAAAAGATTTCTGTCCCTCCATTAAAAGTCCATTCCACTAAATACAAAAAATACAGAAAATCGTCATAAAAGTTACCCATATGAATTGAAAGGTTTGAAACCAAGTCTTCCGCTTTATATGATGAACACATTAAATTTAAGATTTGATTCACATATGTGACCCTGGACCACAAAACCAGTTTTAAGTAGCACGGGTATATTTGCAGCAATAGCCAAAAATACATTGTATGGCTCAAAATTATCGATTTTTCTTTTATGCCAAAAATCATTAGGATATTAAGTCAAGATCATGTTCCATTAAGATATTTAGTAAATTTCCTACTGTAAATATATCAAAACTTATTTTTTGATTAGTAACATGCATTGCTAAGAACATCATCCGGACAACTTTAAATGCAATTTTCTCAATATTTAGATTTTTTTGCACCCTCAGATTTCAGATTTTTAATAGGCATATCTCAGCCAAATATTGTCCTATCCTTACAAACCATACATCTGTGGAAAGCTTGTTTATGCATGATGTATAAATCTCTGTTTCAAAAAATTGAACCTTATTTTATAGTTTTATCTAATAGTTTTGTGGTCCAGGCTCACATATAAACATTGATCATTGATCAGTACACACATGAAATATGGTCAACAGACACCCAACCACACTAGCTTGATGTGCGCGAAGAAAACAAATAGTTTTTTGTGCATCAAACAAACATGTCTGAGCTTCTGTTAAACAAATTGGAAAATGGATTTCTGTTGAACTTGGGAAGCATAAGTTCTTTCTAAAATATGTATTTGTGGTTTATATACAAATCACAGATGTGTTATTTACGCACCTTCATGTTGTTTCAAACCTATAAGACTATATTTTTTTGGCAGGATACAAAAAATATATTTTGAAGAACTCCTCAAGTTTTTGTCCAGACAAAGAATGTCAAAGAATGTTAAGCTGGGGGTTAAAATCTAAAAGTTATTTTAAAGACCAAATGATCTGATCTATTAATTCTTAATTACATGTTACTTTTATAGCTCTGTAATCTTACTGTATGTCATCAGTTGCATAAATTGTCTTTATTGTCTTGGATTTATGTGAAATGTCTGAGGAAATTATTACTTGTCAAATATGCCACACAATATGCTTTAAAAAAGATACCAAAAATACTGATTAAAAATGACTAGTTTTGGTCATCTAGAATGTGATATATTCAAAAAGTGAGCAGATAATCTCTCACAAGCCTTTTATCAAGTCCGCAATATTCCGGCTCACCGATGAAAAACTTGTGTTTGTAGTGTTTGTAGCAATAGTCCATGACTGTAACTGCTCAGCTGCATTCCTGCTGTGTGTTTGCCAGTTATAGATGCCACTGGGCTTTTCTGTTTGTGTGCGTGTGGAGGTATGTGTGTGAATGTGTGTGTGTTGTTCTCTTTGGCCAGGCTCCCAGAGCATGAAACATCCAACGGACTCAAACAGGGCACTCCTGAGGGAACTAGCTGTCTTCCCCAAAATAATAATGGGATCGGGCCGCGTCAGAGAGACGGGAAAAGGAGAAAGAGAAGCTTTATTCAGCGTAGAGGCTGAGGCACCGTGGCGTGCTCGCGTGATTCCACGTGTGTCCTTGTCCTCGTCGTCCCCACATGTGTGTTTTCATATGGTGTAAATGGTCTGTTCTTACGTATATGTTTGTTTGGCCGTGTTCAGAGTGGAATACTAGCTTACTACTTAAATATGGCACAGTATAGACGGTAAACTGACTACTATTATTCAAAAATAGCGAGTGGAAGAATTTATAACGATAAGACGATAAGAGTTGCATGTGGGTCTATGAAATATAATAGCATCCATGATAAAAAACATGATCCAGGCAAGAACATGCTAATGTACTCATTGCATTCATGTCGGTTTGGTGCATGCTGGTCACCAACTGTTTTAAATATTAGTAGGCAGTAATGTGGTTTTGTTAAAATATTATTGTTTTTCTAAGAAAGAAAATGTTATGCCAAACTATATAAAACTACACAAGGTTTTCTTACATTTTGCCTGCCCCAAAAATATAATGAATTTTAATACAGAGATTAAAAACATAATAATAAATTGGCAACTCATAAAATAACAGCTCATCACTGACCCACATACTATGAGCAGCATCCAGCGTTTTCATTTCAATTTTGCAAAAGGTCTTAACCTTTGACTGTTAAATGTCATAGCTGTAATTACAGTGCATTCATCACACTGGAAACAGAAGGTCAGGTCGAGGACAGTATTCCATTTACTTTGTTGTTGGACTGCAAATACAATACATCATGTGAGTATGCATATAGAAAGTCTGTTCTGAGTGTGTTCTGAAATTACATTGCAAAAACATTTGTGACCCTTGACCACAAAACCAGTCGTAAGTAGCACGGGTATATTTGTAGCACTAGCCAACAATACATTGTATGGGTCAAAATGATTGATTTTTCGTTTATGCCAAAAATCATTAGGATATTATATAAAGATCATGTTCCATGAAGATATTTTGTAAATTTACTACCATAAATACAGCAAAACTTGCATTGATAAGAACTTCATTTGGACAACTTTAAAGGTGATTTTCTCAATATTTTGATTTTTTTGCACCATCAGATTCCAGATTTTCAAACATTGTATCAACGGAAAGCTTATTTACTCAGCTCTCAGATGATGCATGAATCTCAGTTTTTAAAAAAATGACTTATGACTGGTTTTGTGATCCAGTCACATTTAGACTAGTATAATTCTGACTGCATTCACAGCAGAGTCCAGCTAATAGGTGCTGCGCGGGTAGACTTTAGTGTCTTTAGCATGCTTTTTAGCCTCCCATGCCGGAAACGTTGGTTCGAATCCCACTCGGAGAGGAGGGGTTACAAATACATGCATACTTCCCGACTACATAGTGAACGCAGATACCTTACTATCCCATGAATGGTAGCGATGCAATGCAACTGGCGCCGTAGATGTACTTGACGGATGCAGTACATCTGAATTCTATTCATTCTGCACACATTCATACTATGTAGAGCATTTTTTAACGTCACAAAGCAATGACTTATTCGTGAGAAGTACCCCCAGCGTTTTCCAATACAAATGGTCGCATAGCATCACGGGACAATCTAGCATAAGATTAACGTGACACGTGAAGGCAAGGTAAGATGTACGTCCGTGAAGAGTATTCTACAATAACAACAATATTTTACTTCTAAATTAAGATGCCTAAATGATGACTTAGAAGTCGGCGGATCTTTTAACGGCGCGATTATATAGTACGGCAGAATGAAAGCGTGGAGACTTATGACTCCGGCTTTAGAAACAGCACGGTGGCCTCTCGTCTCCGAGCCATGAGAGCTTTATGAGCTACAATCAAGACGAGTCTCCTCTTCTTTTCATCCTCTCATCCTTGCCTTCATCTCGCTCTCCTGCCCTCCCTCACTCCCTTCATGTATTTGTTTATGTATTAAATTGAATTAAAGGAATCAAAAGGTGGCGGGGGCCGCGCGCACACAGGCTCGAGTTATGGAGCTAAAGATGAAAGCGTAAAGAAGCGAGGAGAGCGGTTCAACCGCAGGTCTCTAGCAATGCGCGGGGTCAGACGCTTGACCTCATGCAAACATGCTTCAACTAAACACGCCGTGCCCTCCCTTTCTCTTTTGTTCTTTCTCATTTTCTCCGTCGCTCTTTTTTCGGTCACTATTTCTGCACCCCGCCAAGGAAACAAGGAGTCATATCCTACGAAGAGAGAAAGAAATTTTGCTCATTCCTAAGGCACTTTCATTGTCTCCAGAATAAAGCATTCAAACGTGTCAGCGGTTTGAAATCAAATGTTTTCTACAACGCCTGTCCTTGTTCTGCGACCGCTCATGTGGCGGCACCGAGCATGTTTGCTTTAGATGTAAACAATTTCGCTGGATTGAACCAAATTTAAAAACACAAACACTGAAGTGACCCCGACCTCTGCTGCGTTTTATTACAGATAGACGCTGGAGATAGACAGAAAGAGAAAAAAATGAGGAAGGACAACCTTTTCACTCTTGGGCTCTCTGTTGGAACCGCCGCAAAGGTCACACAGCTCTTTCTGATGATGGTGGGGCATCCCAGATCGCACACTCACACGCGCACCTACACAAACACACACGCACGCAAATCACACATTGCATTGGTTAGGTATAATTAGCTCAACTTCCTCTTTCAGGTCTGACATAAATTCATAGAAATATGGTCCCTTGGTAATGAAATGCCAAGCAAGGGGTGGAGTAACGGTAACTATGCTCAATAGCCTGAGAAAAGTAAGTAGGAGGGTACGGCCGTTACAGCTTGTGTTCTTCTATTGTTTTTCCCCCAAGAGACACATTCGTAAACACACGTACGCATAAAAATACATACATCGGGGTCCAAAAGTCAGAGACCACAAATCCGGGATTCAAATATAACGTTTCTGTTACATCACTATTTCTAGCTCTCTGATTGCACAAGCAAGTTTGAGACATTTCCTTTGACCGTCTGATCATCTTGGAGAACATGATCATTAGTTTTTACAAAAATGTGTGGCGTTAGAGTTCAGCTTGAGTGCTGCTGTCATTAACGTTGTAATATCAACAAAGCGGCAACAAATTCATTTGTTTCCTGTAATGTGACGTACCACGAAGGGTGAACTTTGGGACTTGATTATCTAGATCAACGGTTGTTGATTGGGTGGAGGCAGATCTTAACGCAAGCTTTGTAAGAAAGGGGTGGGATTTAATTAATGATTGGCAAAGTCATTGGCTAATGTGAGCTTTGCAATAAAGGGGCAGGGTTTAAGCAGACAAAATGACTGGGGAAGTCCTGCACACATTATCATATAGTTTGAGTCATGTCAGTTTGACAAAATATTTTTTTTTGATAGTCCAATTTAGGCATGCTACTAACTATACGTAACTAGATGTCAACTAAGTTTTATATATTATATATAAAGGGAGAATAGACTGTTAGGTTAGGGTTAGAGAAATAAGTTTACAATAGCAATAGTCAGTATAAGGTCTGGTGGACGACCATCAAAAGTAAGTGTTAGCAGATATTAAGCAGGCAATCTACTAATCTCGAATTGCTGCTAGTTGACATGTAGTAGCAAACTTTCAATGTAAAAAATGACAGTGATTTTAATGGTAAAAAAAAAATGGGAAAAACCTGTCAACTGGTTAATGGTAAGTTCTCCTACTGTATATGGCGAAAAATTGTATCGGACATTACATTTCATTACATTACAATTTTATGGTAGTATACCATTTTTGGAAGTGAAGAAGAATGTATAATTTACAGTGAATAACCATAGATTGACATTCACATTTGATGTTTTTTGTTGAAATAGCTATGTTTCTTCTTAGTTTATTCTCATCAGTTGTGTACATTAGGGCTGTATTTTACATCTAATGTTGTTAAATTGATGTTTATTGTATTATTTCAGTTATTTCAGGTGTTGTGAATGACACTGTGCACCTTCTATATATGTTAGTATTTGAAAGCTCCTTGTGATGAGCTTTGGTTCATCATGTCAGTATATTACAAACCATACATAGGTTGGTATATTAATATTATACCAGTTAATGAAATTCCGGTATTTAAATGTACATTTAAGTTAAATCCGTGAAACCTAAAATGTTGCGGTAAAATTCTGGCAACCACAGCTGGCAGTTTTTTTTTTTTTTTTTTACCATACATTTTACTTTTTTTTTTTTTTTTTTTTTACAGTGATAGTTAGTTAGAATGTGGACTATCATGAAACATGTGCATGGGTGAATCATAAAGAGGGTGAATAGAATTTCATTTCATGTCAACTTCAAAACAAACATTAATTTCTAAAATTCATGTTTATTTTTCATATGGAGGTTGTTGAGATGATAATGTGGTAAGCATTTTCAGTGTTGGATTTTTAGACAAATACACTAACCTTTCCTGCTGAATAGCGGTCCCTCACGCTAAAGCCAAGTAAAAACTTTAGCTCTTCTATCAATACCCTTAACTGTTATTCCTCTCTAGTTTCCTGCTCATGTGTATACATCAATTGTTTAAAACTTGCAGAAAGGCCGACAGGGAAAAATTACAGAAGTACAGCTACCATCACTGACTCATTTACATTTCACGTAGGATGACAAGCTGATGAGATAATGCAGTAGAAGAAAATGTGAGGGGTGTAAGTCTGTAAGTCTGACTGCTTATACAGCACATTTTTCTTCAGTTAGCTTTGAAGTAGTATTTATACCCGTAAAAACAATACTAAGGGTTCAGGGTTTGTTCAATTCCATGAATGAGCGATTGCAACGCTTGACTTAACAAACACCGCTAAAAACAGCAATAAATGATTCATTTAAGTACAAAAATAAAATTCCAGAAGAAAAGACCATCAGCACAGATCAGAGAATCTGTGATTGCTTCTAAGAAACGTATTTCAGGAACAAACCAGATGCAGGTATCAAGATGTCACTTTCTTTCCGTTTCTGTATTGTTCTTTCCCCCTTTCTTGCACTCTTTCTTTCTCACTTTTTTTTCACTGATTCATACTGTACTGACAATATACTTAAACCAAACCACCACATAACCAACAAACCCCAAATCAATACTTCTGGTCAAGAGCCCTGCCGAGCACATTCCTCACGCGTACACACAACCTCACAAAACAGGAAGTGAAAACATTTAGCAGGAAATACTTGTATTGTATTATTAGGTCTGAATAAGCCCCAAAATCTGTCAAAACAGTGTAAAAGACAGAGGGAAGTACATTATTTTTTAAATGGTCCACGGCTGACTGCTTGTCACACTTGGTTGTGCGCGCCTGCTTTGCAAAGACAGTACATCTGCACTGTGTTTCACTGCACTGTACAGCTCAGAGATACAAAGGGTGAAAGAGAAACATGTCATGCAGAGAGAAGTGAAAAAGATAAAAAGGAATAGAGAGTAAGGGTTTCACATAAATACTCTCGTTAAGGGCCACCTTTATTGCTTTTTGTGGTTTTCATATTGGGGTGAATTATGTTAAAAACACTGAGATTCTGAGTATTCTGAACATGTTGTGAAGTCCAAACTCTTTCCCAAATTCTTTGTAAGTCCATCATGAATCTTAAGGCATATGGTGTGACGTTCTACTGTTGGTTTGTCCAGTGTTTAAATTAACATTTAATTTCTGCTGTTTGAATTTAAACTAAACTTGGTATTATGCTGTTTCTAACCTGGGAAGTAAGTTTAATTTACTTGCCAAGGGCAAATTTTGATTTGACACTGGTTAAGTGGTCATATATATATATGCAAGAAGCGATTATGGGGGCTCAAGTGCTTTAGGCATTTAAGCACATTTAAAAAAATATATATCATGTAACAAGCCTGTAACTACCTAAATCAATTATTTAAAAAAGCATTTTTGGCAAATCCAGATAATTTACCATAGAAAAGATTATATTTTTTAATATCTATGACTGTTACAGCATGGACCGATCTCCTTAAAACTTTGCATGCTTGTTTAGAATCACCTGTTGCATCTGTTCAGCAGGTTTTGTGAAGTTTTGAGTTTTCCTTTAGGCTTTATAGGATTTTGGGTAAATTTGGACAGGCCCCTTTTCTAAATGACCCCGTTATAGCTTCCCAAAGGCTAAATTATAAAAAATAAAATTTAGAATTATTGACCTAGAGAGTCCAGAGAATTGTACTGCAGTGTTTTTTTTTTTCAGATTAAGCAAAAAAACCTAGGACTAGTTCGCAAAAGCAGGTTTCTGCATCTTCTCAGTCATTTAACAAATGAATTGATAGCGGTGGTTCTAGAGGTTCTTTCATTTGATATAAATATTGTGTGTATGTGCAAAAACTGCAATGTACAATTGTTTATGCCCTTGAAAAATGCGATATCGCCCCCCCAGTGACTGATTTCTTTCAGATTTCTCTCAGACCTTTGGGGCCTACCGAGTCTTGTTCCGATTAGCCTCTGTTAACCCTATCTAACAGGTGCTCAAACTTCATTGGCCAATGGCGGCCATGTTTTTTGAGATACGCCAATGTCCTTATAGACACTTGTGGCACTTCGGACCAAGACCGCACACAGTGATTTCCTTATTGAAAGGACAAATGGTTGCACAGTTATAGCCATTTTTTACCCTCTTTTTTTATGTTTTTACCCTCTAATAGCACCACCAAGTTACTGAGCTCCTCATTTTTTTTTCTTGTGACCTCAAATTGAGCTCTTGCATAAGAGAAATCTCATTCCGTTCAGGAGTTTTAGGCATTTTACTAAAAGTGGCCCTGCCCCTTTTGAACGTTTTGGCATCCCTTTGTGACGGTGAGTCGAAAGTTCAACCTTTTTTTTTTGATGATGAATCTTTCTGCACTGGTTTGGTTTCGACCGGGTGAAAAACCTAGGACAAGTTTTTTCAAAAAATGCAAAATACTTGAAAATACCTATATCTGTGGTGTTTTAATACTGCCATGAGCCAAGGAGTCCAACAACATAAGACACTCGAGTCTGCGACTGATGGTTTAGGAGTTATGAACGATTTCGTACTTTTGTTCACTGCAGCGCCCCCGTCAGGCCGATTGGGGCGAGCCTTGGTGACGTTGTAGGCGGTGCAAGTACTACCATCCCTCCAAGTTTCAAGTCTCTACGACTAACGGTTTGGTCTGCACGATCAGTTTTACGTGGAGATCGCTGATCCGTGACCATTCTAACAGTTACATAAGAGTTTCAGCACTACGAAAAAAAAGATAATAAAAATAAACTCAAACACAAAAGTTTTTGTTTTGGCCAATGTTAAGTGAAAAGCCCCTACAGAAGAGGCCTGACTGTAAATAAAGTCTAAAGTGGGAGGGTGTGGTCCTGGTCCTGACTGTGCTCTGTGAGAAAATGGGTCGACGTGCCCACCTGGGACAGGACTATTGTATCCTTTCTCTACGCCGAGAAAGCCAGAACTGGATTCTTTCTTTGGAGGGGGCTCATACAGAAGCTGTGAGATAGCTAGCATCACATTTCTTTTCCTTTTTTAAATTTGGAAAACAGCTACTAACAGTCAAGTCAATCATTATGGAGTGATAATCATATAGCTGACTATTTTTTCCAAAAACAAGCAAACAATTTAGGCGCTGATTTAATTACCGTATGCACCAGAAATTGAACACTGGGATGGTCTTGGGATGTTGCATAAACATCTTTGTAACAAATTACAGATTTACAGTTTTGTCAGTTTTGTGGATTCTTGAATGTTATGGTGATACAGTAAACCTCATGATTTGTTTGTCATGTGCTCATAATCACTTGAACTCACTGTCAAACAAAAGTCAACACAAATGTTTGTTTCACGAACATTTTCTGGAGATTTCTTTTGGCTATTGGGTTAGCAATTGTGTTCTCAAGCTGACACGGTAGAAATGTAAAACATTTCTGTTATTTTTATGCTCAACATCCCTCTCCACAAAACATTATGTCCATTACAGAACATTGTTTGTTCATCAGAGTGCATTGTGGATACTAAAAAATGAATTGTATAGTACATGAAATTGTTTACTAGGATTAATGCTGTGTTTAATTTAAAGTCGGATGTTTTCTGGCCCTAAAGCATATAAGAAAACAAAATGACAGTGCTAGCATTAGATGTCAATGAAGACATTTCTTTGCAAGTAAATCACAGAAGATAAAATATGCTATGCAATGCCAGCAAGTTATAAGGTGTATGATTATCCACAATGAAGACAAATCAGCTAAAAAGATCAAAATGTATACAAATTCATGTATGAGCAATAGACCCCATCACTGAAGCTATCCGATTCTGGAAGACACAGTTTCATCTGTTTTTTTAGGCTTTCTTTGAGTGCTAACATTAATGCTTGTCTTGTCAGTGTTAGCACTGCAGCAATTAATGTTTACATACAGTCAACAAAGCATATAGTCAAATGCTTACCTACAGTCAACAAAACAACTCCCATCTATGAAACTATGAGTTGAAAGCAGCCTAATGTAGCAAAGCAAGTACTCATTTGCATTTCTCCTGAAAGAACCAATATTGAGGCTAGCATTGAGGCCACTCTCACCTGTGAGAGGTAACATTTAGCAGCTTCAGCAGTATTCATACGTCCCACCTGAGACACTCTCGCATTCAGTGCGTCCTCTTGGGACCGACAACATTCAGGCCTTCCTGTTCTTTTCTAAGGCAGACAAATTCATCCCCACTGTCTGTGCACAAACAGGCACATTCATCCAGCCTTCCATTGACAGAGCAAAGGGGGCAAGTGCTAATGCCAGAACAGGCTCAGGGGAGTGTTAGTCTGGACGGCCCATCCCCATCCGCACCCCATGTGCTTTCACCACCAGGTAACTGGAGAGGGTGAATCTAGGCCAGCCTGGCACCTTGCCGAAGTTAGGGGTGGGGGGATAGAGAGGGACGGGACCTGGTGTCTGTCCCCAAGAGAGATTAGTGGGACCAGGGGTCAGCTGGAGAAAGGACAGCAATTTTCATAGACGCTTCTTTCACCAATTCACTCTGGACATAAAGAAGGTGGGGACGAATACTGTTTCTTGGAGTAGGTTGATCTGGCAGGGTAGATCGATTTGGACTGTCGCTGTGTGAGTGTATGGAGAACTGGCAAAATGGGTTTGCCTTGGAGCTTAGAAGGCTTCTATCCATCCCTCATTTAAGCCATCTTTGGCTCTTCAGCCATGCAGAAGAGCAAGGCAGCACAGGTAAAAAGCTCTCCAGACAAAACACACCACATTGTTTTTCCACACTTCTGCTTTTGTTGTGTCTAGTATCTGTGCTGTTCTCAAGACCCCACATGTCTTGAGTCGCAGCACCACTACAGAATTCATACTTGGAATCTAAGCATTCAGCTTTATCAAAAACAAACAAACAAACAAACAAACAAAAACCTAACAACGGTTTTAAATAGCTCTCATCTAACTCACGGACCTTTAACGAGCCTGACCTGCAATGGCCCCACCAAATAAACACTGCAGTCGCCTAATAATGGAGCACTTTCACAAAAAGTTTCCAGATGGGAGTCTTCACTTTTGGCTTTCAGCGAGACGACATTCGTGGCTGCATCTCCCTCCAGAGCAAGAGCATGGTTATGACTCTTACATACTCTAGGGCCATGTGCATATGCTTGCTGGGCTGGCAGACGCCAGTCTCTGTGAGATTAGAGCACTAATCAGTGATGCTGAGGGTGCTGGAAAGGCTCTATCTCACAGGAAAATCACTATGAAAACCTGTCTGCTCTCTCATTCGCTCAGTGGGATGTTGCAACTCCAGCATCTAGTGGGCCTTATCTCCACGAAGCAGATTGCAGAATTTGATATGCATCTGTGAAATGGTCGGAAATGACAGTCTCCGAAAAAACTACATGATGAGTCAAACGGTGTGTCTCAACATCACCTCTCTTTTTCTCTTTCTTGCTCACCCTTTCGCTCTCTCTCTCTCCTTCTGATCATATGCAACATCTAATCTTTGATTCAAGAGAGAAATACACACCAAGCAGATCATTTCTCCAGTATACGAGCGCGCACAAATGAAGGCAAATACCTGCAGCCGGTAGATGTGCCATGTGGCCAGTGGATATGCGTGTTTGTGCATTAAAATTACTTGTAAAGCACATGAAGATTGGCATCGGTTAGATGCCATCTTTTTCTCCAACATGAACGTCGTCACTGATAAGAGTTTGTCCTCGTCAGCACGACACACTAGCAGCACCACAGGGCTTTATCGCAGGTTGGGAGTGTGTTATAAGGTGTTCTCGAGCCTCTATCAAAGTACTATCTAAAATGATAGGCGACCAGGGGGTTGGGGTTACGATACGAAGCGTGCATTTGGGTTGTGATATGTGGAGATAGGAGGTTTTCATGGATGTCTGATAGTGCCTCAACCACAAAATGCCTAAAACTGCACATTTATGCATGCACGTTAGGCGGTGCTCTCTTTATACCAGCTGTTTGTGAGTTTATGACTTAGGAAGGTAATAGTCACCCGTGCACCAACGTTAGACCACCCTGAGCAACCCATTGAGGCCATTAGATTATGGGTCCATCATGTGGGAAGGGCAGCATGAAAGAGGGAAGCTCCGACAGTTTCCGAAAGCATGCTCTATAAAAGGAGAAAAATCCGTACACAACCATGCAGGCAGATAGGCTCTCCAAACAAGGGGAAACAAGATCATTTTACTACTCTCAACCCTCCCTCTGCACAAGCTCCCGAAGCCACGAGCAAAGCTGCCCTGGGGTCAACTCCCAACTGCCCCTACTTCAGCCATGACATCACAGGCCGCGGAGGTTGTCGAGGAGCGTGCGTAATGCCATGGGTTGCACCGTGGATGTGCAGCGAGAGGTCAGCGATGGAAAGAGAGAGGGAGAGAGACAGACAGACAGAACTACAAAGAAAAAGTAGAGGGCCTTTTGATTAGTTTCCTTGGCAGGAGAACAAAACTGTAAGGAATGCAGGCAAGAGGGGAGAGAGAAGTGACCGAGAGAAGAGAGGGACAGTGAGAAAGAGAAGAACAGTGAAGGCTACAGGACTTGCTGAGTAAGACTGGCCTCTTGTTGATTCATTTCCTCTTCAGCTAGTTCTGATTCCCCTCTTGTATAACACTCTTCATTTACAAAATGAGACCAGTGTCAACTCTTCCTACCTCATGACCACTATAGAAATCCTTTAATAACTCCCTGGTTCATTGACGCTGACTGCTAGTCCATATTTCATGATTTCACATTAATGTGTTTGGCTTGCTGACTGGATTAAGAGATGTCAAACATTTTAAGTGAGAAATTTGAGCAACTGGAATCATTCCTTTGTTGAACTGTTGAAGTGACACAAGCAACAAAGATACTGTTGACAGAACACTTTTAAAAAGAGCAATGTGGCAATTATCAATGAGAGACAGTGAAGCTCATGTGATATGTTGCTTAATACAGTTGGGCACAACAGGAATGCTTACCAGCAACCATACAGACCAACTTGTCATTTTCCAGGGATTCTCCACTGTCAGTAGCTGCATTTCCATTACCCTTCAAATTGTGCAAATTGAAAATACGCCCAATGGAAATGCGTAAATTTTTCAAAAACTCACATATTGCAAAAAAGTTTTTACGTTCATATGAGTTGGTTTTGCAAGCAGTTTAAAAACTGAATATTTTGCAAAACTGCAATGGAAACAGTTTTTTTTCACATTTACAGCTCACTTGCTGCATATAAGTCGCATGATCATTGTTTAATGTACTTCAAGAAACACCTCATACATTGTTGCTCTCAAGTATAAGGAGCTTTTCTTGCCATTAATGCTTGAATAACCCCCCTATTTCCACTGTATTATGGCTCTGACACAGCCACCGGAGCTGATCGCGGTCACTCTAGTCAGTTTATGCCAAACGTGCCGTGGCACATTTCAGAAGTGCAGCTTTGCTAAAGATCTCTTTCAATTAAAAATAATAGATGGTAGCTGCGATATGGCCTACATAAACCTACAAACATCGGTCATCATGACTTATTGCAAGAGGAAAAAATTTGGTTTTAGTCGCATAACATCAGTTAATGGAAATGGTGTCATTTCGCAATCGTTTTTTTTTTGGCGACATTTATAAAATATTGCAAACGTTTTGCACAATTCTGTAATGGAAACGGATTTAGTGCAAACACCTCATTGGCAGGGCTCAAGCATAACACTCGACTCATGTTGATGGGCCAACAACCTCGTACTGAAATAACCGTCTTATCAGTTAATCACTGCCCTCTGATATTAGGGTTAGGTAAGACTAGGGGTTCAGGTTAGGTTTTATCAAGCATTCATTGCACTTCAGGGGTACCTTTACAGTTAGGACGAGGTGTCCAATCCTGCTCCTGGAGGGTCAGCTGCCTGCAGAATTTAGCTCCAACACACCTGCCTAAAAGTTTCTAGTGATTTTGAAGACCTTTATTAGCTGGTTCAGATGTATTTAATTAGGGTTGGGGTACAATAAGTTTATATGAACGTTGTTCCAGAACCAACAAAGAATGTAACGTCCTACTTAAGTAAGTGACGTAATGCAAAGTTTAAAGGATGCTGCAACCATTTATATATATTCTTGAGCTATGATTAACTGGATTAGGTGACTATGATTCACTTAAATATTTGTTTGACCACTTGAAGATGCATGCTTCATTATTATTTTATTTATTGTCTGTTTACTAATGCGGATGAACTTTCATCCTAGATTAAAATGGTTGCAAAAAAGTAACCCTGGACCATAAAACCAGCCATATGGGTCAATTTTTGAGGACAATATTTGGTCAAGATACAACTATCCCACTTATGCACACAGCCTGGCATTGTCCCCTTTCGCTGTCCAATTCAAGCATCACATACACACACGCACACCAATGTCAGGCCCATTTCACAGTGCGTCCTCAGCCTCCTCTGTGTGTGGCCGGGGGGCAGCGATCACTCTATTGCTGTGTAAACACTGGGACACAAGCTCACACCCTCCATCTGATTAATGGACCAGGAACATTGGACATGACAGCACAGCCAACCCTGCAAGATCCAGCAGTATACAGTGCAAAAGACTGCTCTGTTCTTCTCTGCTACTTTCTGTCTATCGCTATATTGTTCTTCGCAGAAAAAGTTTAATTAGAGCGCTCAGGGTTTTTTGCCCGTTACACAAACTCTTGGATGAGCTATTTTAAATATGCAGGATGATGTGTGAGAAATCTCTTTGCTTTTCAAAGATGTTTATATTTATTTTGCCTTTATTAGATACTATGTATTGAGGAGTCAACCAGAAACAAAGCTGGAGAGACAAAAGGGGACAGCCCAGAAAGGACTACTAGCAATGATAAGAAAAAGAATAATAACTGAAAACTGAGAGTTTTAGGAAAAAGAAATGATTAAGATACTTCCATTGTGCCAACACCAGTCAATACAGATTCACTTTTGTTAAAACTATATTAATTGACTGGAATAATGACTGCTGAAAATTAGCTTTGCCATCACAGGAATTAATTACATTCTAAACACATAAGATGTATTGGTATAGTCTAAAAGTCCCCAAAAGACCACAAATGGAACTTGTTTTCGATTTTGAAGATATGCAGATGTTTAGATAAACATTAAATTAGTCCACATTTTGCTCTGAGCTCTTACATAGAGCTCTTTCAGTGTACTATAAACTTATCAGCATTACCATGTGATTATGCATTTACAGCGTGTTACCACGTTAATTTTCGAGGTTTAAGACAGTTGCTACAAACAGTCTCACTGTTACTTGCTCAATTGGAATGACACTGCAATGTCTAAAGGGCTCAAATCGTGTTTCACAATCATTGGCACTACTTTTTTTTTTTTTTTTAAACAAAGTCAGTGTGCCAGTTGTGGAGTAAATAGCTCAAAGGTGTGAACTGAAAGCTATTGGTAAAATAAGACATCAGTTCTTGTACAGATGCCCGCAAAAAAGATTCCAGCTCGCTAATATGAAAACACGCCACAACAATCCTGGAAACAATACATGCATCAGATGGATTTATTGAGAATTAGCTGTGCACTGGATTTTGTTTCCTCAGTATTATTGTGCAATTACGGTGTTTGTGCGTCTTTTTTTGCGTCTGTCATGCTGAAAGATGATTAAGAAATTGGCTTAACACACCAGCGGTGAATGGTAAACCTGTATGTACAGACAGGAGACATTACAGCAATGCGAAGAACGTTGACACAGTCATGCATGCACTGCAATGTTCCACTCCACCTCTTTATAACATGATATATACGTATGTCTACATGTGTGTAAGCATGACATGCAGACGCCAGACTGGTCCGTGTCCACAGGGCCGAGGCCTTTCGACACACGAAAGCACACAGACACGGTCACACACACACGTAAGCGCACACGCGTCTGTTGCCTCTGCTCAGATCATGTGTCATCAACATTAATACTCTATTGTTTGAAGTGAAGGAGTTTGGCTTCAAACTTTATTTGTCATGTGACCCGAGTCAGCACATAACCCCCCCCCCATCCTCAAGTGCCCCATTTCCCCCCCTCCCGCTGGCGCCTACACGGTTTGTTAGGGGCTGCCATAGGCCATCATGTGATCAGACTACCATTTACCAAACGCACACACACTCGCTCCGTTTGCGAATCAGGGTACAAACACACACACACACACATATCAGTCTCTCTTATTCATTTCATGTACATATTCGCTGGCGCGCTGCCCGCTGCTTTCATCAGGGTTGAATCAGAGAGCTAATACTAATCACAACAATAAACGGCATTATGCTGCACACATCAGAGACCTTTCTCTGTCGCTCGCTCTTGCGCGCTCCCTCTCTCTTCGTCTGTTAGACACAAGGCAAAGCAGTCACACCTCAAGGCATCGGATCTCAATGCACTTACTCAACTCGCTCAGATGACAAGTTGCCGCCGTTTAATTTTTTCATGCTTCGTTTGTGTTCTTTGCGGACTGAACACGGACCGTTTGTTAAGTTTTCTGATGTTTGTAGTTAGCAGCATGATTCAAGTATGCCTCAAAGCGATACTTTATCCAAGAAATTAATTTACTCAACCTCACATCAATCCAAAGCCTCTTCTGTGGAACTAAATTTTCGGAAAATCCCAAAATTGGCCATTCCTTCAAATTTAATTAGAAGTGAACTGGGACTGAGGCTGTCATAGAAGTGATCCATATGACTTGTTGTGGAATACAGACTGTTTTATATCCTCTGAACTCACATGAGAAATAAATGCCCTAAATGTGTTCATTAGAGATGATTCATTATTTATCTGAATGAGCAAGTTGTTCGCAATTCAGACTGATCCGCTTCTTAAGATCAAATCAGAACACACTGCATTTGGGTCCAACATAAACTCAAGTTCCAGTCCTATTTGAAGTTTAGTCGGTTTCTGCTCTAAAACAAACATTATAATATTTCATATGATCTTTATGTTAAAACTTTATTTATTAAAACCAAGTTTAAAACATTTTTTACCCTACCATTCATCCTTTTTTGCAGTCTTTTTTTTCTCAAAAAGGAATAAAAATAAATGTATGATCAAAAGTGACAATTATAATATTATACAAGATTTCTATTTCAAATAAATTCTGTTCTTTTGTACATTCTATTCATCAAAGAATCCTAAAAAAATAAATAAATAAATGCAGTTTCAACAAAAATATGAATGTTTTCAACACTAATAGTTATGGGAAATTATAACTGAGCAGCAAATCAGCATATTAGAATGATTTCTGAAGGATCATGTAACATTGAAGACTGAAGTAATGATGCTGAATGGATGAAGTGAAATCAAATCAAATGTTCAGATTGATTCAAGAACTAATTATCTTCAACGTACTGCTCAGACTCATAACAGAACATGGGGATTACATCCCGTACAGAATAGATATTCTTATTACTGTAAATAAGTTGATTTTGTAAATGAACAACAAGGAAGAAAACGCAGAAAGAGAAGCTTGTCGCCGTGCTTTCTCTCTCTCTCTCCCCCTCATTCGCTCTCACCCTCTCTGGCAGTCTGCCAGCCAATGTAACCCAAGACGACATCGGTTTTGCCCTTCCTAGAGAATTTAGGAAGCCATTAGCAACATCAAATCATTACTCTAGGAGGGAGAGGCAGAGGGGAGCAGGGAGAGAAGGACGAGGGATTGAGAGAGGAGAAGAAGATCAGGTTTCTTTGTGTTTTCATGTGGCCACTCCATTACAGTAATGTGCTGGGGCCCATTTAACTAATGCAGAAAGGCACACTGATACCCATAATAAACAGTATTACACAGTGAATTAGAGCCTTGGACGGCACAAACAGAGACAAGCACCCTGTTCCTACGATTACACACACACACAGATTTATGTTCTCCATTTGAGTTTGCAGTTTGTCATGATCCAATGTTGAGTATAAAACGGCATCGTTCTCAGAGTTCATTTCTGGTGTGTTTACAAAAGCGAATAAGCTTGTGGAGCTCTCCATACAGGCTTCTTCTAATCATGGTTTATATGAAATGATATTTAGAGACATGCTCTTCTCCTTGGCAATCAAGCCGTAATCTAATCACTTATTTCGCATATGCAATCTAGGTTTCAAAAAGACGCCTAGGCGACGCAAACGTCAAAAAATCGCAGCCTTGTGTTCAAAAAGACTTCTGATGAGAGATCAAACACAATCACGCACACATACACAGCGTTACAACACACACAAAAACTGAAACTGTAAAACATCCAGATACAGGCCTGGGAATGCAACAACTAATAGGAAAGAAACATCATAAATGAGATGTTTTCTCCTTGATTCCTCCTAGGAATGAGACTGAATGGAGAGCAAATGGAGACTTTTCTTTGAAGATTTCAGTTTCAGATGTAAATAGGATAGGTGATAGGGGACACAAACACATGTTTTATGGGTTCATTTCGTAGGCGTAATGGCTTTTCTACTGTACAAATTGTATTTTCTATCCCCTTTCCCTAACCCTATACACCTAAAGCTACCCCTCACACAAAAAAAAAAATAATAATATATATATATAATCGAAAATGTCATATATGTGACCCTGTACCACAAAACCAGTTATAAGGGTCAATTTTTATACATGAAGCTGAAAAAATTAGCTTTCAACTTATGTATGGTTTGTTAGAATAGGACAATATTTGAAAATCTGGAATCTGAGGGTGCAAAAAAATCGCAAAAGTGCAAAAAAAGTTGTCTAAATGAAGTTCTTAGCAATGCATATTACTAACCAGAAATTAACTTTTGATATATTTACAGTAGGAAATCTACAAAATATCTTTATGGAACATGATCTTTACGTAATATACTAACGATTTTTGGCATAAAAAAATAGCTAATTTTGACTCATACAGTATATTGCTAAGGGTGGTTTTGTGGTCCAGGGTCACATATAATTATTATATAATATAAAAATAAATAATTAAAATATATATATAAGAAAACAGTGTGTGAGTATTTATATATTTGTTATGTTGCTTTTAATTCTAAAAATATTATATTATATTATATTATATTATATTATATTATATTATTATAAACCTTTGATTTTGAGGTGGAATGTGACCTAGACATGTTTACTTCAGAAAGCAAATTCTGCACTAAAAAGATGCTTCATGAAACACAACTGAGATCACAATTAAATCTTCTAGGACAATTCATTTTTTTTTATTTTCTGGGAAGCATTACCCATCTGCAGAGGCCTGCTGAAATAATGTGGCGTCTTCTAAGTGATCGTCAAATATTTAATTAGCTCCATTAATTAAAAATCAGATGAGGCAGCCAGCCAGAATCACGACGCACGGACTTACGAAGGCGATCAGTGAGACATTTCAATTGCATGCGTAAAGCTGCATACAGCATACGGCCTGCCTTGTTCTCTCTTTCTCTGTATCTAGTGAAGCCACTGTCACCCTGACGTTAATCCAGTTCAAATGTAAACAGGCTTAGGTCTTCATTCCACACTTAAACCATATCAAATGTATCAAAGCGAGAGCTCAGTGGCGTCCTTGGCTACAGAGGGGTCACGCTGCGGCCACACGGGGCCACACACCCAACTCAATTAACCTCAGAGCCAGGCAGTCTGTCTGTCCAACACTCACAGTGTGTGTGTGTGTGTGTGTGTGTGTGTGTGTGTATGTGTGTGTGTAAACTGGGATTTTAAGGTTTAGGGGCCGTAATTGTGTGTGAACAAATCTGTGTTCCAATGTGTATGTAAGTTAGCCCTGGGTTAATAGGTCAGAGCGTGGTAAGTGAACACATGAATCTATGATTTCTGTATGTGTGTATACATTTGCCCTGAGAGAGACTGTATTAGTTCATGCAGTTCATACATAAAAACTTGCTGCACTGCATTACAATACAGTTCCGTTAGTTAACATTAGTTAATGTATTGGGCCCCTTTAAATGTACTTAATCACATTTAAATGCAAAATTAGCTAAATTGCTAAATGAAAGCATAGTTTATAGTTACAGTTATGGAAAATTAAAGTAAAGTTTAGTTACCAGAAATGTGTGTCAGCACATCTGGCAGTACACTTCAACCATATTTTAAAGACAACATACGTAATCATGAAATTAAATAGTTGTATTAAAGTCCTATTTAAGTGGGTCAAATAAGCACTTAAAAGTTCAGCTAGTGAGTTTATATACAGTTGAGGTCAAAAGTTTACATACACCTTGCAAAATCTGCAAAGTGTTAATTATTAAATAAGAGGGATCATACAAAATGCATGTTATTTTTTTTATTTAGTGCTGACCTGAATAAGATATTTTACATAAAAGATGGTTATATATAGTCCACAAGAGAAAATAATAGCTGAATTTATAAAAAATAACCCTGTTTAAAAGTATACATACGCCTGATTCTTAATACTGTGTTGTTACCTGAATGATTCACAGCTGTGTTTTTTGTTTAGTGATAGTTGTTGAGTCCCTTGTTTGTCCTGAACAGTTAAACTGCCTTCTGTTCTTCAGAAAAAAACCTTCAGGTCCCACAAATTCTGTGGTTTTCCAGCATTTCTGTGTATGTGAACCCTTTCCAGCAATGACTGTATGATTTTCAGATCCATCTTTTCACACTGAGGACAACTGAGGGACTCATATGCAACTATTACAGAAGGTTCAAACACTCACTGATGCTCCAGAAGGAAAAACCATGCATTAAGACCCAGGGGTGAAAACTTTTGAACCAAATGAAGATGTGTACATTTTTATTATTTGGCCTAAATATGATATATTTTTTTCATTTAGTACTGCCCTTCAGAAGCTACAGAAGATACTTACATGTTTCCCAGAAGAGAAAATAAGTTAAATTTACCCTGATCTTCAATTTCCAAAAGTTTTCACCCCCCGGCTCTTGATGCATAATTAACTTAAACATTTTTGTTTCTCTATGTTCTCCATGTTTGTTTCTCTAGCTCAGTGTAGTTTATTGGTTCAACATGTTTTCATTAGAAGTCATAACTCAAAAGGATTGTGACGCAAACTATGTATGTATTATTTATTTACCAAAACATAATTTTTTTGACTGTCCATTAATAAACGCAGTAAAGGTATTGTTCATATTTCGCTCATGATGCACTAAATGTAAAGTGTCAACAAAAAATTTCAGAGCCACTATTGTTAAACAAGTATTTTAACTTCTACAACAGAACTCCAGTTCGCTTAAACTCAATTTCATCCTAAAGCAGTCATAGATTAGCTATAAAAGGAATTAAGTTTAGGCTGTCAGAGACTGATGTAAATTCCATGCATTGGTGAACTGAACCAATATTCTGAAATAATAAATAATAATCCTAAATAACATTTTTAAAAGTGTTCAGAACACAGTGCACAAAGAGGGATGAAATTTTCCATGCATTGCTGTCCTGATTCCAGGAAGTGCTTCTCACACACACACACACACACAGGTGCGTACACTCCTACCCCAACCCTACACCTAAACCAACCCCACACAGGAAACTTCCTGCATTTTTAGATTTTCAAAACACTGCATTTTGTATGATTTAGAAGCTTGTTTTCTTATGGAGACCAAAAAATGTCCCCATGAAGACAAGAATTTTAGAAGTTGCCATCTTAAATCCATAAAAGGGATTTACCTAAACTCAGTCTAAAAAAATGACCTGATATATTTGATATATGCATCATTTTATTTGTCTGTGTGAAAGAAGCACTATTTCCATTCACACAGTTCCAATTTCTTTTTCCAGACCCTAAATTGTGTCACCTATCAACCAATCAGTTAAATATGTGCAAATACTATGAATATTAATATTATTTATTCTGGGAATGGGGTTTCTTCTTTTTCCCATTCCCATATATACCCAAGAGGACTCATCCCATAGTACCTTGTCATTCCTTCCCAATGCAACAGACCCTATAAAAATCACCTTCACATTCCCTAGAGGGCATTTCCCAATGTCTTTCATTAATTATCGCTAGTTCGGTTGAGTGCCGCAATGTTGGAGCATTCTGTTTCAGTCGGTTTCCCACAGTTCCCAGGGGTCTACCTGTCATGCTCGATGGCGAGCCGCAGCGTCATAGCTGTGTTTTGGGGCCACGGTCACCCCGGTGTTCACAAATATACACTCGCCCATCCTCACACACCTCTTCACCCTCTGAGTCATCCAAGCCCATCATTCTTATTGTAATACAAAAGTGTCAATAATGCCCTGTTCTGGGAACAGTCCTTATCTGATGCCACACAATCCCCCCAGGACTATCACCCCCAGCCAAGCCAAGCTCACAGTCTGTATAATCACGGCACATTCCCACACAAACACACATTTGATTAATAAATGTGTCCTTGATTTTGCATGTACAGATGGGTGAATCTCACACTTCAAAACATGTTTGGGTCATACTATACCCTACAAACCATTAAATAAACTGAAATATGGTCATGATATGATAGATGAATGATTTTTTTTTTAATTTCAACTAAGAATTATAGGAAACAACACAAAACACAACAAAACAACACATACTCACAAAAAAATAGCATGTGTACCTGTGACTGGTGTGTGTGTGTGCTGACTCACTGTAACCATGATTACATCAGTCAGCTCTGCCTGCTCTAATTGTCCTGTATCCCGTCCATCACGGCAGATTTAATTGTGCTGGTTAATTAATAATTGCGTTTATCGAGGGGACATCAGATGCTGGATGTTGGGACGGCCTGTCAATGTAATTGGAAGGTCTGACGAAATGCCAGAGGAAGGAGAGGAAGCTTTTACCCAGGAAGGTTATCAGTGTCCCTGCTCCAAACTGTCATTTACCGCAACACACTCTCTCTCCGTCCCTCCTCGAGAGGTCTGTCTCTATCCACTTTGCATCCCTGTCTTTCACTTGTCTCTTTTATTACATATCTATTCAAGAGCCTCTATACTGCTTCTGTACTGTAAAACAAGGTTAAAAATGGTAAAATGCTAATATACACAAAACATAAAGTATACTGCAAATACATTTACATATAATGTACTTAATAAAAATACCCTGAAATTGTACTTTAATATACTAAACTGGTATATTTAAAGTCTGCTAAATTGGAACAACTAATTTAAAACTTAATGCATTTTAATTGTGCAGAAGTAGTGCTGAAATCCTACTAAAATATACTTATTAGTATATTTGATTGTGCTAAAGTGAAACTATTGCAAGTATACTTTAGGTACACTTTAAATATTTTGCATTTAATGAACAATATTATTCAAAGATCATACAATCCTCATCAATAGTGACATTAATACATATTTTGTGCACAAGTAGTACTCCAAATAAGGTTTAATTTAAATTTGATATCAGTAAGTAGACTTGAACAATACTTAGTATAAAATAAAGTGCATTTTAAATCTGTAACTTTTTTACTAGGGTAGACAAAACACAACATTTAATAATAATATATAAAATTGTATTGCAATATGAAACATAATCTAATGTGCAAAAATAATAACAAAAATTAAAAGAATGATTACTGTAAAAAACCATAAAATATAACCATGATGCATTATGCATGGATTTCTGAGTATGTACATTTTACAGGAAAGTATAAGGGCACTATAAGGGCATATTACTTTTATTTATTTATTTGTTTATTTATTATTTTTAATAAAAAAAAAACTTTTATTTTAACAATATTTTACTACATATATAAAACATGTAGTTTCTATTAGAATATAATAGATTTTCATCATAAATTATACAGAACTTACAAAAACTACTATTCAGTATAACTTCATGTATTGTCCTTTACAGACTATATAAAATAACTTACAGTTAACAGTTTTACTGTAAAAATATATATATATATATATATATATATATATATATATATATTATTATCATTATTTTTTGCAAAAATTAAGATTTTTTTAAGAGTGTGGCATTTTACAGGTAACAATATTATTTCAAGCAGACACACTGACAGATGTAGAGAAAGTGACACCCCCTTTCTAACGTGTCTTTCTTCATTTACAGACAACTTTAGCTCAGATCAGTCATGCTGGATCGGTTGAGATTGCTGAAATTGATCTATTGATGCCTATTGGCCGAGCTAGAAATACTAACACAATTACCTGCAGCCCAAGTCACTCCCGCCCCACGTCCATCTTCATCAGCACAATGCCTGAGGGGACGTGTGACTGCTGTACAAACACACTCCAACACTCTCCGCCTCTTCTCTCTTTCTTTCTACGCACTTCATTCTGTAATCTCCACATCTTTCTCCTTTCTCT
The DNA here is from genome assembly GCF_022985175.1 of Labeo rohita. NCBI lineage: Eukaryota > Metazoa > Chordata > Actinopteri > Cypriniformes > Cyprinidae > Labeo > Labeo rohita. The sequence continues at coordinate 1,009,589 of NC_066879.1, forward strand.
TTCAACCTCCTGCCCTCTATCTTTCTGACCCCTCGCTCCTTCTCTCACTATGTCTCTTTTAAGTGGTGTTTGGTATAACAGCTACAAACACACCTGGACACTTAAGGAGAGGTACTGCTATTCTCAAGTCAGATAAAGTGACTGACGTCACATAGATACACTGTCCCATGGAACAGATGGTAAATAATGTTACAATATAATAGTTTGAAATATCAAAAGTAAAAAACCCAGTTGCCTTTACCATTTTTAAAAACTGTATTGAAAAAAAAAAATCTAATGGGAATTGTTTATGAAATCTGGGAATTTACAAATAAAACTGTGCTGTCATATTTTAATATCAGACCAGACCAGAACTAAACTCAAAATGACTCATATATACCATAGTGAAAAATAAATATATTTATTTCATGCTGTGTATACTACAAATACATTTACATATTATGTGCTTAATAAAAACAGCCTGCAGTTGTACTTTTGATATACTAAACTGGTACATTTCAAGTCTGTTTAGTTTAGTTTTATTAATTTATATAGCACATTTAATAACGGCAGGTCAACCAAAGTGCTGTGCAAAAGTTTAAAACTAAATTGCTGCTAAATATGAAAAAAAAAAAAAAAAAACTAAACTAAATCTAAAACTAAATCTGCTAAATTGGAACAACTAATTTTGTATTAAATGCACTTTAATTATACAGAAGTTGTGCTGAAGTCCAACAAAACATATACTTAAGTATATTTAATGGTGCTAAAATGGAAATATTGCAAGTATACTTTAGACCTTCAAAGATTATACAGTCCTCATCAATAGTGACATTAAAACACATGCAAGGCTTAATATAAAAAATGTGCATTGTGCACTAGTAGTAGTCCAAATAAAGTTTAATTACAATTTTTATACCAGTAAGTCTCAAGCAATATGTCAGTAAATGTGCTAACAGACTTGAACTATACTTAGTATGAAATTATATATAATAAAAAAAGTCAAGTGTCTTTGTAAAATGAATACTGTAAACTAGTAAATAATGTAGCCCACTGGATATTTGTGTATAAAATCTAAAATAATATAGTTTTTTAATGTGAGTGGCACAGTGTGAAGTTTGTTGAATGTATTGGTCAATAAAAAGACCCCATAACCCAGCACAAACACACACCCCTCTTCTCCGTTCCACGGGTTTTGTACTAACGGTCCTGCTGTTGTGTTTCTACAGACGTGTTTATGTTCAAACGCACCAATAACACTGACGCTCACAAGCATTCGCATAAAAACACACAGGAAATATTCACAACTACACACAAACATGATATATATACATACCATGCAAGTGTTAAAAAAGGCATTTAAACCAATTATTGTTATTTACTTAAGTTACCAGACATGTCTTTGAATTCTAGGGTGGACGTAAGAGAAAAATATAAGTATACGGCAGAAATAAAAAACAATGAGAGAGAACAGACACAGGGCATTATGGGATAGGATTCCTTTCGGTCGGTATGGTGGGCTGGAAGTCGGGTGGTTTTACGTAACCTGTTGAATGCTTATTGATCGCTTTGTGGTGTTTAAAGAATGGCTTCAACAATGGCATCTTCCTCTGTGGAAGAAAAGAAAGTGCTCCTTTCTTTCTCCGGGCATTTGTAAGCTGTGCATGATGCCCTGGCCACATGAATGTGCCATTGTTGAGCCAAAGGGAGCAGCTTACAAGAAAGCGAACAATACCTCACACCGCTAACAATGCGCAGACGGAGGATAGGTTGCAGGAGGTTTAAGAGCAGTTGTCTTTCGGCCTCTTTGCGGTGGGCCGGTGACCCAAATGAGCGGAGGGATGTGCGATCGTTTGTTTGTGGACGTATTGATTGAGGGACGGAGCTAAAAGGGAGACAAGAGGAAGTGGAAATGAAACACAGCTTTATTTTATTGTGGTGTGAGTTACAGTTGCAGTAACATCAAACATTGGCATTGTTAGGACTCCATTTAAACTCGTCTTCCCTCTGTCCCTCCCTCCTGTCTCCTCTTTGATATCTCTGTCCCATTTCCTACACATTCTTAAACCACAGTCATTCCAGTCCTGCTCCTTTTCTCTCTCACGCATCTTAAAGTAAAATTTTCTTTATGTTAGTGAGGTCCACTGTCAATAATGTTGTGATACATGAAGCACAACTCACACAGAAGTCACTTTCAAACCAAGCAACGTTCTGTTTGCCAACATAAAAAATTATTACTTACAGATGCTCACAGTTTCTTGCTTAAAGGGGTCATCGGATGGCCTTTTTCCACAAGTTGATATGATTCTTTAGGGTCTTAATAAAAAGTCTCTAATATACTTTGATTAAAAATTCTCAATGGTTTTGTAAAACAACACCCTTTTTACCTTGTCAAAATGAGCTCTGCAAAAATCATCTCATTCTAAGGGGTTGTTCCTTTAAATGCAAATGAGCTCTGCTCGCCCCGCCCCTCTCTTCTCTCTGTGGCCGCGTTTAGCCGCGTTTAGCCGCGTTTTGCCGGTAAACTTCCTAACTACCACGTTATAAGGAAAGCCGATCGCAAAGATTCATAAAAAAACCTTATAAACACGTCTGCTGTAAGTGAAGCTGGATCACGAATGATTCGCGTGAACATAGACGGATATATGTAGATCGGGAGGCGCATTCCCTTCACAAACAAACGTAATCCACTGCATCTTCAGCGGCTCAGATGTCGGGAGTAAATGACGACCACTATGTTCATTATTACATCCAGCAACACAACACCTCAATCGCTCAATCGGAGATATTCTTGTCTAACTTACATCCCTGCTCCAGCATCAAAACAAAGAGGTCTGACTGTCACAGCTGAATCAAGGTAAATCGCTCATGTCAATCAACTATGGTGGGAGTGTCCTCTGTGGGTGTGACGGCACAACGACAGGCATCTGAGAATGGCTCGATTTGAAAAAGGGGATATTATTTTTACAGATTAATTAAAAACCACTGCATGGATTTTTATCATTATAGAGTAGATGTGTACATACACTGCCAACACTCATTAATGTTCAAACAACATGAAAAAGTGAACTTAGCATCCGATGACCCCTTTAAAAACAAAAGAGCCCGACACCATGTCTGTACAATGCTCTGTTGCAGAGATGAGTCATATTCATGTTATTGTATGGTTGCTAGTCTGTGGGTTTACAGTTTGTATGGAGACATTAAAAGACTATTTGCCAGTCTGAAACTGTGTTTCTACAACAATATGTCTTAATATCTTTTTACAGTTGCTAGGGTGCTCTATATGGTTGCTAAGAAATGACTAAAGAGCTGTTAGAACATTGTATGTCCGATCACTTAGTAAAGTTATTTCACACCTCAATGAGTTATCGTCATAATTTGACACCACCTTTATGGGTTTGCAACAGGGTTGCCAGGTTTTCACAACTAAAGTTGTCCAGTTGCTACTGAAAACTACCCCAAAACTAGCACAATTGCGTTTCAAGTAAAGTCCAGCAGTAAAAATACAAGTTTTTAGTGCCGCTTTAACCCGTGGACATGAAAAACAACCCCTGGCAACAGTGTTAAAGTAGCCTAATTCAGCGGAAAAAAAACACAGATTTGGCAACAATGGTCTGCGACCAAGTGCGGGACGAGGTGCACAACAAAATTTTGTCCAGAAGAAAAATAACACAATGTAACAAAAATTTGTTTCAGTTAATTTTGCAATGGTTCTTTTGTAATTCTGTGGTGCTAAATGTTATATATTATCAGTAATGTGAATAGCGGTGTTATAAATAAATGGCCTTACTAACAGCGTTATTTTTTCAGCAACGAAAAAACGCCGTTATCGTTACTGACAATGAAATGCGATGTTACTATAATTGATTATAACTTATTATTTACCTTTCAGTTCATCTGAATGGATGTGCAGCGTACCTGTATGTGACGAACTGTAAACTCTAGTGTGAAGGCACACGACTAGACGTTGCTTTGTCTCACGCACACAAAGAAAGCGAGACAGTCTTATATACCATGCAGAATTGACGCGCTATATATAAACGATATTCTCTGTTGTATTTTCTTTTCAAAATACGGAGTTCCTTCGGAATTCTTCAGCTTGAAACAACTGCCGGCTTCTCCAGCAGTAGGCGGAACTAATGTACAAACGACAATCTCATTGGCTGGCGCTCACCTATTATCGTCCCTGTTTTGATTTCAGCAAATCAGTTTGAGCGAACGCAGACAACGTGATTAATATTCATGAACCCAGCAGCTCACGAATCCTAAATGACAAATATGTATTCATACATGGTTTTTCATTGTCCCACAGCAACATTAAAATACATTATAGTAGATAAGTGTACAATGTTTTATAATAATAATTTATTCTATTTAGTGTTTTTTTTAAGTAACGCAATAGTTACTTTCCCAGGTAGTTACTTTTATAATGATGTAACTGTTTGGGAGAAGTAACTAGTAACTATAACTAATTACTTTTTTTAAAGTAACATGCCCAACAATGTATATTATACTCTTTATTTTCACATAGCATAAATATTTGGGTGAATATTTAGGTCAGGTAAATTTGAGAATTTCTATCATTAATTATGAAGCATTGGCTTATTATAGCTAAGTTTTTGCTAATTTTGCATGTTTTTTGAAAGATATTTTGTTTTTGCAATGATGGAAATAGTATAGAATGTTTCATAGTATATTAGTGCATTCTGGAACATTCCAGAACACTGTGGGATGAGTCATAAAAGACAAAAATCATCCAGCATACAATTCTGAAGTTTTGGATGACTCACTTTTGCAGCATATCATTTTTTATGCATGAGTAATAACAGATTTGCTTATGTAAGCCATCAACATATATTTGTAGTTTCCATGAGCACTGTTATTGATTTAAATAAAAAAAATTTAATTTGCTTCACAGTGTATGTATGAATAAAGCGTAGCTGTGTTTGTGTTCGGTGTATTAAAAAATAATAAAAAAAGAACTGCTGTATGAAAACACATCGCTAGAATTATACCAGAAATCCTGATGTTTTTTCCACAAAAAAACATACATGTATGACACACGTCTCTCAGTGGGACCTGAACACTCTCTCTCAATGTGAGGCCTGTGGGATACAAGATTGATGGCAGTAATGACGTTCCCGTTCATGTGCTTATTGGTATAAATAACATCCCCAAATCAGACAGAGAGGCACCATGAAAGAGATGCGCCTCTGATAGCCGTAACTCCATCACCCTGCAGTGATAGCAACAAGTCTGGACATACACAACATCATTTACACACTACCTGCTCTCAGACCCCATACGACATGGAAATTGCAGAAATTGGATCGTGTCCTCAGCTTTTAAAAGAGATTAGATTTTACAGTGAGACGTTTTCTGCTTCCCAACCTCGCTGTTTCTCTCTCTCTCTCGCTTTGGAGCAGTTCACTGAGAGATGGTGGGACCCCAGTCTCCTGTCCTAGGGCTCATCCGTTAGCTCAGTTTAATGTAGTTATGAAGGGGGGGTTGAGCTTCCTGTCTTGGCCGAACAGACCTGGTTAAATGAGGTTTTTGGTTGCCTGGGGGAGCAAAGTGTAATGGACCTTATTAACTCTCTCTTCTCTCTCTGTATATATGTGCGTGTGAGCGCAGAGGAAGAGATATGGAGGTTAAGGGTACGGCCCAGGAGAGTGACGGTGTATTTGTTGTGAAACAGCACTGGGTGGTGTGCCACAACACTATTACTTACATTTCCACCATGTTATATCGCAGAATGGCCAATTTTAGTAAAAAAAAATTTCTAGGTTATATAGAGTATTTTTGTCCCTCACTGATATTTTGAGATGTACAATCTTTCATATGAACATAACACATTACGATTTATAAAAAGTAACTTTAGGGAACAAACAAAGTACACTCCAGCATACTTTCAAAAAGAGTGTTTATATAAAGACTCATAATTCAAAATGTGAATCAAATGTACTTTAGTCTTTAGAAACTTTAAAATAAAACATTTAATTTGACATTATTAGAAAATGCACTTTAAAAGTGTGTTAGGAAACATAGAAAGTGCACTCCCATAAAGTACACTGAAGTGGCTGCTTTATTCATTAACCTGTATTACATTGCAAATACATTTTTTAAAATGCTTTTAAGATTTAAAGTACACTACAAATGCACTTACAATTAGGCACACTTCTTTTCCACAAGGGGTGGGCACCTATATGCATAAAAAAAGTGGGTTTTGCCCTCCGGTCACTGTTATTTAATATGGTAATATGATGACTGAAAATGTGCAGTTTGTGACTCATAAAACTGTATTTAGGTTGATTCAGTGATGTTACATAATATTTTCAGCTTGAATAAGCCAAATATAGCACATTTTAAGTTGTTTTTTAAAACACATACAGTGCATATCTACCATCATCCGACATTTTTTTTCATGTGCCCATATACTACTTGTGACCCTGGACCACAAAACCAGTCATAAGTCAGTCATTTTTTTTTTTTTATTATTATTTTTTAAATAAAAAAAAAGCTTTAAGACAATATTTGAAAATCTGGAATCTGCGGGTGCAAAAAAATCAAAATATTGAGAAAATCACCTTTAAAGTTGTCCAAATGAAGTTCTTAGCAATGCAAACTACTAATCAAAAATTAATCTTTGATATATATTTATAGTAGGAAAGTTGACCAAATATCTTCATGGAACTTGATCTTTACTTAATATCCTAATGATTTTTGGCATAAAAGAAAAAATCAACAATTTTGACCCATACAGTGTATTTTTGGCTACTGCTGCAAATATACACGTGATACTTATGACTGGCTTTGTGGTCCAGGGTCACACACAAACATGCACAGAGCTCCGGTGGTATAAAAGCATGATTTGTCAATTGTGTTTTGCAGCATACTGTGTTACAGAACAGGAAAGCATAACTAGCACTGGAAAACTGGTCATTCCACTACTATTCTATTACAAGAGCAAGCAAAGCTTTCAAGTAATATACCATTGAGCAGATGCCTAATTGCTGAGTTCAACCCTAAATTTTTTCAGCTACCAGATCAGACCTTTAAATACGAGGCCACACAACCATAGAAGGCAATACAAATCTATCTGAATTTCTCTTCTCAAGTTTGTTGTATGTCATTAAAGTGTTACTGCTGTACAATTGAACTGATGCACCATACAATACAAATGATAAATCATAAAGACAAATAAAACCTACAGCTCCTGTTTTGATGACTCTGTATATTGACGGACATTTTAGTGACCCATGCTAAGCGAAGAGCATCTATTCCCTGTCGGACACATGAAAGCACAAACACACACATGCATACACACCGTGCCTGACCTACCGCACCCTTTCCCATGGGCGTGTGTTGTATGGGTGGGGTGCTGGACACAAGGGGAATGAGGTAACCCAAGTTACAGGTCATCCTGTATGTTTGGGTTTACTTAGCTATGCTTTGGGGCCAATTTGGTCTCTGGAAGTGAAGCTAGATGTGACAAAACCTCCCTGTGGAGTTGTTCTCAGTTGCAAAGACAAATCATAAAGTAACAGGTTCATTGGCCAAAACTGAAAAAACATACCTATACCTACAGTACAATTCACTGCAGTTTCCAGGAGCAGATTAATGATTAATAAAATTTTTTTAAATATGGTTCCATGCACAATAATATGTTCTGACCTTAAAATATCTTTACCATACTTCATGATTTGTAAACTAATAAATGTTGACACGTGCATCACATAATCAGCTCCATATGCATGGCTTTTCTCATGTAGTAAACGTGCTCGGTAGCGCACCTGGTACAGTACTGAATTTGTAATGTGGAGCACTCGTATGAATCCTGTGAAACACGATTCATGATTAATAAACAGACTTGTAGAAGCAAGCTAAAATAGCATGGATGCTTCAGCAAATGTGTTTTTATGTAACGTTTGCTTTTGGTAACACTATTTGTAGGTGCTGCATCACTTTCAAACGCGATAGAGCACGAAGGCTTCGCGCGCCACTAACTGGACATTTTAATTCTGAGTTGCTGTGTAGATAGTGTAAAAAACAAACAATGCCAGATTCATGTTCATCTGTTTTGGATAAAACTGAATGCACTTATAGCACCACTCACTGGCCATTTCACTTGAAAAGTGTCACAAAGCATGCAAGCAGCAACATAATATCATTTTACATAAGTGTTGCCACAGGCATGTTTCTCAAATGGACTCGTGTTTTAGTTCTAACAATCCAAAAAGTTTTCTCTTCAGCTTGTTAGCTTGATATAAAAACATCAGAAGTCTATGCAAAGCTGGATAGCTGGGTTTATGTGTGTGTATGTGTTTTTAACCTCTTTGTCCATCAGTTGCACTTTCCTTCTCCATCGCTCTCTCTCTCTGGGGACTCGGCTGTCGATCGCCTCCCATTCTCTTGCACACCCCGGCTGTCCTGTAACCATGGTAACTGCCCAGATGTTGGACTCTGATTAGCCGAGACTGCCAAATAAAATCAGGGTGATGATAAAGATCAGGAGGTGGGGTGAGGGGGGCTGATGGGTAGTTATAAAGGGACAGTGTGCCATATAAACACGTGTAAACACATAAATGACTAATGAGGAATAAAAAAAACAAGCAACACATAGCAGTTTTACACATTCACTGGTGCATTATGGGAAAACTCTCTCCTAGCAAACAAGCACCTGACCAACTAAACCCAGCTATAAATACACACTTGTGGCCATTTATATGCACTGTTTCAACAAATTTGCTTTAAAAAAAGCTCTCCACAAACAAGCAAACAAACTAAAATTTCTTTTCATTTTCCTCACAATGATGTGGCATGACGCGGATTACAAAAATAGCTGTAGGTCTTTCATACGCTTCCAAAGAAAACACTTCATTACTCCACCTGGCATCGTGATGATGTGGTGTTAGCGGCAGTCTGTGGGAATAAAGGTGCTCATTGTCCCAGAATCTACCCAAGGTCGCCGAGGATGACAAATACACACACATACAAATACACACACTTGGAGTCTCTTACTCACACTCCAGCTTGATATTCCCTGTGAAGAACTGCCATGCTGGAGCGAGCCGACATTTCTTCCGATCCAAAGTATTGTCCTCAGTTCTGGCATGGCGACTGATGTACTTTTGTCAGTGAGAGCTGTTAAGTCCTAATTGCATAGCACAGGCGTGTTAACTGTTTGCAGTATTTTTTAAATAATTGTACACAGAATTGTCAAAGTCAGACAGTTGCATGTGTCATTTACATGTTGCATGTGACAGTTGCCACATCACACGCCTCATTCATCTGCACACACAGGCTACCGGTTGTGGCTTGCATCAACTTTCATGTGTTATTGCCTCCTTATGATAAATAGCTTGTTGTATTCCTCATTTGTAAGTCACTTTGGATAAAAGCGTCTGCTAAGTGAAAATGTGACCCTGGAGCACAAAACCAGTCATAGGTAGCATGGGTATATTCATAGCAGTAGCCAAAAATACATCTTTTATGTATTTTGTCTTTTATGCCAAAAGTCATTAGGATATTAAATAAAGATCATGTTCCATTAAGATATTTTGTAAATTTCCTACTGTAAATATATCAAAACAATTTTTGATTAGTAATATGCATTGCTAAGAGCTTCATTTGGACAACTTTAAACGCGATTTTCTCTCTATTTTTAATTAGTTGTATCTTGACCAAATATTGTCCTATCCTAACAAACATACATCAGTGGAAAGCTTATTTATTTACAATAATTTATGCTTATTACTGGTTTTGTGGTCCAGGGTTACAAATGCTATTATATAATTACCACCAATAGATACCACATTAATTTCAATAGAGAATAATAGAAAACAACCACACACAAAAAAAAAAAAAAAAACACACATATGGTGTAAAGCATATATATTAGTCTATATACTGTATATTACAATAAATTGAAGAGTTTAGATGCAAAAGCCTCTAAATCCATCTGATGTATTTCTTTATAATGAGCATTTCTTTCAGGCTACTTTGTATAGGTTTCTATGTAAGCACTGGTACTTCTGATTGGGCTGAGGCTGGAATTTAGTGAGTTTGAAGTAAAAATATTTGATGGACGTATACTATGTGTCAGGAGCATTCACTCAGTATCATTTTCTCATTTTTGACCGAGATGGCTTTTAGCTGGTTTTGCATCTGAACTCTTCAATTCATCTTCTGATTAATCCGTAATAAATCACTAAATTTACCACACACAAAGTGGAGTTTTGCCATTATTTCCCCATAATAAAATGAAAACCGCTCCAAAAAACCAAAACATTCCAAATAAATACAACATAAATAAACAATAGGATTATACTTTTTTGTTCATTTTGAAGCATGGCAGTCCTAGTTCTATTAAAAAGAGCAGAAAATGTTGTGATCACCTTTACAGATCCAAAATTAGCACCCTGGTTAGGTTTTGGGGTTATGTTTATGAAAATGCATTGCTAGAATTTGCTAAATTGTATTGGTTGATTGATTTTTCACAAAGTGAACACTGCACATTGCACACAAACCAACTCATAATAGTACCTTATGATTTGTTTATCTGGTAAACATATTCAACTTATTACGAGTTCAACATAACACCGGGTTGATGTTGTGGCTTCCATACATTAGCATTGTCACTTAAATGACTGCTAATTAAATTTGGAAAATGTTAAACTCAGATTCTTTGAAAACTGTTATTTCTATGATAAAGCTCCAAGGCATTAGAGACATAAGAGTATCACTGTCTGTAAAGCTGCTTTGAAACTGTGCGGATTGTGAGCGCTACACAAGTCAATTTAACTTGATTTGATATCTCAGTGATATCTATCAGGTGGTAAGGAAATTTTAAGCATGCTGTTCTATATTATTGAATTACAAATTATTTTGATGAAAAAAACACAAAATCCCAATCCCTTTTTTTTTTAAAGTGGGCAACCCTAGTTCAAATAAATTGTATTAAACGATTCCTTTGTTTCTTCTTTTTCCTAAAATTTCCTTTCTGTTCTCACATTGTGTAAAATAGCAAAAATAGCCACCAAACAAAGCTATATAAAAAGTTTTAAATGCAATAAATTAAAATGATGTGTGTTAACATTAGGTGTGTATGTATGTAGTCAAATGATAGTTTTGGTTAGTAAAATTGTAAAATCTCTTTGGTGCCACTAGCAGCTTTCAGATTATGATGAGGGAGAATTTGACATTTGATCAAATACCATGTCCTGTGGGAAGAACTCTAATAAAATAAAAATGACGCGCTCGTGTTTTCCGTTTTCGCTCCGTTACGCCATCGGTGTGTGGAGGTCACAGTGGTGACGCTACCTGATCTGTGCATGTGCCTTTAATCAGACAGGGAGGAAGTGATCAGGCACTTCCGCCCATGGACCGAAATCACATTAAAACATTAAAACATCTCCAACCTAAAGTACTGATAATGGAACTAAATAGGTAAAGGCCGTATAACTTCCCTTCTCTCTCAGAGAAAGAGGGATGAGAGAGAAAGAGAGAGAGATAAACAGAGAGAGAGAGGCTGGGGGCAACACTGTAAGCCTCGCCTCTCCATTTTCTAATAAACTCCAGCAATCAGATCATTTGTGCTTTAAATGGGCAACTTGATGGCAGCAGTCTGCATTAGCCACTGGTGCTCTCACAATCTGATTACACACAGACAGTGACAGTTTCCAGCCAAAGCAGTAGGTAACACAACGACAATCACGCACACACACACACACACACACACACACACGCACGGACACAAATGCACTGACAAACAAGGCCCTTGAGGCTCCCTCTCGCTGTCCTTCTCTCCTTCTCTCTTTCCCTCTATCTCTGAAGACCTTTTTGCTGGTGTTTGTGGCACTAATTGAATTGTGTGAAGCAGATGTCATTATTGTTGAGCAGTCAAGCACTTGATGTTTCCAAGTTGTTAGACACTAATTTAAGCTTATTAGCAGCTTTGCCAGGGAGCAAAGGTCACGCTGTATGTGTGTGTGTGCACTGAAAAGTCTTTCCCTGGAAGGAAAAAGGATGAGAAATCTGTACAAGGACAGGAGCAATTAATAAAGTAAAACTTTGATAGCAAACTGGATGATTCTCAGTGGACTAATAGTAGCGTAAAGTCAAAAATAATGTTTCCCAAAAACACTGTTAGTCAACAGCGGTCTCAGTTACTGTAGTTCAACAATACAGTGTTTATAGCTCTCGACTTGTGCTTATAGTTTCTTGTTAGGCCGTGACACATCAAACCAACAACAAATAACTAGCTGCGATGAAAATGTTGCATTTGAACACACAGCAAAGACTGCAGCCACTGGCCAACTAGCATGTATACTGCACGTGTGAGAGGAAAAAACTGTCTATATAAGCCACAATAGTCTATATTCATAATACATAAAGAGTTTTACAAAACTGTGGATGTACAAACTGTAAACAAAGCAGCACTTGCTTACCATTTTGAATATGAATCATGTTAATCACTTTCTTCACTGCAGACAGTCGATATGAAAATACATGCGTATTGGATCTTGAAAATGGCTATGAATAGGATATTTGGATGAAGGAGTGGACAGATTCATGTTTGCACATTACAGGCTTGTACTTTCAACATATCGCATTTCAGTAATGCCATATTCACCCTTCCTCTAATAGCTGTCTCTGCATATTAATCTTATACAGTTGAGGTCAGAAGACTGCGTCCCCCTTTCAGAATCATTAAAAATGTTAATTATTTTACCAAAATAAGAGGGATCATACAAAATGCATGTTATTATTTGTTTAGTACTGACCTGAATAAGATATTTCACATAAAATATGTTTACATATAGTCCACAAGAGAAAATAATAGTTGAATTTATAAAAATTACCCCGTTCAAAAGTTTACACTCGCTTGATTCTTAACACTGTGTTGTTTCCTGAATGATCCACAGCTGTTTTTGTTTAGTGATAGTTGTTCATGAGTCCCTTGTTTGTCCTAAACAGTTAAACTGCTGCTGATCTTCTTAATGTAATACAAATTCCAGCATGTAGATTTCCAGCATTTTTGTGTGTTTGAACCCTTTCCAACAATGACTGTATGATTTTGAGATCCATCTTTTCACACTGAGGACAACTGAGGGACTCATATGCAACTATTACAGAAGGTTCAAACACTCACTGATGCTTCAGAAGGAAAAACCATGCATTAAGAGCCGGGGGTGAAAACTTTTGAACAGAATGGACGTGTAGATTTTTTTTCATTTTGTTATTTTATCTCATTTAGTACTGCCCTTCAGAGGCTACAGAAGATACTTATATGTTTCCCAGAAGACAAAATATATAAAATTTACCCTGATCTTCAAATTCAAAACGTTTTCACCCCTCGGCTCGTTATGCATTGTGTTTTCCTTATTTTTGAACCAGATAATTTTTACAAATCCAAGTATTATTTTCTCTTGTGTACTATATGTAAACATCTTTTATGTGAAATATCTTATTTAGGTAAGTACTAAATAAACTATATTATGCATTTTGTATGATCCCTTTTATTTTGGTAAAAATAATTAATATTTTTAATGATTCTGAAAGGGGGATGCAAACTTTTGACTTCAACTGTATATGAAACTTTATGTTCACCAATGCTCCATTGTTTGATTAAAATACACTAAGAACAGTAACATTGTAATATATTTTTATAATTAGAAATTTTCTCTTTCGATATATATATTTAAATATAATTCCTGTGATAGCAAAGCCAATTTTTACAGTTCACAGGATCCTACAGAAATCACATGCTGCTTTGTTGTACAAAAAAACATTTTTATTATCATCAGTGTTAAAAACAATTGTACCCCTTAATATTTTTTTTGGGGAAACTTTTGTATGGAAACTGTAACAAAAAGTATTTTCTATTTTTTTTTTTTTCAACAAATAGAAAGTTCAAAAGTACAGGATTTATATATATTTCCCAAAGATAAAACTTTAGCATTAATGTAAAAGTCTTTGCTGTCACTTTTGATCAGTTTAATGCATCCATGCTGAATAAGTGTTGGTGAAATAAAAAAAAATCTCACTCACTCACAGACTTTTCAATGGTCATCTCTGCACAGCTATAAATGTGTCTACACCCCTCTCCCTCCATTACTACGCTTCCATCTTCATCCCACTATCTCTCCGTTTAATAATCAGGGTCAGATGATACCACACCTCTCTGAGAGAGCAGTAGTGAACTGATCGTCCCTGCATAAACACCTGTTGTTACATTGACGGAGGCCATTAGCGCTGCGGGGCTAATGTCGCGGAAATGCCGCCTTCTGAAAGCAACCTCTGCTTCTTATCAGACAGAAACAGGAGGAGCCCGGCTGCGCTCAGCACATTCAAATGGCCCATCAAATCTAATCAGAGCACCTGTAAAAGCCCGCAAAAACACAGAAAGAGAGCGAAAGAGAGAGCAGTGTCTCCAGTTACCCAGCAGCTTCTGCAGAGAAAACCACCACTATACAATAAGATACTGAAAAGCAGAAGGGGCAACACAGCATCATATTTATTTACATGTCTGTGAGCATGTGTGTTAGGGTGATCAGATTTTTTTTAAAGACCCCATTAAATGGCTCAACAAAGGCTCAGTTTTCAATCCTGTGTTTTGAAACAGGAAGCCTGGGTCAGGACATAATAAAGGGTTTGTCCTCTTTTTGAATGATCAATATTTATTCCTCTATTTTCCCATGAAAGAAAGACTGTATATTTTTAAAGTGCATATCTGTTAAAAGAGTTACTGCTTATTATTTATTAATTTATTTTTGGTGGAAACTAAATAAAATAAAATACATTCAAAATGTGCTATGCAAACACACACTGACTTGAATACACCTCTTTATTTATAAAACTCTGAATTAAAAATCACCATGATAATGTTTTAAATCAGAAATATGAGGGTGGTGCAACTTTATTTCTTCATTGATATTACATCACTGTGTTTCAGTATCAGTATACTATCTCTTAACATTTCAAATAACTCAATCTATGTACGATTTGTCATATAATACAACCACCCATACTGTACAAGACAAAATAATATTTATGAATAACAATGTTTCCAAAAATACTTTTTACCTTGAAAACTATACTTAAAAACTGTTTTTGTTTAAAAACAGATATATACTAAAAGCCACAAAACTATCATTTAAAACTATTTGGGCTAAAACTGGGCTATTTTGGGGTTACAAATGTTTGGGCTAAATATTGAGCAATTTTGTCTAAATAAATTATATTAAAGGGGTCATCGGATGCCCGTTTTCCACAAGTTGATATGATTCTTTAGGGTCTTAATGAAAAGTCTATAACATACTTTGGTTAAAAATTCTCAATGGTTGTGCAAAACAACACCCTTTTTACCCTGTCAAAATCAGCTCTGCAAAAATCATCTCATTCTGAGGGATTGTTCCTTTAAATGCAAATGAGCTCTGCTCACCCCGCCCCTCTCTTCTCTCTGTGGAGTGACGAGCCTGTTTACTTTAGCCGTATTTAGTGTGTTTAGCTGCGAAACTTGCTAACTAGCACCTTATTAGGAAAGGTGATTGCAGAGATTCATAGAAAAAACCCTTACACTCACTTCTGCTGTAAGTGAAGCTGGATCACAAATGATTTGCGTGAACATAGACGGATATATGTAGATCGGGAGGCGCATTCCCTTCACAAACAAACTTAATCCACTGCATCTTCAGCGGCTCAGATGTCGGGAGTAAATGACGACCACTATGTTCATTATTACATCCAGCAACACAACACCTCAATCGCTCAATCAGAGATATTCTTGTCTAACTTACATCCCTGCTCCGGCATCAAAACAATGGAGGTCGGACTGTTACAGCTGATCTGAGGTAAGACGCTCATGTCAATCAACTATCGTGGGAGTGGCCTCTGTCATGTGACGCCACAATGACAGGCATCTGAGAATGGCTCGATTTGCATCCGATGACCCCTTTAATAACAGTGATTTCAAGAGATATTATTTATTTTATTAAAACAAGGATGTTCCACCATTTTTTATTTATTTATTTATTTATTTTGCAAGCCATATCTTTAGTTTAAACCTATTATGTTTTAATCCTCTTCCTGGGAACTTCCCATCAGCTTAATCAGATTCTGAATTGAATCAAATGGCAATAACAAAATTAATAAACTGTATTTGTAGACTGTGCTATTTGCAAATAAAAACTTACCAAAACATTTAATAAAATAATCCACTGGAACATAGATCTATACAATGCTATTTGACATGTTAGTGTTAGACGCTCTTGTGTTAAATGTGATCTTCATTGACCGATTTACATCTGTGGCAGACAGAAAATGAGCTGTGACAGCACCACGGAAAGGGTTCCCACACCAAAATGCAGCTGTTGTTTGGCCATTTGATCCACAGATGATCCCAGAATGACACAGAGAATTCTTTTTTAAAGGAATAGCTGAGCCAAAAATGAAAATTCCGTCATCATTTGACCTGTATGCAGTGTTGGGGGTAACACGTTACAAGTAACACGAGTTACGCAATATTATTACTTTTTCCAAGTAACTAGTAAAGTAACGCATTACTTTTTAATTGACAAGAAAATATCTGAGTTACTTTTTTACAACGCCAGTTACTTCCCCAGTTACTTTTCTCAAAGCCTGAGGCTTTAGGTGTGAAAAGGCTTTTACATTTAACAAAAATAGAAGTTTTTATATTAAAAACAAACAAGCAAGCCCTGCCCAGATTTAAAAAGTAACACAAAAGTAAAGTAACGCATTATTTCTATAAAAAGTAACTAAGTAACGTAATTAGTTACTTTTTTAGGGAGTAACGCAATATTGTAATCCATTACTTTTAAAAGTAACTTTCCTCTACACTGCTTGTATGGAACACAAAAGAAGTCATTCGGACAAATGTTTTTGATCTGTTTTTGTCCATATGATGAAAGTCAGTGGGGTCCGAAACAACACTGGACCCCACCGGCTTTCTTTGTATGGACAACGAAAACAAACACAGACATTTTAAATGGAAAATATTTTCTTTTGTGTTCCACAGAAGAAAGAAATGGGACGTCTGGTTGTTTTTGCATGTCTGCATCCAGGCAGATTCATAATCTAGAGAGCTTTGTGCTTTGCGTTTCATTTTTTACACCCTATTTCATGCCTTCTTTTTCCTTCAGTCCACACAAGCCTTTAACATCTCGCACTTCACGTCTGGGCGCTTATATAAGAAGGAATATCTGAGTTTTATGATCTGCTGAATCGCACTAGGCCCATTAGCATACGTCAGAGCCGCGGCTGCCCGAGTCTTATTAATCTGTGTGGAGAGAGAAATGGAAGAAAGAGAGGATAGGAGGACGGATAAACGCCTATGAGATTAGCACCGACTCCACAGATCTTTCGTTGCGGAGATCATATAGATGAACACACACACACACACACGCACAAACACACATATGAACACACAACACCTCTGTGTCTTCTCTTCACCTTGGTTTGAGTGTGTGTGCGCGCATATGCGTGCGTGTTGCGCTGAACTTATCGCTGCAGCGATGAGATGTGAGGATGTGTGTATGTGTTAAGCCTCAGGGCGATTATTCTGTCAGGAGTGTTTCTCTGCTGCAGCCCATCCTGCCAGGAAGCAACTCTAAATCCACACTGATCGGTCCAAAGTCAAGATTTCACCATTCAACATATTCCCATCTCTTACCACACAGATCCAAGCACAGACGGCGAGATCTCGCTTTCCTCGTCCTCCACGCGCACACGCTCTAAGCCTCCTCTACATGCTGCTGCGGGATAAGACTGCATGCCTTGTCATGCCCGATCACTGTGATTCTACCAACCCTGCCCAGCACTAAACTGGCACTGCCAACCATCAAGTGTGTGTGTGTGCTTGAGCTTGTTTGTGTGAGAGTATAATTTATGTCTATGCAAAAAAAAGTGGTCTGGCAGTGTTTAGGCCCATGTACCACCAAGCACAATTTTGAGTTAAATATAATGGACTACTGAAAAGCTAAAACGGGTCTTTCAGTAATGCCAAATCCACCCAAAGTATATTAAGAGCACAATTCAGTCACTTCAGTCACCACACCATTCCAAATAATATGTAATATAACTATATATATAGCAAATATGTACAGTTTAAAACAACCAAGTGTTTAAACTTGGTTATTGAAACATGCCATTGATTTCAGTTCACAGTATATGAATTACAGACACATTACATGCATTTAATTTACGAAAGCTGAAATAAATAAATAATAACAATGATAATAATAATAATAATAAATGCTATTCTTTTAAACTTTATATTCATTCATATAACCCTGAAAACAAAAGTACAATCAGAAATGTTTTTTGAGCAGCAAATCAGCATATTAGAATGATTTCTGAAGGATCATGTGACACTGAAGACTGGAGTAATGATGCTGAAAATCTAGCTTTGATCACAGAAATAAATTACATTTCAAAATAAATTCAAATAGAAAACAGTTATTTTAAATTGCAATAATATTTTAAATTATTCCTGTTTTTATTGTATTTTACCAAATAAATTTAAAGTCTTGGTGAGCATTATACAGCATCATATGCTGGGTTAAAAAAAACCCCAGTGCTGGGTAAAATATGGACAAATCCAGTGACTGGGTTGTTTTGACCCAGAGGTTGGGGTAAATGTTTAACCCTATTACCTATTGTTAAATGTTTAACCCAACCTGGGAAGTTTTATTAAACTCTATTGTTTAAAATTTACTATATGGCTGGCTTAAAATGAACCCAAAATGGGCTGTAAATTAAAAATCAGCAATAATCAACATTTTTTACACATTTCAACGTTTTGAGCATTTATTAATTACCGATTTAAAAATATATTTAATTATTATTTAACTTATTAATAAATGTTTATTTACTGAACAGTATAGGGAACATTAACATGCCTTTTATTAACATATTGGCTGTTTATTAGTACATAAAAAGCACATATTTTACATGACCATATTCTACATTCCTAATCCTAACCAATACCTTAACATAACAACTACCTTACTAACTACTAATATGCAGCAAATTAGTTTATTGAGGAAAAGTCGTAGTTAATAGTTTGTCAAAAGCGAGAATTGGACCTTAAAATAAAGTGTGAGTCTGCGCTGAGTTTGTCCATATTTCACCCAGGTTGTTTTTAACTCAGCTTTTTTTAGTGTGTGTGTATATGTGTGTGTGTGTGTGTACTTGTTTTTGCTACATTGTGGGGACCAAATGTCCCCACAAGGATAGTAAAACCTGACATTTTTGACATTGTGGGGACCAGCCTGCAGTCCCCACAATGTTAAAAAATGATTAAAAACAGTAAATGATGTTTATCTGAAAGCGTAACGATGCAAACATGTTTTCTGTGAGGACTAGGTTTAGGGTTAGGGTTGGGTTAGGGGATAGACAATATCGTTTGGTCAGTATAAAATCTATAGAAGTCTATGGAAAGTCCCCGCAATTCACAAAAACAAACGTGTGTGTGTGTGTGTGTGTGTGTGTGTGTATACACTTATAAATGAAGTCATAAGTATTCCTTTATGCATTTGCTTTCGTTTTGTGGCACGACAAAATGCAACATCTTGTACTTTATCAGATTTTGTCATGATTCATTTCAAAGATACATCTGCATCTTATCTGTGTGTTCAGAGGAACAGCGAATGCCCATACCTACGTTTGACCTAAGGAACGCTTCTGATTACGACTGTGCTCCTTTACAGAACAGAGAGAATGCATGTGTTTATGTAGGTGTGTACGTGTATGACATTGTCATGTGAGGGTCTGAGTTCCACAGTACTGGCAACTTCCTCTCTTTCATAATGATTTTCTTGGAAAGCAACCCTCAGTCACTTTCAGCTAACAGGTATATCAGGTACAAACAGTTAGTTTACCCACAAATTACCGATTAATTGTCACATCTCATAATCATCATGTTGCTCCAGTCCCGTAAGATCATGTTCCTTTCATGAACTTAAACTTATGACTTGTTTCCTTCCACAGAACACAACAGAAACATTTTTTTAAATCTCTTCTTTTGTGTTCCGCAGAAGAAAGGTCATACAAGTTTGAGTAAAATAATGCCAGAACTATCTTTTTTAAAAAATAATGAGGTTGTGTGTTTTAGGATACAGGGAAAACCATAAAGAGAGTGAGCGAGAGAGAAGCAGAGAGAGAGGGATGACCTCTCCTCCCTGAGCCCAGCTGTACTATGACATCCCACATCTCAGAATTCCTTATTTTAAGAGACTCCGACTTCTTTTCCTGTTTTGGTTTGATGTTTCTGCCCAGTATATCACCTAGTCCACCTCCCAACATAAAACGTTTGGAGTTTTACGGCTTCGAAGAAGACTTAAAAGCAATCACCCGTAAATCTCTACGAGTAATAAAGAGCTAGAATTAAATTTCTGCCTACTTTGCTTGTTGTCTTTTCTTGTCAGGCGTTTAAACATCTTTCAGGTGGGTTTGGGGGAGTTTCATAACCTGAAAGGAAATTATTAGTACTTAGTGAGAACTTGAATATGGAAACTGGTGAGAAAGCCTGCTTAACAAGCCCAGATAATATGGTTTAGATGCGGAGAAATACAAAAATAGACCTATACAAACAGTTCCCCTTCCCGTTCACCTGGAAAAGTGCACTGGCACGTGGCCCGACCGCATTCCTGCAGGGTCCGATCGTGAATCTCCCTGAGGAATCTGAGCGGTTGAACCCTCTGAGACGACCTGCAGCCAACTCCTTGTAGACCCTCGTAAAGACAGGCCTGGGTGGTCAGGTCTCTCTCATCTCTCCTCCCTTTCTCTCTGCCCCCATCTCACCTCTATCCATCACCTACAGGGGAGTGCAACATTAGACCTAAATCCATCAGCCAGTGCGGGGCCAGTTTGGACCAGCCAAGGCCTTTGAGGGCCAAAATCTTACCTACAAGAAACCAGCACAACATACAAATAAACCAACAGAGGAGACGTCACCATTCTGGAGGCAAAATAGCATGTTTTTCCACCGACAGCCATTGAAAAGTAAGTGCTTATTCTGAAAATGAGATGCTGCGACACACGATATTAGATATATTTTCAATATTAATCGGAATTTTTGTCCTAACCAACCTGACAGATCAGGTACTGATCGTGTTTTGGATAATATTAAAATGGTCCAAATTTTATCTTGTGACTTTTACAGCTATAATGAAAGCAGCAGTTTACCTCAGATCTTAAAAAGAACTTGAAGGGAACATGAATGTTCAAACTGTGAATCCACAAATTTATTCACTGACAAAGATTTAATAAGGCAATGTGAATGTATTTTGAAATATTAAAAAATGGTTAATTTAATTTTTTATTTATTTCATGCAAGCTACTTAGTAAGACAGCATTTCTGTGATACGTAGGTAGTCATAGGTAGTCACAGCCATTCTAATATAGAGCAATATCATACGGATACGGGTGTGATATTACATTTGTACAACAGTTCAATGGCACAAGTGTGTAAATAAATAAGAAACAATCACGGAATGACTTAAAAACCAAACATTTTGTATTGTACTACTTTCTTCAAATCTCAGTTTAACATTTAACAACTGAGCCCAAACCTCTGTTACTAATTTAAAAACATCACTACTAACAAAGGAACGTTGAATGGTTTCACTGAAAGCTTATTGTATAACTTTATTAAAAGATTACTGTATTATGTAGGGTAGAGTATTATGGACTGAGCGAGTGTGATTACCTGCATCTGATACAGCATTCATTCTTCAGCTCAATTGCATATTCACAATGAAACTTTAGTTTGAATGTCCGCTGAGGAAAACGATATCTTTGTCGTACTATCCTTTCCAAAGAACGCTGCTCAGTGCATTTGTTGGCTGCATCTTACAAGGTGTTGTTGAAAGTAAAATTAACTTCTTTGTTTACAACCCTGTTTCAGTTTTTTTCAATATAAAAGTTTTTGCTGCTGACTTACTAATAAAAACAGTCTCTTGTAGCCATCTAATGAATGAAGCTAAAATCACCATCACAAACATACACACACCGTTTCTCAATACTAAATACTATTATTAAATGCTACTATTATTTATATAAAATATATATTGATTAATAATATTTAATAAACAACAACAATGGCTATCATAAAAGTTGCTAGACAATTCAGTCAAAAGTACAAAGGCAGAACTCAATACATCATTAAAGTTATATAAAACGTAACATTATGAGACTTCTGGACCAAATAATAGATTAATGAGACTAAAATGAAAACGAATTATATCTCATGTTGCACCACTTACAGAGACATTACAATCATGGCAAATTCCAGAAGATCTAGCCGAGGTAATGCTGTTCTCGGCAGGTTCGTGAGCGCTGAACGGCCGCTAACGCCCTGGACCTCCGATCTCTGAAAACATTGAAGGCACATATTTGAAGTCTAAACAACTATATTCCAGGTTAAAAAAACTCTTAAAACGAAAGCGAAGTGATACAAACGGTAAAACGGTTGGAGTTCTGTTATCACTAGATTATTGCACCGCTGAAAAAAGCTCTCAGCCAATCATTCTTAGAACCAGAAAGAACTGATAAATAGATAGATAGATAGATAGATAGATAGATAGATAGATAGATACTGCAGTGCATGCACAAATGCAACATATAAAAACCAGGATCTTAGACTGATAGCCCAAATATAAATCTCATAATATCCTTTTGCAAAGGATTCAATTTCAACCAGTGGGTCCTACATTCCTCTCATAATAGTTAAGATAATCCCACTCTCTCTCTCTTTCTCCTGAGAAAATGAGCCCCATCTGACAGAAGGATTCATGAACTATCCGTGTCAAAAACTGTCACCAACCCCCATTAAAAATGGACCCCTGATTCCAGAGAAAACAGAATCCGCTAGGTGGACACCCTACAGAGAATTAGCCTGTATTCATGGAAAACAGTCCAGCTCTTCTAACTGAAAAACCACTCAGGCTCTTTGTCAGCATGTGATGTTGAGCGCACAGATGATGAAATGTGTTTCCTTTTTGGCCACACTACCTCTTTTCTGCCTCACTACCTCTTTCTGAACACTCAGAAGTGACTAACGTGCTGACTGTGCTAAAGACCATCAATGTGAGAGCAGTCCGGTAAGATCAGGGGCGACTGATACAAACACCCAGTTTCATCAAATGACAAACAAGTTAGATTATTCAACACGTTTAGTCTTGATCAGCCGGAGAAAAACACATCCATTCATTTAATTTATTAACTTTCGAAGTGATCTTTTTGGATGTCTTTTTTCCCCACATCCTTTGAGGGACAAATATATTACAAAAAATATAACTTGTGAATCTTTTTGATGGAATATTATAATATTTTAGCTGAGGACTGTTCTTGTTTTTAAGAATATTATGTATAATTTGTAACCACTTTTTGATGGGTAACAGTTTAAGAATCAACTATTAAACCCCAAATTTCATGCACCCAGTGTTAGTAACATCCCTGGTTTTGGGGTTATGAGATGTAAACATACAATTTCAGCAATAAACACACTTAAAAAATGAATTCATCAGTGACATATTAAAATAATAATAATAATAATTATATATATATATATATATATATATATTCTGCATTCCAAGTAATATCAATCAAAGTGCGCTTGGGTTGTTTTGATTAAATAATAATAACTCAAAAAAATCATAGTATCATAGTAGTAAACCACATTTTACAATATATTCCAATAGAAAATGTAGTAATATTTCACAATATTATTGGTTTGTCTTTTTATAATTTTAGTTTAAAAGGTTAATGAATGCATTTAGACATAAATATCACAATTAATCAAGACCTTTTTTATAAAGGACGCACCAGGAGTGTTTCCTGTAGTTGTTGCCCTCTCTTGCCCTCTCACCTCGTCCCGAACCGAGCTTCACCCTTCTCCACATTACTCCACCCAGAGCCCCGGCCCAGCCCAAACAGACGCCCATGACCCCACCCTCCGCAGAGAGACACAGACAAACACGCAGACGCTCACACAACCACAAAGAAACAAACAGAGCCGGGGGCAGACGGCTCGTGACCCGCAGACACAGACTCTGTGTTTTCCGCGCGCTGGTGGGCGTGCGTACAGTGCTCCCCGATTCCACATAGTTTCCCGTTCTCACAGGAAGGGACTGTGGGAACCGCACTGTCACTTCCTGTGTCCGTGGGCCTCAACCAATCACCATCAGATAAGCAGCAGCTCCCAGCCAATCACAAACACCCATGACGGGACGCCAGCAGCGATAAGTGTTGCGCATGTCTTGATCTCGAATTCCCTTGTTTCCCACCAAAAATAGTTGTTTGGAGACAAGGTAGTTTTTGTTTCGGCATAATTAGAGTCTCTTTCATCTCGTCGTCTGTTCCTCTCGACCTGCGACCCCCAGGGTCGCGGCGCAGGATATCCCACTCTTCGTTGCCCCATAATGTGGCATTTAGAGAGGATGAAGAGGGGCATTCAGGCCCGAGCGGACAGGAGCGAGAGGAGGAGAGAGAGCCCTATCGCTCCATCATTCCCTCGACAGGCTCGACACCCCCGGTTCAGGCCGCAGAGTCAGATCAAAGCCCCAAAAGCTCAAAGCGGCCCAGTGACACGCCGCTCTCTCATGCAGTGGGACGCATTAACTCAGCTCATGCGCTCGGCCCGCTCTGAGCGGCGTATGCGCACGTGCAAACACACACACAGCATACAGGCTGACACGCATTCACTTATCCCTCAGTTTGGTGATGTAATGTCATAAGAACAAAAGTAATGAATCACACCAATTGTTTAGACTCCATTTAAAGTCCATTCACACCAAGAATGATGACTATAAGCGCCATCCACAACAACAAATGCTATCGTTCCGTTTATTATGTGTCGGCTACCTGTTTAAATGCTGGTGCATGGGAATGGATTTTGACTGGCTGTCAATGTTTTTATCACTCCTCATCTAGAAAACAAATAAATGTTCCTCTGTGTGGTGTTGTAGATTTAAGGTCATTACACACTGAGTCTGACATTTTCATATGCGTTTTTTTGTGGGGTTTTTTTTGTATTCGTCATCCTTTCCTATCAAATGCTTGCTATGGATGCAAAAACAGAAACTCAAACCTGATCCGATTTTTTTTATGACGGATGAAATTTTCGGTGGCAGTGTGTAAATGTGATTGACACAACATGATGTTGTTTAATTTTTTAACATGCAAAATTTTCGGACGAGAATTTCGGATTCAGTGTGCAAAGACCTTTATTATTCTATTATTCAAGAATTAACTATTAAATAGTTATAGTTATCTACCTTGGTGTGAACTGTCCACTTAGACTGCCTAAAATAGATATTAATAGACATAGACATTAGACATTAACATATTGCTTGAATACAAGCAGTGTTGTCATAATCACATCAGAAATACTGGATATATGGAATATTGTGTTGAACAACAGCCTTCGAGTCACAACATTTTTTTAATCACTGCTCTGAAACACACCTCAGAATAGTCATTTTATACAACAGTAAAATTTAGAAAATGTGCATTTTTGGGAAATTACAGTAAAATAAAATAAAATAAAATAAAAACAGGGTGAACACTACTATTTTGTAAATTACTCTGGGAATATAAAATTAAAGGAAAGATAAGATTGTGCTTATATTTTTAATGTGCACAATTTTCAGACGAGAATTTCAGCCTCAGTGTGCAAAGACCTTTATTACTCTATTATTCAAGAATTAACTATTAAATAGTTATAGTTATCGTCCTTGGTGGGAAGTGTCCACTTAGACTGCCTGAAATACATGTTTATTTACAAATGACAGTGAATTGTTATAGAACCTTAATGGATAACTCAGTTTAATATGTAGACTACATTTGTCTTTGTTTGTAAAAAATCTAAAAAAAAAACTACGATATCCAGCAGTCAGATATAAATGATTAAACATACTCTAGGCCTCAAAACTAGACACACAAACCTCAAAAACAGTTGCAATCAACATATGTTAAAAGATGAGCTCTTTACATCACAGTGCAACAAATAACTAACTATAATGACAAAACAACAACAAAAAGTTTAAATGAAGTCAGCAAACAGCAAATGAATAATCCTGTAACAGTAACCACATAATTTATTCATGCTGCAATGCATGCTGGGAATTCACAAAGCCTTAACATTTCAACAATATAAAATTCAAAATTTTTTCAGACAACATATGGGGTAATTTCATTGGTCTGACAAGGGTTTTTATGTAGTTTCAAGAAAATAGCATTTTTTTAGTATTTGAGACTCAAAATGTTTCGTAAACTGGGCAATATGCACTTGCATTTTTTACAGTGAAGAGTTGGAGGGAGAAAAAAAAGTCTGCCCAAAAATGACAATTTTGTTATCATTTACTCAACCTCATGTTGTTCCAAACCTGTATGACTGACTTTACTCAGTGAAACACATAAAATGATTTTATTTTTTTTTTTTTTCAAATGTTCCACCTTTCCATACAGCGAATGATGATGGGGTCCAGAACAACCTGAAAGGAAACACTTAAAATTTGCGCTTGTATTGTAATTTGAATTTGAACTGATTGAGAATATTTACTTATTTTCACCTGTTCTACACAGAAAGCAGTGTTGCCAAGTCTGTGGTTTTCCCGCAGAATTGAGCTACTTTCATACATTTGCCACAGGTTATTTTTTGTGTCCATGTGTTGAAGCGACCTCAATAACATAATACTTTGCCCCTGGAATGCTAATTTTACCTAAGGAACTCCAACAACAAAACGCGTATTTTACCACCTGGAGTGCGATTTTTACTGGGGGACACCCTTGAAACCAAGTGGGCTACTTTTGAGTAGCAATTGGGCAGGATTTGTTATGAAAATCTGGCAACCCTGACAGAAAGCTGTTTTATGGGTTCATAAGGCATGCAGCACAGTGCTTGAATTGTATGTACTACTTTTATTGTACTTTTTTTTTAAATATATATTTACTGGAGCTTGACCACAGTGGTAATGCAGGTTAGGAAGTCACTGCAGCCTTATGGTTCTCTCACAATATATTTCCTACTTAAACAGCCTGTTAAAGCACTGAAACATGAGATAAACAATGCTCATTAATTGTTTCATATTTATAGCTGATTGCATTTACAGTGACCACTTCAACTCCTAAATTATACAATATATACACTGCTATAGAAAGTATACAAATTATAAAGTAAAGCCTGTCCTTACTCTGCAATGGCTGATCTCAACTAGAGGTCCGGGGCCCTTTAGGGTCTCTCAGCAAACTTCCAAAGAGGCATCAGGATGAGTAAAAAAATATTTAAATTATTAAATTATTATTAATTTGTTAAAACAATCTAACTCTAATCTAAATTAAAGTAAAAATCATAAAAATGTTTATTTATTTTTCTCCCTCAATAACTTGTGTTTTAAATGATAAACAAACAGTTCTTAAAATTTCTACAATTACAATATGGTTAAGTTAACATATTGCTTGAATACAAGTGTTTTCATAATTACAGCAGAAATACTAAATATATTGAAAATTGTGCTGAACAGCCTTTGAGCCACAAATATTTTATAATCACTGCTCTGAAACATACTGAAACCTCAGAATGAGTCATTTTACACAACAGTAAAATTTAGAAAATGCAAATTTTCCAGAAATAACAGCAAATGCTCGCCTTTCAGAACTGGGACCAACAATGGTTTTAATGATTCAGACACCTGTCTGAAAAACAAAATAAAATAAAATAAAACAAAAACAGGATGAACACTACTAATTTGTGAAATTACTCTGTGGAAATATAATTTAAGGAACGATATGAAAGACATTGAAGTTCTTTCTTCTCAGTTTGTGACAAGGTGTCTTGAGATTATTGTCTTGCTTGGGACTGTGAACATAAAATTAATAAAAAATTGTTTCAAAAAAAAAAAAAAAAGAGCAGCAAATCAGCATATTAGAATAATTTCTGAAGGATCATGTGACACTGAAGACTGGAGTAATAATGCTGAAAATTCAGCTTTGATTACAGGAATAAATTACATTTTAACAGATATTCACATAGAAAACAGTTAATTAATGAATCTATTTTTTGTTTATTTCTTTACTGTAGCTCTCATTTTAGTAGGATGTGGAAACCGTCTTATACCTGATTTGCTACAGGTGGCGTTTCTCATACATTCTCATTATGATTGATCCCGACAGATGATTCATTACCACAGATACCAACAGCCTGGGCTGGTTCATTGTACCATCTTTTGACAGGGCCGAGACAAAATGGCTCCCAAGTATGACGTTATAATGACCACAGCGGCCGGCATGAGCTATTCTAGAGAGAGAAAGAGGTGACAGAAAACCCAAGTGCAACAAAACACTTAAAAATCACAGGAAAAAAAAAAAACAGTTCAATATCTGAGACAGGAGAGCTTTGGTGTGCAGGTTCAGAAGCTTGCTGAGTCGCACCCTGTGATCAATAGATGGATTAATTGCTGTTGGAGCGGGGCGGTGGGGTGGCGGGCCGGCCCTCGGGCAGGGGGTGGGCTCAGGGCTAGAAGGAGGTAGAGGGGTGCTGACAAGCAGGGGAAAGCGGGGGATTTAAGGAGCCCTGGCAGCCCCCACCCAGGGTCACCTGGCAATGTGCAGGCCAGCCTTCAGATTAGGATCTGAAAGAGGGAGATAACGAGTTTATTGCCCCCTGGACGGGGTACTGGAGCCAGAGAGGAGCGCAGGGAGGGTGAGGGTGTGTGTGTGTGTGTGAGGAGAGTGGGCGTGTGTGTTTGTTTTAACCTGAGGAGCTGATGCAGGGCTTTTTTTTGTAAATAAATAAAAGGCACAGCAAAGCCGTAAAAGCCCCGCATGGTTAGAATACCAGCCACTGGTAGCGAGCGGACGCCATTCATCATATAACACACACCCTACCTGTCCTGAGCTACCTGAATAAATGACTGCCAGTCATTCACACAAATAAAATAAAATAAAATAAAATAAAATAAAATAAAATAAAATAAAATAAAATAAAATAAAATTGCAGAAATGTAGGGAAATTAAAATTAAATTAAATTAAATTAAATTAAATTAAATTAAATTAAATTAAATTAAATTAAATTAAATTAAATTAAATTTATTTAAACATTACTGACTAACTATTTATTAAAATTGTAAATATTACAGAACAATAGCAATAAAATGACGGGTAACACTATATTTTAGGGACCAATTCTCACTATTATCTACTTGTTTATTAGCATGCATATTGATAACATATTGGCTGTTTACTTATAAAGCACACATTCTACATGGCTATATTCTAAATCCTTAATCCTAACCAATACCTTAATTTAACAACTTCCTTACAAACTATTAATAAGCAGTAATTATGAGTTTATTGAGGCAAAATTTGTAGTTAATAGTTAGTTAATACTGAGAAGTGGACCTTAAAATAAAGTGTGACCAAATGGTAAATAGTATATATCAATAAAGTAAAGCATATTATTTTCGTAATTGTATGAAAGTATTTTTATGAATATATTAACTCATTTTAAATTTTGAACTATATCTAATCAAATAAAAAAACAAAAAAAAACCCAAAACAAAACAAAACAAAAAAAACATTATAAGTATCTTGGAATAACTTTATCCAATAAAATAAAAATTTATCACACAACAACCATAATAATTACATACAGAGAATTTGAATGTCAACTAATTGTCAAACTAAGTTTATTCGTAAAATTACTAACAAAATTACTAATTACTATAACTACTAACAAAAAAATTATATACAGAGAATTTAATAATTACATACAGAGAATTTCATGATATCTAAAAAAATATAAAATAAAAATAAAATGTAAATAAAATTATTATTAATTTTCAATTAATAATAAAATTAAAATTAACAACAACAACAACAACAAATAATAATAATAATAATAATAATAAATAATTACATACAGAGAATTTGAATGTCAACTAATTATCAAACTAAATTGATCCGTATAATTACTAACAAAAGTTGCCATGATACTATCATGTTTTTAAATATATCCTTGTAAAGTACCTTGAAATGTCATGTAAATGGTGCATAAATATGCCAATTGTCATAGTTTTTGTAAGAGATTTTCAGTAAGTGAATTTCATGATATCTATGAAAAAATAATAAAATAAAATAAAATAAAATAATTATATACAATATTTTTGGAATTTATATAATCAACATATGTCAGAATTTAAATATCAATGATCAAACTATACTTGGAAGTATAATGTCACTAACAAAAATTACCATGATACTTCCATGTTTTCATGGTAAATTTGTTTTGTTTTGGAAAACACTGTAATACCATGTAAATATCATGGTGCATGAATATGGCAATCATCATAATTTTTGTGAAGCATCCAGTAAGTGAAAGGAAAAAGATAAGAGATATGAGATGTGAAAACTAATTTTAAAGGTAAACAGACTTTCTGGCAGCACAGATCAATCACACAAACACACAATTTCCATGCAGACGTGATACATTAGAACACACAACCTAAAATAAAAGCGACGGGCAGGTGCCCCAAACCCTGCGCCATAAAGACGAACGAGCCGACAATGAGCGGCGTTGTTAAAACCGCCACACTTTCCTCCAGAGCAAACAAACAGACAGCACTGAGCAAACTCATCAGCATTAAAAAGCCGACAGATATTGAGACAATGACTCGCGCTAACATTTACTCACACATTCAGATGTAAAAACACAGAGAGAGAGAGACGGACTCGCACAAACTCTCAGAAGTGCAAACATAATCTCAGAGGCGCACGTGTGCGTACGGCCCGAGCGGGCCTCTGGCAGAAGGCTCCGCGGGGCGGCACGTGAGCGCCTCTCTCTCAGCTGTGTTTACGCAGTGGCCGAAAAGACGAGGAGAGTGAGGGATGACGAAAAGAAAGGGTGAAAGAGAAAAGAGCAGCAGCCCTCCAGAGAGAGGAGGAGGAGGGAGGGGGACGGACGGGGCCCCTAACAATGACCCCGGCACTGCAGGTGCAGTCCTGTGGACACAAGGCCGGGAGTGTGTCTCATTCTAGTCCCCTTTTAATGTGATAATAGAACTGATACTGTTGTCTTAGTTCTCTCTCTTTCTCTGTGCGTCTCGCCCCACCCAACCCCTCCTTCACCGATCTGACTCATTTACATCAGTCTCACTGTGTGTGCTTAAGTGTGTCTTATGTCACATCCCAACATTTACCATGGTAATGTGTATTTTCCTTGCTGTTTTATTTTATCACAACTAATATACAGGACAAAGATTGATTAAAAAATAAAACTATTTAAACTATTTACCACAATTAAAAGAATGCTGAAGACAAATAAACGGAAAAATAAGATTTATATTCATGTTTCATACAGTTTTGAAAATTTTACACCATTTTAAACAAATAGATGTGACTGTATCTTAATTATTATTTAGTTTTGTTTGTTTGTTTGTTTGTTTGTTTTTTACAAACATTATGAATTAATTTATTCATAAATATACAAACTGAACTAAACTTGCCATACCATATGATAGTAAGACTATTTGTCTTTTATATTTTTTCCTGTATTTTTTTTATTTAATTTAATTTTATTATATGTTTTATTTCCTGCATGTTGGTTTCACCACATGACTATGAATTTCTTTGTAATTTTCCAACTAAAAAAAACTTAATTTTTTAACTAATATAATTTTTGGTTAATATTATTATTTAGAAATCATAATGAATAATTACGCAAAATTATTTGAGTAAGATTTATATTACAGATTCCCAACAAAATGTCAATTTTAACAGCGTCAGGACAGGACAGTACGTTCCCTCCCAAAAATTACAAAATATTTTTAATTCAGAGACAAAAAAAATTACTCTGGTGCATTGAAGCTATCTTCATTTGCGCCTGTATGGCACTATTGCAGTTAATTGAAACTTGCAGTTTTGTAACATTTGCAAAAATCTTTCTGCACGTTTCTATGTCCAGAAGCATTAAACTGACATCAACTTAATGGAAGTGTATTGCAACTGTAATTAATTTGAACAGATTTATATGTGGTAAGATAATAAATCAACAAATACATAAATAATACTTGCACTTAAAAGCCTGATATCCAAAAATGTTGTAGAGTAAATCCACATGCCAACATGCTCTGTTAGGCATTTATTTGTGATTTGTGTGGAAAGGTCACAAGTGAGAAAATGAATTTATGGTGTGTGTGTGTGTGTGTGTGTGTGTGAGGGGCTTAATCTTTGTTCACACACATTTAGGAAAGACCCCAAGAGAGCGACCCCATCTCTCACAATGCAGCACCAATTCTCTTTATTGCTCAATTCCTGACCCTCTCAAAGAATTAACTGCTCTGTGTGTGTGTGTACGAGAGAAAGGGGGGAGTGAGAGAGATATCTCCATTTATCACTGAGTAAAAACACAATAATTCACTATTTTACTCATTCACCGTTCTGAAAAGTTCACTTCCAGAATAAAAATGTACATATCATTTACTAACCCCATTGTCATCCAAGATGTTCATGTCTTTCTTTCTTCAGTCGCAAAGAAATTATGTTTTTTGAGGAAAACATTTCAGGATTTGTCTCCATATAATGGACTTCAATGGTGCCCCCAAGTTTGAACTTCCAAAATGTAGTTTAAATGCGGCTTCAAAGGCTCTAAATGGTCCCAGCCGTCTTATCTAGTGAAATGATTGGTTATTGTCTATAAAAAATTTACAGTTTACATACTCATATACTTTTATAAGTATATAATGTTTTCATCTCAAAAGCTCATATTTTCTAGCTGTGTGGACTTTTTTTAGGGTATGTTGAAAAACTCCCATCTCATTTTCTTCTCCAACTTCAAAATCATCCTATATCGCTGTTTCACCTTTTTTTGTGAAGGGTGTTTGATCTTCTTTGCATGTTTCACACTGGGTCGGTACTTCTGCAGCCATGTAGGATGATTTTGAAGTTGAGGAAAAATGAGATGAGAGTTTTTCGACATACCCGTCTTGAACTGGAATACACTGGAGTTCACACAGAACTAGACAAGCATTTGTGATTAAAAAAAAAGGTATTTAAATTGTCAATTTCTTTAGAAGATAACCAATCGTTTGACTAGATAAGACCTTTCTTCCTCGGCTGGGATCATGTAGAGCCTTTGAAGCTGCATTTAAACTACATTTTGGAAGTTCAAACTTGGGGGCACCATTGAAATCCATTATATGGAGAGAAATCCTGAAATGTTTTCCTCAAAAAACATAAATTCAGTAAGAAAAGTAAAAAAGTAAGACATGAACATCTTGGATGTCAAGTACATTATCTGTGCATTTTTGTTCTGGAAGTGAACATCTCCTTTAATTAACTGGTTCAGCACATCCAGATATAGGGTTTACATGCCAATGATTGTAAAAAAAAAAAAAAAAAGAGAGAGTTGCATTTTGAAAAACTCTGTATTGTGGAAGTCACTTTGTCAAGAAACATAACACATCTGCAAACATACGCATTCCTATAGACTGAACATGTAATATGCATACACATGACGTCACCACTTTCACATACTTGCATTTTTGTAGTTTACACTGAGATGATAACAGTATAGCTTATATTTTATGGTTTGCGCTTTGAACCCCGTTTTCAAAAGTTTGTGTTTTTAGGTTGTTGTGTAAATGAACGGCCAAAACACATGAGAAAGATGAGTTTCTTTCAACAGTGGAACAAAAAAGAATATATTTTGAAATGGACACTTGGATGGGCAGAAAGCAGACATTCTTCTACATATTTTCTCTTATTGTTCACATATACAGTAATAAAGTCATATAAGTTTAGAACGACATGATGGTGACTAAAATATGATCTGTTTAAGACACACACAAAGAAGCACTCATACATCTCTGCAATATACTGCGCTTACAGTGTATGTTTTCTGTATGGATGGAAGACTTGGATGACCTTTTACATATATTCACTAAAATGTGCACTATACAACAGATCACAATGCATGAATTGCCATATCCCATAATGCAATGCAGTTAACTTGACCTTTCCAAACAA
The DNA here is from genome assembly GCF_022985175.1 of Labeo rohita. Classification (NCBI taxonomy): domain Eukaryota; kingdom Metazoa; phylum Chordata; class Actinopteri; order Cypriniformes; family Cyprinidae; genus Labeo; species Labeo rohita. The sequence goes on from NC_066879.1 coordinate 1,043,616, forward strand.
TACCAGCTGTGACTTCTAACATCTCCTTGACTCATTATTTAACACACACAAGACATATTTTACCCGAAATTAGATTGAACATGAAATAGTTATTCACAGAAATACATGTTCAGAATACTCTTTTTGCAACATTCAATGTGTGAATGCAGTTTCGGCATGAACAGAAAACCTGGATGACCTACTACATTTGTCAAAATGGACAGTGTACATAGATCACACTATACAAAATGTGCATCCCACAATGCAATGCACTCAACTTGACCTTTCCGAACACTGCCAGTTGCATTTTTAACATCTCTTTCTTGATTCAGTATTTAATACTGGGCTATTGATTCATTCATTTGTTGAAAGAATAAATACACATTACATCATTACAATTACATGTTAATATTGGAAACTGTTTTTTTTTCTTACACAAAACTAGATGAAAATGTGAAATGAAGAGCTTTTGTTATAGAAATAACTTCACACCACTTGCTAAATTAAATGTGTACTGTAACAATATTACAACTACACTACAGTAGTTTTCAACAGTAAGATTTTTTATGTTTTTTTTTAAAGAAGTCCCTTCTGCTCACCAAGCCTGCTTTTATTGATACAAAAGAAAGAAATTATAGTAATTAATACTTTTGTTAAGCAAGGATGCCTTAAATTGATTAAAAGTAATGATGAAGACATTTATAACGTTACAAAAGATTTCTATTTCACATAAATGCTGTACTTCTGAACTTTCTATTCATCAAAGAAAACTGACAAAAAATCTACTCAGATGTTTTCAACATAACAACAACAGCAACAACAACAACAACAATAATAATTATTACTATTATTATTATTATATTAATAATAAATGTTTTTGAGCAACTAATCAGAATATTAAAATGATTTCTGAAGGATCATGTGACTGGAGAAATGATGCTAAAAATTCAGCTTAGAAATCACAGGTATAAATTACATTTTAAAATATATTTAAATAGAAAACAGTTATTTTAAATAGTAAAAATAATTTAAAATTTTACTGCTTTTCAAATAAATGCAGGCTTGGTGAGCAGAAGAGACTTCTTTAAAAACATATTTTAAAAAATCAAACTTTTGACTGGTAGTGTACAACTAGCATACAGCTGATTAAAATGCTCATTATTTAACTGCAGACTATTGATTGATTGATCATTTGATTGATTTGAATGAACAAGGATATATTAATTTCAGATATACAAAGGTCAAGACATATTTTAACTACATTAAAATGTGAAATGAAAAATGTCCACTTGCCACATTTAATATGCAACGTAACAAGATATCATACACGACAACAGTGTAGCATATCACTGATTAAAATTCTTAACAATACATAATTTTTCATACTGTTAGTAGCACATACTCACACACACTATACACTATATAACTGTTATTGTGATCCCTAGACATGAAGTCTTCCTTTAACACATATGTCTATGATATTGTTTCACCTGTTTTAGTTTTATCATCTGCAAGGAATAAAAGCAAGTATTTTGTAAAAGCAGATACATCATTCATGTAGCATGTAAAGGACAAATGGTGTGGGACGAGTCGAAATGTGGTTCTCAGATTTAGGGTTTTCGGCAACACTTTATTTTGAGGCGTCCCATACTTATTATAACAACAAATACTTACGCGTATTATAATAACAATAAATTACATGCAATGTAAGAAAAACCCTAATCCTAACCCTAATCATACAGTAAGTATATTACTCAGTACTTAAACATATAGTTACACTACAAACAATAAAGTGTGACCAGGTTTTCTTTTCAAATCACAGACCCTATATATAAACAACAGCAAGAGTGATAATTAATGAATAATATTCATAGGACGCCTTTTCCTGAGAATAAACCTGCAAACTTTGCATTAGCAGCCCAGATCTTAAACCATCAGACATTTACAGTGTCTAAAGTGTGCAAATGCCACCGGTGGATTGAAGCAACAGCTCCCTGTCCTGTTTAGACAACTGTTTCCTATCGGCGGCTTCAAATGGGAGACTGGCTCCTAACACACACTCCTAAATCACTGATCTATTGTCACACACACTGATCACTGAGCCACTGTTACTGGTCTCAACCAATGCATCACTCATAAACATGAACATAAATGTACACGCGTAACAAAACAGAATGCAAACAAAGACAAAAACAAATATGATATGTTAAGATCACACCCCATCACAGGCCAACACACACACACACACACACACACACACACACAGAGCTCAAAGTGAGTACCCTGGGGGCAGCGATGGGAGGTAGCGAGTGTGCTAACAGAAAAACATGTGTAAAGCTTTAAATAAGACACAAAGTTAAGAGGCGAACTCCCACTGGCTGTCTTCACCTCCTCTCATCCTCACAACGCCCAGATTATAAAGGGAAGAAAAGGGCAAAGGCTGAGGATGAATGCAATCTCTCTTCTCCTCTCTCTCCTTCTCTCTCGCTCTTTTCCCCGTCGCTCGGCACGTATGAATGCTTAATTAAATGTGCAGCTTGTGCAAAGTATTATTCCAGTTGAGATGCTTATCGGCCATCTATGTAATAAGATCTTTGCAGGCTCATAGCTACATTTCAAGCAAATTTCCTCCCTATTCTTGTTCTCGTACCTTCATTCTGCGGTCTGCGGGGGCTTTTTTGTGTGCCGTGGAGAGGGGCGGCGGGTACGTGTTAATATCCTGGTCCGGCATGTTTTTCTTAATTAGCACTTGTAGAAAATACGTATGTGACGGATGGATGAGATTCATTTTATGGATTTCAAGTGAAACATCTTTACATGTGTTTGTTCGTAACGAAAACGGATAGAGAAACGGTGGAAATGGGAGGAGAGAAAGATGTTCCTTCAGCTCCCAAACCTCTCTCTCCCTCTCTTTCTCTCTCTAAAAGGCTGGTCTCAGTTTAAGAGCGAGCTAATCTGTCTTGAAGAGTGTAAAATATGAGGCTGTTTTTGAATGCATCTGCAATCTGCAATCCACAACATGATTCATCATTCACAGCTCAAGGTTCTCTGAGGGTGGCCTGACTGCTCGATGGGAACGCTAATGCTCTTCAGCGCTTCTCTGCTCTTATCTGTGCTCTTCGTTTCTTCTCTTTTTGCTTTTTCTTTCTTTCTTTCTGTACAATGGTATTATGATAACATTAGACGTGTACCAAGGTAATATAAAAATACAGATTCAAAGGGTTTGTTTGTGGTTTGTTTCTTCGATAGTTTCTTTATTTGTTTGATTGCTGTTTTTGTTTGTTTGTTTGTTTTTGTTAGTTTGTTGTGTTTGTTTTATCTAGTGCAATGGTGTACAGGGTGAACATGCTTCTTTGTTTTAGTTTGTCTTTCTTTCTTTCTGTACAATGGTATGATGATAACATTAGACATGTACCAAGGTAATTGGTTTGTTTGTGGTTTGTTTCTTTGATAGTTTCTTTATTTGTTTGACCATTTGTTTGATTGCTGTTTTTGGTTTGTTTGTTTTTGTTAATTTGTTTTGTTTTGATTTGTTTTGTTTGTTTTATCTAGTGCAATGGTGTAAAAATGTACCATGTTTTTATACATGTACCATGGTAATATCTTGGTGTTTTTAAAATATTTGTTTTTGTTTTTTGAACATGTTTCTTTTTTTAGTTTTTCTTTCTAACTTTCTTTCTTCCTTTTGTTGTCTTTTAAAAAGTACACTGTTATGTTACAGTTAATAACGTACCAAAATGTATTTTACATTGGATGTAAATATGTTTATAATATATTGTTTGTTTGTTTGTTTTATTTTTTTCAGCAAGTACAATAGTATGATAATGTTTAATATATATATATATATATATATATATATATTATTTATTTATTTATTATTATTATTATTATTACAGATGTACTAAAGTAATACTTTGGGGATTCTGGATGTAAATACTTACAATCAAGTAAGTAGTGTTTTTAAGATGTGGCAACCAATGTAATATTAAGATATTATGTATGTGTTGTAATTTCTTTTAGATCACTTACAAAAAGTCCAATGGTATTACTATGTAATAAGGGATTTATTATACCATGTATTAAGGTAATATCAGGATTTTTGGACGATCTTCTTTTTCCTGTTTCTCTTCATTTCCTTTCATTCTCTTGGTATTTACACATGGGTACTTCTGAACAGTTACCATGGTAATACCATGATTTTTGGTAATGCACCATGGTAATACTATGCATTCTTTTAAGGACTCAGGACAACCACAGTAATATCATGGTACCATTTCCTTTCTGTTGTTCACATAGTAGCATTGCCATGTTTTTTCTTTTCTATTATACTCTATGCACCATGTGCATCATGTAATACCAAAATATTTGGTAACACTTTATTTTACGGTTTCTTAACTAGATGCTTATTAGCATGCATATTATTAGAATATTAGTACTAATTACGCACATATTAATGCCTTTTTCTACATGACCTTATTCTACATCCCTAATCCTACCCAATACCTAAACTTAACAACTACCTTACTTACTATTAATAAGCAGCAAATTAGGAATTTATTGAGGGAAAAGAAGTTAATAGTGAATAAGTGTTCCCTATTAAGTGTTACCCAATATTCTTTGAAGTTCCTTGAGTACTATGTAATGTAAATGTCATGGTATATGTATATGGAAGTCATTAAGTACCCTGGCATTTATTAAAAGTACTATGGTATTCCCAGATACTGTCAGTGTGCCATGGTACTGCCAGAGTAATTTTATAAGCGTTTCCTTAGTGTTTTTGGGACTCATTAAAGGATCTCAAAAAAAAAAAAAAAAAAAAAAAACAGTATATCAAACACATGCAGACCAGCATCCTGCAGTGCCAAACATCATATAGACACAGAGACCTGTAACAAGCATGACATCATCCCTACAGGCTCGTGATCAAACCTCTGCGAAGAATTCCCAGACATGCATGATGCAAAACAACACCAGGGTCTGTAGTTGATTTCATCTCACAAGTTAAAATCTCATTTCATGCTGTCAGAGTAGGATCAGGCGTCGCTCGTAACGGACGCGAGCCAGAGAAATCACGAAGGCCAGATTTTTCCTCTCCATCCAAGGAAAGGAGGAATGGAAGAGGGAGTGAGAGATGTCAGCATATAAACTCCCTATAAACATGCGGAAGATGATCAGCCTGCCCTAGGAAAGATGCTTTTTTCAACCTCAGGATAGATGAAAAAGATGATATATAATAACAGCATTTCCACCCTCTATAAATCTAGCAACACACACACACACAGGTGCACACGCACACATCTGCATCTGTTAAAGAACAATACTGCCTCCTAATGGTGATGTGTGAACTGCAGTCAGACTTCCAGATCCAGAGTGACAAGTGTCAAACTAAAATTCAACACACTACCTATCTATCTATCTATCTATCTATCTATCTATCTATCTGTCTTTTGTAATACAAAATAATATGTAACATTCGGTCGCAAATTAAGTCTTCTTTTGAGTGACAGCTTCATTTTGGCTTTTTTAAAATTATATTTAATATATAAAATCTAATAATATATCTCTTTGTAAAGTATTTAGAAAATTGCAAACCACATAAACAATTAAAAAAAAACAGCTTATTAAAAACAAAAAAAAACAAATTTTAACATCTTGTTTGACAGTCAACATTTAATGAAATTTACACACCTTTTTCCATCTATTTGTCCATTTTCAAGTTCTATTTGGTACGAAAGCACCCTCTGTGTAGAAAGTGCACATGACCACTGCTCTCCACAAAATAAACTAAAGCACCAGGAAAAATAAATAAATGAACAAATCATACAGGATCATAAATTAATTTCTAGCAATTTATGAACTTGTCAGTTAAGCAAAGTAACTGCAACCTAAAATATACTTTTATTAAGTATAAAAACATATTGCAAATTTGACTTATTAATTCATTTTTATTATTTCCACAAAAAAAAAAAAATCAAATTAGCCAGTTTTGAAATAACATAAATGAACAATATATATATATATATATATATATATATATAGTATATAGTCCTCATTAGTAGTACTACTATAGTAGTAGTATTTTCTTAAATAAAATTCTTTTAAACAAAAATTTGAATGGTTTCAATATTACTATATATATTTACTATATATATTTTTATATTAACACACACACCAAAAAAGATAGAATGTATAATTGTAGTAATAATATTGTGTCAGTTACAGTGTTGGGGAAAGTTACTTGTAAAAGTGATGTATTACAATTTTGCATTACTCTATAAAAAGTAACAGTTACACTTGTTACACTAAGGTGTCCTTGTTTCAGTGTAATTATACATTTAAGTTCTGAGTAATATTAATTACCTACATGTACTTACTATATGGTTAGGGTTAGAATTAGAATTTGTCTTTGCATGTAACTATGCATAATTAATTGTTATTATAATAGTAAGTACATGTAACAACAAGGGCACCTTAAAATAAAGTGTTACCAAAGTAATTAATTGCATTACTTTTTGTCACCTGACCTGGGCTTGCTTATTTATTTTTAATAACAAAAAATATATATATATATAAAAATAAGCCTCAGCCTGTAGAAAGTATCTCTATCTCTACATCTCACTCCCGATTTCTCTCAACATGTGGACAGAACAGCTGATAATTTCTTGTAAATTTAAAAGTAATGCATAATTTACTAGTTGCCTGAAAAAGTAATCTGATTGCGTAACTTGCGTTACTTGTACTGCGTTAACCCCAACACTGGTCAGTTAATTCCTCACACCCCTCTCTGTGCTATAAAGACAATGCACATACTGCTGGAATGACCATCTTCCTGTGACTCATAGCACATCCCAACTCACTGATCCCAGATCTGTTTTTCTCCCTAACATCAGTAAAAAAAACAGGGGAATCTGATCTGTGATCAGCCACTTTATGAATAAACTCAAAGTCGCTCATCCATCACATTAAAGAGGGACTTGATGTGCGACTTCTCTCAATTATGTGTCATCCTCTCTGTTCAACACCCGCAGAGGTCGTGACCCCCGTTTATTACTCAAACAGGCCGAGCGAGTCAGACTGCAAGTGTTCTGGCCGCTACCTGACCGCTGCTCTCAGATCAGACACTAGCAGGGCGAGAACTGGGGTAACTGTGACAGGACGTCATTAGCTGACGATCATGGTGTCATGCGTGAACAATTCTGCGGCGAAGAGATAAACAGGCCAAATATGTGTTAGAAACATGCTGTCATATTATTATATTATGTGTTATTGTATTATTAATATTATTATATTTTTAGGAATATTACATGTAATTACATACAATATTTAAATTATTACATATGAATATTACATTTACTACCCATCTTGAGTCCAACGCAGTACTGCATTTTTTAGGCCACCTTTAATGTTGTCATGTGCCTGGTCTTTGTCTTCTGTATTCGTGTTTAAGGACTTTTATTTTGTAGTTTTTGTGTCTTATTGTTCCCTGCTTCCCTGTACCTCTGTTCCCTTGTTTGTTGCCATGGATCTTCATTGAACCACACCCACTCCCTCATCAGTTACCCCGGTTACCAATTAGATCATTACCTCACCCTGTTGTATAAATAGTCCTTGTCTTTCCCCTGTATTTGGTCAGTTGTTTAATGTCTGTGATGGTTGCTCCCTGTTCTTGCCTGGTTTCTCAGTGTTCCCCGTTCTGGATTATTTGTTGTTTTCCTTGGATGTTCAATAAACTCCTGCACATAGATCCTCGTCTCATCTCCGCTTCGTTACAGAACAACTGACCTACTATGGATCTAGCAGGAGTTTATCGCGACCCTCTGAGCACTCTTTGCTCAATTTTTCAAAACGGCCGACCGATCGAATATTATGTGGAGGAGTTCCTTTATTACAGCCAGCTAGTGCCTGGAGATGACACCAAAATAAAGGACTGTTTCTGGAGTGGACTCGATCCAGAGGTTAGTTTAAACTTACCGGATGAGGACCCCAGCTGGACCCTGTCACAGTATATAGACTTTGTTTTGCTGTTCTGTGAATCCCCTTTTTCTGTTAAGGAAGTAGAAAGGGTAATTCACAGCATGGTCGCCACTCCTGAGTCTCCTTGCAAGATGGCCGCCAGCCCAGACCCACTGCACAAGATGGCCGCCACGCCAGAGCCAGTCGCAAAGATGGCCGCCACGCCAGAGCCAGTCGCAAAGATGGCCGCCACGCCAGAGCCTGTCGCAAAGATGGCCGCCACGCCAGAGCCTGTCGCAAAGATGGCCGCCACGCCAGAGCCTGTCGCAAAGATGGCCGCCACGCCAGAGCCTGTCGCAAAGATGGCCGCCACGCCAGAGCCTGTCGCAAAGATGGCCGCCACGCCAGAGCCTGTCGCAAAGATGGCCGCCACGCCAGAGCCTGTCGCAAAGATGGCCGCCACGCCAGAGCCTGTCGCAAAGATGGCCGCCACGCCAAAGCCAGTCCACAAGATGGTCGCTGTCTCCAAGTCACGCCACATGATGACCCACGTGTTGGACTCACCCCTAATGGCTGTACGGACAGCTAAGATGGCGCTCCCTCTTGTTGCGGCAGCTACCCCTGATTCAAGTCAAGCTACAGGGCCGAGTCAAGCTACAGCAGCTGTTCCCCACGAGTCAAGCCAAGTCAATGTTGTTCCCGAGTCAAGCCATGTTGTTCCCGAGTCAAGCCATGTTGTTCCCGAGTCAAGCCATGTTGTTCCCGAGTCAAGCCACGTTACAGCAGATCTTCACAAGCCAAGTGACGTTATCGCTGCTGCTCTTCCCTTAATGGCAGTGGCCATGTGGTGTGTGTGGGCTACACACTGTGCTCCTGAGGTCACGCCTGTTCACAGGTCAGCCTCTGAGCTCGTCTGATCACAAGCCTGCACCAGAGCTCTCGTCTGGTCTCAAGTCTGCCCTAGAGGCCCTGTCTGGTCTCAAGTCTGCTCCAGAGGCCTTCCCCGTCGGAGAAGCTGCGCCAATGCCTCCAGAGGTGTCGGCGCCAGCCGTAGAACCTCTTACGGAGGGGGCGTTAACCACCAAACTCTCTGCTTCTCCCTTTTCCCTGTCTACATCCTCTGTCACTGTTCTCCCCAGGTCCCAGTCGATGACGCAGCCTCCTGTTCCGCCCCGGAGGGCTGCTCCGCCTCCTGTTCCGCCCGGAGGGCTGCTCCGCCTCCTGTTCCGCCCGGAGGGCTGCTCCGCCTCCTGTTCCGCCCCGGAGGGTTGCTCCGCCTCCTGTTCCGCCCTGGAGGGCTGCTGCGCCTTCTCCCTCTATTCTGTCTGCCTCCTCTGTCCCTGCTCTCCCCAGGTCCCAGAGCGTGATGCAGATTCCTGTTCCGCCCCGCAGGGCTGCTGCGCCTCCTGCTCCGCCTCCTGCTCCGCCTCCTGTTCCGCCTCCTGTTCCGCCTGGGAGGGCTGTTGTGCCTCCGGCTCTGCCCTTGGGGGCTCTAGTGTCGCTGGCTCTGCCTCCGGCTCCGACCTGGAGGGCTGTAGCGCCGTCTGTTCTGCCTCCGGCTCCACCCTGGAGGGCTCTAGTGCCACCTGTTCTGCCTCCGGCTCCGCCCTGGAGGGCTCTAGCGCCGCCTGCTCTGCCTCCGGCTCCACCCTGGAGGGCTCTAGTGCCACCTGCTCTGCCTCCGGCTCCGCCCTGGAGGGCTCCTGAGCCTCCTGCTCCGCCCTGCTGGGTACCGCCTGCTCCGCCGTGGAGGTCTTCTCTCATGATCTGGTGGTCCTCAGCTCCTCCCATCTGGCCGACTCCACCCTGGCCTCTTGCTCTGCTTCAGTCCCTTGTTTATCTCCCCTTACATGGACCTGGCCCTCCATCCCTTCCCCCAGTTCTGCCTGAGCTCCTCCCCCTGCCTGGACTGGTATTTCTGTTTGGAGCGTCTGGAAGCCACTCTTTTGAGGGGGGGTTATGTCATGTGCCTGGTCTTTGTCTTCTGTATTCGTGTTTAAGGACTTTTATTTTGTAGTTTTTGTGTCTTATTGTTCCCTGCTTCCCTGTACCTCTGTTCCCTTGTTTGTTGCCATGGATCTTCATTGAACCACACCCACTCCCTCATCAGTTACCCCGGTTACCAATTAGATCATTACCTCACCCTGTTGTATAAATAGTCCTTGTCTTTCCCCTGTATTTGGTCAGTTGTTTAATGTCTGTGATGGTTGCTCCCTGTTCTTGCCTGGTTTCTCAGTGTTCCCCGTTCTGGATTATTTGTTGTTTTCCTTGGATGTTCAATAAACTCCTGCACATAGATCCTCGTCTCATCTCCGCTTCGTTACAAATGTATTAATAGTAAAAAGTAATACACTGCCCTCTAAAAGTGTGGAAACACCCCTGGAAAACTGTGGTTTTGGATGAAAATCCTTATCATTTTTTGGTGCAAATACAATAAAGTAACTTGACATTATCATTGAAGAGCAGCAATAATAATTTTCATTTTGATGACATAATAATGACAATATATACATGTCAAAGTCAGACATGCCCCTTTGTCAGCTGTGATGCCTGGTTACTGGTTTAAACTTGGCCCAGGTTTTTAAAAGATTTTTGGGTCAGCACACCTTAATAGCTTTAACAATTAAGTTTAGAATACAATGAATTTAGGCCCAGATTATGCAGAGCTGTAATTTTGATGAATCGAAAATGTAAGCTTTTTCTGTGTATAAACTGTTTATGTAATAAAAATTGTTTTCATAGTTTGTGTCGTCCCTTATCAGTGCAAAATTATCACAAATTAAAAGGAATTCATGCCATTATTGTCCAAAACCCTACTTTTCTAGGGCGTTTCCAAACTTTTGGAGGGCAGCGTATATATATTGGGTTTGGTTGGGTCACAGGGTCTCATTTACAGGCCGGGTTAATGCCTACCATACTGGATAGTCATCACACTGTGTAGTTATATATAAATGTTACTTTGTATCACTTCATCTCTGTGTTTGCTAAATGAGCGCGGTTCAGCATGCACCTCCACACGCACACACACACACACACATTAAAGCGATAAGCGTATCATAAACAATTTGACAAGAACAGAGGGACTGAATGCCAAATACTGGGAGAGAGAGAATGTTGGGGGGATCGAAGGAAGAGGGTGATTTAATGTGAGCAATTTTAACATTAAAAAGAGTGGGAGAGGAAACCAAAAGGGAAAGAAAGGGAAGGAAACTTCAAAATGCTCTTTGAGGAGAATGAGATCACAGGCAGCAATTATATAATTCCTGTCAAGTGATGGCTGAGATAGCCTAGGAGGAATGCGCACGCCGCGGACGAAACAACTGCCTTCTGAGCGGCCCAGAGTTCCCGAGGTCATCCGAAGGTCAGTCGCAGGAAGCAGCGAGAGGAGACGCTTTACCACTCCCTTTTTATCGTCCACCGGTCGTACGTGAGGCCAGTTTCTAGATGCATTCTCTCTGCGCAGGCCACGCAAGATGGCCGCCACGGCTGCATTGATACAGTTCCAGCTTAAACACTCGTCCAGCACCGACAGGCTATTTTTGGTTTACTGTACCTCACAGTGGAACAAAAAGGCCGAACTCTGACCTGCGCGAGGGTCCGGCCGTGGCCCGGCGTGGGCGGAGGGCAGGCTGGCGCACAGGCTTGTGCGCAGGGGTAGAGGGGGCAATAAAGGAGTGGAGGGTTCATGGAGGGTTCCCAGGGAGAACAGCATGGCTGGTGGAGGCAGTTTGTCTGCAGAAACGCAGGCAGACTCCAATAGAGATGCCTATCAGCACCGCCGTAGCCTGTGGGGGCAGGGACAGAGAGGAAGGGTGAGAAAAAAGCAAGAGAGACAGAGAGAGCGAGGCTGGTTAGGCATGCGTGCGTGAGTAAGTAAATAAATGAATAAATTTGTTTTTAATTAAATCAATACACACATTTATTGAGTGAGTGAGTGAATAAATAGTATGTGAATAATAAAAAGATTTATTTTTATTTATTTACATATTTGGTCACACCACATGATATTTCAGATTCAGTCAAAATTTACACGCACAGAATTGGCCACCCAAACAAAACAAGCTAGCTATAATTAAAAAAATATATATTTGTAAAAATAACTTAATATTCATTGTTTTTTTTTTGAGGTCATACCACAATATCCAAATGTGGTAACTACATACCAGCTGTTAAAAAGGTATTTTGTTCCAAAATTGAAAGAGAGTTACAAACCTGCTTCATGCTTCCATGGGTCATTGGCAAATTAGACAATGATGTAAAGTCCTGTCTTTGAATGGATTTTAACATAAAAGTCCCAAAATGTCAGTTTCTTGATGGTCGCACCACATGATATTTCATAAAATGGAAATTACCGGACAAAGTTTGTTTGTATTTTATGATGGAAATATAAATACAAATGCTTTGCAATTTTATACAGGATCACAAAACACTCTGGAAATTCTGGAAAAAGTGCAGAAAATTAATCCAAATAAATTTAGGGTCATTTCAAAGATGTTTCCAAACAGTCGCACCACATGATATTTTGACAGTTTGAATAACAGAAAAATTACAAATAACAACTAATCTTTTTGGAAAGGTTAAAGTGGGTTCATACATGGGAGACGTACTTCATGTATATGGCATCTTTTTTTATGCATTTAAACCAATTTTTCACTGAAAACGTACAATCAGACAGAAAGTGTAGACGTCACGTCACTGACCCATATACACATTTACTGAGTGTGGAAATAAATATAAAATATATAATATAATAAATAAAATATAAAAATATAATAAGATATGTTTGTTTATTTACTTAAATAAATATATACATATTTATTGTGAGTAAATAAATAAACAAACAAGTAACACTTTTTTATTGTTTAAATATAACTTTTATTGTTTCTAATAATATGTAGGCTAAGTGTCTTCAGTCTTCATCTTAACTTTTTAACGTTTTTATGTGTACACTAGGGCACATTAACATGTACATATTGTATGCATGCATTATTTATTTATTTTGCACTAATTAGTTGTTCCACAAGGCTTTATGCAAGTGTGCATGTCTTTAAGCATATTTAAGCATCACGTAATGTGGAAAAATTGGCAAAATGACTGTGCGCTGTAATGGTTTATGATATGTGACCTACAGCATGTTTTGTCTTTACTACGACTGGTCATATTATGAAACTAGTTGAATGACGTGAAAATCTTGATATGATCTTAAATTCTGCTCATAAATGCGGCCTCTCGGCCAAAGCTGGTCAGATACATGTCGACATACCAGTTATGGTAATCACAGTCCGTTTTCTTGATCTTTCAGTTGGGCAAGACTAAAATCACCAGGGTCCATGATCAGAACAAATCCTGCTTTGGAACTCCTTGCAAATGAGTGTTTTCCGAATGGCTTTTAAGTGCTATCTTCAGAGATCTTATTCAAGTGCAAGATGTTAGGCTTTACCAAATAATGCCAAAGATAAAATCTATCAACTTATCAGCCAATATAAAAGCAGAATGTTATGGAAAGTGATTATGGTTTTACTCTGTAAGTCTATTTAAATGCACACGTAGCATAAATTTGAGTTTATGGCCCATGGTGAAACCACCCACAGCGAAACAACAGGCCCTTCTTTATTCCAGTTTATTCCAGATGGCCCTAAAGCTAATTCAGTTATAGGATAATAATTCCACTTTTATTGCAGTGTAATTATTATTCACAATGTTTTGAAATACAAGCTAATTGTTATATGTCTTACTTAAATGCAGTGCTGTAATGACCTAAGAGGAAACCCGTAAAATTCATACTAGAATTACATCAAATGTAGTAGGGAATGTAAAAACAATTGTTTGTTTATTTTTTTATTTATTAAGATTGTAAATTAGTCTCATTCTCTTTTGCAATTTTTATTGATAGAAAAAACTGCAATATGAAATATTTATTGAAAGGAATAGCGATACATTTCTAGGGGACTGAGAAGCTAAAATCAAACCTGGATTTATTCTTTTTAAATCAAGTGAATCTTAATTAGTACACCCTAACCCTAAACCAGCGTTAAAGCATAACTAACTAAATGAAGCAACTAAACTAAGCTGCTTTCAAAATAGCATATGCTTTTCTGAAAAGTACCTTTGTAACTTGTAGGAGGAATAAAAAAACATTATAAATAAAACACTTCATAACTATCCTAGTTTTAAAAAAATATGATTATTAACAAAATGTATAAAAAAAGTTATAAAAATGTTACCTTACGGGGGGTGTCAGAGATAAAATTGTAAAATATTATTAATAAATATCACAAAATGCAGTGGATTTCACAATCTGCTTTTAAGCTTTTAAGCTGCTTTCAAAATAGCATAGCTTTTCCAACAAGCTATTTTTCCCAACAAGTAGGAGTGTAGCAGGAGAAAGAACAATTTATTATTATTATCAATAATATTATTAAAATATTTAAGTAAATTATATGTTTGGAGTTTTTTATTGCATTTTTCTGCAACAACGGGAAAAAAGATTTAAATTACACACATTGAGGTACATCATTACCATTTTTATATACCATGTTGTGTATAAACTTAGTCAATTTCAACGGAGCATTAGGTTTAAGTAGCTCAAAAACCAAAATATATAAAGTAAAATCACTTTTCCGACCTCCAAAGAACCGTGGCTGTGTCCAAGAACACTCAAGAACCCCATACAGCTTGAAAAGAAGAGTGTCTTTTGTTAAAAGGTGTTGCAAAGATCCATTGAAAACCTTTCTTTTTGAGAGTGTAAACACACACACACAGGCAGAGACCAGCAGCTGCAGGAGTGTGAGCATTCGTTGTTTACTAATGCATCAGCTTGAGGGGATGTTCTTTATTCTCTCTGCAGATTGAGATGACATGCTTCCAGGGCTGAAGGGCCGCAGACAGGACTAATGTCGTCTGTCTCCGACACAGCGGCATCAAAGTAGCAATGTGTGTGTGTCCAGGCACTCTTGAGCCTCTGTTAGCATTTAATCTGATTACATGAATCTGACTGGGGGGCAGCAACAGAGGGGGCGTCAAGAAGTCTAAATTCGTTGGGCTGAGATGACTTATAATCACTTTGCGCAAATCATACCCAAAGAATGCCTAATCTATTCTCTGCTTCAGGAGTGTGCCTAACAAATACACACACGCGTGTGTGTGCGTTGACAGAGAAAACAGAAAAGTTGTTCTCTTACGCAACTCGCAGCCCTGTGACCCCACCCATGTGGAGTGGAAAAATTATATTTGCTGTTGTATTATGTGAGCATGGCCGATTAAATGTCACCAAATGCGGAAATACAGTCATGCTGCATTTCTAACGAAGTGACATTTACTAAAGAAAAAAAAGCTTCTTGTTAGTGTTTGGGGGTAATGCATTACAATTTACATAATCAGATTACTTTTTTCAACCAACTAGTAAGTAATGCATTACTTTCTAATTGACAAGAAAATATCGAAGTTACTTTTTCCCTGTGTTGAGAGAGATCACGAGTAAGTGCAGAAGTGTTGTGTGCGCTGTGTGAAAATGATGTTACTGTAGTTCTAGACTAAATGTGAACATGCATTTACTCATCTCACTTGCACTAAAACAGATTTAGTATTCCTTAAAAAAATAAAAACAGTGAAATGCAAACTCAGAATGAGAGGCAAACCTGCAATAATTAAATGATAAAAAAACACCAGTGAGAAAGATAAGGAAAAATAAATACAAAAATAAACCTTGTGCATTACTTTTTCATTAAAAGTAACTAATTACTAGCTACTTTTTCTAGGAAGATAATATTGTAATGCATTACTTTCAAAAGTAACTTTCCCCAACACTGCTTTGAAACTTCATGTACTGTATACAAAAACCTTGCATATATAATAGGAAAACTGATGGAAAACTTAAAATGCATTAAAATGGTATACATGCATGAAATGCATGCACAAAAATTTTCCAGCATTTGGAAAATGTTTGCATACTCACGTTACTGTTTCTGGTTAGGTTATATCTACCATATAGCTCTCCTGTGCATGTGCAAATGTTTATTATGCATAAATATTTTTGGTAGACACATGAAACTTTGTCCAGGGCTTGACAGTGTGAAAACAGATATGTGATAAACTGTTAAATGTATTTAGAAGCATGTATGCAAATAAGAAAGTCACTGCAAGTACATAAAAAGTCTGGAAACTTCAGTTTTATGAAATTTAAAATCATAAACAAATGGTATAATTGATAATTAAATGCTTGAAACTCAAAACGTGGCACTGTTACATGTTCTATAAGCTTACGGTTTCAGAGCAGTTCACGATCTATGATTATCATGCATTTACGCCAACAGATTGCTTATGATATACAGTTCATGAATTATGTCTATGTTTATTTTATGTTATGTTTATTATGTTGTAGATGGCCATAAAAGTTCTTATTTTATCTCTTATTTTATGTTTTTAAACGAGCTGTTGGCAATTGCAAAGCATGGACATTTCAAAATAAGAGTCCCAACTGGGTTGCCAGGTGTTCACAACAAAATCCGCCCAATTGCTACTCAAAACTAACCCAAAAGGAGCCCAATCGTGTTTTGTGGGGGGGTCCCTCGTTAAAAATCACATTCCAGGGGGTAAAATACATATTTTTTGGCAATTTGCATCCCAGGGGCTAAATATTACATATTGGGGTCACTTCGACCCAGGGACATGAAAAACATCCCGCGGCAACAGTGTTAAAGTAGCCCGATACCATGGGAAAACTGAGGACTTGGCAACACTGAGTCCCAGTGTATTTCAGGCTTGTCCTGTAATTTGCATAAATGTTTTCCCCCTAGTTATCATTAGTATGTTGGTTACAGTATTTTGGGCTACCCTGCCACTAGTATCAGCACAATAATCTGTTTATTAAAATTGGAAAGTTTCTCATGCATGGCCCTTTTTTGTGTCTGCAAGTGAAAGTCTCCATTTTTTTTTTCATTTGAATTTGTCCATGATCAGTACATTCCACCCCACATACAAATAACATTCATTCAATTCTTACCAAATCATGATGTTTATAGGAGTCTCCGATCAATCCCTGCAGAACAGTCTATAAAGCTTGTCTTAGAAAACGCCAGCAAGTGAAGGGGGCGGAGCTTAACAAAGGGTCAATTCATAGTTCATCATCCTTTTGCAATTCTTTTCTTGAGTCTGACTCACAAACCACATAAAGGAGCAAGCGAACATACTAAGGCGATCACGAGAGAGAGCCAGAACGAGAGAAACAGAGAAAAGGATTTCTGGCTCGCAGTGGTTGAATGACAGCGCAGACGCAGACGAGGCATCTGCTGAATGGGAAACTGTGCCGGGAGTAGCAAATTGAGGTACGTGTAACACGACACAAATGAACAAAAAGTATTTAGCTAATGATTTATTATTTAAGAAGGCTCCTTAACCCCTCGGCTAGGCCCGGGCTCTATTGTAGACAGATCTGAGACTAGATAAGGGAACTTCTAATGGCAGTCAGCTGGCAGGTGGGCAAGTGAGGACCCTGCGCCGGCCCAGCGTGGGTTAATCAGTGTTAAGTGATATTTGAGCGCAGAGCGACGGCGCCCGTGTCACTGAATACAGGGGGTTTAGAGCGGCCCGCCAGCACAGGTAACTCACCTGAGGAGGCAGCTGGGCCAGAGCGGTGAATCCGCCGCAGTCTGGATTTACTTTCCTTCATGTACACACTCGGACACATAGAAACTTCTCTTGTACACCTGCAGCTACTGTTGTCTTGTGGTGGGTCATGTCAGGGTACTTCAGTAAAAAGGACATTCAATCTTCCTGAAGTGTGCTGCCAGAGTAGCTAATATGCCACATGCTAATGTGGAATGCTAGCTATCATTACTGCCACACATGCAAACCAGTAAAACAAGTCAAATATGTATATTACAGCCAGATGTTGACTTTCTGAATAGTAAGTTATATTTGATCATGTTAGACAAAATGGTGTAGTTTTAATGCCAAAAAACACATGCTAATGCTATTCACATTGGCATATTACTAGGATAAGACCTGTGTCTCAATATGCCAACAACTTTACTAAATAGTAGGTGAATTCAGTAGTATGGCCAAATTCATAGCACTCATAATACAGCAGTGTGAAAGTACACAGTTGACCTACTACTTCCAAAAAAAGTCTCCAAGTGCACATACCGTATGATGGATCCCATGAGGCCACAGGAGAGAAGCTGTGAATGACAGTGAACTGACGCAAATAATCCGATAAAGTCACATGACAATGATAACATGGCTGTACAGTAGAGTTCTGTTTTTTAAATCTGATTGGCTGAAAGGTCTTTCCAACAATGAGATATTCACCCGATATCAACAACGGGAACCGTTTTGCAGTGTGTATCACTCAGCTTGCAGCATTTCTCACGGCGAGTGTCATGGCGGATTTCCAAATCCACTATAATTTTACTACTGTTTTTGTTTTACGGAATGTAGTCTTAAAGGAGAAGTCCACTTCCAAAACAAAGTAATGTACCTACGCCCTTGTCATCCAAGATGTTCATGTCTTTCTTTCTTCATTTGTAAAGAAATTGTTTTTTAAGGAAACATTTCAGGATTTTTCTCCATATAATGGACTGATATGGTGCCCCGAGTTTGAACTTCCAAAATGCAGTTTAACTGTCTTGAGCCAGAATACACAGAGTTCAACGAGAGCAAGACAAGACGAGCATTTGACATTAAAAAATATTCAAATTGTACTATTTTTATGAAAACAACTGATCGTTCCGCTAGATAAGACCCTTCTTTCTCGGCTGGGATCGTTTACAACCGCATTTGTGATCGTTTGAAACCGCATTTAAACTGCATTTTGTAAGTTCAAACTCGGGGCACCATATCAGTCCATTATATGGAGAAAAATCCTGAAATGTTTTCCTCAAACAACGTAATTTCTTTACGACTGAAGAAAGAAAGACATGAACATCTTGGATGACAAGGGGGTGAGTACATTATATGTGAATCTTTGTTTTGGAAGTGGACTTCTCCGTTTTAAAAAGGTTTAAATGCATCTAAGGTCAGAAAACATTGTAATTTTCTCAGAATTTATATTAGAATAATTTTTTAGTGATTTCAAAACAATTCGTTCAAAGCAATTCTGAGATCTGCAAGATCTGCAAAACCCTCCCTTCCATAAGCCTACTCTGCTCTGATTGGTCAGCTGGCCAAGTCTGTTGTGATTGGTCTTTCCGTATACAATGCGTGTCAGAAACAAAACGCCCATTTACCATAATTTAATGTTTTGCTTCGGAGGGTTACTTGTAAACAAAGATGCGATAAGGTAAATAAAATAAAATGGCATCGATAGTACCTTATCAGTTTGAGCCTGAGTCTGAGGATGATACTGATGCAGTCGCTCAACCGAAAACTCCATCGCAAGCATGACTTGATCAAGACGTCTCTCAGTGGTAAGTTGCAGCTAATCACACTCCCTCAGTCCATCTCTTTCTCATAATACAGTGGGCTTTTAATACAGTAATACAATAAACTTTTAGTGAAGCAACTCAATGTTCCTTTGTTACTAGTTATAAAACAGATAGTTCCGGTCCTTGATTCTGACTGGTTAAACTGCGTTTGAAGCTCTTGTAAATTACACTACAAACATACACCTTTGTTTACATCTGTGTGTTGCTCAGCAACCACTTTGTTGCAACTACAACTGTTTCTGAAGAGCTACATTGTTTGGCGGAAGAATAATGTTTGTATTAAAATCATTGCACTTTATTTGCTCTGTTTTATTTTGTGAAACCTTACTACGTATATAGAACAACCGTTTTATAAAAGCAATAAGCCCAGTGAAGCCTTGGCTTCATATTGTGCTTAAAATGCTGCTTAGCTGTTATAAATTCACTATAAACCACAGCTTCTTATTGTATTATATTATATTGAGGAAAAATATTATGCATTTTCTGTGTGCATTTTGCACAACTTAAATATTTTTCCTTTTGTCTGTTCTGCAATTACATGCATAAAGAAAAATGCACAAGCGTATGATTCTATATAGTAATTACTGTATGATTATTTTACTTGACTTTTAAAGTGAACATCATAAAGTATACAAATACATACATGTTATTTTAGGCAACTTTTCTAATTGATATGACATTGATATTGGTCAATGCCATTGTGTAGCATTGAAGCACATGCTCCATTCATCTTACTCCATTATTAAAAACAAACAAACAAACAAAAAAACATAGACACACATAAATGGCAGTAACCCAATGTCAATGTCTTCACTGGCTTGCCACTTACTTGCATTTCCTGTTAAAAGAAAACTAGCTTACAAATATCAGATACTAAGAGGCCCAAACTAAGAATAATTGAGCCGGAATACCTACTCACTGCTTCCTAATTGAATAAAGACACATTAGGACGGCGACCGTCGTGGAACCTGTGGAAGAGAGCGCGCCTGGCTCTCGGTTTGGGCAAGAAAATGCCATTTTCTGTCTGTGCCTCCTACCGGATGATATCTGAGTCCCATTCTCATGTATTAAACTGGGTGAACAGGAAATCAGTCTATATGAAAAAACAACAGCGGGGCTTTTTGTTCCACAGCCATAAAGTAAAGGCCTGGAGTTCCAGGGAGCGAGCTATGACAGCGCAGTAATGAAGCCTGGGTAATTGGAAAAAGGTTTTGGCCTGAAACGTCTCTCTACAGATTTCACCAGGCTTTTAGCGCTGTCTCCCAAATCAAAGCCAAACGGCAGGCAAACCAAACAAAGCGCAAACACAAGACACGCAAGCGTAAATGAGGGCTGATGGGTCGGAGTTAGACGTAGGTGAGCGGGAGAAAGCGAAACTGGATTCGGCAGAGCGTGCGCTTATAAATCCTACATCATAGCAGGAGGAGTATTACAACCATAACCCTTGAGGGCAGATGGGACTTTTACACTGTAACATCAGTCATCCCGACACGTATCTCTCTCTTCCCCCTCCCAAACCTCTGTATTCTGCCATTAAAATGGAGTTGTATGTTTGGAGAAGCCAGGTTGGGATGAAGCTCCACGTAAACCAGCGGCCATAAACATGTGGGGAATAAATTTATCAGTGCCACATGTGGAGCTGACACTCAGATAATACAGCAGGGAGCGAGTGAGCGTGCACAGAGAGCAGATGAGGCCTATGCCGCAGCCACCGAACAAAGGAAAACAGCCTTTCTCTGGAGTTACCTCAGTACTGAATCCAATGGCTTACATTTACTAGTAATATTCCGCCTTCAATACAAGTTCTCAACTGACAACACTTTTGGCACAATGTTGATCAAATTTATGGTAACACTTGAGGCCTGTATAATGCATTTTACAAATATTCTCAATGCATCGTGTCTTGCAATGCACCATATAATGCATTACACAACCTCACAAATACTTGTAACCAGTTGTAATACATTATGATAATTCATTTGTGACCCTGGACCACAAAACCATAAGGGTCATTTATAGGGTTTATAAGAAAGCTGAATAAATAAGCTTTCCATTGATGTATGGTTTGTTAAGATAGGACAATATTCGGCCAAGATACAGCTATTTGAAAATCTGGAATCTGAGAGTGCAAAAAAACAAACAAAAAAACTCGCCTTTAAAATTGTCCAAATGAAGTTCTTAGCAATGCATATTACTTATCAAAAATTACGTTTTGATATATCTACAGTAGGAAATTTACAAAATATCTGGAACATGATCTTTACTTAATATCCTAATAATTTTTGGCATAAAAGAAAAATTGATAATTTTGACTCATACAATGTATTGCTACTTGCGACTGGTTTTGTGGTCCAGGGTCACATTTAAAGACCTTAGAGAGTATAACATATTAAAACACATGGCAAACATCCAATTTCATGTGTGACAAGGAACCTGCAAATATTTTACACAAGCACATTATAAATAATGGCTTTAAACAAAGTATTAGGACTTTTTCACTTGTCCTTCATATTCTTAAAATGAATGAGTGAATGAATATTTATATTTTGTATAGCTGAAATGATGACATAATGCCTAAAATCGCAAAACAACCATGATAAATTGCAGGAACGACTCTGTGCAGCTCAAATAAAACAGCTTGTGTTAAAAGTTTTACAGAAGAATTACTGCAAGTGTGTTTATGAAATTATAAACTTCATACTTCTGTTTTTAAATCCTCCAAAAATTGGCTCCATTCATTTCCATTGTAAGTGCCTCGCTGTAACCTCAATTCTTAAATTCTTAAATTGAGGTTAGGGATGAGTCAAAATTATTTTGTGGTAATCAACATTGTGCCACAAATGCTCTCGATTGAGCTTAACTTGCACTAAACTCGTAATATTACTTGAAGGCCGCGCTCATGAAAGGTGTGTGCGCACGCACGGTTTTGCCGGTCAGCTTGTAAGGGCGCCAATTTGCGGGCGTTGCATTAATTATATGTGTGAACAATGTGCAAAGAGCATGACTGACAAGGCCAAGGTGATTAACTTTGGCTCAGCTCTGCCTCCTCACTAATTACCTGGCCATTCACTGTGTCAAAACGAACTGGATCTTTGGTACACACACAGCGCATGTGGCTGCATGAGCGAATTCGTGCATACGACTGTGAGTGTTTGTGTACTGTACGTGTGTGTGTGTGTGTGTGTGTGTGTGTGCGTCCGCAGTCAGCCACCAGCCTACGGGCTTGATGTCAATCAAACAGTGCTCTAATTAAAAGCATCTGGAAGAGGCTGCTGGGGAAACCAATCACTATCAAAGTCCCATTTTCATATGAATGGCCTTTTTTAATTAAACTCAACAGCTAATAAACGCCTGTATCAAAAAGATGGAGCCGTTTACCAGACAAAGCGCTTTCGCCCCAACCAAAGGAAGAGGAGAAGAGACAGGGATGAGAAAGGAATAGAGAGAAAGCTGGTAGACGCATTGCCTTTGAACCTGTTCTGCCTTTTGTTTTTGTTCTGGCGGGCACCTCGCCAGCAACTATTAATGTGGGCAAAGTTTATTTAGCATTGATGGTATTAAAGACACAAGTTGACAACGAGAAAAGGAGAGAGAGGAGAGAGAAATGCAACAGTCACTATCTCTGGAGCTGATGAAAAGAGAAAGCTGGAAAACAAACACGATGTGTGTGTGAGTGTGTGTGTAATGTTATAAAACTGAATCAAAACTATGAACAAACCTCAAATGGCTACAGTTGCTTTCACTTCTTAAGAATAACAAAGGAAACCATGAACCTATTCTTTTACTGTCGCTGAAACCTAGTGGGAAGCAGAATAATGCCTGAGTAAATAAATACACACAAGCCTGGGGGCGAAAAATGTATATATTATTCAAATATCGTGGAAATTCTTTAAGCAATGTTTTAGATTTAATGCATGCTCTATTGACTGCATCTGTGACATGCTGTTGACTACCACAGAAAAAAGACATCCTTTAGTTTATAAAAACAAGCAGAACTCATGTAGTTATGACTAAGAATTTGTAAGTACTGGTCCGTAAGACTTTAGTACGCTTGAATATATGATATATATAATATATATAGGCACTGAGCATATTTAAGCAATTTAGCACCATCAAATCAATTAATTCTGTGAATTCTATCTTTTATGACAGTAAAAAAGATTCACAAACATCTAAAGTTGTTTATATGTAAAGTACATACATTTCAGGTCACACTTTAATTTGGGGACCAATTCTCACTATTAACTATGACTTTTGCCTCAATGAACTCCTACATTGTTGCTTATTAACAGTTAATAAGGTAGTTGTTACGTTTAGATTAAGGGATCTAAAATATGGTCATGCAAATTAAGGCATTAATATGTGCTTTATAAGTACTAACAGCCATTATGCTAGTAATATACATGCTAGTAAGCAACTAGTTAATAGTCAGAATTGGTTCCTAAACTAAAGTGTTACCGTATATTTCAATGTCTAAACCAATGTACAAAAATGTTTGCTAGAGGTTATATCCAGTCTTTCAACCCTAGTAAAAAAGTAATAGATTTAAAATGCATTTATTTTATACTAAGTATAGTTCAAGTCTATTAACATAATTACTGACATATGGTTTGAGACTTACTGATATACAAATTGTAATTAAACTTTATTTGCTGTACTACTTGTACACAATGCACATTTCTTAATATTAAGCCTAAAATGTTTTAATGTCACTATTGATGAGGATTCCATAATAAATAATATCAGTCTTTAAA
This sequence comes from Labeo rohita, assembly GCF_022985175.1. Taxonomy (NCBI): domain Eukaryota; kingdom Metazoa; phylum Chordata; class Actinopteri; order Cypriniformes; family Cyprinidae; genus Labeo; species Labeo rohita. The sequence continues at coordinate 1,067,725 of NC_066879.1, forward strand.
TGCAAAATATTTACTTTAGCACAATAAAAAATACTTAAGTATATCTTTAGTTAGACTTCAGCTCTACTTCTGCACAATTAAAATGCATTAAGTGCAAAATTAGTTCTTCCAGTTTAGCTTTAAATGTACCAGTTTAGTACACTAAAAGTGCAATTGCAGGGTATTTTTTAAGTACATAATATGTAAATGTATGTGTAGTATACTTAGCATCAAATGTATTTTAAATACATTTTAGTATATTTACTTTTCTCTAGGGAACTCATGTTGTGACTATTCAAAGCCAGTAAAGTTATGCGTTACATGCAAAATAAAAAGTCCAGAAGTTTTATAGAGACAAATGCACCCAAAAAAAGGTTAGTAACACATAGCCAGAAATTTTGTGAACAGTAAAAGTAGTAACCACTTTGCAGCTCAAATCATAATTTTTTGTACTGACAAATTTGTGAACAGAAGTATACAAACTTATTACTGTAAACAGTGTAGTTTTTACAAACTGAGGTACAGGTCAAAAATCAATTCTGTAGTCACTGACATGTTACAGACGTTGTCCATAGAGCTCAACTTTGTTTGGGCACTGTGGGAAAATATGGGTCAACGTTTTTTTTACATTTTGATCTTTGGACTGCTGATTAAAACACGTCTTGTTTTTGTTAATTATAAGTGACTAATGAAAGTGCCGTTATTATGGCATATCCATAGGGTGATCTCCTGACTGCAGCGAGCGGTTAGCTCCATTTCATCATTTTGGGCAGGCCTGATATCAGAAGGCTTAATTGGAAATGAGACACTAAATATCAAATCGGCTTAAAAGCGATGGCTATTATTTCACGTCGATCTGAGCGGGCGATATCAGACGGCGTTACGTCATCAGGACTGGCCTTTATAAAGGAACACAAATGTTTGCTTTGTTCTGGGACCGGATAACATTAGTGTGCAAAACTGAAATCAGAGAACATGCTGGCCTTGTTTTGCTGTTCCATAATTCAGACACACACACACACTCAAAATACGTCCATATAGGAAATCGTACATATTTCATATACTCTGAACAATTGCTTTTGACATTTGGACATAAGTACCATTAAACAGACACAGCAGCAGACATGGGATTTAATAATGCGAATGCCAAGAACAAATCAAAGCTATCAGAGTTTAACATTCAACATCCTGGAGATAAGTTTGAGGTGTAACATTTTCCACCTGCTTGATACAACCAAATCTCCACTTAAAGAAACTGTTAGAGGTGAATTAACCAACTTGATTTTTTTAAAGTTCTCAGCTGATAGAGAGTAATTTTCGCTTAATATCTTCACACATTTGGAGCAAGACTAGTTGGATCCTTCAAAGCCGCCACTTCTGCTCAACAGCCTTCTTAATTTCCTCTTTCGCACTTCTTCTCAAACTTTTAACACTGTGACCCCGGGAAACATTTGCAAACTATAACAATAAAATGAACTTGTAATGAGCAAAATAATTGCACTTCAAACACGGTACGGCTGGTGGAGTTTGCGCGCCCAAGACGGGCCTAATTTATAGATTACATGGCTCATGAGTGCCCAAGTTCAAAACACAGAGAAATTGGTTGTGAAGTGGGGAAAAAAGGCCGCCTTCACGAACGAGTCTCCAGCATTCTTTAAACTTGTGTAATGGATATGCTGCGGGCGTTGGGGCGAATTTACCATGCAAAGAATCTCCATTCTGCACGCAGCCACTTCAAAGGAAGGGGAACCGTGTTTCAGCCAGCCAGTGGGGAAGAAGGAAGGGGGGAAAAAGAAGCTCGGCAACGTGCGTTCGTCTCCCGGAGTGACAGAAATTGGCGGGGGGCGTTTAAAGAAGAGGAGATCGAGCTGATCTGGGACGAAGTCTTTTTCAGTCAACACGGCAGTGTTCCTCAATCTTCAAAAAACGGAGAGAAATAACGGCTGAGGGAATGACAGAGAGAGTTAAAAAGAAAGAAAGACCAAGGAAATGAGTGAGGAGGGCATTAAAAGTGCCTTATTTTGTTCCCATTTCCTGTGCGAGAGATGTGAAGCGGGAAAACGGTGCCATGTTGTATTTTCACATCCACGTCCCATGAAAATAAATACATACGTGGTGAAAGAAATGGTAAAGTTGTCCCTTTAAAAAGGTTAAGTTGTGGTGATGTGAAAAAAATGTGGTTTTTACAGAGTCATTAACTAATTTTCACCTTTTTTGATGCACTTTTTACCTTGATGGCATAAAAAAAGAAAGCTGACATACACTGCCGTTCAAAAGTTTGGGATCAGTAAGACTTGTAATGTTTTTAAAGAAGTCTCTTATGCTCATCAAGCCTCATTTATTTGATCAAAAATACAGAAAAAAAACCCAATATTTTTTCGCAATATAAAATATTGATTTCTATTTTAATATACTTTAAAATATAATTTATTCCTGTGATGCAAAGCTGAATTTTCATCAGCCTTTACTCCAGTCTTTTTCCAGGATTCTTTGATGGAAAAAAAGCTAAAAAAAAAAATAAAAGTATCACAGGTTTCAAAAAAAATATAAAACAGCACAGCTGTTTCTAACACTGATAATAAATCAGCATATCAGAATGATTTCTGAAGGATCATGTGACACTGAATACTGGAGTAATGATGCTGAAAATTCAGCTTTGATCACAGGAATAAATTGGATTTTGATGTATTACAATAGAAAAACATTATTTTACATCATTATAATATTTAACAATATTATTTTTTTTATTAAACACAGACTTGATGAGCATAAGAAACTTCTTTAAAAAACTTTTACTGATTCCAGACTTTTGAATGGCAGTGTATGTCTGAAGACATATTTTTAGGAAATATTTTGTAAAAATTAAGTCTTCTCCACAGCTCTTAAGACTTGAACATATGCGCATTTGAAAGACGTAAAACGAATGTAAACATACGCATCACTGCACTTTTTGAACCTGATTGAGAAAATAATGAGATTCAAAGGTTTATATGCTTAACTTTTTCCTTGATCTGATTATTTCAGGTCTATACCACTACTTACGATCAGATCAAAATTTAATTTGGATCAAGTTCAGACAGATTGACTGAGGTGTTTACATGAAGGCTTTTCAATCTGATTACTTGCTGATTATTCGGTTGTACATAAATATAGCTTATCTTTGTATTCAGATCATTTAATCATCTTCACTGTCATTTTAAACCTGTGAAACAAATGAAGAAACAAAAAGCGAAATGTTGAAGGTAGGTTGGTCATTTTTGATGGCAATGATTAGGGAACTTTCAAACTTCAAAAATGATACAAAAGAACTATAAAACAACATTGAAAGTGGTTCATATGACTCTACAGTTAATGACTTGTAACAAATGTAAGTCATTATTTAATAAAAAACTTGACATTCACTCTAGCTTTGAGAGTTCATGAGTGAATCAGTGATTCTTCTGGTTCATGAGCAAATCATTCCTTTGAGTGAAATCTGTTTAAGAATCAACTGATTCAGTTCACAAAACCAGCTAAATGATTCCAGCACAAATTGGACTGATTCAGTTTTCACTGACTCGGTGGTTCACGACGCTGAGCCGCTCACTGGAGGGGAAGATTTTTAGTGATGTTTGTGTTCCAAAAGTGGTAATAAGAAACAATGACAAAATGTTCATTTTGGGGTGAGCTAAGCCTTTAATGTGCATTACATACCAAGACGATCTTCAATTTTCCTTGCATTTTCACTTCTTCCCTCACTATTCCCTTCCTCTTCCACGACCCCCTTCTCTCCGTCTTTCGCTCTCTCACTGCCGTTTTCGGAGTTTATCTGATTGGCGAGCGGCCACTGTTTTCATAAAGCGCTGTTTTAAGGGGTAGCATATGTACATTAAAAACCACGCTTTAACCTCCGTAATCCACATATACACGCACGCACACACACGCTCGCCGAACTTGTGAAGGAGTTTGGCGAGCGGTTCGTGGCAGGTTAGTTTAAACATGTCAGATGGCTTCCCCCTTGTCACTGCCGGTTTATAAACAAATCCTTCTCTCTCTCTCTCGCGTTCTCTCCCTCCAACACAAGCTACATAAACATACCCCACATCCCTACTGAACATTTGATCAGTCATATTTGAAGAAAAACTACAGATTAATTACATTGACATGAACTTGTACTGGTGGGATTTGCAACATCAAACTGAGTAAAATGACTCCTTAATCTCACATTTATATCGAGAGCTTTTTGTTTTTTCCCCCGCCACGACAGAATAAATAACTTCCTGATACACACTGACCCATTCCTTCATGCTTGGTTGACTGGACTGTAACTGTATCTCTCTCTGTCTGTCTCTCTCTCTCCACAGCAGCAGCGGCAGCCTACACAAACCATTAGTCTTCCCATCGGTTTCGGCTAATTTGTCTCCGGCTGCTGCGTGATTCCAGCTCCATTGTGTCCAATTAAAATTCCTGCATATGTTTTCCCTCAAAATTAGGTTACTTGTGCAAATTTACACTAATTTACTTACCTCTGGAGCTCAGCATTCAAAAGTGCTGTTTGTTTAACATGCAACTCGAACCCGACTGTTAACCCATATCCACACACACACACACAGTCACTGGACAGCGGTTCACAGATCGGACACTTCATTCTGTGTTGGTATTTTTTAAAACCACTGAACGGCTTTATCTAACAACTGAGGTCTGATGGCGGACGATTACAGTGAGATGTGGGTTTTGATTCGCCATTTTGAGCCTGTACGGTTTTCCTGATGTTTAAAGGGTCTGATGAAAGTCTAAGAAGAAGTTTGCACACTTGAGGGATATAAAAATCTCTAAGTCAGCATATGACGTGGGAATCTGAAGATATTTGTGCTGATAAATGGGGAATTCTGCGGGCATGCTGTCGTAGTCCTTGACCTTTTACCTCTTTAGTACCAGATTAAGTGGCTCTAGATATCACGGTTGCTGTCGATATCATCTTAATGTCATCCAACTGAAGATGCCATTAAGCAAATAATCTTTGCCACAAATCTTTATCACTTTTTGATGCCACAACTCACATCTCATATCTATTTAATCTAAAATAGAAACGTATTTGTTACCTCATTTTTTATATACCCAAACTTAGATAAAACATATGTGACCCTGGATTACAAAACCAGTCATAAGTATCACAGGTATATTTGTATCAATAGCCAAAAATACATTGTCTGGGTCAAAATTATCTAATTTTTTTATGTGTCAAAAATTATTACGATATTAAGTAAAGATCATGTTCCATGAAGATATTTTGTAAATTTCCCACCGTAAATATGTCAAAGCTTAATTTTTGATTAGTAATATGCATTGCTAAGAACTTCATTTTAACACAACTTTATAGGCACTTTTAAAGGCAATTTTTTTAAAGGTAACTTTAAAGGCAATTTTCTCAATATTTTGATTTTTTTTGCACCTGCAGATTCCAGATTTTCAAATTATCATATCTTGACCAAATATTGTCCTAATCTAACAAACCATACATCAATGGAAAGCTTATTATAGATTTTATTATAGATTTATAAAAATTACCCACTTGACTGGTTTTGTGGTCCTGGGTCACAGCTGTCAAATTCTATTTTTATTTATTTATTTTTATTTTATTTTATTTAACCCAGAAGGTCTATTAAGATATAACATCTTTTCTACCAGGTAGTTGTGGATTAGTATAAAATAATTGTGATGTACACTAAAGGTCAAAAGTTTTGAATAATTAAAGGGAGAGAGGTAATAATGTAATTATTAATATGATTACAGGTAATAATATTCAGTTTCTTGGTCAGACTGATAATTTTGCTTCAAACAATCTTAATATATCATCAGCAGGCACAGGTATAAGTGATAAGTGACGGTAGCTATTGAGCTGCATTTTATTAATATCATATTATAATTTTAGGATGAACTATCCCTTTAAGATTTTTAAATGTTTTTAAAGCAAGTCTCTCATGCTCACCAAGGCTGCATTTATTTGATCAAAAATGCAGTAAGAACAATTTTATTGTGAATATTATTAGAATTGAAAATAATCTATTTATTAAATATTCCTTTTTGAATATTTTTTAAATGAATGTTATTTTATTAATCTGATGCAAAGCTGATTTTTTTTTTTTTTTTTTTTTTTTGGAAAAATCTCAATTATTCAGTTTTTCCATCTCTTATTTTTAAAAAATAAATAAATAAATAAATAAAATCACACAGGGAAGCTACTGCTAAGTTCAGTTGAGGTGTTAGCAGAGTTCATGCACACACACGCACACAAAAACTCTTTCCACTGGTCCGTGGAGAGCGAGGGGTCATAACTGTCATATTTTAGAGGCATTTCACAACTGCAGAAGTGTGGCAATACCGCACGCACAGTACTGTGAAAAAACGTCTGCCATTCACCCACCTGCTACAAAAAAAGCCGTGTTTTCTCACGTGAGCACTTTCACAGGTACACAGGTGTCTCCATCTAGGCGACATTACGTCAAGAGCTCCCTGCTCAATCAATCACATCTGAGATAAGAGTGTCATTGGAGAATGCGTAACATGACTGTATTGTTGGTGTCACACATTTTCAGTTCTTTATCTCATACTGTCACTGACACACTAATGATGTTAAAGCATTTACAAAATTACAAAAAACTTAAGAGAGCAGAGGAACAGTATTCATGCAATTAACTATTCAATTATTTAATTTATATTAATATTTTAATAACACCACTTAAACCTTCAACTTAATACTGTAAGTCCACATTTCCCTGTTACCAATGTCTTTCTTTACTAATCATCAAATGTCAATTAGGCCACATGCACAATTTGCTCTGACTCTGCAATTATCATGATTTCACACGGTTAAACAGCACCTACCAACACTGAATGGGTCGTTTTTTAACCCAAAGAGCCAACATTAGTGTTTCCCACCTTCTTGTTAATCATTGAGCTTCTGCTCTCAGAGTAATTACTGACCTCTGTTTCCTTTTCCCAGCTCATGCGGTCTGAGCCGCACACACAGAATGTGTTGTGTCTGGAGCCGTTAGCGCTAACGGAGGGGTCAGGGGGTCAAATTAGGGTCCACAGGGTTCCCACCGCCACTGCATTTTCTCCAGTTTTAGCCCAGAGTTCAACAGGAAGTGAAAGATGGGACATAAAGGGAGGAATTGGAATTTCTTTTAGTTTGTCATGTGTGAGAATATCTCAGTGCCCCCTGAAAACCCCTTTAACATGTGTAACGCAAGGCCTTGATCTGCTTATTACATTTTTAAAAGGTGGCAAACAGCAATATAATAGCTAAGTAACCAAATTTATTTTTATTATTCATTATTATAAAATTAATTACAACAGTTATTCTATCACATATTAAATTTACAACATAACACTATAGTAATCCTAAACATACACTGCCATTCAAAAGTTTGGGAACAGTGATTTTTTTTTTTTTTTTTTACTTTTTATTTCTTAAAGATTACTGGAAAAAGTATCACAGGTTCCAAAAAATAAAAAAATAAACATCAGTACAACAGTTTCCAACATTGATAAAAAAAATCAGCATATTAAAATGATTTCTGAAGAACCATGTGACTTTAAAGACTGGAATAATGATGCTGAAAATTCAGCTTTGATCACAGGGATAAATAATTTTTTGAAATATATTACAATAGAGAACTGTTTTTTTAAATTGCAATAATATTTGCCAATATTGCAGTTTTTTCTGTATTTTTGATCAAATGAACGCAGCCTTGATGAGCATAGGAAACTTTTATTTTTTAAAAATGTAAAAATCTTACTGATGCCAAACTTTTGAACGGCAGTGTATAGAAACTCGCAACTTTTTGTTTCACAATTCTGACATTTCTTCTCAGAATTATGAGTGTATATCTTGCAACTGAAAGTTATAAACTCATAATTGCAAGTTAATGTATCGTAATTTACGTAATGACTTTTTTTTTCTCAAGTTTATATCTTGTATGTTTTAGTTATAAACTTGCAATTGTGTTATCATCTTATAATTCCTGCTTTATTTTTTTATTTCTAAAATTTGTAATGTTGTATCTCGCAATTTCGACTTATAAACTCACAACTGCACATTTATATCTCTGAGAAATTCTGAGAAAAATAGTTAGAATTGTGAGGTATAAACTCAGATTTGCAGGAAATAAAGTCAGAATTACAAGAAAGATTACAAACACGCAACTGCAAGAAATAGTTGCACGTATGAGAGAAAAAGTCTGAACTGCCAGATAATAAACTCTAAATTTATGAGATATAAACTTGCTAAAAAGTCTGAATTGTGAGATGAAAAGTCTCAATTCCCTTTTTTTCCATACCCTAGTAAAAAAGTAATAGATTTAAAATGCATTTTTTTAATACTAAGTAGTTCAAGTCTGTTTTTTTCAAGTATATTTACTGACATATCGCTCGAGAATTACTGATATAAAAACTGTAATTAAACTTTATTTGCTGTACTACTTGTGCACAATGCACATTTCTTAATATTAAGCCTAAAATATGTTTTAATGTCATTACTGATGAGGATTGTGTGATCTTTAAATATCGTTTATTAAATGCAAAATATTTAATGTGTACCTAAAGTATACTTGCATTAATTCCACTTTAGCACAATCAAATATACTTAAGTATATCTTTAGTTGGACTTCAGCACTACTTACACACAATTAAAGAGCATTAAGTACAAAATGAGTTGTTCCGATTTAGCAGACTTTAAATATACCAGTTTAGTATACTAAAAGTACAATTGCAATGTAATAAAAGTACATAATACTGCATGTAAATGTATTTGTAGTGTACTTAGCATGAAATAAATGTATTTTCAATACATTTTATTATATTTATTTTTCAGTAGGGCATGCACGGTGCTTATCATGAAGCGAAAAAAAAGTTTTTGCCTAAGAAAAGTGGCAAAACATTTTGCAGGCCGCCTGATTTTATACTGTGTAGCTCCGCCCACTGTGAAATCTAATTGGCCCCAAATCACATTATATAACTTAATATTAAACTCTGTTTGCTAAATGTCAGTTTCTCCATATAAACTTCTTGCTTTCATGTTAGTGTGTGTGTGTGTGTGTGTGTGTGTGTGTGTGTGGTGAGGCAGATCTCCTTCACTCAGGGGGAACATGGCCATGGCAAATTAGCAGCACGGCTCCTTCAATAGGCTCTCCTGTTACTGAACATGCATAACCAGCCCAATTCCCTCCCGAGGCATAGAGAAAAAAGCAGAGAGTGAGAGAGAGAGACGGGCAGGTATGGCATAGATGGAGAGAGGGAGGAGAAGAAGAGAAATGACTGTGTAATGTAATCCGTTTAGTCCGCTCAGTCGTTTGCATTCCCTTCGGTTGTAAAACCACAATAACATAAATAAGTCTACCACCACTGGATCACAGTAATAACCACAACTATAGCCAGATTATCTGTGTTTCAACCCACCGCTGCTACTGGCTAATGTTGTTATTCTCAAAACGTAATAACAATGTCACACAAATGAAAACTTCTAACCGGCTACATTAGCTGGTTAAAAGTAGCGTTACAATCACAATTGGATAGATAATACACTGAAATTGTTGCCCGAAGAGATGAAATTTAGGCCAGAAACGTACTCTTGCATGCTGTCCTGCAGTTTTAGTATGTGCTTATATTACTGTGGAGGTAAAAAACCTCAGAAAGACACGATAGAGCTACCTTCAGATGTTTGTGCTATGAAATTGGACATCATTATTCATTTCGCTACAGTGCATATAAACACAAAGATGAAACTGGTATTTCTTCAACTTTAGGCACATTTAGGTTCCTGAGCAACTTTTTTTTTTGTTTTGTTTTATGAATTAATTAATAAATGAATTAATAACTAAATTAAATTGTACATTTTTTGTTATATGATGGTCAATTAAACCTGAATTTAAATCTTTTTATCGTCATTTATTTTGGTTATTTTTTTATAAATGCATGTTATGTTAAATTTATATAGCATAAGAAGTTTATATTTAACTAAAAAACTAAATAATCCATTTGAATTATTATCTGTAATCTAAAAAAGAGTGAAACAGAGTCACACAAACACTTTTTTTGTGTGTTTTTCATGTTTAATGTGTGAAATTAATTATAAATGTTATTTTAAGTGGCATGGTTGTATATTAAATCAAAAATATTAAATCAAAAAGCAAGCTTTAGATAAAATACAGGAGATATATTTCATATTATGTGCAAAGAATATCAATTATTAAAACAACAAAATTTAATAAAATAAATTTTAAAAATATATATTGTGCATCTTTTCCAGTTAAGTTGTAATTTTTGTCAAATAATGCAATATGATTGAATTATGGAAAATATTTTTATTGTGTGCATTACTGTGCTAACTATAAAATTTAGGACATTTTATTTCAAAATTGTTCAAAATCATTATTTCTATCACAGAACACTAGCAAACAAAATACATTATTGAACTGACACAAAAATTTTCATTAATTTTAAGAGGAAAAAGACGTCTTTTCTTTTGGATAAAAGCATTCAATAAAAGTATCACTTAAGTTCACAGGGCCAAAAGTGGTCATAGTGACAGAAACACTCACTAACGTTGAATATGAATTCTGTTATACATGTTTTTTTTTAATCCCAAGGCTGATGAAGCAACTGAAACTCATTACACTCATTTAAAACTCCTCAAGCTTCACTTGTCAATCTTCTGCATCTGAATGAAAGTGACACTTCTTTTCTCCAGAAAAGAGAATGGCCAATAATAAGGGGAAAACATCTAGAACTCAAAAATGGATTCATAAAACAGGCTATGAGACAGACAAAAAGACTCCTCAGACAGCTTAAATAAAGAGTCTGACAGCGCTCTTTCCTTTTCATTCAGTATTTAAGTATTTTTCATACCCTGGGTTCTGGGTCTTCCCCACAGACAGATAAAACGGAGCAGGAACGGCCACAATGACAGTCATTGTTGGGCCTTTTGTCATCCGTCCTCTGAACCTGTCTTTCCAGAACCGAGCGAGTTGTGCAACCGCAGGGTCACAGGTCATTCGGAGGGATGAAATGCGTGCGTGTGTAAATACACAGGCACATGCGGGTAACGGGATGTCCGTATCGACATTGTGCCTCACTGGGATGTCAACCGGCATTTGCATAATTACTTCCCTCACACACACATGAGCACAAACTCACACACAGAGCAACAAGGACACACGAGTCGCGGGAGATACGCAAACAAAACCCTGTGTGATGAGAGAACAATGGTGGCCTTGAAGGGTCATTTGCTTCTCTTTGGATATATTTTCGTCTAACTGTCATTTCTGACAAAGGCTCGTCAGGAGTTTGATGCACATGTGCAAATTACATTTCAGCATAGGAACTTTCATAACTGCATACCAGAAAGTCCTTAAACATGATCAGAGTTAGTTTATGAACAAGAGTCTCACATGACAGACTAACTGCAGTATTTGTTATGACTGTGGTTAAACTATGACATGTGGGTTATATGTGGCCCAGACGGAATATGAACACTCTTTTTCCACATTTTCTATGCTGTTTGTGTGGGAAAAGTCCACAGGATTTTGTGGATTTCAATGTGCTAATTATTTCTAACGGACTTTCAGTGAGCTACCACTTATTGGTGCTTGAAGTCGTTATCAAATGAGTCAAAATATCTAATACACACATGCCGTGAGGGAGGGGATGTGTTGATGTATGTGAATGATGCTATTTTTAAATCAATTTTCCACTTTTGACATTCAACCTGTAAATATTATGAATATAACAGGCTTGATACAAACCACACTTGTCACAAGTAAATAATATTGTTTTCAGTTATAATGTGGGATAACATACTAAGGTTGTGTGCCACTCAGAATTTACTATATATGAATCAAAGTCATATAAGGATTTTCGACAGGCCATTTTTAAAATACAAAAAAACTTTAATCTTTAATAATATCTGCTATAATTGTTCAAACATTAAGAACGTTTTGTACACATAAATTCATATTAAAATTTAAAATGAAGTGATTTTAGTGTTTTTTCCATCTCAATCAATTGACCGTAGCCTTATATGTAAAGTGTAACGTGGTGCGACCATGATTTATGTTACAATTAATTCATTTCCTTAAAATGCTTAACTTTTTTTTTTTTGTAAAGATGTTCTCATCAGTGTTTAGAAAAAAGTATTTGCATTTATTTTGATTTTTTGTAAATAATGATCTCATATTTTTGTTTTATAATTTCAGTTGCCTTCTTAAATGTACTTTGCACTTCTGTAAATTGCATAAAATCGATAAAAATGTTTTAAAAATACCATTCATTTAAGCATGCTGTAGCAGTGATGAAATATTTTATTTTAATTTTATTACAGTTATTCCTATTATCGGTCGCACCACATGATGAGTGGTTGCTCCAAATGACACAAAGGCCTTATATCATTAAAAATCTATTTAAAGAGACAACCTCTTTGCTCCGTGATGTATTATTCACTACATGATGTGTGGCATAACAGTGCCATGGTTTTTCAGATGTAGCAACAGTAACTATGGGGGGCAGGTCTTTGCAAAGGGTCAATTTAGTATAACGCGAGGTTGCCGGCTCAGATTCTACTAATACAGTAGAAAATGATAACTTTGTGCATGAGTGCAGGGTTAGAATTAACATGTTGCGTATGAATAGCATTTATTTTACGTTGTTTGGCAGTGGAATCTGGTAAAATAGATTAAAATAATAAATAAATAATAAATTACTAATAAATGCATAATTACCAAACTAAAATGATTTGCTCTAAATTAATTTTTAATTTTAAAAAATCAAAAATTTTTCTCATATTGTACAAAGATAAACATAAAAGGTCTGAAATGCCCCAAATTGCATAAAAATTTATTCCAAATGATACTTAAATAAAGTATTTTATGTATATAAACAATCAATTAAATATAAAAGCACAAAAACTGCCAATCTGGGACATATATCTATAACAGAAAACAATCTGCATTGGTCGTACCACATGATATTTGGTTGCGCCACATGATATTTCAAATTCAGTCAAAGTACTAGCACAGAATTGTGCTAAAAAAACAAGATTCCTACAAAAGGTCACTATGAAATGTATAATAAAAATAAATACTTAAAGAAATAACTTAATATTCATTGTTTTTTGTTTGTTTGTTTGTTTGTTTGTTTGTTTTGTTTGTTTTTTTAGGTCATACCACATGATATCGAAATGTGGTAACTACTTACCAGCTGTTAACTAGGTTATTTTTTTTTCCAAATTTGAAAGAGAGTTACACACCTGCTTGATACTTCCATGGGTCATATCTTTGAATGGATTTCAACATAGAAGTCCCAAAATGGTAGTTTCTTGATGGTCGCACCACAATATTTCATAAAATGGAAATCTGGAAATCGTCGGACAAAGTTTGTTTGTATACTATAAATATAAATATAAATATAAATATAAATGCTTTGCAATTTTATACAGGATTACAAAACACTTTAAAATGAATCAGAATAAATTAAGGGTAATTTAGACATTTCTAAAACAACAGTTATGTCCGGATGGTCGCATCACATGATATTTGGACACTTTGAATAATAGAAAGCTCTGCAGATTTTAAAGAAGTTCTCTGTAAGGTGAGACACTTCCTACATGACATTCTCAAATGCAGAGAGAGAGATGAGTTTGCCTGCCACACAAGACCGAGTGCACAGCAAAGCAAACGTCCCATCTGAGAGGAGTTATATTATCGATGATACACGTGGCGTCTGAAGATCTCTCTCTCTGGTTGATGGTGGTCGTATCAGATGGAGATGGAACCGCACAGCAGGTGTGGCTGGGCAGGGCTGGGTGGAGGTGGGCTGGGGGCGGGGGTTTGCGGGTGGATGACGGATGATGTTGATAGGGCAGGAGAGGTGCGAGACGGGCCGTGTTATCAGCCGAGCAGGCGGCAGGCCTGTCTGTGTGATGTGTGTGCTGTCGCTCCATACTTTATAGCTCTTTTCCTGTCTGTCCTCCATCTCTGGAGTACCACTCATGCTGCTGAAATGGGATTTGAAGCCCACCCCCTTTCTTTTTCTCTTTTTTTCTTTTGTCATCATCTTCCTTTTGATTCTCACCCACTTGCAAACTCTTTACACCAGCAAGAAAATAAGCCAAACTCTGTAGTTTCACTGTAGTTTCCTGCATGAGAAACTTACAGACGACTTTCAGAAGGATCCATATTTGGACTGGGGTTTGAAGGCCTTGCTGGAGTTCGATTACCTCGGAGCAAACTCAATAAGTCTCAACATTTATCGACCCCTCAGGGCAGACTGCAAAGATTAGACTGTGGAAATTAACCTACAAACAAATAGAATAAGCAGAGTCAGTGCCATTAGAGATTTACATGTCAAATGCCCATGTTATGGCCTCCATAACAAGTGGAGTTGAGCTTGTTGTTTATTATAAAATGAGTAGTCTTGGCTGTAAATGTTGTTTGGCTGTGTCTAAAGCATTACTTAATATTAAATGTGCAAGTGTACAGTTGAAGTCGAAAGTTGACATATACCTTGCAGAATCTACAAAATGTTAATTATTTTACCAAAATAAGAGGGATCATAAAAAATTCTTGTTATTTTTGATTTAGTACTGACTTGAATAAGATATTTTACATAAAAGATGTTTACATATAGTCCACACGAAAAAATAACAGTTGAATTTATAATAATATCATCATTCATAATACTGTGTTGTTTCCTGAATTATCCACTGTTTTGTTTGTTTGTTTAGTGATAGTTGTTCATGAGTCCCTTGTTTGTTCTGAACAGTTAAACTGCTGCTGTTCTTCAGAAAAAACCTTCAGGTCCCACAAATTCTTTGGTTTTTCAGCATTTTTGTGTATTTGAACCCTTTCCAACAATGACTGTATGATTTTGAGATCCATCTTTTCACACTGAGAACAACTGAGGGACTCATATGGAACTATTAAAAAAAAACTTTGAAAACTTTTGAGATGTGTACGTTTTTCTTATTTTGCGTAAATATCTTTTTTTTTTCATTTAGTACTGCCCCTTCAGAAGCTACAGAACATACTTACATGTTTTCCAGAATATAAAATAAGTTACATTTACCCTGATCTTCAAATTCCAAAAGTTTTCACCCCCCGGCTCTTAATGCATGTTTTTTTTCCCTTCTGGAGCATCAGTGAGTGATTGAACCTTCTGTAATAGTTGCATACGAGTCTCTCAGTTGTCCTCAGTGTGAAAAGATGGATCTTAAAATTCTACAGTCATAATGGAAAGGGTTCAAATACACAAAAATGCTGAAAAACCAAAGAATTTGTGGGACCTGAAGGACTTTTCTGAAGCACTGCAGCAGTTTAACTGTTCAGGACAAACAAGGGACTCATGAACAACTATCACTAAACAAAAAAACACAGCTGTGGATCATTCAGGTAACAACACAGTATTAAGAATCAAGTGTATCTAAACTTTTGAACGGGGTCTTTTTTTGTGTGTGTGTGTGTGTGAAATATCTTATTCAGGTCAGTAGTAAATAAAAATAAACATGCATTTTAAATGATCTCTCTTATTTTGGTAAAATAAATAACATTTTGCAGATACTGCAGGGTGTATGTAAACTTTTGACTTCAGCTGTACATGTAAACATCCGATATTAATACCAAAAGTTGCTATAAACTATTAAAAATGTTACACACTTTACAAATTAAGCTAATGAACTGCTACATTGGTGGAAGAATTGTTTTTGATGTATTTTTATTCATTTTTTTATTAAAAGTTCAGGGGTGGTAAATTGTAATGTTTTTGAAAGTCTTGCATGCTCACCATGTGACATTTATTTGATTAAAAAAATTATGAAATATTATTACATATTTTTCCTGTGATCGTATTGTGTTACTTTATTTTATTTTTTACAGGGGCTAAAAGGTAGAAAATTCAGTCTTGCACCACAATTTAGAAAGGCCAGTCTGGCCAATTTAATTTAATTTAATTTAAACACACACACACACACAAGAATAATAATAATTATTATTATTATACATTCTAATTGTGTTTCACATTTTCATAACATTTAATTTTGGTTGTACACAAACCTTTCTGAATTAGTTGGTTATATTAGTTAATAAATAGTTTGGTAGATTTTATTGTGTCACATTGGCTTCTGAATAATTGAGCTTCCATTCTTATTTTCACAGGAAAAGAAAAACTCCCTCCCACTTCTACATTATGGTAACGATTGATATGTCCTCCTGAAATGTCGTCAAGTTGATCAATATGCTGTCTTTATGAAGAACGTTGTGTGGCGATATAAGTGTGTGTGTGTGTGTTGCAGGTGACTGCTTTGATTATAACCTGTCTGTGAGTAGAATGTGTTGAATGCAAGTGTGTGTGTGTGAGTTTATGATGAATGTAAGTAATGGACAGTGACAGAGGTGCAGTTATGGCTTCTCTCATTTTATCCAACCCCTCCTCTCTCGTCCTTCTTTCTCCTTTGGTTCTGACAGAGACACACGACATGGAGTCGCACGGCTTTAATGGGCACATTCGGTCCTAGGAAGTGAAGGTGACACACGGCCTGTGTGTCTGGATGTGGTGTTTGCGTGTTATTGAGAGCCGTGTGTTATCTATTAACGTGCCCACCTTCGATAACTTCCCAGAATTCCTCCCGCTAGCCATCAGATGCGTCCCTCTCTTGTGTGGTCCGTGAGTCATCTGCGGCGGCGGCGGTTTGCTCAACATCTCTCTTCCTTCCAGTACAATGAATGCCTTCCCATGATCCCGTTTCACTGGTTATTCTGTCAAATGAAGGGCATTGAAACAACTGCATCTACATCTTTACTGCACTGCCCTCTCTCTCTCTCTCTCTCTCTCTCTTCTCCTCACCTCTTTCCTCTGTCATCTCCGCCTATCAATCAAAAATGTATTAAGTCCAAAGTGGGGCCGATCAAAGGCAGAATTCCTCCGAGGAGGACAGATAAGGCCTATCTCATTAATAAGTGCTTTAGCATCAGAGAAGACCTCTGCCTCCCTCCCCACCCCTGCCTTTGATATCTAATTATCCCCACCCTCACACACACACACACACACACACACACACCCCTCCCACTTCCTCTCTATCAGCCATGGAACATGCTACGCCGATGTACCTACACACACAGACGGCACGTGAACATGGGAATATCACTGTTTAAAAGGCGTGCTGAAAGACAAACACAACATTTTTACATTTGCTGAAGGAAAAGGAAAAGCAATGCCATGCAAAACGCAACACCACCATGCTAGAGTGTTGTGAGTGGTTACTTCCTCGTGAAAAAAAAGTGCTTAATTGCATTTAATGTGCACTTGTAGTTTTAATCTTTTAATAAACTTATTAATCATTTTAAATTATTTTGATGTGTTGACTAACATTCTGTACTAAAGCATGTGTAAACTGAGAGTACTTGATTATTGCTTTAACTGTAGCGTTACTTGATATTACATTTATTACATTGTACTAAATTGAAACTAGATTAAAAAAAAAGTCAAGACAAACTTTAGGTTGACTTGAGAATGCCTAGCATGAAAGTATAAAGCCGTTATAAAAGCTTGAAGTTTTAAACTTTATATAGATAGCCCTGCTGAAAAAAAAAAAAAAAAACGCTAAAACCAGCCTATGCTGGTTGGCTGGTTTTAATTGGTCTCCCGGCCTAACCAGCTAAGGAAGTGGCCAAAACCCAGCTAAGACCAGCTAAGACCAGCCTGGATGACAAACTAAAACCTAGCTGTTTTTTTTTTTTTTTTTTTTTTCAGCAGACAGATTAGATGATTAGTATGTTGCTAGCATAATTAGCATGTAGTTAGCATGTGTCTATCAATTTTTCTATCAACTAGCTAGTATCTATTAGCATGATACTAGCATGATTAACATGTTACTTTAGCATGATTAGCAAGTTACTATCATTACTAACAAGCTACTAACATGATTAGCATGTTACTAGCATGTTGCTAGTTTGTTTCTAGCATATTTATGGCATAAATAGCAAATTACTAACATGTTTCTAACATGATTAGCATGTTGCTAGCATGATTCTAGCACGACTAACATGTTACTAGCATGATTTGCATGTTACTAGTGTGATTAGCATGTTACTAGCATGTTGCTATTTTTTTTCTAGCATGATCAGCATGTTGCTAGCATGTTTCTAGCATGATTAGCAAGTTAATAACATGTTGCTAGTCTGTGTATAGCATAATTAACATGTTACTAACATGTTGCTAACGTTTTAGCATAATTAGCAAGTTACTAGCAGGATTAGCATTTTACTACCATGTTGCTAGCTTGTTTCTAGCATGATTAACATGTTACTAGCATGATTAGCATGTAGTTAGCATGTGTCTATCAATTTTTCTATCATGTTTAGCATGATACTAGCATTTTACTACCATGTTGCTAGTTTGTTTCTAGCATATTTATGGCATAAATAAAGCAAATTACTAACATGTTTCTAACATGATTAGCATGTTGCTAACATGATTCTAACATGACTAACATGTTACTAGCATGATTTGCATGTTACTAGTGTGATTAGCATGTTGCTAGTTTGTTTCTAGCATGATTAACATGTTACTAGCATGATTAGCATGTAGTTAGCATGTGTCTATCAATTTTTCTATCATGTTTAGCATGATACTAGCATGATTAACATGTTACTTTAGCATGATTAGCAAGTTACTATCATTACTAACAAGCTACTAACATGATTAGCATGTTACTAGCATGTTGCTAGTTTGTTTCTAGCATGATTAACATGTTGATAGCATGTTTCTGGCATGACTAGCAAGTTACTAGCATGTTCCTAGCATGATCAGCATGTTGCTAGCATGTTTCTAGCATGATTAGCAAGTTAATAACATGTTGCTAGTCTGTTTATAGCATAATTAACATGTTACTAACATGATTAGCATATTACTAGCATGTTGCTAGTTTGTTTATTTATAGCATATTTATGGCATAAATATAGCAAATTACTAACATGTTTCTAACATGATTAGCATGTTGCTAACATGATTCTAACATGACTAACATGTTACTAGCATGATTTGCATGTTACTAGTGTGATTAGCATGTTGCTAGTTTGTTTCTAGCATGATTAACATGTTGATAGCATGTTTCTGGCATGACTAGCATGTTACTAGCATGTTCCTAGCATGATCAGCATGTTGCTAGCATGTTTCTAGCATAATTAGCATGTTACTAACATGCTGCTAACGTTTTAGCATAATTAACAAGTTACTAGCATGATTAGCATTTTACTACCATGTTGCTAGCTTGTTTCTAACATGATTAACATGTTACTAACATGATTAGCATGTAGATAGCATGTTTCTGGCATGACTAGCAAGTTAGTAACATGTTTCTAGCATGATTAGCATGTTACTATCATGTTGCTAGCACACTTTTAGCATGATTAGCAAGTCACTAGCATGTTTCTAGTTAGTTTCTAGCAGGAGTAACATGTTACTAGCATGATTAGCATGTTGATAGCATGTTTCTGGCATGACTAGCAAGTTAACATACTAGCATGTTGTTAACATGTTTTTAGCATGATTAGCATATTGTTAGCATGATTAGCATGTTACTACCATATTGCTAGCATGTAGCATGTATAAAAGCATAAACATTCAGTGAATGTGATAGCAGCAAAAGAGGAAAACAGAAACAGCTCTTTCAAATTTGAATGTAGTATCTATAGAGAGCAGTCTGACTAGGGCCCTGAAATAAAGATATTAATGGGTGTCTGCATTAGTCTGCAAGTCTGATGTTATTACAGCTTAAACCGTCTTTCAGGCAGATATTCATAGTAAATTATCCGCACAGGTAACATGCTGTGGGCTTGAGCAGGTATTGGATGAATCCATGCTGAACAAACAAAGCCTTTTGGTGAGGAAAGGCAGCGGATCAGATGTTACAGGAATATTTCAGGATAAACACAACATGAGCTCCACATCTGTGACAGTTCATCCACTGACAAAAGCACAATTTAGACAACTTTGCAACTCAAATGACAAACATTATTTATTTCTTTTTTTACTGAAAAACATGTGCAATATTATAATTATGCTCCTGCTGTCTGTTGGTTTACTGTTGAATGTACAGACATTTATAGTAAGCTAAAATACATGAATGAAATTTCAAATTAAATATTTGTCATGTATTTAAACATTTCTGTAATTATGAAGTTGCAGTTTAGTTTAGTTTAGTTTAGTTTAGTACACTTTAGTACACATTTAAGGCATTATACACATTTATTAAAAGTAAATTCAAATAACACACTGTTATTCAAGTACTTTACATGTGCTAATGTCAGTCAGCACATCAACATATTGCTTTGAAACAGTCAACTTTACTTCTAATTTTACATTATAACAGTGCATTTTTGTTAAAATGTTAAGAAAAATTAAAGGGGACTCTCTTAAAGGAGAACGTTCCTCGTTCATCAAGTAAGTATAGTTCCATGGCCAGCATGTGTGAGAAAATACAGTACACACAATTTAGGAACAAACCTTCAGACGTTTACATGAGATGATAAAATTACTTAAAGGCAACTTTACTCAGCGAGTTAAGGCTGCTCTAAGCCAAAAATCAGTGTAAAGCCACAATGCTGCATTAAAGCCAAACTAAAATGCCTGTCCAACTGCTGTGCAAATGCATCCACCTCTGAGCAGCATTACACAGTCTGTGCAAAGAATCGCTTCTGTGCTGCCTTTGCAGTGCAATTTGGAATAAGCCCATTAAGTGTTATATTCATATTTGTCACACTTCAAAAAGAAAAAAAAAAAAAATCAGTGGTAAAATAATGCTAAAACTGATTAGCAGTACATTCAGTTAGTATACACAGTGAAAAGTGTTACTGATCTAACATTTCCATGTAATTTTACAGTAAAATACTGACAAATGCACAGTTTATAAGTCATCTTATAATTTACACTTAACATAAATATAAAGTGGCATTGCCAGAATTCCCTGTGTGACACTTTACATTTTTTTTTTTTTTAATTGAAATAATTTAACAGAAAAGAGTTGTTGGTTTGCTTGCTTATTTAGTTATTTATTATTCATTCATTCAACTATCCATGTATTGATTTTGCAGTTTTAACTTTAAAATTTACAGGTTGTTCCATGAAATTCCATGAAATTTTCCATGAATTTTTTTTATTATTATTTTTTTTTTGTAAGAATTATTCTGGCAACCACAGCTACCAGTTTTATTTTGTAAAAAAAAAAAAATAATAATAATAAAAAAAAAATATATTTTTCATTTTGTATTTTTTAACATCACAACAGTAAACGCATGATTACATACGAAAGTACTGTTTGCAATTTAGAAGACTTTACAGCTCAAAAAACGCTTTGTGCATAGGAAATAATGTAGCAAAAATTTAGGTTTTAAACACTCCTGAATGCCTTGCTCTGCAGACTTCAGTTGTTGGTACATTACAGTCAACGCAGCTTCTGTTCATATTTTTGCAAACTAAAAGACAAGTTGACTTTATTTTTAGTGGTTACAGATGGAGGCCTCAGATGCTGGAATATTCCTTTTAACGGTGGTGAGATTCAGCTCCGAGAAGATACAGTATACAGCATGAGTCAGAGAAGCAAAAAGAGATGAGGAGGAAAAGACTGAGAAATGGACAAAAGAAAACAGAAGGAATGAAATGGAGTGAGACGGACAGAGGAGAAATCAGAGAAAGGCAAACTAGCAGGGAGAGAAAGTGTTCTTTTTTCTTTTTCCCCTTCTCTCTCGCTCGCTCCTTGGTTTTCTGTAAAAGAAGCTGTGAGAGATAAGACTAAAAGGACAGTCAGTCTGTTCCGAACAATCCTTTCCCTGTCCCTCTCCCTCTTTCTCTCTCTCACTCTTTCCCGGTCTCATCCCCCCACTCCGCTACTGTTCCTTCTGCTTAATGGCCCCCACTCAGATTTCCATTGATGCCTGTGCTGATAGACCCTCTCTCCTGATAGACCCCGTTCTCCTCAGGTCTGTGCTCCCGTTTCAGGCCACGCTACTTCACTCCTGACCATCCATCTGCAGAAACACACGTCCCAAAACATGCTCCCAACACAAATCATTTACCTCACACAATGTGCACAAGTTCAGCCAATTCAGTAGTTGCAATTTCCTGTTTGCATGCCTCCATTTAAGAAAATGTACTGCATGCATATGCATACATTTAGCATTGTTGGTCTAGTAAAAAAAATTAATGGCACAGCTTTCTGTAATTGATGCACATTAATTGTAATTAATTCACTAATGTATGTTAAAGCAACCAAACTCAAAGCAAATGCATAGATAAAGCTTTTACAGCAAACTAAGCTATTCTGAAACACTGCAAACACCAGGAGATCATGAGCTGTTCACGTGTAGATGAACACACAGTGCATATTTATTTAATTAAATCACAACCTTTGCAACCTGATAATCACATTTATTTTAATTAATCATGCAGTCAAAATTATCAATATTTTATTTATGCCAAAAAAAACTGGGATATTAAGTAAAGATCATGTTCCATGAAGATATTTTGTAAATTTCCTACCATAAATATATGAAAACCTACTTTTTGATTAGTAAAATGCATTGCTAAAAACTTCATTTGGATAACTTTAAAGGTGATTTTCTCAATATTTGGATTTTTTTGCACCCTCAGATTCCAGATTTTTTAAATAGCTGTATTTCGGCCAAATCCTTAGTAGCTTATTTATACAGTTTTTGTTACTGTAAATTAGGGCTATCATGGTAAATGCTATTGTTAGTGCTTTATTTTAAGGTGGGGGTCAAAAACATTTGTGAATTTTATTCATTTTAGTGCACAATTGCATTTCTGGGCATGTAGTGATTTACTGTGTTTACCACCTGTACTACGGTAAATCAGTCTGGCTCATAAATGCACAAGTTTGTGAACACAAACAAACCCACATGCACACACTTTCACACAATTAACAGAATCAACCAACCTGGAGGAGAGTAAAACGCTCTCCTTCAGTCGAAATATTACTAATCGCTCAGGGCTCTTCTTAGAGCAAACAGACAGAGAGGATTTAGCAGAACAAAACGGAGCAAAACACACCCCATGCGGCACACAAAGACTCAAAGGCAACTTTAAATAAGGCCTTCATCTCCGCTCCCCTTGTTATGAAGACGCGCATGTTGAAAGGCTACGAAAACAGTCATTAAAAGCACGAAAAATTGCGCGTCAAAAACTCAGGTCACAATGTTTACAAAGAGAGGAAAATTTAATCCAATCACAGAGCCTTCTCTCCGCTTCCTTCCGCTCTTTTCATGAGCTTAGGACGCGAATTAAAAACGAAAACAGCACAACTAATTAATTTACTGATCATGAAAAAAATGCTCTACTTTGTATTTTAAAGAACAGAACTGCATGCAAAAAGATATAAGGGGAAAACAGACGGGGGGAAAGCAATGAGAATTATTCGTCTTGCTATGTATATGTTGTTTAATTAGCATATTTGAAGGAGAGAGAAAAAAAATCTACACTCAAAACAAATGTTAAATGTTTAAACGGCCAGAAAATCTCCCGTCAGTGAATAAAGGGAGCGTTTTGTGTTGGCAAAACATAAAATCCAAGTGTCAAGCCACTGAAACGTCGTGCAAAATAACATGGATTCCCAAGGATTTACTGAAAAAACTTTGCATTCATATGAAATATAACGTTTCACATACACAAACCTTAACCTCTTTCTTCCACTGCATCTCTGTTTCTCTCTGACTGTGTGACCTGTAGTTGTTCTGCCGCCCGAGGGCTGGAATAACTGTCTGGTGCCAGGCTTCTGCACCCAGGGGCTTGTGGGAGATGAGGCAGGGGTCGGGAAGAGGGTGGCGTGTCTTGAGTGTGTGCGCGCGTGTCCGTTCCTCTCGTCCCCTTTACCTGACCTCGATCATGGGATCTCGAACCAGCCACGGTCAGCGCAAAAATCACTAGGCAGAGAAAGAAGCAGAAAAAGTCAGCCCAGTCTGACCTATATGGAGCAGCGTTCCCAGAATCCTCTTTGTGATTGCATGTCATCCTCTCTGGGCTCACAATGCTATTATTGACTGCTACTGACAAACAGTGATGTTTTCATAATCATGTAAGTGTCACTTTTCATCGCCGTCTCCTCCGTGTGGACACAAGGGCTGCTGCTGAGCGCGTCGCCCCAGGGCAGGGCTCTCTCTCTGGGCACGAGGGGGCCGACTCCCTGGGTGGTTTGGCCTGGATGAAGGCTCTTGTGCTCAGTGACGGGTCTGGTTGTGATTTCGTGTCTGAACGTTCACTCCGGCTGTCTGCTTTTTCCCAGGGATCCCGGGTGAGATGGAGGTCAGGGAGGTTCCAGTCAGTGTGTTTTGGGGACTGTGTGTGTGTGTGAGGCAGAGCGAAGCATTTCTAAAACAGCGAGGGCTGCGCTCCCCTACCCTTTCTGAGCAAGCGAAAGCAAACAAACACTCTTATCCTCTGATCCTGCTGGCCAGACATACGGTTTCAAATCTAAACGGCCTTTCTTCCTACACGCCACCTAAAACAGGAAGTGACACACTTAAAATACTATCAGCCAGGGATTGATATGACCCGGGAACATACAGGTCAGCGAAAAACGGCTGTCAAACGATTACGCTCACTTTTTAGCTCTCTTTGCTCCCGCACGTTCGGCTAATCTCTGACAGGAAAAGGTTGCGGGGCATTTCTAACAAGTTCAGTGAACACGGGGGTTTTGGGTCAGTGTTGATTTTGGATCCTTGTGGATTTGCCCCTTTCATAAATCTAAGTTTGCCAAAGGCCCGGCAAACTCATCAAGCACAAATAATTACTTCTTGCGTTCGGTTTGTTTCATGCGATCGCTCCGTGTGGTCAGGTGACCGGCAACGGGGAGGGACGTGGAGGGTGAAGCGAAAGGTCATGGCCGGGTCATCATAACCCATCAAAAAGCGAAACAGATGGGAGAGTAGTGTGCCGTTCAAAAACTTCACCTTATTTTCTCTCCTTCAGAGTGGGGATTATGCCGGTTTTAGCTGGAGTGTATGTCCTGTTTTCTTTGTGGAAGTGAGCTCGTCGTACTACCGCAGCATGAGACGGGGCTATTTAGCGGACGGCACCCCAGTGTAAACAGCCTAACCTTTAAATACTGAGGCAAATCCCACTTCAGACCTCTGCAAAATCGATAACTCATGGGTCAGTGACAACAAAGGACGTGTAAAACTATGGAAGAAAAAAGTACTTGTGTTGAGTGGAAGTTTTAAGAAATGTACTTTTTGGATTTCTTGTTATACATTTTTAAAACCTTTCTTTTAATCACATGTGACCCTGGACCACAAAACCAGTCATAAGTTGCACGGGTATATTTGCAGCAATAGCCAACAATACATTACATGGGTCAAAATTATCAATCATTCTTTTATGCCACAAATCATTAGTATATTAAGTAAAGATCATGTTCCATGAAGAAATTGTGTAAAACTTCCTACCGTAATTTTGATTAGTAAAATGCATTGCTAAGAAGTTTATTTGAACAACTTTAAAGGCGATTTTTCTTTTTTTTTCTTTTTTTTTTTTTTTGCACCCTCAGATTCCAGATTTTTAAATAGTTGTATTTTGGCTAAATATTGTCCTATCCTAACAAACAATACACCAGTGGAAAGGTTTTTTATTCAGATGATTTGTAAATCTCAATTTAAAAAAAGGAACCTTATGACTGGATTTGTGGTCCAGGGTCACATATAATTATGTATAATGTAACTTTACTACATGCAAATATACACATTGTAATATATATATATATCTATATATATATTATATTTCTGAAGAATTTTAAAATGCATTTTTCTTTAAGTATTGCCATTTGACACTTGACATCCTGAACTAATTAATGTGGACACTGAGTAAACAAGGTCATGTTCTGTTCTGACCTTGACACAGCAAGGAGGGTCTACAGGGTCCTGTCTGTAATAGTACTTCTTGTTCCTTAATATTGGTTATACTGCACTGACTTGACAAGGTTTTTTTTTCTTTTTTTAAATAGGAATAATATACATGTACTTGCTACATACATACAAAAGCAGTTTGGATTTCACTTTAAAATAACTATTTTCCAAACATATTTTAAAATGCAACCGACTGCTGTGATCAAAGCTGAATTTTCAGCATCAGTACTCCTCAGTGTCACATTATCGCGTGGAAATCATTCTAATATGCTGATTTGCTGCTTTGGAAACATTTCTGATTATTATCAGTGTTGAAAACATGTTTATTTTTCCTAATAAATTGAGCAAAATAATGAACAAATAAAAAGTGTCCATAAAATGGACATATAAAAGTCATGTCATTGACTCTGACATACACACAGTATCAAATCCAGGAGACAAAAATGAAAAGCAGAGGTTGCATTAAAGAATGCCTCCATATTTAATTGCTTTATATTGCTAAAAACATCTTGTTGATTCAGTTTGAGTTTGAGGATGAATTTGAAATGACAAACTTTAATCCGCTCCGTCTGAGCAAATCAAAGGAGCGGCAACCAGCACACTCCCCAACAATGTTCCCAGAGTGCACCAGGGCTCCTGTCGTCAGCCTGTCTGCCCTCTCTTTTACTTTCATACTTTCTATTTTTGAGTTTTTGTTTGCTTGTTTCTCTCCTTATCATGCCATCTGGAATTCAACTCCATGGTTCTGATAAACATGGGGCACCACTTTGTCTCTCTTTCTCTCTCCCGCTCCTTCTCTCTCACTTTCTCAGATGGAATTGTGATTTAACAGGCATGACAGTACGGGGACAAGACTCCCAGCATGTGAAAACAAACAAACAAAATCAATAAGATAAGCCTGAAATATGTACAGAATCTTATCATCACATGAAACTAAAAATGTGCAAAACTGGCAGAGCTGCCCCAGTGTAGCGAGGTGTGAGCGGAGAATCAACGAACAACGAACACACTGCTACTTACACTCTAACCTTTCTCGCCAGGGTCATCTGAGAGGTACAAGATGTTTCATTCAACAACAAGCACATCATTGAGTTGATATCAAGTACTGATTATACTGCTCAAAGAAAAAACTTAGGATTAGTAGAATCAGTAGAATGTGTGTTGTAGGAGCATCAAAATAAAGTGTTAGCAGATATAAGGCAGTCTACTGATATTCTAATGAATGGTAGATGACATGTTTTTGTTAGTAGAATGTCTTAAGTGGACTTTCAAAATAAAGTGTTACTGAAGTTCTCTCAACATCTACTGCAGGCCATGCAGTTAAAGTAAGGCTGTTTTGCTCCAAAAATGACAAAAGAAATCCCTCAGGGGGTATATAAAGTACACTTGGTCACATCATGCATTTTCACTCATCAGTGTAAATGCATTCTAAGACACATCGGAGTAACATTTGAGATGAATAGCAATTCGATCGCACATACAGGATCTGACTGTACATGTGTCTGTACTCACCCCCTTGTCATCCAAGATGTTCATGTCTTTCTTTCTTCAGTCGTAAAAGAAATTGTGTTTTTTGAGGAAAACATTTCTGCATTTAAATGCGGCTTCAAATGATCCCAGCCAAGGGTCTTATCTAGCGGAACGATCGGTTATTTTCATTTAAAAAATACAATTCAAATACTTTTTAATCTCGAACACTCGTCTTGCATTTCTTTCCCTGAACTCTGTGTATTCAAGACAGTCAAGACAGTTAGTGTATGTCGAAAAAACTGATTGTATTTTCTCCCTCAACTTCAAAAATCATTTCAAAATCATCCTACAGAAGTTCAGACCAAAGTGAACATGCAAAGAAGATCAAACACCCTTAACAAAAAAAGGTAAAACAGCGATATAGGATGATTTTCACATACCCTAACTGTCATGAACCAGAACAAAAACAGTCCAGGCAAAGTAAGACAAGACGAGCATTTGGCATTAAAAACTATATAAACTATTATTTTTATTAAAATAACCAATTGTTTCACTAGATAAGACCCTTCTTCCTCGGCTAGGATAGGTTAGAACCGCATTTGTGATCGTTTGAAGCCGCATTTAAACTGTATTTTGGAAGTTCAAAAACGGGGCACCATATCAGTCCATTATATGAAAAATCCTGAAATGTTTTCCTCAGAAAACATAATTTCTTTACAACTGAAGAAAGAAAGACATGAACATTGTGGATGAGAAGGGGGTGAGTACATTAATTGTAAATTGTTGTTCTGGAAGTGGAGTCTCCTTTAAGTAAACTTTACTTGTTCCAAATGAAACTATGTCAATTTATGGAAGTTCGAAAGCCCCGAAATCCACACACGAGCAACCAATTGTGAATTAAACACATGGTTCAAGCGACACTTAATTGCCATAGTGGGTAAAGAGAGTTTATATTTAAATGTCCTCAGAAATGTTCCCTTGGGGTGCCAAACATAAACCAAGATATTACAAATCTTGGACAAATCTAAACCTAAAGCTCTAAAATGGTCACATTTTAAGATTTTCCATAAGCCTGTTTGAAAATAAACCTAAAATTATGGTATTAGGATAAGCAATTCAAGCAAATCTGATTGAATGAAGCCCAAAATCACATGATACGATTCACAAGGCTCCGAAACAGACGCGAGAAATAAATGAAGTCTTTCTTTAAGCGCTCCAGACATGAAAGAAAAATTAGTGAAAGAGGGAGACAGTAAAATACAAAGAGCACACTAAGGAGCAGGGGGGAGAAACAAGGACAGAGATCGAAGGAGTCGACGTACGACCGGAGAACGAAGGAGACGAGGAAGAGATAAAACCCGGGCGGCCATGTGGGTGATTCCAGCCTCGGTCAGGTGTGTCCAAACAGCGGCGTGCTGAGACAGACAGGCGGGCACAGGCGGGCAGACTGGCGTCAGCGGCCACACGCATGCCCCGTCGCACCACACGCCAAGGGCCCGCATACCAGCGCTCCCACACGCGTGTACACAATGAGAGCTCAGTCCTGCATCACGCACCAGCGGCAACAGCAATGTGAAATATTCAAACAGGGACAAAGGTACGGCACAGGAGGGGTGTGAGAGGATCGTGGCCGACCGACGAGGGGCGAGGAAGGGGTGACGGGCGGAGAACGAGACCTGGACACGGAGATCGGAGCGGAGATGACACGACGGAGCGACTTTACAGGGCTTTGATGGAGCTAGAACCATTAAGGCTTAGGGTCGGGACCATTAGATACAGTTCAAGAGAAACTAGGTCAGAGGTCACGTTCAGTGACATGCTATGTTTAGAGTTTTCATTACATTCTGTACTCAGCCGCTTGAATGATAATGAAACAGATCCTGTTACATATGACATGTGCAGACAAGCATGACACAAAGTACTGACAGACTAGAGCAACGTTTATACAGACAGGTTAGAGCAACATTAATATACTCAGACTAAATTGAGACAAAGCACAACAAACTACAGCGACGTCTCAACTTTAAAATATTAACAGAAGCAAAAAGCCACGAGAGCGATATTGACAGACAAGAACGACTAAGATGTTGACAGACCAGAGCGGCAATAAGATACTGACAAACTAGAGTCACATTAAGATATTGACAGAGTAGAGCAACATTAAAATACTAACAAGAACAAAATGCTACAGAAGCTATTTTAACAATGTCAGACTATAGCAACATTAAATCACTGCCATCCTAAAGCAACATAATACAGTTAGACTAGAGCAACATTAAGATACTGACAAACTAGAGCAACATAATACAGTCAGACTAGAGCAACATTAAGATACTGACAAACTAAAGCGACATAATACAGTCAGACTAGAGCGACATTAAGATACTGACAAACTAGAGCAACAAAATACAGTCAGACTAGAGCAGCATTAAGATACTGACAAACTAAAGCGACATAATACAGTCAGACTAGAGCGACATTAAGATACTGACAAACTAGAGCGACTTTAAGATACTGACAAACTACGGCAACATAATGTCAGACTAGAGCGACATTAAGATACTGACAAACTAAAGCAACATAATACAGTCAGACTAAAGCGACATTAAGATACTGACAAACTAGAGCAACAAAATACAGTCAGACTAGAGCAGCATTAAGATACTGACAAACTAAAGCGACTTAATACAGTCAGACTAAAGCGACATTAAGATACTGACAAACTAGAGCAACATAATACAGTCAGACTAGAGCAACATTAAGATACAGACAAACTAGAGCAACATAATACAGTCAGACTAGAGTGACATTAAGATACTGACAAACTAAAGCGACTTAATACAGTCAGACTAAAGCGACATTAAGATACTGACAAACTAGAGCAACAAAATACAGTCAGACTAGAGCGGCATTAAGATACTGACAAACTAAAGCAACATAATACAGTCAGACTAGAGCAACATTAAGATACAGACAAACTAGAGCAACAAAATACAGTCAGACTAGAGCAACATTAAGATACAGACAAACTAGAGCGACTTTAAGATACTGACAAACTAGAGCAACATAATACAGTCAGACTAGAGCAACATTAAGATACTGACAAACTAGAGCGACATAATACAGTCAGACTAGAGCAACATTAAGATACTGACAAACTACGGCAACATAATGTCAGACTAGAGCGACATTAATATACTGACAAACTAAAGTGACTTAATACAGTCAGACTAAAGCGACATTAAGATACTGACAAACTAGAGCAACAAAATACAGTCAGACTAGAGCAGCATTAAGATACTGACAAACTAAAGCAACATAATACAGTCAGACTAGAGCGACATTAAGATACCGACAAACTAAAGCAACATAATACAGTCAGACTAGAGCAGCATTAAGATATTGACAAACTAAAGCGACATAATACAGTCAGACTAGAACGACATTAAGATACTGACAAACTAGAGCGACTTTAAGATACTGACAAACTACGGCAACATAATGTCAGACTAGAGCGACATTAAGATACTGACAAACTAAAGCAACATAATACAGTCAGACTAGAGCAACATTAAGATACTGACAAACTAGAGCGACATAATACAGTCAGACTAGAGCAACATTAAGATACTGACAAACTAGAGCGACTTTAAGATGCTGACAAACTACGGCAACATAATGTCAGACTAGAGCGACATTAAGATACTGACAAACTAAAGCGACTTAATACAGTCAGACTAAAGCGACATTAAGATACTGACAAACTAGAGCAACAAAATACAGTCAGACTAGAGCAGCATTAAGATACTGACAAACTAAAGCAACATAATACAGTCAGACTAGAGCAAAATTAAGATACAGACAAACTAGAGCAACATAATACAGTCAGACTAGAGCGACATTAAGATACTGACAAACTAAAGCGACATAATACAGTCAGACTAGAGCGACATTAAGATACTGACAAACTAGAGCAACAAAATACAGTCAGACTAGAGCAGCATTAAGATACTGACAAACTAAAGCGACATAATACAGTCAGACTAGAGCGACATTAAGATACTGACAAACTAGAGCGACTTTAAGATACTGACAAACTACGGCAACATAATGTCAGACTAGAGCGACATTAAGATACTGACAAACTAAAGCAACATAATACAGTCAGACTAGAGCAACATTAAGATACTGACAAACTAGAGCAACAAAATACAGTCAGACTAGAGCAGCATTAAGATACTGACAAACTAAAGCAACATAATACAGTCAGACTAGAGCGACATTAAGATACCGACAAACTAAAGCAACATAATACAGTCAGACTAGAGCGACATTAAGATACTGACAAACTAAAGCGACATAATACAGTCAGACTAGAGCAACATTAAGATACCGACAAACTAGAGCAACATAATAAAGTCAGACTAGAGCGACATTAAGATACTGACAAACTAGAGTGACTTTAAAATACTGACAAACTAGAGCGACTTTAAGATACTGACAAACTACGGCAACATAATGTCAGACTAGAGCGACATTAAGATACTGACAAACTAAAGCGACTTAATACAGTCAGACTAAAGCGACATTAAGATACTGACAAACTAGAGCAGCGTTTCTCAACTCCAGTCCTCGCGCCCCCCCACTATGCTAATTTTGAATGTATCTCTTATCACGTACGGCAATTGTTCTATTCGACCATGAAGTGCCCTGCGAAGTGGACATCACCGGATATTCCGCCATGATTCCGGTTCGAAACGAGTGTATAAGTTCCATTCAAAGGGCATTAAAGAGTGCGAGAGGTGAATTTAAATTGTATTTATTTACAGAGGTATATGATGTCACACTTCACACTTCTCTAGTAAGTTTCGTCTGTGTGTGAAGACACTGCAGGCAGCGGCGCAGCGCAAATCCATTAAGGAACGTTCCGAAGTGAAGCAAACTCAGGGAGCAGGGAGCAATGAACACTATGTAGGGATCATGTCAGTCGGAACACAGTTCATGCACGTAGCTCATGATAACGAGCTGGTTATCTGAATCAGGTTTGTTAACTAGAAGAGACACGCAAAATAAGCATAGCGGGGGGGCGCGAGGACTGGAGTTGAGAAACGCTGAACTAGAGCAACAAAATACAGTCAGACTAGAGCAGCATTAAGATACTGACAAACTAAAGCAACATAATACAGTCAGACTAGAGCAACATTAAGATACAGACAAACTAGAGCAACATAATACAGTCAGACTAGAGCGACATTAAGATACTGACAAACTAAAGCGACATAATACAGTCAGACTAGAGCGACATTAAGATACTGACAAACTAGAGCAACAAAATACAGTCAGACTAGAGCAGCATTAAGATACTGACAAACTAAAGCGACATAATACAGTCAGACTAGAGCGACATTAAGATACTGACAAACTAGAGCGACTTTAAGATACTGACAAACTACGGCAACATAATGTCAGACTAGAGCGACATTAAGATACTGACAAACTAAAGCAACATAATACAGTCAGACTAGAGCAACATTAAGATACTGACAAACTAGAGCGACATAATACAGTCAGACTAGAGCAACATTAAGATACTGACAAACTAGAGCGACTTTAAGATACTGACAAACTACGGCAACATAATGTCAGACTAGAGCGACATTAAGATACTGACAAACTAAAGCGACTTAATACAGTCAGACTAAAGCGACATTAAGATACTGACAAACTAGAGCAACAAAATACAGTCAGACTAGAGCAGCATTAAGATACTGACAAACTAAAGCAACATAATACAGTCAGACTAGAGCGACATTAAGATACTGACAAACTAGAGCAACAAAATACAGTCAGACTAGAGCAGCATTAAGATACTGACAAACTAAAGCGACATAATACAGTCAGACTAGAGCGACATTAAGATACTGACAAACTAGAGCGACTTTAAGATACTGACAAACTACGGCAACATAATGTCAGACTAGAGCGACATTAAGATACTGACAAACTAAAAACTAAAGCAACATAATACAGTCAGACTAAAGCGACATTAAGATACTGACAAACTAGAGCAACAAAATACAGTCAGACTAGAGCAGCATTAAGATACTGACAAACTAAAGACTTAATACATCAGACTGACATTAAGATACTGACAAACTAGAGCAACATAATACAGTCAGACTAGAGCAACATTAAGATACAGACAAACTAGAGCAACATAATACAGTCAGACTAGAGTGACATTAAGATACTGACAAACTAAAGCGACTTAATACAGTCAGACTAAAGCGACATTAAGATACTGACAAACTAGAGCAACAAAATACAGTCAGACTAGAGCGGCATTAAGATACTGACAAACTAAAGCAACATAATACAGTCAGACTAGAGCAACATTAAGATACAGACAAACTAGAGCAACAAAATACAGTCAGACTAGAGCAACATTAAGATACTGACAAACTAGAGCGACTTTAAGATACTGACAAACTAGAGCAACATAATACAGTCAGACTAGAGCAACATTAAGATACTGACAAACTAGAGCGACTTTAAGATACTGACAAACTACGGCAACATAATGTCAGACTACAGCAACATTAAGATACTGACAAACTAGAGCGACATAATACAGTCAGACTAGAGCAACATTAAGATACTGACAAACTAGAGCGACTTTAAGATACTGACAAAACATAATGTCAGACTAGAGCGACATTAAGATACTGACAAACTAAAGTGACTTAATACAGTCAGACTAAAGCGACATTAAGATACTGACAAACTAGAGCAACAAAATACAGTCAGACTAGAGCGGCATTAAGATACTGACAAACTAAAGCAACATAATACAGTCAGACTAGAGCGACATTAAGATACCGACAAACTAAAGCAACATAATACAGTCAGACTAGAGCAGCATTAAGATAAAGCAACATAATACAGACATTAAGATGCTGACAAACTAAAGCGACATAATACAGTCAGACTAGAGCAACATTAAGATACCGACAAACTAGAGCAACATAATAAAGTCAGACTAGAGCGACATTAAGATACTGACAAACTAGAGTGACTTTACAAAATACTGACAAACTAGAGCGACTTTAAGATACTGACAAACTAGAGCGACTTTAAGATACTGACAAACTACGGCAACATAATGTCAGACTAGAGCGACATTAAGATACTGACAAACTAAAGCGACTTAATACAGTCAGACTAAAGCGACATTAAGATACTGACAAACTAGAGCAACAAAATACAGTCAGACTAGAGCAGCATTAAGATACTGACAAACTAAAGCAACATAATACAGTCAGACTAGAGCGACATTAAGATACCGACAAACTAGAGCAACATAATACAGTCAGACTAGAGCGACATTAAGATACTGACAAACTAAAGCGACATAATACAGTCAGACTAGAGCGACATTAAGATACTGACAAACTAGAGCAACAAAATACAGTCAGACTAGAGCGACATTAAGATACTGACAAACTAGAGTGACTTTAAAATACTGACAAACTAGAGAGATTTAAGATACTGACAAACTAGAGCGACATAATAGAGTCAGACTACAGTGACATTAAGACACTGACAAAACAGAGTGAAATTAAGACACTGACGAACTAGAGCGACATAATAGAGTCAGACTACAGCGACATTAAGATACTGACAAAATAGAGCAACATTAAGATACTGACAAGCTAGAGTGACTTTAAGATACTGACAAACTAGAGCAACATAAAATACTAACAAGAACGAAATGCTACAATAGCAATATTAACAATGTCAAAGTAGAGCAACATTAACATTCTGAAAACAGGCTATAGTGTCATTAATATACTAACAGGGACAAAATGCTACAAGAGCAATATTAATATACCATCAGACTAGAGTGACAATAAAATAATAAGGGCAAAATGCTACAAGATAAAAATGAATATGTCAGACTACAGCAACTTTATAGAGCGACAATAAAAACAGACATGCAAGAGCAAAATTTACTCACAAGAGCAAAAACAATATTAACACAGTACACTGTTAGACTATTGGAATATTAATATACTGACCAGAGCAACATTAAAATTTGACAGACTACAGCACAGTAAAAATCTAAAGGACTGGAAAATTTCAATACTAGAAGGCTAGAATAAAAAAATGCCCTTCAAAATAAAATTATAATATCATATTTTTGAAACAGCTTTTGGATAAACAGGTGAGCGCAATAATACCACACATACATTCAGACAAGTGTCAACTACAGCATACAATGTAATAATGTTCTCAAGATAAAGGTTGTTTTATGTTCAAATTTTACAGGTTTTTATTTTATAGACTTTTTTTTTTTTTTTTTTTTTTTTTTTTTGCATATGGCTAACATGAATTGTACTGTACAAGATATATTTCTATACAGATATTAAATAAATAAATAAATTGGTCTATCTAGCCCCTTTCTCCACCAATTAACATAAAAGCTTTTCTTGGACCTAGTTTATCAGTGTGTGCTGCAAACAATATGACCTACTTCAGTAGTATTTTGTGTAAAAAGACGAATCACTGTTACTATTCTGATGACTGAATGCAACTGAACATAAGTGTACATACAATAGTCTAATATCAGTGACTCTAAGAATAGAGTAATAAGATTCAAAGTAGTAAGATAAATATGCCATACATATCAGACCTCCTTTGCCGAATCAAAACATCTTAGATTGTCCTCATGATGTGATTTACACATAGTAAATTCAAAAGACTACACTTTAAAAATTAGACATACAGCATACAATTTATATTATGTATTACATATATAAGTTCAAACACACAACTGGATACTATAGGATAATAACTGAAGAGTCACTTAAGGCCATGGATTTTCTTTTTTTTTCTTAACTGATACGCAATTATAACTGAAACATAACTGATTGATGTTAGGTTTTAGAACTAGAATTAGAGTATTAATTGCGATGACAGAGATAGGCAATGTATGCTACATCTCATGTTAATGACCAGGATTTATGTTTTCATTTTTGCTTTTTGTTTTTTTAGTGAACAAGTCTAATCTGCATAATTACACAGCCCACGTAGTCCGTCTAAGCTGGATGCATGTCATATTTTCAAGCCAATACACTGAAGTAGATGTCAAACAATATAAAACACTGTGAACAAGAATAAATATATAAAGAAAAAAATATCTTTAATGTCAAATGGATTAGAATTAAACTATATTTCATTATAATGAAGTATTACACTAAAATGCACAATTTATTATTATTTGATATCTATACAGTAGATTTATTTATTTTCCTGAAATAGTTGTTCTATACATATTGACTATTTTTTAAATAAATAAAACTGAATATAATATGAATATACATTTATTTATAGTTATGTAAAGCATAACTATACTATTTTATTTTTATTTATTTATGATTAATTATATAACAATGAAAGAAGCATTAAGAATAAATAATTCAAAATAAATATAAGTAAATGAATGAATGAATAAATAGACAATACTGTAGCAGTATCAGAAGTAACAGTATTTAGTCAAAATATAAATTTTAATTAAAATTTAAAATGGCACAAAATGTAAATTAACCTAAGAATAACAACACTAAGACAAATATTTTCAAAATTTATCCTACCTAACATCAGCTTGTGCCGCCATCTAGTGGATAACACATCTATATCAACACTGTGACTCTACTGCCATCTAGTGTTGAATGCTGGAACATTCACTGGACAGTCATGATAAATCCATGACATGTATAAAGTCTTCACTGTGGGATATATCTAGAAAAATGACAACTAATACCAGTTTCATAGCACCTCAAAATGCAAAGCAGCGCTGTAAAACAGCTAAAAGTGAGTTGTATACTCTGTGGACACTTTCTCTATCTATATATCTATCCCTCTCCTTCACTGCTTTGAGAAGCACATCTGTTCTGAGTTAACAGGCCTCAGCCGCCCCGATCTCCCTCTGGCCTCTCAGACTCCTTCAAATACAGCTCAACTCCTGAACTTCCGACATGA
This sequence comes from Labeo rohita, assembly GCF_022985175.1. Taxonomy (NCBI): domain Eukaryota; kingdom Metazoa; phylum Chordata; class Actinopteri; order Cypriniformes; family Cyprinidae; genus Labeo; species Labeo rohita. The sequence goes on from NC_066879.1 coordinate 1,105,155, forward strand.
TCTGGGTCAATTCCTCTGCCCTCGCCCTCAAGGAAATACACTTCAGCCATCTAATCACGGCTAAAGAGGCAAAACGCACTTTAGAGGGTTCAGCACTCACACGTATATAGGAAGAGTTCAGACGCAAAACCAGCTAAAAGCCACCTCGGTCAACAATGAGATAATGAAAATGAGTGAATGCTTTTGACACATAGTATGCGTCCATCAAATACTTTTACTTCAAACTCGCTAAATCCCAGCCTCAGCTCAGTTAGAAGTGCCAGTACTTGCATAGATTACAATGTCAGATGTCAGATGAATTTAGAGGCTTTTGCATCTGAACTCTTCATATCAAACTAGTATCCAGTGGAGATCACTGGCCATCAAACTGAACTGTTTCTTGATCATCTTGTGCCACAGCTGCCACATTTTTGAAAAACATGTAAAAATCAGCTCAGTCTAGCTTTATTAAACACATGTACAAGTCCTGTGAGAAAGGCCCCTAACATGTCTACATCCTATATTCATCTGGACTTGCCCACATTGGTTCCATGGCGATGTTGTTGTCTGTTTCTGTGATGATGTCAACTTCTAACCGGAGATTCTGACAGCACATCCTCATCCCTGCCCAGTGTGTGCCAGCGTGAGACTGCAGGGCCACGGGACAGAGCTAAACGTGCAAAGCATAGAGCTTCATTACAGCCCATAGACTTCCCATGCATTACTGACTCAACACTGATTCACAATGCTCTTATTGGGGTTAAAAAGTCAACACCCATGAAGAGCAGACATAAACCTTAAACTGAAGTTTAGACACAAGGTAAAGCATAAAAGAAAAAGTACAGTGGAGTCCAAATGATCATACTGATCATTATTATCAGTACAAAACTATCCAGCATAATTTTGAATTCCACATTTATTGATTGTTTGATTGACAAAAAAAATTGTTGATTGTTTTTTTTGAAAAAAAAAAAAAAGAAAGAGTTTTGTGATTTGAAAGCATACCTAAAGAATAACTGATAACAGGCCACCAAATTATTAGAAACTAATGTACACACAAGGTGGTGATGCAGCCATGGTGCAAAACATTTGGAGAAGTGATATGGAACTGTAATGTGTTCAAAACCTGCCTAGAACTACTTCCGATGTGCATTTCCCTGATAATAACACACACTTTATAACATTTGTCAGCCAATCAGATTCAAGCATTCAACAGCCCCGTAGTTTAAAGATGGGTAACACTTTATTTTGATAGTCCACTTTAGACATTCTACTAACAGTAAGTAACTTTGCAACTGCACGTCAACTCATTAGAGTATTAGTAAACTGTCTGCTTAATATCTTCTAACACTCTTCTAAACTTTGCATGTACATGTCAACTTATTCTAACCCTAAACCTAACCCTAACAGTCTGCTCCGAGAGTTAGTAGACATGTAGTTGCAAATTAATGAGAATTAGTTGACATGTAGTTGCAAAGTTACTTATAGTTAGTAGAATGTCTAAAATGGACTATCAAAATAAAGTGTAACCTAAAGATTTAAACTACGTGGCCAACAGACCAATCTGAAGTAGACATCAGAAGTGGAGGGAAACGGGTAAAATCCATGGAATGAGAGGAAAAAAAATGTATTGTTGTGCCTTTGGATGTCAGAATCGGAATGTAAATCATTTTTCAGAATACTGCCATCAAAAACGCCATTTGAAACAATTTTGAGGAAAATAAAACCTCAGAAATGTGGAATATAAACTCATGATTTTCAGCCGGGGGGAGAAGAGAGAATGACGAGTATATTTTTCTTACCAGATTTGAGATATAATCTTGGAATTGCGAAAATAAAGTCAGAATTTTGAAACTTATTGGCTTCTACTTGAAAACTGTCATTTTCTGCCACCGGATAAGCTCCGCCCCAAAAAACATCATCACTGTTTGCAAAGTAATACAGAGTAATACAGTTAATCTCCGACTATTCTTTAGAAAATAGAATGAAAAGGCAATAATATCAAATATGGTTAAAAAAAAAAAGTATTTTAATATATATATATATATATATATATACATATACATATATATATATATATAATTTTGGCTATAAGAGTCCAACAGAGCTCCAACAGCCGTTTCACCACTTGCAATTATATCACTTTTGTATTGTACAATTGTATTGTACTTACATGAGGAATGAAGGCTGGCCCGTGTGGTCCAATCCAACAGACGAGCTACTGCAGCTCACAATGATAATTAATCAATGTTAATGATTAATGTTAATCAGTGTTAATGCTGGTTCTGATGGAAAGAATCCACATTGCAGTTTGTTGCATATGGTGCCCATGCTGACCCCTGTCCACCGTCAAAAGCGTCAACAGTCGCACATAAGCATCAGAACTGGACGGGTGCGCGTGCATCGCTTACCTGTGGAACACATGGCACCAGGATGCACTATGGGAAGAAGGCGAGCCAGCGGAGGCAGTGTGATGCTTTGGGTGATATTCTGCTGAGAATCCTTGGGTCCTGCCATCCATGTGGATTTTACTTTGACACGTACCACCTACCTAAGCATTGTTGTAGACCATGGAAATGGGATTCCCTGGTGGCTGTGGCCTCTTTCAGCAAAGTAATGTGCCCTGCCACAAAGCAAAAATGGTTTGAGGAGCACAACGAGTTTGAGGTGTTGACTTGGCCTCTAAATTCCCCAGATCTCAATTCAATTGAGCATCTGTGGGATGTGCTGAACAAACAAGTCCGATCCATGGAGGCCCTGCCTCGCAACTTACAGGACTTAAAGGATCTGCTACAAACATCTTGGCGCCAGATACCACAGCACACCTTCAGGGGTCTAATGGAGTCCATGCTTTTATGGTTCATATTCATTTTTAAACAATTTTTTAATGTTTTAACTTAGGATTTCCCTGTAGGATAACCCTGATGTTTAATCACAGCTTTCATGCGTCTTCGCACGCTCTCCACTAGTCCTTCACATGGCTGTTGGGTGACTTTATGCCACTCCTGGCTCAAAAATTCAAGCAGCCTGGCTTTGTTTGATGGCTCGTGACAATCCAGAGGTTTTTAATGGGGTTCAGGTCTGGAGATTGGGCTGGCCATTACAGGGTCTTGATCTGGTGCTCCTCCATCCACACCTTGTTTGACCTTGCTGCGTGGCATGGAGCATCATCCTGCTAGAAAAACCAAGCCTCAGAATTGAGCAACACCATTAGACCAGAAGGAAGCAAGTTGTCTTCCAGGACAACCTTGTACAGGGCTTGATTCATGCACCCCTGTTGAAGCACTCCAGATCATCACCAATTCTCAACCAGATTTCACAGTTGGTTGGCTTGTAGGCCTCTCCAGGTCTCTGTCTAGCCATCAGATGACTTAAATGTTGGGCAATCCTTATGCTCAACAGCAAGCCTCAGCCTGGCTCTTTGCTTCTCATTAATGAAGGGCATTTCTAGCTTTGCACGATTTCAGCCATGCCCCTGTGAGTCTGTTTGGCATCCTACCAGTTGCTATTTTCTGTTGTAGGTCACTTGATGTCATCCTGTGGTTGTTAAGTGACATTCAAAGGAGTTGGTATCATCCCATTCAATGGAAAGTTGTTTTCTCCCTAGAAACTCATTGGATCCCCAGTTTTATATGAGAGGAATGCACTACATGCACTACAGAGGTAGTCCCTGCAATCATTTTTGATCCACATAGAGGACACATTTGCAGCCATCCCTGATTTGTGTTGCTCCAGCTCTGACTGAATGTTTACCTTCTGAAGAATGACATCATATCTGACTTCAGCCTTGCTAAAGAGGGAGTGGTGAGAAAACCAAAACACACGCAAACACTCTAGCGCCCTAGCAGTGCTGACCAGACATGACACACTGGAGTCCAGAAAACCATGAATAGACTCACACTTGATCACTCTCCACTCTCTATTTCTCTCAGCAGCTTGATTACTTGTCATTTGGGCAACAACTTACGGCACATTAACTCTCTCTTTCTCAGTACATAGAGTATAGAGGCAGTTTGTAAGAGGTACGTCTAATAAATGAGAGGTTCTGTGTGAATTACCCAAGCAAACTAAGAGTCTAAAGAGTTTCTCATCACACCACAAAAAGCATCTGTACTTTAATGAATAAGAGGGCACTTTAGAAGCAAAGCACATTAGCAGAACATCTGAACTCCTGTTTCACTTGTGACTTTAATGTAGATTAGATGACATTTGTTTGACCAAATAACAGAATACCAACCATCTCTAATGGGTTACATGCTTTTTCTTGCCACTTTAGACAGACAGACATGATACAGATAGACAGAAGATGTATACGGATGGATGGATGGATGGATGGATGGATGTCTGTTCTGGGTGGAGTGTGTAGGAAGTGGAAAATCTACAAGATTATTGGACACGCTCACACACCCCTTTGGCAACCTTTATAGTGCCTGTACAACACACAGGCAGTCATTCATTCGTGTCTCTCTCTTCATCCCACTCTTTACACCCAGAAATTGAAATCAGTTCGGTCCAGGCTTCACCATGTCTGCAGTGAAAGTCATGCTGTGGATGGGTTTGTGTATTTGTGTGATTCTTACTGCTAAAGCTCAAGATGTTATAACCATCAAAGATCAAAATGGTAACCCAAAACAGGTAAGGTGTTTCAGCTTCTCAAATCTATATTAAATTTCTTGGCTAAATTTCTCCTTTAGTGTTCCATGTAGTTTTAACCATACTACATTTGAAATTTGTAACCTGTTCTAACTCAGTTGATATGTATTGACTAAGGAGCAATGACATTTAGGGAATTGGTCTACTTTAACACTCTTGCCGTTTTTCATGTCTGCGAGTTGAAGCGACCCCAATAATATAATATTTAGGCCCTGGCATGCTAATTTTACCAGGGGAACTCCACCAAAAAAAATTGTCTTTTACCCCCTGGAATGCAATTTTTAATGGGGAACCCCCCTCAAAACGCAATTGGGCTACTTTGAGTAGCAATTGAGCAGGTTTTGTTGTGAAAAACCTGGCAACCCTGGGGTCATTTAACTGTTTTGTGTTCAGAACGGTGGCGCTTATGCATCTTATTTTTACATGCAGAATCCTGGTGAAAAAAACAGCATATGCTGGTAGGTATGTTCTGATGCTGGTTTAAGCTGGTCCTTCGCTGGTCAAGGACCAGCATAAACCAGCGAAGGACCAGCTTAAACCAGCATCAAAACATACCTACCAGCATATGCTGTTTTTTTCACCAGGGAAGTAAACCATTTCCTGTGCAGTCAACAGTAAAACTCCCTAGTACCTGTATGTAGTACTTCCGATTACAAACAGGAAGCTGTGAGTATGGCAAAACTGAAATACTACACAAATTTAACATGCAGCACTGAGAGGAACTATCTTTTAGGATGTTGGGGATATGCCATAATTGATGAAAGAAAACAAATTGTTATACCATGAACATGTAGCCAGTCATAGATGTGCCATATTTTGAATAAAAGTTCACTATGTGGATTCTCTAACTTTCTTTTACTACCTATCAGTCTCTCTCTCAGATAGAAGTGCAAAGTACGCGAGTGGAGTGCAAGGTCGCGTCTCGTTTTGCTCACACAGTCATGACTACCAAAGCCCTGAACAGAGCCAATGCATCGCAAGAAGTGCTTTTTGAGGTGGACTTACCGAAAACAGCCTTCATTACCAGCTTTAGCATGTTAGTCCTCCTTTCTTTACACAAGCTATAAATATATTACACTCGCAATCTTCTTTCTTTCTAGCATGCCCCAAACCAAATCCTGCCTCATGAAATATTTTGTGTTTGTTTTTTCAGAGAGATTGAGGGCAGGATATATGTCAGCGAGGTGAGGGAAAAAGAGCAGGCCAGGCAGCAGTATGAGAGTGCTGTGTCATCCGGCCAGACTGCCGGCCTGGTTAAGTAAGTGCAGGTCAACTACAAAGCTCTGGAACGCTGACAAAGTACACATTTACTTTTGCAGCATTTGCTAATCCCACTTATCAGTAATGAGAGTTGTTTTTGTTTTTCAGGGCTTCGGGGAGGAACATGGAGAAGTTTTCTGTGTCCGTGAACATCGCTCCCCAGAGCCGCGTCACCTTCACTCTTACTTACGAGGAACTCCTGAAACGGCGTCTTGGCAGCTATGAGATCATGATAGGTGTCCAACCGAAACAGCTGGTTCAGAATTTTGAGGTTCATCATTACATACACACTTTCATTCACAGTTGAAATATTTACATATTGTAAGCTGTTACATCAATTGTGTCTCTCTTCCACAGATTGTGGTTGATATCTACGAACCTAATGGAATTGCATTTGTGGACGTCAACAGTACTTTCATCACCAACGAGCTGCTCCCTCTAGTGGAGAAAACTGTCACTGATAAAAAGGTTAAAAAACTTTTCAACCCCTAACACTGGTTGATTGATATGGAAGCCTGTTTACACCTTACACTCTTAAAAATAAAGGTTTCAAAAGGGTGTTTTTGCAGTGATGCCATAGAAGAACTGTTTTTGGTTCCCCAAAGAATGTTTCAGTGAACAGTTTCTAAAAAGAACCATTTTGAAGAGCATTTAAAAAAATCTAAAGAAGCTTTTTCAACTATAAAGAACCTTTTCTGCATTTGAAAGGTTCCATGGATGTTCAATGTTCTTCGTGGAACCATTGATGCCAATAAAGAACCTTTATTTTTAAGAGTGTAGTCAAACAAAAACAACACAAAAAACCAAACCAAACTAAATAAAACTTGTAAGTTAATATCTAGCATTTGCAACTTCATATTTTGCATTTGCAACTTCATGATTTCATAAATTGACTGCTTTGTGTTCTGGCTATAAATAGATTATTTCTCAGGCAGGGGCAATTTAGTTTTTATTTTTCCGAGCTTGCAGCCCTTTATGTCAGCACGCCAAATATTTCTTTTAAAAGTTTATTATATGCAAGTGTGACCCTGAATTGAAAATCTGGAATCTAAGGGTGCAAAAAAAAAAAAAAAAAAATCTAAATATTGAGAAAATTACCTTTAAAGTTGTCCAAATGAAGTTCTTAGCAATACTTATTACTAATTATAAATTAAGTTTTGATACAATTATGGTAGAAAATTTACAAAATATATTTACTTAATATCCTAATGATATTTGGCATAAAAGTAAAATCAATAATTTTGACCTATACAATGTATTGTTGTCTATTGCTACAAATATACCCGTGCTACTTAAGGTTTTGTGCTCCAGAGTCACATATATTGTAACTGCAACTCATAATTGCACATTTAGTTTATATCTCAAACGTGAAACTTAATTTTCCACAGAAAAAGTAGTTTATATTAAACTATAACATGTTTACATGCCAGTTTATATCTTATTCATTCAAACAAAACAAAAAACACAAAGCCAAACATAAATAAATAAATAAACAAACAAACAAAATTATTGAATTATAACTATTTCTTGTAATTGTAACCATTTCTTAAAATTGCAAGTTAATATCTTTTAATTGCGACTTCCTATTTCACAATTGACTACTGTGACTACTGTGACAGTCATGCAGCAGACAGTTTCTCATTTTACCAATAATTAGCCTAAAACACTTTAGTTTTTAACTACTAGAGAAAACATTCCAGTTCTGCTCAGTTGATTGAACATTGATCCTGTGTGATTGTCCTCAGGCACACGTGTACTTCTCTCCTACACTGGATCAGCAGAAGAAATGCTCAGCCTGTGAGGAGACATTGATAGACGGGGATTTAATCATCAAGTATGATGTGAACCACCCACAGGATATAGGAGAAATTCAGGTACAGTATCAGCAAAGCCTTTTCTCACAATGAATTTCTTGCTAACCGTGCCTTATTCGGATGGTGCTGTTCTCGTGTTTCTGTTTCAGATAGTAAACGGCTACTTCGTGCACTTTTTTGCCCCAGATGATTTGCCACAAATGCCTAAAAATGTGGTATTTGTGATAGACCGATGAAGCAGGCGAGTCACATGATGAACACATCCCTATACTTTCCTCCTAGTTTGTACATTTGAATCATCTGCTGATTATCTGTTTGCAGACTCGAGAAGCTCTGATGACCATATTAAGTGAACTGTATGAAGATGACTACTTTGGGCTGGTCACATTTGATGACACTATAGAGTCATGGAAACCATTTCTTAGCAAAGCTACACCAGAAAATGTGACGGCAGCGAAAGAATTTGTCCAGACTATTGAAGCAAGACATTGTAAGTATGAAGAAAATAAATGGACTGTAAACTCAGCACAAATTGAAATCTTAAAACTAGCTGTAACTAGATGCCTGTATTTTACAGTAAATTACTGTATTCAACTTTCTGTCATATGTTTTCTTTAGTGACTGATATAAACAAAGGCCTTATGTATGCGGTGGAAATGCTCGCCTCAGAAAAAAGTGACTTCTTCCCAGACATGTCCATGATCATTCTACTAACTGATGGCCGACCAAGTGCTGGTGTGTATTGAATACAAAACTGTTTTAAATACTTTTTCTTTGGTAATAATTAATAAATGAATGCTGTCTTTGTTGGGCATGCAGTATGCTGTAGAACAGGAGTTTTCAAACAGTGTACAAGGAAGTGTAATGGCTTCATAGAAAAAACAATCAGAGCAAAATAGATAAAATAAATATATAATAGATACAATACTTAATCTTTTGCAACATATAAGCACACTTTTTTTTAATTATAAGAGTTCAACACATGCTGTAGTATTCGCCTTTGCAAATACTTTTAAGGCATTGCAAAAAAAAGGACTAAACATCTGATGTTAAAATTAAAATCTAAATGCAGCCTAAACAGACCTAGCACCTTTTATAATATCGTTAATGCTTATTATGTGAGTAATGTTGAGAAAAAGAGTTTGGAGAATACAGTTCACTGCTCTGGAAAAAACTGGCAGTTTAAGCTTTGCGTGGCTGCATATTGAAAACACTTGTTTTATTACTTGAAATTTGGTTTTATTCTTCAATAAGTGTATTTTAAAAAGCTATTTCATTAGTTGCAAAATATTTGACTACACTCTACAAAATATTTTGATTTCAACTGTTTACATTTTAAGCAGTTGATAGTTCACCCCTTCTGTTGAACATAAAGGCAGATATTTTGAAGAATGTAAGCAAACTGTTTCTGGTCCCCACTGACTTTCATAGTATGGAACAAAAATACTATGAAAGTCAATGGGGACCAGAAATTGTTTGGTTACCCACATTCCTCAAAATATCTTCTTTTGTGTTCAGCAGAAGACAGAAATTCACGCCGGTTTGGAACAACTTAAAGGGGAGTAAATGTTGACAGAATTTTAATCTCTGGGTAAACTACTTAAACAGAAATCAACATCCTGGATTTTGAGATCCAAAATGCATAAAATGCTAAATGCATAAAACATAAGCACTATACATATAGAATCACTAAATAAATGTTGTATTATTGAATCTATGGATCTATTGGATGTCTATGGAAATTCCCAGCCCTCATAAAAAAGGTTATACATTAAATTTGGGAAACAACAAAGTGTCTATACAATATTATGTTTAATATTTTCTTAAACAGTTTATGACAATATGTAATTTACTTTATATTTTAGGAAAGATGTCTCTTATAAGAGAATCATTATATGCAAGTTTATGGCAATAAAAAGTTTGAAAACTCCTGCTTTATAAAATCCAAACTTCAATAATATTGACTGAACAATCTGCCCTGAATAATGTGTGTTCAAGGCGAGCAAGATTTATCCAAAATCCAAGAAAACGTCCGTAGTGCTATTAATGGAAGCATGAGTCTCTTTTGTTTGGGCTTTGGCTATGATGTGGACTACGGCCTTCTTGATACGCTGGCCAAGCAGAATGACGGACTCGCTCGAAGAGTCTATGAGGCCTCGGATGCTGTCCTTCAACTGCAGGTAGACATGCTCTCATCCAATAAAATATACAATTCAATTTCAATTGCCTTATATGCCTTATTTCCAAATACACCTTTTATTCAGTGTTGGGAAGGTCACTTTGAAGTAGTTTAACTATTTCAATTGCTTTCTTAAATGTAACTGATTACATTTGATTACTTTTCTAAATTTCTAATGAATGTTTTCATTATTTTTAAACATTTACTTTACGGAGGGTTAACCTTTGCCCCAAACATTGCACTCAAAGTTGCTTTGGCGGGGGAGTCTGTTGGTCCTCTGAATTTCCCAAATCAATGACCTTGTGAGTCATTAATGATTAATTAAACACACCTGCCTGTATTTTTCTAGTGATCTGGAAGACATTGATTCGCTTTAGGTGTGTTTGATTAGGGTTGGATCTAAACTCTGCAGGACAGTGGCCCTCCAGGACCAGTGTTGTCCAGCCCTGATGTAGGTTACTGAAATAACTGTGATATTAGATCTTAGATTAGAAGTGTGGCTGGTAAAGATGACTTTAGCTAGCTATCAGACAGCTAATTTGTAAAGAATGGAGATTAACATGATTAAAATACTGGATATGCACCAAGTGTTACATGGTGTGGCAGGCAAGATTAGGCAATGCCTTTACTTCTTTAATAAAAATTACACATTTTTTTCTCAGTAACTAATGAATTACAGTTACATTTATCTTGTAACAAAATTACGTAACGCCATTACATGTTACTAGTTAGCTACTCCCCAACACTGCTTGTGTTTAATAAATATAACCTGCTAGTTTATTCAGGTTCTGATCGAGTGGAAGAGCTTCTGGCCCAGATTGTTTCACCTGCCTGTTTAAAGGTCTGTGCTGACCAACTGGCTCCTGTCTTCACACAGATCTTTAACAGATCACTGGAGCTGTGCTTAGTTCCCAGCTGTCTCAAATGTTCCACCGTCATTCCAGTCCCCAAAAAGCCCAAAATCACTGGACTCAATGACTACAGACCTGTCGCTCTCATGTCTGTGGTCATGAAGGCATTTGAGAAACTGGTCCTGGCCTATCTGAAAGACATCACTGGACCCTTGCTGGATTCTTTTCAGTTTGCCTACAGAGCAAACAGGTCTGTGGATGACGCAGTCAACATGATTACATCCTGCAACACCTTGACAGAACTAGGAATTATGCAAGGATCTTGTTTGTGGACTTCAGTTCGGCCTTTAATACCATCATGCCTGACCTTCTCTCAGACAAACTGACACAGCTTGCCCACCTCCATCTGTCAGTGGATTACCAGCTTCTTGACAGACAGGCAGCAGCTAGTGAGGTTGGGTAAACTCACATCCAGGACTATCACAACCAGCACTGGTGCCCCACATGCGTTCTCTCCCCACTGCTCTTCTCTTTCTACACAAATGACTGCACTTCAAAGGACCCCTCTGTCAAGCTCCTGAAGTTTGATACTGTCATCGGCCTCATAAAGACGACTTTAGCTGAGCTATCAGACAGCTAACTCTTTGGAGATTCATAGACTTCAAGAGGAACCCCCTGCTCTCCCCCGACTCACCATCATGGGCACTGTGGCTTAAAATTCAGATTCCTGGTACCAACATCAGGACCTGAAGTGGGACATTCACATTGACTCTATTGTGAAAAAAGCCCAGAAGAGGCTGTACTTCCTCTGCCAGCTGAGGAAGTTCAACCTGCCACAAGAGCTGCTAAAACAGTTCTACTCGGCCATCACTGAGTCTGTCCTGTGTTCCTCTATTACTGTTTGGTTTTTCTACCAAAACAGACATCAGAAACTACAACGGACAGTCAGGGCTGCTGAGAGGATTAATTACCTCCAGATCTTTACACCTTTAAGAAAATCACTTGTACACAGCCCAAATTACAGAGCACTGTGCACCAAAACAGCCAGACACAAGAACAGTTTCTTCCCCCAAGCCATATCCCACCTGTTACTCAGTACTGGTCATGTGTATTTACTTAACAAATTTTTGTATATAGCACATATGCACATTCATAGTTCTGTCTATGGACATCTTTTTTTTTTCTTTCTGTATATTTTTATTACCACTGTTATTTATATTTTATTGTATATTCTTTTTTAATATTAGTGTTTATTATTACCTTAACTTTATGTATGTCTACACTATGTTTGTATTTTCTGTACTGGAAGCTCCTAACACCAAGACCAATTCCTTGTGTGTGAACACACTTGGCAATAGCAAAGCTCTTTCTGATTCTGATTCTGATTTTCTGTCTCTACAGGGTTTTTATGATGAGGTGGCTACCCCACTTCTCTTAGAAGTGAATCTCAACTATCCTGGCAACGCTGTAACTGACTTGACACAAAGTCACTTTCGGCAATTCTTCAAAGGCTCTGAGATAGTGGTAGCCGGACGCCTACAAGAACTTGAGACTGACACCATTCAGACTCAAGTATCAGCACACGGGGTAAGGGAAGCAAACTAGTAGCTACTGAATTAAAATCAGCTTGATTGTTTCATTAGTGCCATACACACCTGATTTCAGCTGGAAGACCAGTTTGTGATCAGGGGTCTAGCGATTACTGAAGAGTGGGACAGCGCGTTTCCTGATCAGGAGTACGTCTTCGGGGACTTCACAGAGCGACTGTGGGCATATCTGACTATCCAGCAGCTCTTGGATAAAAGGTCAAACATGCACTCCAATAATTCAACAATAACGTGAGAATGACTAAAGTAATACAGTGTCCAATAACATTTGTTAACAGAGAGACAAGCTCCCCAGAGGACAAGGAGAACATCACAGCTGAAGCTCTAGACCTTTCTCTAAGGTATAACTTTGTCACTCCGCTTACCTCCATGGTGGTCACCAAACCAGAGACTGAAGATGATGAAGAAGAAATACTCCTTGCTGACAAGCTGACCGAAGGTACTTGCAGTTCTGTCATGACAACTCTCGGAAGATTTTAGCATGGTAATGGATATGACAATGTTGATGAAACAGCTGCTGCTGTTGGTTATTGCTGTTGCTGTAGATTATTGCTGCTGCAAAGCAAGTGCAGGAAATTGCTACTGCCAATACATATGCCAATACGATGCTATGAGTATTTAAGACATAAGTAGCAGTTATATAATAACCCCTAGCAGATACAGGTGGAGCTGGGGAAGGTGGAGGGTTTTTTTCAGGGGAACTCTGCCAAAGGGTGTAGTGAATGCTCACCAGCCATTTAAATGTAAACCAGCAAGCTAAATGCATATGCAACATCAATATCATCTGTGAGTATCATCAGTTTGCATTAACGACCCATCAGTCTGTGCCATCTAGAGTTTCATGACAGAACTTGGCTTTTTTTTCCTTCTACTTTAAAGAGATTGTCAATTCTGTCATCTTTTACTTACCCTCATGTTGTTTCAAACCTGTATGATTTGCATTTTTCTACTTTTCTATTTTAAGATTTTAGCCTGATAAGTCTCATAGAGCCTAAAGCTGAAACTACAAAGGGTAGTGGAGGTCCATTGTCCATTATCAATAATGTAGCAATTCATGAAGTACTAGTTACTAGTGGTCACTTACAAACTAAGCTGGTTTATTGGTGTATCCAAAGTTCAACTTGAAATCCATGTTGGGAAATGTTTTGCCTCATGCATCCGTCACACAAAATTGCACACACACTCACTTTAATGTCTCAGTTTACTTTGAAATAAAGCATGCAACACATGAATAACTAGAGCTTTTTAAAAAAAAAAAGTCCCTAAGAACTTTTTCCAGTAGTCCACTGACAGAGTGTCATGTCCTTGGCAAGTCTAGTTCAGAAAATGGAGGTGTTCTAAACTTTTAACTGGTAGTTTATATGCAGTTTACAGGTATGTAATCAAAAATTGATGCCAAACTCATTTCCAAAGGTACCTCTAAACCTCACCAACTAAAAACAAATCCAAGAACTAGTTCTTCCTAGAACCTATTCATTGTGCCAGCCTTGGACCTCTTAAACCTACTCTACCTTAGTTTCCTTGTGAACTGATAAAAACTATTACGTAACTCTCAGAATTTGTTGATTTGCATATCTATTTTATTTCATAGATTAGGTTCTGCACAATACAATGGATGTACAATTCAATGGAAAAAGCAATACTGAAATTATGAGTTCTTTGTGCTTGAATTTTAAAATTACATTGCTGATGGCCTAAAAACATGACTGACTGAAGCAACAATTTATTGCAGAGATGCTAATGTGTTTTTTTATTATTATTCACAGAGCAGCGAGAGGATATAACAGAACCAGGTAAGAGGAATTTGTCTGGTACATCATCATTGTAAATATTAAAAAGTATCTTCTCCTGTCTTACTTGTGTTACACAATCTCTGGAATGAAAACTTTGTATCTCTTTCTCACAAAACACACATTTGAAGATGTAAGTGCCCTCTACGTTCAACCTCAGTTGTCTGTCAGTCGTTGCCGTGGTCAAGGATTAAAAGCAGATGAACTATCATCTTCGTATTTTGGTGAGAAGTGATATCATTGAATATATTTTAAATAGAACTCTTAGAGAAGAAAAATATCTTACGTTGCTTGTATTTGACTCTTGAATTTGACTGGCCAGTTGATGGAGATCCACACTTCATCATTGAGCTGCCAGATCAGAATGACGCTCTGTGCTTCAACATTGATGAAAAACCTGGTACCATCTTCAACCTGGTTAGAGACCCACTTACAGGTGATTCATTCTGTCAAAAAAAAAAAAAAAAAAATATTTAGATGTGGATAATTGTGACTGGGTTTATTTCTTTCTTCTCATACTGAATCTTATTCAGGCATTGTAGTGAATGGCCAGATCATTGGAGATAAGAAGGTCATTCCAGGGAGCAAGATGCACACCTATTTTGGGCGCTTTGGGATTGTTCATGAGAAGTTTGGTATCAGATTGATGGTGAGCACAAAGGAGATCTCAGTGTCTGAAGATGGAAAACAAGTAGATTTCTCCTGGACTAACAACAAGACTTTAAATGGACTGAAGTAAGTGAAAGAAATACAGTTACATTAAACAGTGATTAAGGGATAGTCTCCCCCAGAATTTTCATTTTGGCATGAACTATTCTTCCATGAGAATTACATTTTGAGCACAATCCTCCATCTTTTGCTTTCTCCAGTATGGATCTGCAGGTGATCAAAGATCGCAGTTTAACGGTGACCCTAAAGAACTCAGTCAAGTTTCTTATTATCCTGCACAAAATCTGGGAGAAGCACCCGTACCATCAAGACTACCTCGGGTTCTACACCTTGGACAGTCACCTCTTTTCAAACAATGTCCATGGCCTGCTTGGTAAATGAGATATTCTAAAACATTTGCAGTAAAACTGTTCTTAGATGAAACTCTTTAAATTATACAATGAATCTTTGGTCATCCCCACTTTCAAGGTTTGCTTGTATTTCCAAACATTTCACAAATCATTAGTTGTGTACCAAATGACGTGCCTGTTGAAAAAAAAAAAACAGCATATGATGGTTAGGCAGGTTTTGAAGCATGAATTCTGGTTTGAGCTGGTTTAAGATGGTCATGTGCTGGTCCTAAACTGGTCCTAAGCCACTAGCTCCTGCTCAGGACCAGCACATGACCAGCTTAAACCAGCTCATGACCAGCTAAGGACCATCTTGAACCAGCTCAAACCAACATCCATGTTTCAAAACCTACCTAACCAGCATAGGCTAGTTTTTTTTTTCAACAGGGGTACTATACTATATGTATACTACGTACTCTCTACGAACCTGTTCCTGGAGAGTTGATGTCTTGCATATTTCAGCTCCAACCTCAATCAAGCACACCTGAACAGCTAACCAACATGTGCAAGGTTACTGAATAATTGCATGCAGTGTGTTGGAACTGAAGTCTGTAGGACAGTAGCTCTCCAGAAGCAGAGTTGGAGATCCCTGATCTAGTGCATGAATTTATAAGGTTATTTTGTGATCCAGAGTCAGAAAAGTGCCTTCCCTCCGGTAAGTAACATTTTAGGTGAAGCTGCAGTGCATTAAGTGTCCCAACATTATCCATACATCTCAAGTGCACTTTTTCTTTTTTGAAGTAAAAAGAAAAAAAAAAAAAAAGAACAAGTCACAAAGTCTTGCTGACAAGCATTATTAAAATGCTACACGATACCAATGGCCAATATCTAATAAATGCCCAATGTTAAAATTCTATATTATGTTGTTTTAATAAAATTGGGAACCATGACATTATCACATACAGTGTAAATCAAATTATTAAACTATCAGCAACAACTACTATCACTTTAAGTGTTGGATGAAAATGTTAATAATAACTGGAGTAAGTTTTAATAATAGAAACTTTCAAAAAATCTTACTTACTTGAAACATCACTCCTCCCAGCTCATTTACTCTTATCCTGACGTTAAACGGGTAGTCAACCCCAAAAGGAAAAATTACTGTAAATTTACTCAGGCCATGCAAGATGTAGGTGCCTTTTTTTTCTTCAGTAGAACTGTAAAGATTTTTCAATAAAACCGTGGTCCTTGGTGATTCATAAAATTCTCCACAAGCATCTTAAGGCAAAAAGGGAGGTCTGATTCTTTCTCACAAACTAGTTTGCAAACTGGACAGTTCGTTTTAGTTTGCAGATTCAAATAACTGATTCACCAGTTCATTTATGTTGTTGTAATTTTTTTCTTAGAGACTAGAAGACGTTTTGGATATCTTGAGTTTCTCTTTATTCGATGCAAAACTGCAGTCATGTCTGCCTGACAAAATCTCAGCACAGTAGAGTATTAGGTTTAGAGGTGGAATCAATCTAAACAAAGCAGCAAAGCAGTATAGGAAATCAACCCAGTAAAAATTTTTCCCAGCCTTGATCTATTTAGCATACAAGTGCCATTCAAATGCATTCTCAGGCAAGTTGTACCTGAGCTTAGAATTTTGGGCTACCAACTGAACCGCATAAAGGAAAAAGGTTACTGTCTCAGGGCCTGAGCTGCCTGCTCTTAGACTGTCACAATATACATAACATTTTCAGTTCATGTTGTTATACTGGAACCTAGCATAGGATCAGCATATTTTAAACCGATTCTTAAATTTGTAATCCCACAATGTAATCACGCAATTATATTAAAGCCACCCAAAAATGATGTTAAACTGACATATTTGACATGTCTAAAGCATATAATGTGAATATACTCGTCTTCATCAGCTCACTTTTGAACACAGACCATGAGAAACCATAAAAACTTTCATTTGGCCTCTTCATTCAAGTGGTCAGTTCATGCAAATTAGCATCTCATCGGTCTTTGGTCCGAACCGAACTGTTTCCTCAATTCAATGACTGTTGGAGGAACTAAAGCACTAAATGAGTTGGCAAAAACCAGCATCACAGAATCATATACACTGGTATTTTGATTTCGAGTTTTGATTGAGTAATCTGTAGACGTGTGCTGCTTGAGCTGCAAACATGTTTCAGATTGTTCAGTTTGATTTGGTGAACTGCTTCAACCTGTTCACGAAAAAGAACTGGTTCAAAAACACGATTTGTTTGTGAACCGAACATCAGTCCAGACCATTTGCCCGAGGCTCTAGATTACAGGCAATAATGTTGTAAATAATGTTGTTTCTTGCACCAACCAATTTGTTTCAATTCATAAGACTTTAATATAAGTTATTTTTGCAAGAACTATCCCTTTAACAACAGCTTTCTTTGGATTTTTTCACTGCAGGTCAGTTCTACCATGGCGTGAAGTTCGAGGTCAGTGACTTGTTTCCAGGAAAGGACCCTGATAAACAAGATGCCAACATGTTTGTGAAAGGACACAAGCTGACGGTTACCAGGTGAATGAAAATGAACATAAAACTGCATTGTTGAATTCACACCTGAAGAGAGAGGAAATTAATTCTGATTTTCATTGAATCCCACACGACTCCAGGGGCTGGAAGAGAGATTTCAGACAGGATGTGAAGAACGGAGAAAATGTGCCCTGCTGGTTCATTCACAATAACGGCACGGGGCTCCTCGATGGAGTTCACACAGACTACATCGTCTCCAGTCTCTTACAAACAATATAGACAACATCTGTCGCTCAAGCGACCTTTGCACTACACACAAAGTACATGTTGCTTTAATGAAGTAGTCTTAAATATATAAGATGTGATGGTTTCATTTGGATATAATGCGAAATCTTACAAAGCTGTAAATGATAGTAGTTGTTTTACATATATATTGTCATTCATTGACCTCAAAATAAACTGCCTGTCCACACACGTCTTGTGTTTCCATCCTTCATCTTTACATCCAAAGGCCAACATGAATGCTAGATCAAGAAAAATTGCTTGAGGAAGAGCAATATCTACAGTTTAGGAACAAAAGGCGCTGCCTCATTTGATCAACAGTTTAGGAACAAATGTCACAACCCCCACTCCCACTCAAACAAGTATTTACTCTGGTACAAAGTGTACGCAGTTTTAGAGTGTCTGAGTCCTGGGTGCAACAGAGTAGACGTTCACCATGTCTGCAGGGTGGATAATCTGCGTGTTTGTGTGCGTATGTTTTTCTTCAGGGTCTTTTGAGAGCCTGTTCATCTCAAAAGGAACTGAGCAATGGGTAGGTCTGGTTTTGTTGTCATTTACTTTTGTTTTGCTGCACTAATGAAATTATCAGTAATTCTGAGGTACAGTATGTCTTTAATGTCAATTTAGTATAAAAAAAAATGGGAAAATATCCATCATAGTTTAGTCGTGACAGATTTATCTGTACAGTCAGAGGCCTGCACAGACATTTTGGAAACAGATATTCAAGTGAAAAAGGAACCCCTCTTATAATTTTGTAAAAATAAAGTTACATACTGTTAAACTTTCAATTAATTATGTTGTAAATATAACAGTTTGAATACAGACATGAAATTAAAAATGAAATGATATATATTGACTCACCAAATTTGTTAAAAAATACTGAATTCAAGAACAAAACATCATTGTGTTTCTGGGATACAAAAAAAGAGTCAAAATGTATAATGTTGCATCTAAAAGTGGTCAGTTAATATAGTAAATATATTAGAACTAGAATTAGAACTCACATGCAGTTGTGAATATATGAATTTATTTTTTACAGAATTTATTTTGTGCCAAGGGCCAAATTTAAATAAAAAATAAAATATAAAATAATAATTAAAAAAGGGCTCTTATCCAGTCAGAGGCCAAAAAACTCTTTAGGTGTATGTGTGCATGTGTCTGTAATGTGTCCTCTTGTGTCCCTCTAGGTCAGTGATACCAGCACCACCAGACTTTTAAAGGTATTGCAACAATGTTGCTAAAAGTTTTATATGCCAATAGATTTTGAAAGCAGTGGTTCTCAACCAGGGGGACGGGGCCCTGCGGGGAGCCTCAGCCAAATTACTTAATTTCTGTTAATTAAAAAATATATATATAAAAAAAATACAGTTCTGTCATAATTACAACAGAAATACCAAAGGGAAAATCTTTAAAAATGGAGACCCTACAAGTAAAAATGGTTGAGTACCACTGATGTACAGTACTGAAATTATATTTCAAGAATTAGAAAGGTGTCAAAGAATTCATAATACATGCAGCCTATAAAATCTCCTACATCTAAAATGAATTTTCTAATTGTCTCCTCACAGAAGCGAAGTGTGAGCAGTGCTGAGGTGAGAACTGTTCGTTACATCGCACACAAGTTTGTCTGTGATTTAAAAAAATTCATTTGAAAGGATTATATGCATTTACTGAGCTATTATGTTTTATTAAATTGATTTATTATTCATTTAAACAAATTTAAGACATATTAATATATTCTACTTGAACAAAATGAGTACATTAATAGTACAGGTTGTTTAACATATATGTGACCCTGGACCACAAAACCAGTCTTAAGTATCACGGGTATATTTTGTAGCAATAGCCAACAATACATTTTATAGGTAAAAATGAACTATTTTTCTTTTATGCCAAAAACCATTAGGATATTAAATAAAGATCATGTTCCATGAAGATATTTTGTAAATGTCCTCTGTAAATATGTCAAAACTTATTTTTTGTTCAGTGATATGCATTGCTAAGAGCTTCATTTGGACAACTTTAAAGGCATTTTTCTCAATATTTAGATATTTTTGCACCCTATTTTCAAATAGTTGTATTCCGGCCAAATATTGTCCTGTCCTAACAAACCAGGTCACATATTCTAGCTGATGCTGATCTTAACTAGCTCAACCTCTATCCTGAATGGCTGCAGTCTAAGTCAATAAACATAATCGCAGTTGAACAACCTTTCCAAACTTTCCAAGTTATGTAACAGCTCTAACACTCCTTATTTGGTTCCGTGTTTTTATTCCTCCGTTTTTCAGATAGAGGTGCAGAGCGTGAAGGTGGACTGCAAGGTGACATCACGCTTCGCCCACACGGTCATGACCACCAAAGCTCTCAATAAGGCCAACGTCTCACAAGAAGTGTCCTTTGAGGTGGAGTTGCCCAAGACCTCCTTCATCACCAACTTCAGCATGTCAGTACTTTCCCATCAGTTTGCAACTCAGTTTGAGAAATGATTTCTACCTTGTGACACAATTTTTGGATTTTTTAGGGAGATTGATGGCAAGACATACACAGGTGTGGTGAAGGAAAAAGAGAAGGCCAAGGAGCAGTATCAGAAGGCCGTGGCATCTGGACAGACTGCTGGTTTAGTCAAGTGAGAAGAGAAAAATGTGAACTTTAAACTGCTGTTGTGCCCATTTTCGACCCCTGCCAAATTATTACCCCCTCTCGCTGAAATCGCTACCTGATTTGCCTAATCCTAACTCCACCCCTAATCCTAACCCCTCCCCCACACCTAACCCTAAACCTACCAGTACTAGGGGGGTAGTAATCTGGCGGGGGTCAGAATTTGGCATAACACTGCTTGTTGCTAATGTACTAACTAACTGGTGTTCTGGCGTTCCAGGGCTTCGGGCAGAAAAATGGAGAAGTTTTCTGTTTCTGTGAACGTCGCAGCAAAGAGCACTGTCATATTCATTCTCACCCATGAGGAACTTCTTCAGCGACAGTTTGGCAAATACGAGCTCATGATCAGAGTCAAACCCAAACAGCTGGTCCAGCACTTTGAGGTTCATTACTAATCACAGATTTTATAACATATATCGGACCCTGGACCACAAAACCAGTCTTAAGTCGCTGGGTTATATTTGTAGCATTGTATGGGTCAAAATGATTGATTTTTCTAATCATTAGGAAATGAAGTAAAGATCATGTCTCATGAAGATATTTTGTAAATTCCTACTGTAAATATATCAAAACTTAATTTTTGATTAGTAATATGCATTAGTAAGAGCTTCATTTGGACAACTTTAAAGGTGATTTTCTCAATATTTAGATTTTTTTGCACCCTCAGATTCCATATATTCAAATAGTCGTATCTCAGCCAAATATTGTCCTATCCTAAAAAAAACATACATCAATGGAAAGCTTGTTTATTCAGCTTTCAGATGATGTATAAAGCTCAATTTCTGAAAAACTGACCCTTATGACTGGTTTTATGGTCACATATATGAAAAGTATGGTACACCTGATTTCACATTAAACTTAAAATAGTTATGTTAAAGAAACAGTTTACACAAAAATGAAAATTTGCTGAAAACGTACTCACCCACAGGCCATCAAAAATGTAGATGAGTTTGTTTCTTCATCCGAACAGATTTTAAGCGTTCGGATGGGTGCCGTCAGAATTAGTGTCCAAGCAGCTGATTCACTTGACAAAGCAATATTATGTATTGATGGATTTGGTTACTAGAAAAACGCAGCTTTTCGCTTCACGAGACGTCAACTGTTTTCCCACCATTGACAAAATTTACCGGCGTTCAGTGTTTTTACTGTTATACAATAGGAGGCGTCATTACACATCTGAAACAATATTAAAATAAAATCAAAGCTGCCTAATGTTCTTTTTTTTTATAAAGGCAGGACAATTTGTTGCTACAAGTTGCTAAATGACGTTGTGATGCGATGACATCATCATGTAATCACAACGCAAAACTGCATAGAATATTTTTTTTTTTTTTACCTGAATTTAAAATTACACATTGTATTTTGTGTTCTCAGGTTATAACTTTAACAATTATCAGTACCTTTTCTATTTTTTTTTTTTTAACTGATCAACAAGTGCAGGTACAAACTAATAACAAGGTGTTATCATAAATGAACAATTTTTATAGAACAATTCCATCTAGCAACTTAATTCATGTGATATGTGTACTGCTAGACACCTTTGATTTCCAATTGTTGTGCCTTTTTATCATTTGATAACAGTTGCTAAAAGTTGTCAAATAGATTTTAAAAATAGCTAAATCTGTTGCTAGGTGCATTTTGAAAAATTAGTTGCTAGGGTAGTCTGAAAAGTTGCTAAATCTAGCAACAAAATTGCAACACTGATCCGGATGTAGTCTGTGACAAAACGCAATTTTCTCAGCTTTTTGTTCAAAATGTTTTTTTATTATTATTATTTTTTAATTTTTTTTTTTTTATTTTATTTTTTTTTTTTTCAGGAAAATTACCCATGCATTAGAGTGTTTACAAAGTGTTTTTTTTTTTTTTTTTTTTTTAAATGCAAATGATTAAAAAATGCATGAAGGTAGAATCATATTTTTTGGTTTTTGGTTTTTAGTTTTTTTTAAAGCAGAGACTTTTATTTCTTTTGACATATTGTTCAAATATTATTCTGTATGACATAAAATATTGTGAAAGTGATCAAAATGCTGAAAAAACAAAAAAATATGATTCCACCTTCATGCATTTTTTAATCATTTGCATAAAAAAAAAAAAAAAAAAAAAAAAAAAAAAAACTTTGTAAACACTCTAATGCATGGGTAATTTTCCTGAAAAAAAAAACATAAAATAAATAAATAAAAAATAAAAAATAATAATTAAAAAAAAAAACATTTTGAACAAAAAGCTGAGAAAATTGCGTTTTTGTCACAGACTACATCCGGACCAGTGTTGCTAACTTAGCTATTTTGTTGCTTGCAAAAAAAAAAAAAAAAAAAGCTGGCAGGGAAAAAGCTAATTGATGGACTGGAGTGGTGTGGATTGCTTGTGGATTATTGTGATGTTTTTTATCAGCTGTTTGATAAAATTTTGACTCTACATTCTACAGTTTTACATTTCTCCAAATCTGTTCCCATGAAGAAACAAACTCATCCACATCTTCAGTAAAATTTCAGCAGATGTCAAAATTGTGTCTCTCATCCACAGATTGTAGCAGATATCTATGAACCTCAGGGAATTGCATTTGTGGACGCCTACGGTACATTCATGACCAATGAGCTGCTCCCTCTTGTGGAGAAAACTGTCACTGACAAGAAGGTGATCAATCAAGTATCTTTGCATGGATGGATACAACCTTATACTATATATCATATAATAATGGTAGCAATGATAATGCTAATAATTTTGTCCTGTGTTCAGGCCCATGTGTCCTTCTCTCCAACACTGGATCAACAGAGGAAATGCACTGAGTGTGACGGGACATTAATTGATGGAGATTTCTTCATTAAGTATGATGTCAACCGTCCTCATGACATCGGTGATATTCAGGTCAGATATCATTGAGATGACAAAAAAAGTGTGAAATCATGTAAAATGTTCTTTACTCATTGTGCTTTTCCAATAAATAAAAATTGTCCAAAAAAAAAAAAAACTGTTAATAATACGTTTATCATCTACAGATTGTGAACGGATACTTTGTGCATTTTTTCGCACCAGCTAATCTTCCACGAGTACCAAAGATGGTTGTTTTTGTGATAGACAACAGCTACTCTATGGTGGGAAATAAAATGGCACAGGTGAGTTTTGATGTCTGTTAGATGAGAAAAGATGTTTTTCAGTTTCAGATTGTCAGTAGTTTGGACTTTTGTCTGTGTTTGTTGTCAAAATAAGACTAAAGAGGCTCTGGTGACCATTCTGGGTGAACTGCCAGAGGAGGACTACTTTGCCATCATCGTATTTTCAGGCTATTTTGTTGTATGGCGGCCACATTTAAGCAAAGCAACACAAGAAAATGTAAAAGCAGCCCAGGAGTATGTCAAAACGATTCAAGTTTTTGGTGGTAAGTATGAATATGAAATATACAAGGCATTGAAGTTTTCACTGAACAAATTCTAAACGATTAATTGTACATAATCCACATGGAAACATTATATAAAGCAAAACAGTACAATGCACAGTGACTAAGAATGAGCTCACTGAGGGTTCAAAGTTCTCTAAAGCTGCAGTGAGAACAGCAAAAGTCATGTGCAAATGTTCACATCAAAAATAACTTAATCAAATAATCAAATACAAAATGTTGTGACATGAGCATTTTTGTTTTTGTCTCAGGTACTGAACTGCATAATGCTGTCATTCATGGCGTCGAGATGCTGTATGAAGAGCGGCGTAACGGTACAGCCCCAAAGAACATGGTGATGATGATCATTTTGCTGACTGATGGGGAACCAAACAAATGTATGTATATGCACGTACTAACAACTTCTTCTGAAAACTTTCTATGATTTTTCTTGAGGAACAACATTGTCTAGAAGTACACTGCCCTCCAAAAGTTTAGAAACACCCCTGGCAAAGTGTGGTTTTGGACGATATCAGCATAAACCTTATCATTTTTTTGGTTATGTAATTTGATGACATAATAATGGCAATATATACATGTCAAAGTCAGACATGCCCCTTTGTCAGCTGTGATGCCTGGTTACTGGTTTAAACTTGGCCCAGGTTTTTAAAAGATTTTTGGGTCAGCAACACCTGAATAGCTTCAACAATTGATTGCCAATTAAGTTTAGAATATAATGAATTTAGGCCCAAATTATGCAGAGCTGTAATAGCTGCTAATGCTGGATATTTTAATGAATCAAAAATTTAAGTTTTTTCTATGTATAAACTGTTTATGTAATAAAATATGTTTTGGTAGTTTGTGTTGTCCCTTATCAGTGCAAAATTATCTCAAATTTAAAAGGATTCATGCCAATATTGTCTAAAACCCCACTTTTTTAGGGCGTTTCCAAACTTTTGGAGGGCAGTGTATCTTTTAAACAGCCTTAGTGTCATTTCCATTATCTTCTTCAGAGAACACAAGGGAGAACACAAAGAAGATGTAGCTCAAGATTATATTTATCAATCAGTTATTCATGGCTGTTGTTGTCTGTGATAGTATTCATAAATCATACTCATTTTTTAGATCCAAGATCTCTTCCTGAGATCCAAGAGAGCATTCGTAATGCCAATGATGGGAATATCACAATCTTCAGTTTGGCCTTTGGTAATGATGCCAACTATGGATTTTTGGATACTTTGAGCAAGCAGAACAATGGCCTGGTTCGCAGGATTTACGAGGACTCGGATGCTCCACTTCAGCTAGCGGTAGTGAAACTGGGTCAAAATATTGATTCCTTATAGATGAGCTAAGTAATGATTTTTTCCAATGAATTGTTATTATCATTCAAACAATCTCAAAATTTTCAAAATTTGAAGATCTTTTAATTATCAATACTTTCTGATACAAACTATTTTATCATATTACCTCCATTCACACAAATTTGAATTTTTGCCAGTCTTCAGTGTCACACCAAGATAAGCATGAAGTAGATAATGAGTATAAGCACTTACTGTGCAGGAGATGGTGCTGTGGTTCCTTATGCTGACTCTTAAATAACACTGACCATTTTTATATTTTATTTATTTTTTTATTTAATCTTTATTATTCACACATATACAAGAATCTGGGAGAGTGTACACTGAAAGTGCCAGCAAAAAACAGTGTATAAATTATAAGAAATAAAATTATAACAAACTAAAATCATGCCATTTAAAGATACAGTGCAGTCCAAAAGTCTGAGAAAACTTTTTTTTTCCAAATAAATAAATAATCAGTATAACAAATTAAACTGAGAAGTTAACATGAATTCTAAAATTTCTTCTTTGTAAAAGCTGATGATCATGCCGTCCCTCATTTCTTCATGTCTGCATTCTGAAACAAAAACAGAAATCAGGTTAACTGTTCAAATACATTACGCAAACAACATATGACACACTTATATTTAAGGTAGGTGGGGGAAAAAAATTAAAATTTAAGAAAAATTTAACATTTATTTAAATAAATCAGAAGGTATAAATATACAGAGCTGAAGTTTGTCCTCTGGCTATATGACATATATATATATATTGACATATAATGTCATTTACAGTTAAGAATGGTCTAATACTGACATGCATTTTGCGCTGTAAATGAAA
Source organism: Labeo rohita (assembly GCF_022985175.1). Classification (NCBI taxonomy): domain Eukaryota; kingdom Metazoa; phylum Chordata; class Actinopteri; order Cypriniformes; family Cyprinidae; genus Labeo; species Labeo rohita. Next base: position 1,131,282 of record NC_066879.1, read on the forward strand.
TATGTGATGTAAATGTTTAAGTTGTTGTGACTCAAGCATAAATTAAAATGCTTGGTGATTACTTGTATTCTTATTAAAACACCAAATATGACGATTAATACATGTAGTTGCGTGTATGTCAAATAAAAATTGTATCAACAGAGTCCATTTACACTGCAATTATAATTGCATAAATAATGGTATGAAATGAATGGATGAAAACGAAATGATTCTGTTATATATATATATATATATAAACTGAAAATTGTCTGCTCCATTGGCATATGTATTCCACTCTGTGCATTTCTTACATTTGATGATATACTTGAGCTGCTTTTTGGTACTATTATTCATTTTTTATCATTGTATTTAATTTTTTTGGCAGATTTAAAACGTGTATTAACTTGTTTACTGAACTGTAAAGGCATCACCCTAGAATGAAATATCTGCACAGATCTACTGTATGGCCATGATGGTGTACAGCAGCATGATTATTGCTCGTGTTATAATGCTTAAACACGTAAATCATACACCGTACGTTCATACACCATCTTTATCTTTTCCAGAAAGATAAATGTGCGTCCACCATAAAGATAATTTATTTTGTTAAGATACTTAATTTGGTTCATCCCTCTCCCTTTCTAAAGCAAACAAACCGACCTCTAAAATAAAAAAGAAATCCATAATGAAATATTATAGTAACAATCGGACTTTTATTATAGAAAGTGTTTCTCCACAATCCCTCTCCACCGGAAGTAGCGAGCAGGTGAAGGCCGGGGAAACGGTCCACCCATTACCATCGGGAGAACATGGATTGCTGCTAAATTGTGGATATATACGATTACAGCCAGAGTCGCGCTGAGGTATTACATTCGTCCTGGACTCGTGTGTTTGATGTCGTGTTTGCGTGAACGCTGCGGTTGCGTTAAAGCGTCGATCCTCTGTAGGGCGTTCAGCTGCCGCTGCTCCTCACGGGTGTTGAAATCATTCAATCGGACACTGTTTTCTCAGCACATCTGTGTTATCAGACGCTGACAGCGCTTTTGTCCAATGTAAATAGTCGCTGTGTTGTGCTTTTGAACTGCACTGATCATACGATCACACGTGCAGCGGATCTGATGCTGATTTGCTTGCATTGATCGCTTCGGTGCTGGTTCCCATAGAAACGCTTTAGATGAAATGAATTGTAACACTAGCGTCAGTGTTGGGGAGTAACTAGTTACATGTAACAGAATTACGTAATTTAATTACAAAATAAATGTAATTAGTTACAGTTACTGAGAAACTATAATAATAAGTAATTATAGTAAATTTTATGTAATTATAGTAATTTTAAGTTATTTTAATTTGAATGTGAGTACATTTATCTGTGCAAAATGCTAAAATGGCAAAAATAAAGCGTATAGTCATTCACATGCAATGAATTATTAATGTAAAATGAAATAAAATAGATACTTATTTGTACATATAGCGAATATATTGTGTTATAACGCTATAGTAACCATTTATTTTTATTTCATCCAAAAGATATATGCTGTATTTATCTAAAATCTATACCATGCAAGTTTTTTTGTTATTGCATAAGTTTGGTAAATCAATAATATTTTCCTAAAAATGTGCATTTACACATACAGTTGCTGATTATAAATATCTGCTCATTATAAAGACCTGTTTAAAGGTTTACATGCAATAAACCAACAACATAAATTAGTGCCATTCCCTTTTGCCAAATATTTCAGTATCTGTAATGCATTTTTCTAATGTAAATTTAAATAATATATAAAAAAGAGCAAGTTCGAAGCCTTGGAGCTGTCATAATTCTGCCAGATTCTGAAAAATTATGGGATTATTTTTGTGCCAATAAGAACGAACGTAACTTTATAAAACTGAACGTAACTTTCCAAGAAACGATCAAAAATATGCCACTGCAAAAGAAGAAAAACACAATGAAAATGAAAAAATGAACTCAGTCACACGAAATTAACATGCTCTTCAAATATGCTTCATTCTTTGTTAATGATTTTCAAAGAATCGTTTTCGCGAATCATGGATTCTGAATGCGTTGCCACAGCTTTCGCTTACGCTTCGCAAATTTTCGTTTGTTGTTTTGGCACAAACCTCTCGTGGGGGCGGGCTTAACAGCGATCTACTCTGATTGGCTAATGAGCTTTTGATGGACAGTTGCTCTCTGACCTGGAATCACAGACGGTGACGTCAGTGGTGCGCATATTGGAAAGTTGTTGCGGTGTGCAATACGTCGTGCTTTGTTTATAGAAACTATCAGAACTGTTGCACACTGTACATGAATAAAACTTTTATCGATGTTATTGATTAACGTTACTTTAGCAACACGAACTTACTTCAAGCTGCCCTGAGGGACAAGCTGAGGTGGAAGATGATGCCGCTCCGTGTCTCTCCTGGGAGCTCATCTTTAGAAACTAAGAGACGACCGTAGGTGAAATACTAATAACATTAATACTTAATATAAACAAAGCACGACGTATTGCACACCGCAATATGTGCACCACTGACGTCACCGTCTGTGATTCCAGGTCAGAGAGCAACTGTCCATCAAAAGCTCATTAGCCAATCAGAGTAGATCGCTGTTAAGCCCGCCCCCACGAGAGGTTTGTGCCAAAACAGCAAACGAAAATTTGCGAAGCGTAAGCGAAAGCTGTGGCAACGCATTCAGAATCCATGATTCGCGAAAACGATTCTTTGAAAATCATTAACAAAGAATGAAGCATATTTGAAGAGCATGTTAAATTCGTGCGACTGAGTTCATTTTTTAATTTTCATTGTGTTTTTCTTCTTTTGCAGTGGCATATTTTTGATCGTTTCTTGGAAAGTTATGTTCAGTTTTACAAAGTTACGTTCATTCTTATTGGCACAAAAATAATCCCATAAAAAATGACACGTTTAGTATCGTTCGGTGACTTTTGCTGAAAAATAAACAGGGATATCTGTGTGCAGTTAACATAATACTAGCGTCAGTGTTGGGGAGTAACTAGTTACATGTAACGGAATTACGTAATTTAATTACAAAATAAATGTAATTGTAATTAGTTACAGTTACTGAGAAAAAATATGTAATTAAATCAGTTACTTTTGAAAAATGCCAATGATTACAAAGGGGGTTACATATAAATTTATTTCACACACCCACACCCACTTACAGATTTTATTGACTTATTTTAAATTGCACTGATTACTCTAAAATGAGACACCAATGTTTCAGGAGTTTAGGACACATGCTTATTTGATAACTGTTTTATTTCCTATTTGGGTTTATGCATAAACTTTATTTTTTAAGATTGTTTTTTCCAGGGCATTGTTAGATGTTAGTGTTTTCTGTCATAACTATGCAAACATTTGATTTCAAACCCTGTATCGTAGCTATTACACTATTTCTTGTTATGATTCCAATAGCCTCGTGGTTAGTGTGCCGACATATAGTGCAGCTGTGCTCACGGTGACCTGAGTTCGATTCCCATCTTGAGGCCCTTTGCCGATCTCGCTCCCATCTCTCCTCCCAGCTCTTTCCTGTCATCTCTCTGCAATCCTATCACAATAAAAGGCATAAAAAGTCCCAAAAAATATGTAAAAAATTTATGGTGGCTGTGCTTTAAGTTAAATGATTACACGGCTCCGTGGAATGCTTGATTCTGATTGATCAGTCATGAAATTCCAAGCTTTTGAGTTTGGTTAGCTAATAAAATATTAAAGCTTAATTCAATATTATGCGGACAATTTCTTAATTCTGTCATCCTGGTATCGTGGACTCGCTCTTTTGCTTCATACAAACGCAGCTGCTGTCTTTTTTTTGTTGATTTTTTTTTTTTTTTTTTTTTGTACACTGTAATGGATTATAAGATAACTATCAAACTAGTACTATTACTTAATTATTTATGCGGTGAAATGTTGTGTAAGAAAACTGGTATGACTGCACTGTGTCCCTAAAATGTCTAGTTTGAACTTGCCGTTTGCTGGCAACTGATTTCTTCATGGAAGCTTTGCGTTCAAATATTTCAACTCAGATCAGTGTTTCGTGTCTAATAATTTTGATACGAAACATCTAAATAATCTATCAAGCAGCTGTGTAATAAGTGGGATAATGTACATTCGGCCAGTTGTTATCGCAAAATAAAAATGTATGTTATCCCTTACTTATTATAATCTAATTCAAGTGATGAAGGATTTTGAGACTCTGACAGTAATCAGTGTTGAACGCTACTGTAAGGTTCACTCTGCCTGGTTTAAATGTTTCACAATCATTAACAGTTGAAAATATTAGAAATTTAGAAAAGTAATCAAAAAGTAATTAAAAGTAATAACATTATTTTAATAGAGTAATTGAAAAGTTACACTACTTATTACATTTTAAATCAAGTAACTTGTAATCTGCAATCGATTACATTTCCAAAGTAACCTTCCCAACACTGACTAGCGTTCAGGGTGTGAATAATGTTTTTTGATAGACTGACTACCAAAAAAATATAGTTTGATATGTTTTAGAAGTGTTTTAATTTTTAAATTTAGTCGAAATAGGATGTTCTGTTGTGACAACTTACCCCATATAGTGTGACAACATGCCCTACTATTGTACTGTATGATTTTATTTTTATGTATGTGTCTAAGAATTGTGTCTGTAAAGATGTACGCATACCCTGAGGAACGTACTGTTGTAAAATATGTGACAACTAGCCCCAGTCTCTTCTATTTGTCTAGCCTGTCAGTTCATGTACCACAAGATGGGAGGCTGGAGTGTGTTTGTGACCTGCTGCGTTTGGGCGATTCTTCTCGTGGCTCTGTTTGGAGATTCACTGGCATCTGCGCCTGAGTTTGATCCCTACAAAGTTCTGGGAGTGTCCAGACATGCCAGCCAGGCTGAAATCAAGAAAGTCTACAAGAGGCTCGCAAGAGAATGGTGAGTGATGAATGACAGAAAACGCTGGGTCAGCTTTCTTCTCTCTGACACATTATATAGTGCGATCGTGTCTCATGATGATAACATTTTGTTTTCACTCTTTATCCATAGGCATCCAGACAAGAACAAAAGTCCAGGGGCAGAGGACATGTTTATCAAGATCACTAAATCATATGAGGTAGAATGGTTGCATTTTGTATAGTAATTAAAATAAAGTAAGAACCTTACTTTAGACCTTAGTCAAAAGTTTTTAAACAGTATGATTTTTAATGTTTTTTTAAAGAATTCTCTTCTACTCACTGAGCTATTTATTTGATCCAAAATACAGCAAAAACAGTAATATTGTGAGATAGTTTTCCTATTTAAAATAGCTGCTTTCTATTTGATTATGTTAAAATGTAATTGATTGCTGTGATGCGCAGCTGAATTTTCAGCATCATTACTCCAGTCTTCAGTGTCACATGATCCTTCAGAAATCATTCTAATAGACTGATTTGCTGCTCATGATTTTATATTATTATTATCAGTATTTAAAACAGTTGAGTAAATTTTTTTTCCAGGATTCTTTGATGAATAGAAAGATGCAAAGGTCAGCATTTATCTAAAATAAAAAGCTTTTGTTACATTATACACTATACTATTCAAAAGCTTGGAATCAGTATGATTTTAAAGGGGTCATCGGATGCCCATTTTGCACAAGTTGATATGATTCTTTAGGGTCTTAATGAAAAGTCTCTAATATACTTTGATTAAAAATTCTCAATGGTTTTGTAAAACAACACCCTTTTTACCTTGTCAAAATGAGCTCTGCAAAAATCATCTCATTCTAAGGGGTTGTTCCTTTAAATGCAAATGAGCTCTGCTCACCCCGCCCCTCTCTTCTCTCTGTGGAAAAGATGGTGTTGTTTACATTAGCCGCATTTAGCCGCTAAACTTCCTAACTATCACGTTATTAGGAAAGGCGATCGCAAAGTTTCATAAAAAACCCCTTATACTCACGTCTGCTGTAAGTGAAGCTGGATCAGGAATGATTTGCGTGAACATAGACGGATATATGTAGATCGGGAGGCGCATTCCCTTCACAAACAAACGTAATCCACTGCATCTTCAGCGGCTCAGATGTCGGGAGTAAATGACGACCACTATGTTCATTATTACATCCAGCAACACAACACCTCAATCGCTCAATCGGAGATATTCTTGTCTAACTTACATCCCTGCTCCAGCATCAAAACAAAGAGGTCTGACTGTCACAGCTGAATCAAGGTAAATCGCTCATGTCAATCAACTATTGTGGGAGTGGCCTCTGTCATGTGACGCCACAACGACAGGCATCTGAGAACGGCTCGATTTGAAAAAGGGGATATTATTTTTACAGATTAATTAAAAACTGCTGCATGGATTTTTATCATTATAGGGTAGATTTGTACATACACTGCCAACACTCATTAATGTTCAAACAGCATGAAAAAGTGAACTTAGCATCCGATGACCCCTTTAATATAAATTAATACTTTTGTTTAGCAAAGATGAAATTGATCAAAAGTGATGATACAGACATTTATAATGTTAAAAAATTCCGATAAATGCTGTTCTTCTGAACTTTCTATTTATCAAAGAAACCTGAAAAAAATTCTACTCAGCTGTTTTTAACATGATAATAATAAGTAATTATAGTAAGTTTTATGTAATTATAGTAATTTTAAGTTATTTTAATTTGAATGTGAGTACATTTATCTGTGCAAAATGCTAAAATGGCAAAAATAAAGTGTATAGTCACTCACATGCAATGAATTATTAATGTAAAATGAAATAAAATAGATACTTATTTGTACATATATTTTATATAGCAAATATATTGTGTTATAACACTATAGTAACTATTTATTTTTATTTCATCCAAAAGATATATGCGGTATTTATCTAAAATATATAGCATGCAAGTTTTTTTTTTATTGCATAAGTTTGGTAAATCAATAATATTTTCCTAAAAATGTGCATTTACACATACAGTTGCTGATTATAAATATCTGCTCATTATAAAGACCTGTTTAAAGGTTTACATGCAATAAACCAACAACATAAATTAGTGGCATTCCCTTTTGCCAAATATTTCAGTATCTGTAATGCATTTTTCTTCTGTAGCAAGTTTGAAGCCTTGGAGCTGTCATAATTCTGCCAGATGCTGAAAAATGATACGTTTAGTATCGTCCAGTGGACTTTTGCTGAAAAATAAGCAGGGATATCTGTGTGCAGTTAACATAGAGAAAGAGTGCACATCATTTGTTTACTCTGTCTACTGATATTGTAACTGTACAAAGCTGGTTAATAATTTGTATACTTATCCTTAAAGTAATTAGTGTAAGATGCATTTAAACATTTGAATACGTCTTCGATAATAAGCATGCATATTGAATTGTGTGTGATTTACTTGCCATAGATTCTGTCCAATGAGGAGAGAAGGGCAAACTATGACCGTTTTGGTCAAATGGACGAGAATCAGAACTTTGCTCGAGCTCCGCAGGGCTTCAGACATTATCATGACAGCTTCTACTTCGATGAATCTTTCTTTCACTTCCCTCGGACGAGTCGCGATTTCACCGACAGCAAGCACCTCCTTCACTACAACCAATACATGAACGAGGTGCTGCCGGATAGTTTCAAGAGGCCTTACCTGATCAAGATCACGTCAGAGTGGTGCTTCACCTGCATCCATATTGAGCCCATATGGAAGGACACTGTGCTAGAGCTGGAGCCACTGGGTAGGTTTTCAGGATTATCACCCTCAATACATAGGAATAGTGCACAAATATTGGGGAAAATAGCCTAATAGTCCATAGCAGATGGCAGTGTTATCAACTAAATCATATAATGTGCTCAGAATATATCCTGTTGGTTTGTTTTTTAGGGATTGGTATTGGAGTGGTGGACATCGGATATGAGAGACAGCTGGCTAATCATCTCGGTGCCCACCGCACACCTTCCATACTCGGTTTAATCAATGGCAAAGTCACGTTCTTCCACTACGCGGTGGTCAGGGAACACTTGAGGCAGTTTGTGGAAAGCCTTCTGCCTCAGAAGCTGGTTGAGAAGGTAGGATTGTGCTTTGTTCTCCAGGAAAAAAAATACTGTGCCACTTTTAGGTGAAGATTTAACTTTTATTTTCTTCTTTTAGGTGACGGATAGCAGCTACCTCGAGTATTTGAACAGTTGGCATGAGGAGAATAAGCCAAGAGTGCTAATGTTTGATGTAGCATCTAATATCCCTCTTTTGTATAAGGTGAGTGTTTATTATATGAACTGTTTAAACAGTATGCCATTTAAATCTGTTCTTGACACTGAATCTCTTGTGCGCAGCTCACCGCGTTTGCCTATAAAGACTATGTGAGGTTCGGCTATGTGGACATGGGCCTGACTGAGACCTCCGAAGTCGTGCAGAGGTTCAACATCAACACGTACGCTCCCACAATGCTCCTGTTCAAAGAGAACACAGACAAACCAGCTGACGTTATACAGGTGAGGCCCAGCTCTCCATTCACTAAAACCAAAATTTTGACTATACGATACGACACCTGACTGAAATGTCATCCTCCTTTGAAAAAATAATAAAATAATAATAATCACATGCCAGTGCATGACCATGGTGAGCAACTACTGAGCCTACAGGTATGCAGAGATCTTTGCAACTTTGATAAGAGCTAAAGGGATAAAGCCAAATCTATTTCATGATATAGTCATTTTATTTCACAGTAACAATTTATATCATGATATAGTCAATTTTTGTTATTTTATCTTTGTTATTAATAATAAGAACTAGGGATGTAACAATACAGTTAGTCCACGGTTCAATACGTACCTCTGTTTTTAACCACGGTTTTCGGTTCGGTTCGGTTCTGATATCTTGCCACTTCAGTGTGGGGTTTTTTTTTGGAACAAATGAACAAAATACTGCCATAAACCTCTGTACACTCGAAAAAGCGTGGTATAGTATATGTCTGCTTAATTTTTCTTTTGAGAGAGGTATTATTTTTTCTATTTGTACGCAAAATAGAATGGGTTTCATTTATACTGGATGCCAGAGGGCGCCCTCATGCAGAAAACCCACATATGCGTCAAAGAAGTGTCACTGATGATGTTCTGTTCCAGCTTCTCTAATTTGGATAAAAGCATCGCTATTACTGTAACTGAGTAAAAACAAGATATAACGTTAAACTTTTGAATGACGAAATGTAAGGACAATAAACACGCGTCTGCAATAATAAATGGTTTATCTGTGTTCTTCAGGCCATCTTGTGTATTTTCATAAGCCATTGCTAATCGACATACATTGAATATGAGTATAGAATTTATTGTCTGCTAAGAATCCACATCAGATCACACAAGGAAGTTATTGCAAACACTCGACTGATGTTGTGAATTAAAAACAAGTCATAATGTTTTTTATAACTTTTGTTGGACAACAGGTTTAGAAAGGCTTATCATTGCATGTCATTAGAATAGAAGATGCTCTGCGTGTGTTGCTTTTTCAAATATAAGCAGGGAAGCGTTTCCTCATTTCAGCATGTGAAATCACGGGCGCACACACAGCAAATTCCGAGAGAAATAAAACAAGGAAGTTTAAATGCAGAACCGAAAAACCGCAATACACAAGCGCGTATTGAACCGTCGAGGTCGTACCGAACGGTTCTATATTATATTGAGTATTGTGACATCCCTAGTAAGAACAGATGCAAGTAACAAACTAAAGGACAAATACAACAAAACCAAGACACACATGAAATAAATAGGGCCATATGAAATTTGTTTTATTCCTAAATTTCATTTTAATTTTTCTGGATTCCGTTTTTCAATTCAATTCAATTCAAATTTATTTGTATAGCGCTTTTCACGATACATATTGTTGCAAAGCAGCTTTACACCAAATTGACATTTTTGCAATATATGTAGTAGTAGCTTGATGTACATATGGTAGAGATGTGTGGTAAAGATCAATTAATGACGTAACACTGTAACACTATAAATTAGTAGCAGAATTCGGTAGTGCTGTATGTTTTCAGGGTTGGCATCATCTGAAGTCCTCTGTGGGGTTGGCATCATCTTTTCTTAAGTGTTCTGGATCCAGACTGGAGCTTGTGAATTCCTAGATACCACGGGATGTCAATCCCACGGCAAAAACAGAGAACAAATAGGAACATAATTAGCGTAGCTGCTGTTCAAACTAAGAAAAGGAAGGTTTGTTAACCAGAGCTAAAAGATTGATAATGAACATTTGATCAGATATAGCTGCAGAAAAAGTTTATGAGATGCATTATTTGAATGCTTGGCTAAAAAGATGAGTCTTTAATCTAGATTTAAACAGAGAGAGTGTGTCTGAACCCCGAACGTTATCAGGAAGGCTGTTCCAGAGTTTGGGAGCCAAATGTGAAAAAGCTCTACCTCCTTTAGTGGACTTTGCTATCCTAGGAACTATCAACAGTCCAGAGTTTTGTGACTTTAGTGAGCGTGATGGATTGTAGCGTGGTAGAAGACTAGTTAGGTACGCAGGAGCTAAACCGTTAAGTGCCTTATAGGTAAGAAGTGCTATTTTGTAGCTGATGCGGAACCTAATAGGTAGCCAGTGCAGAGACTTTAAAATTGGGGTAATATGATCATATTTTCTTGACCTGGTAAGGACTCTAGCAGCTGCATTTTGGACTATCTGTAGCTTGTTTATTGAAGATGCAGGACAAACACCTAGTAGTGCATTACAATAGTCCAGTCTAGAGGTCATGAATGCGTGAACTAGCTTTTCTGCATCAGAAACAGGTCACATGTTTCGCAGCTTGGCAATGTTTCTAAGATGGAAGAATGCTGTTTTTGTAACATGAGAAATATGATTTTCAAAAGACAAGTTGCTGTCTAATATAACACCCAGACTTTTGACTGTAGTGGAAGTAACAGTACATCCGTCTAGTTGTAAATTGTAAGTCAAAAGATTCTGTGTATTGTTTTTAGGTCCAATAAGTAATATCTCTGTCTTATCTGAATTTAATAGCAGAAAATTGTTGGTCATCCAATCTTTTACATTTTTAACGCACTCTGTTAACTTTGATAATTCAGAAGTGTCATCTGGTCTTGTTGAGATATATAGTTGAGTATCATCAGCATAACAATGGAAACTAATCCCGTGTTTTCTAATAATATTACGAAGGGGCAGCATGTATATTGAAAATAGTAGAGGACCTAGAACAGATCCTTGTGGCACTCCATACTTTACTGGTGATAACTGAGATGACTCCCCATTTAAATAAACAAAGTGGTAGCGATCAGACAGGTAGGATCTAAACCATTTTAAAGCCTGCCCTTGGATACCTGCATAATTTTGTAGTCGATCTATTAGTATGTCATGATCTATAGTGTCGAACGCAGCACTAAGATCAAGTAAAACTAGCAGTGAGATGCAGCCTTGGTCTGACGCAAGAAGCAAGTCATTAGTGATTTTAACAAGTGCAGTTTCTGTGCTGTGATGGGGCCTGAAACCTGACTGAAATTCTTCATAGATATCATTTTTTGCAAGAATGAGCACAGTTGAACAGATATAACTTTCTCTAAAATTTTTCCAGTTTTTAATTTTTCAAATGGTTAAATTTAAAAAATATTAATCAAAAAGCATGTCTAAATAATTGAAATCATAAAAATGTACAAGTTTTAACAGCAATTTCATAAAAGTTTAACAAAAATTACATTTTAAGGCCCTATAAAATACGATTTATTATTTTTCTTAAATTCAGTTTTATTTTGATCAAATTCTGTGAATCTGTTTTCTATTTTCTGCATTCCATTTTAGTAGTTTCATTAAATGTTAATAATAAAAACGTATAATTAATTTATAAAATTAATTAGATTTTATAAAGAATTATTATATTTTTTTTTTTTTTTTAGAAATACTGTCTTGTGTATTTACGATTTTCTTGTAAATAAATTCTGGTAAATAATTCCTTAAATATTGTTTAGTAAGTAATATTGTTAAGTAATATTTTTGTCAAATTAAGCCAAACCTTTATTTTGACAACTGGCTGCCTTTATGTTTCTGTTTGTTTATGATACGACAATGTTTTTTTTCTCAAAAGTAATGGTAAAATGCTCATGAACTGATTCTCACAGCAGTTCTAGAGATTAAGTATTCATGTACTCGTATATTGAAGCTAAAAACACTGCAAGTGTCACACACGCTTCAGTATGTGTGTAGTAAACTGTGCATCCATTCATTTATACAGAAACACGCAGAACGTCCAAGATTCGTGTTTAAATAGGCAAAATCCATAACATTCCTTGTTGTAAAATAAATTCAGTTTTTATGACTGGATCCCACAATTTCGTCCATGTTTTCCACTTTGCTTTTATCATAGGACCCTAAATAAACAGTGTTGAGACGGCTCTTATCAAAATGCTTTCTTAAAGTACCGTTTTTTTTAAAGCAGGGTATCGCGATACATTTTTAGTACCGGTATATCGTGCAACACTACATCCAATTGCAATTTTTTCCCTCAAACTGTATAGCAGTTTTGTTTTTGCTAAATCAGTTCTTTTTTATTTTCTTCCTTAGGCAAGAGGGATGAAAAAGCAGATACTTGATGAGTTTGTGTCCAATAATCGTTTTCTCCTGGTGCCGCGGCTGGTGAATCAGAAACTCTTCGACGAGCTGTGTCCGGTTAAACAGTTCCACCGTCGGAGGAAGTAAGAAATCTCACCTCTAGTTATAGCATTGGGTGGACTTACATCTCTGAGGAAACATCATCATCTTCCTGTCTTTCTGATTGACAGGTACTGCGTTCTTCTCGTTACCGGTGAAGGGGAGCAGTTTGTGTCTGTGAATGAGGCCTTCTTTGACTTTGCTTCCTCTAATACTAAAGAAGTTCTTAGGTTTGCTTATGTTTATCAGAGACAGCAGCAGCCTCTCTGTGACACCCTGCTCAAAAAGGACGACACAACCCCTCCACAGGTCAGAGACTGAAACGCACACGCCGTTTAGTCACTTTGTTTGACGTCGTATGAATTTCTAGATTTTGTGCGTATGACTTCAGGTGATTCTCCTGGAGAGACGCAGCGCTACAGGACGGGTGTTGTATCGGACAGTGACGGGTGGATGGAACGGGAGTGACGATGATAAGCACCGCCTCCATGAGCAGCTTGAGATTCTGCAAAGAGACCCCTCCTACCTTACCCACGATGCCATGCTGCCTGAACTCAACAATGAGTTTGCCTCTGTAGGTCATAACTCTGAACCTCAAGATTGATGTCAGGAAGATCTAATCATTAGAAGTGATAATGAGAGATATAATTAACACAGTATTAACTTTTTTCTTTTTTTATTCCAGATGTTTCTGATTCAGTGGATGAACACTGCATATGATTACCTCGCTCAGTTTTACTTTGATCTTCTCTACTCTAATTGGTGAGCACAACCGAACAGTTCATCGTCTTGTTTGAATGCAGTCTCTTAGCTCTCTTTCCACCAGAATGGTTTGTGTATTGAAGCCAGAGCACAATCGCCATGTGCTTCCACAGATTTGAGAAATAAACAAAGTAATGAGTTGTTTACTTGACTATAACCAGTCTAAAATTAACCGGTTCCTGTGTTGAACTGTTCTTGCACAAGACCCACAAAATGGATCAAGAATTGGCCCGAAACCTGCAATAAATCCTGAAAAAATAGAATTAGATTTAATTCGATTTAAATGAAACTGGAACTGCATGATTTTCATGTTAAAACAAATCAAAGACATCTCATCCGAAGTCATTTTGAATCGCTCACTAACTAAAAGGTTTAGAGAATTTCTTGACTCTAAACATTTTGTAGGTAAAGATTACAGCATGTACTAAAAAGCATTTTTCCGCATGAAAACTATCATTAAAATAACCTGCAATAGACTATAAAGACTTTAAGATGAACTTAAACAGTGTAAAACCTAAATAGAAATGGCAAAAAATAATAATAGACCCAACTAAATAAAAATCAGCTGTTGCAGCCCTGTAATTATTATTATTATTATTTTTTTTTTTATGTGAGAAACTTAAGATCACCTTTTTATGTCATGTTGTGCTTCCCTCAGGCGTGAGATGATGCCTGTCCTGTCTCTGATCTTCTCAGCTCTTTTCATCCTGTTTGGGACTGTAATCATTCAGGCCTTCAGGTAGGACAGATTTTTATATATATATATATATATATATATATAATCACAGTGGTTTTGTAAGGAGAGTTGCATATTTAATTTTTTTTTGGATGAACAGTGACGCTGGGGAAGACAAACCAGCCAAACAAAAGGCCACTGATTCACCAAAGACAGCAGAGAGCTCTCCAGGACAAGAGAGCACTTCGAGGTGAGACACCACTTGCTTGAGATTAAGATATAATCACTGCAAATCAAAAAGAGATTTTCAGATCAACTGAACTGAATCGCTAAGAGATTTTCCTGTTGCAGTCGTCCGCCTAAGAAGAATTTCGTGGAGGTGACGGAGCTGACGGACATCACCTACATGAGTAACCTAGTCAGGTTAAAGCCTGGTCACATCAACGTTGTGCTGATCCTCACTGATGCTTCTAAGCAAGTGCTGCTCAGGAAGTTTGCCAAAGAAGTATATTCGTTCTCAGGGTGAGGCATGTTTGTGTGTTTGAGAGAATGCTAAAACTTGTTTCTGGAGATCAACTTTCTTACAGAGTTTATGCTGTGAACTCTGAATGCCATTTGATGCTTAGCACACCTGGAAAACAATGCTAGCCTTTATCAAGTCAAAGTTACTACATAGGCATATTCCAAATCTGCGATAGCTGCTTTTCCAACAACATTCCGAGTCTCAGTAGATCCTAGAGAACATTGGCACCAATGGTTTTCAAGGATCTGCTTGCGCTTCCTGTGCTTTTAAATAATGCAGCCTGTGTTCAAATAATTTCTAATCATTTGGATTTCAAAAAAGCACAGTCTGACCCTTTTTTCCAGACTTCTAATTGGTCAACATGTGCGCATTTAAAAGGTACATTACTTACATAAACCTTAAGTCCTTGCAATGCACCTTCGTGTGTAACAAGTATATTTTTTTGTGCTGATTAGACAAATAACACAGATAACGTTATGTGCCTTTAAAACTAAATAAATTTAAATTTTACTTAATTTTTACATATTTATGTTTTGCAGGAGTCTCAGTAGTCTTTTAATTTTTCTGCTTTCCTTTCACACATCAATATTTTCACTCAGACTTAGAAATTCAACCCAGGTAAAAATAAAGTGTACTTGATTGCATTAAAAAATACTTAAATACAAGCAAGTTCATTTGCAGTACGTTCTTTTTTTGTGAACGTACAGTTATGCACTTTAAATACATTAATTAAAAGTATATTTTTACTTAAGTAGCATTTTAGTGCTCTTGACAAAGTATACTAAATATCACTAATACTATAATACATTTTAGTGCATTAAAATAGTGTACTACCACAAAATAAACAGAAAAGCTTTATTAGTGTATTTCTTAAAAGTGTGCTTTGAATGCTTTCAAAATTACTTCAGTCTTTGTAGACTAAGATTATATAGTAATCCTAAATTTAAATGAATTTGATTTCATTAAAAATACATTACTAATGTACTAGTACATTTTCCCAACTGTAGTACTTAAGTACACTTAATATAGATGCACTAATTAGCACTAACACTTAAATTGCTTTTAGGTGTAGTCAGATAAAGTAAACCAAATATACAGAAGTGTTTTGTAAGAGCATTACTTAATTTTTAATTAGTAATGTGCATTTCTAATAACTTCATTTGGACAACTTTAAATGTGATTTTTCTCTAAATTTTAAATTTTTTTAGCACCCTCAGATTCCAGATTTTCAGATAGTTCCATACATCAATGGAAAACTTATTTATTAAGGTTTCAGATGATGTATAAATCTGAATTTTGAAAAATTGACACATGACTGGTTCTGTGGTCCAGGGTCACATTTGAGTGGATTTTTACATATACTATCACTAAGTTCTATTTGAATTGATTTATATGAAAAATAGAGTAGATATGTATTAATTACAAGTAAAACCCTAGAGGTTCACTGTGCTTAGGCTTCTATAAATGCACACTAATAGCACTTGATTGGATTATGGATTCATATAGAAAAGTAGGTTACCCATAAGCATGTTACATAAAAGTGTGCTTTGCTTTTGCAGTACAACAGGACACTCTTCTACATATATATATAATTTTTTTTCTTTTACATCTATTCACATTAAAAAACAGATATTTGAATGACTGAAGAAGTATACTTTAAGCATAAAGTAGTTAAAGTGCTATATTTAATATAGTTTCAAGTGAAAAAAATGCTAATAATGACACACTAACAGTGCACTTGATTGTACTATTTAAAGACACCATTAACATGTAGTGAAGTATGTCATATAACATAGTTACAATACAATTGAAATTATTTAATGTATAAATATGTGGGCAATACATTATAAATACATTGTGTATATATTTATTACATATTATTATTATTATTATTATTATTATTATTATTATTATGTTTGAAATAATTTATAAGTATATTTTATATGTTTGATGAGTATATTTAAAAGTGTATAAAAGGTGGCTGAATACCTTTATTTTATACAGAGATGGTGTTAAAAGCACATTTTATTTCATATTCATGGTGTCACAGAATAACACAGTTGAGTACACTTAGATGTTCATTAGATTAACTTAAATAATTTTTAGTTTATTAAGTACAAAATTAGTGCACGAAATAGAGCACTTTATTTGTTATAACGTTATTTGAATATGATGTCACTTCTCGCTCAGATATTAGAACACAAGTAACGTTCCAGAGGTCATTTACAAGTAAAAAGTTGCAGAATTACAGTTCAACTCAACCTGGAATTCTCTCTCTTCCACTTTTGTTCCTAAAGTAGCGTTACATTACATGGAATCAAACGCTGAAAGGAAGTAGATCTCCAGAAGCTGTATTGATCACCAGCTCTAAACTTAAATCTTGCTACAAACAAATCCAAAGGAAACTATCCCTACTTCCTCCGCAGGTCTCAGACTCTTCACTACTCGTTTTTAAATGTGGACAAGCACAGCCAATGGATGGATTCCCTCATGGAGGCAGCACCTGACGCCAGACCGTCAGACTGCTTGGATGAAGAGGAAGAAGAGGAGGAGTCCACCTCCAACAAATCAGACTACACAGGCCACGTCCTGGCGCTCAACGGCCACAAGAAGTACTTCTGCATATTCAGACCCGTCTTCACAGGGGAGGAAGCCGAATGTAGTAGGTGGTCCGACGAGGATGCGGCGAGCAAAGCCTCGAGGTCCCGGTCAAGTTCCAGACAGAAGGCCACCACTCTGGAGATCCACCACAAACTGGACCGACTGGGTCTGTGGATGGAGAGGCTTATGGAGGGAACTCTGCCGCGGCACTACGTTTCGTCCTGGCCCGGTCTGGACACCATAACGCCGCAGAAATAAGACTCACCTTTGTCCTCGGGCCCATTGCTGGAGGCGTGCTGTAGTGACGTGAAAGATCGTTTCGATCCTTACTTTAAAACATATTAAGTTATTCTGTAAAACGCACTGGTGATGAGTAGAGTTTTCTTTATTTAGGAGCACCATGTGCTCAGCCGACTGCGCTTTAGGGGCAAAAACTCCTTTCCATCTGCAACGTACACCGTTTTTATGTTCGTATGCTTGTTTCATTACTGTATGGATGCCAGTACCCAGATAAAGCCACTCTGTGTAGCTTCCGACAGGGCTAAATGTGTCTTTACACTGCTGGGTATGTGGCGGGTACGACCCACCCTTATAAATTCATCCACGGTTTCAGAAGCAGCTCGTATTAGGATTACTGTTCTGCCTTTTTCCAGTCAGGGTCACTACGTGCATAATAGAAATTAGAAAAACCATCTTGAGTGTGTGTGTGTGTGTGTGTGTGTGTGTGTGTGGAAAAGGTTTAGTCAACCTACTCTCCTTATGCAAAATCTAACACCACAAATTTACTAAACCGTGCTGCATGAAAAATCATGTTTCGAAGACTTGAGAAAATACTTAGATTTTACTGGGATTTGTGCATGTGCTGCCTTTCCTCAAAGCCCATACTTTCTTTTTCATGTTTTGCACTTTGATGACTTGCTGAGAATTCTTTCATTCATAAATGTAATATTTTGTTCACTTTAACTGTACTGACTTTGTATTTATTCAAAAATAATAATTAGAATCTTAACATATAATTTACACATTTACATAAACATTCTTTAACACACATTATTAAGCACCGTTAATACACATAGAGCTTTTTCTGTCCACACAGCAAAACTAGCAAGTATAAATAAGTGGCGATTCAGAACTCGTTTCGAATATTCACTTTCTTCATTTTTAAGTCTTCTGGACCGAAAGACGCAGGCAGCAGCTCCTCAACTGTCATCTCCACATAGGAACCGTCAGGTTTGGACAAATACACATCCCAGTTAGCACCGAACTGTAAAGGTGAAAACAAAAATAGCACGTTCAACTAGATGCAGACAAACTTTGAAGTTGGCTTGAGAAAGCCTTGTCTGAAAGTTTGAAATAACTCTGAAAAGTTTAAATTTAATTGTTGAAATTTGAATCAGCATCTTGTTACCATTATGTAGGATGCTTTAGCCATGTTCTTAGCATGATTAGCATGTTGTTAACATGTCATTAGCAAGATTTTAGCATAATTATCATGTTTTAAACATGATTAGCATTTCATTAGCATGTCATTAGCATAATAAGCATGTTGCTAACATGTTTTAACATGATTAGCATGTTGCTAGCATGATTAGCGTGTTGCTAGCCTCTCACTAGCATGATTTTAGCATGATTATCATGTTTTAACATGATTAACAGGTCATTAGCATAAGCATGCTAACATGTTTTAACATGATTAGTGTGATGCTAGTATGTTCTTAGCATTATTAGCATGTCACTAGTATGATTAGCATGTTACTAGCCTGTCATTAGCATGATTTTAACATGATTGTAGCATGGTTAGTATGTTGATAACATGTTTTTAACATGATTAGCAGGTTGCTAGCATGTCATTAGCATAAGTATGTTTCTGACATGTTTTTAACATGATTAGCATGTTGATAGCATGTCATTAGCATAAGCATGCTGCGAACATGTTTTAACATGATGAGTGTGTTGATAGTATGTTCTTAGCATTATTAGCATGTCACTAGCATGATTAGCATGTTACTAGCCTGTCACTAGCATGATTTTAACATGATTGTAGCATGTTTTTAACATGATTAGTATGTTGATAACATGTTTTTAGCATGATTAGCATGTTGCTAGCATGTCATTAGCATGATTTTAGCATAATTATCATGTTTTAACATGACTAGCAGGTTGCTAGCATCTCATTAGCATAATAAGTATGTTGTTAACATGTTTTTAACATGATTAGCATGTTGTTAGCATGTTCTTAACATGATTAACATGTTGATAGCATGTCATTAGCATAATAAGCATGTTGCTAACATGTTTTTAAGATGATTAGCGTGTTGCTAGCATGTCACTCACATGATTAGCCTGTTGCTAGTCTGTGATTAGCATGCTTTTAACATGATTATCATGTTTTTAGTATGATAAGCATGTTCTTAGCATGTTTTTAACATGATTAGCATTTTGCTAACATCTTAATAACATGTCATTAGCATGATTAGCATGTTGCTAGCATGTTAGTGTGAGGAAATTATCTTATTTACATGTTTATAGCATGAATAATATGTCCAAACGTTTTATAGCATGATTAAAAGTTGCTAACATGTTTTAAGCATGTTTAGCCTTTTTTAGCATGATTAGCAAGGTGCTAGCATGTTTTACCATGATTTAACATATAGCTAACTAATGTGAATGAAACAAATCTGTCTAGAAACCAGCTAAAACATTTTTTTTTTAGTTTTTTTAGTGGTTTCCTGCTGAAAAAAAAATAGACACCATCACAAAATGTGTAATGGTTTTACTGGTTATAATGGGACTTGTGTTGGTTTTAATAGAAACTGTAATGGACCCTGTTGGTCTCTACTGGTAATATGAAAAGCATAAGTCGTATCAGTTAGAAAAGATATAGCAACCTGAGTCAGAATAGTCTGAAGTTTAGTGGTTATAGCTTTAAAAGTCTAGGAGAAGATACACTTTAAAATTTAGTCTCAGAAGAAGAAAAGGTTGTTTAAATAGGGTTTCAGTAAGCTGGCTTTCTCAAGTCAACTTAATGAAACCTAATTGATGTGAAATACTGTGGTAAATCAAACTTGCCTCTCTCATGAATTGCCTGCAGCCACCACAGGGGGAAATGAAGTGCTCACACATATCACTAAAAGAGCAGAAGACACTTACAATCTCCAAATATGGCACTGGTTAGAAATGTTATGGTGGTAAATTCAGCCACTAGATGGCCTGCTGAATTCAGGGGAAATATACCTGGCAATAGCAATAGCTTTGAAATCCCGGTAGCCCTCTGATACAGCTTTAGAGATGGCAGTTCTCTCAGCGCAGATTCCCAAATTGAAGCAAGCATTTTCCACGTTGCAGCCTGATGTAAAAAAAAACAAAAAGTTTAAATGCCCAAGTATGTTCCATCACGCTGTGAACGCATGACAAATATTATGTAAGGTACATCTTGTACTCGTGCTTTGTGCCAGATGTCTATTGGCTGGTCTGGAAGGGGCCTGTCAGTTCAGGAGTTTTTATTTACTTTCTGTGATGGCATAAACCTCCTCTCTCGTGTCATTCTTGTGTTACTGGCGTGACAAACATTATGGCCATTAAACAACAAGTGCTGTTTCACTGCAGTTCAAGGCTGTGTCACCTGAACTGAAAGAACAATAATCAACTGAATTACTTAATGGGATTAAAGTGTTATCAGTAGATATGCACAGCATTAGCCTGTTCATACCAACAGAATTATGTATTGCATTTAAATACCATATTACCAGTTTTGGTCAGTGTTTTATAGTGTGCATTTTTAATAAATCAGCTGTTTTTTTTTTTTGTTTTTTTTTGTTTGTTTGTTTTTTAATATATGCTGAATAAGTGAAGTTCAATGAAATACAGTTTTGTATTTTGAAAACCTGGCATTTGCTCACAATCACAAAATTGTTTTTCCACCCACCTTATATTATTTACATCACTGAAGATTCAAAGAGCAATCTCAAAGTTTCTCAGAGGAATACAATATTTTTGCATTCTCTCATAATAGTTTCAGAAGCATTTGAAATATAATTTTTATCTTTCATCTCATTTTTGTCTAATCTATAATACCCATTTCAGTGTTTATAGATTACATATTGTGCATTTTAATAAATTCAGTTCAGGTGATAGCCAGTCATTATTCCTTAGGCCAAAAAAAATATTTTTTTCTAGACAAAATATATTTTACATATACGCTGTAAACAGTGAACTTAATAAAATACAGTTTTGAAACTGAAAATTTATTTTAATACATTTTAAAATATTCAAAGTATTTCATGGACATATGACATGTTAATGTATTTTCTTGGATTTAAATATATGGAGGGCAAAATATTTTTTAAATATTAACACATATATTTTAAACATTTAATTTTTAATTTTTTTTTTAAAAAACATACAAAAAATGGCCAAAAGTATACTGTATTGACATTAAAAAAATATTTACGTAAATATATTTTGAAACATTTTTGCAAATATATTTTTGGCCATTTTTTGTATATTTTTTTAGTGCTGCCAAATCGATTCATCGCAATTAATCGAATCCAAAATAAAAGTTTATGTTTACATAATATATGTGCATGTCCTGTTTATGTTTATATTTGTATTCATATTTATGTATGATTTATATTATATATAAATATAAATATATTTTACATTTATTTCTTAAATATAATCATGTATGTGTGTATATTTATATATGCATGTAAATATACACAGCACAGGCACATATGTCACGTAAACAGAAACTTTTATTTGGATGCAATTAATCGATTTGACAGCACTGATATTTTTTTAAAATATTCACAAATATATTTTCATTTTCTCTGCAAGAGAATGCAAAAGTTTTGTGCTGCCGTGAGATAATTGGTATTCACTCACAATCAAAAAAAAAGTTTTTCCACCAACCTTATATTATTTACATCACTTAAGATTTTAAGAGCAAACTCATAAAGAGAAAGTCATTCAAGCTCGTTTTTACTACTGAGGTGCAAGATGACACCAGTTGTGTTTGTATGAAAAGAGAGAGCGAGTCTGCAGTGTGATATGAGAGAAATAAAAATAGTGCCGGTTTCAGTGACCCGGATGAGCGGATTGACATACAGCATTGCCAATGAAGGCAGCAAAGATTAGGAAATATCTGACCGCTGAATGTTAAGATTGACCAGCTAGGTTTGAGAGCTGCATAATAAAGACTCATAAAGCATGTGTGTTAAGTCTCATTCATGTATCAGAAGTGTTAGCTGCTATTAGTCTTCCTTCTGCTGGCATGTAATGGTTTAACAAGCTTTTATGTGAATTTGCCTACATGTTTGCTGTGAGAGTGGCAACAAATTGAGCACACATTAGAGTTCAGCCTTCATATATTATTCATCAGTTCTGAGTTCACAAACACTCGACAGTAGTCAATGTTTCTTATGCAACCAGCACCAGGAACTGACTGTGAAATTGGTACAACTTAAAGTCTTTTACAGCACATGTCAGGCGTTCCCTCACCTGTGAAAACCGTCCCGTCGTGTGTCAGGAGTGCTGCCCCGACTCGAAACTTGCTGTAGGGGCAGTATGCGAATTTCCTGGCCTCGAGGGAATTCCGAATCAACTCTTTCATTCCTGACAAATGCTCATTCAACCCGTTAATAAGCTCACGTCTCATCTTTTGATCTCCCATGTTTCTGTGCTGTGTGTTCAGTGTTTCTGTGGCTCAACAGACTCGTCTGTGACTGTTTTTCCAGATCCGGCATCCAATCCCCTTTTCCCAGTTCTCCCACCTCCCTGACGTTCTGTGTTTGATGTGTGTGATGCTGTCATGCTACAAGGTTATGTAATTTCCAGTCAGAGTCGACTTAGCAACCTTTCCCTTAGCCACACCGAGAGACAGTGAGAATGAGGTATAAAGGTCAATGCACTATAATACAATGACATTCCCAACGGAATAACAACGAAAAAACGCTTCCTTCTCACAACAGACAGCTGGACATAAATAGGCAGACAGCACTGGTAAGCAGGGAAAATATTAGATTTATTTTTTTAGAATCTTCTGCCTTGAAATAATAATTAAAAAAAAAAAAAGAATAAAAAGGATTTAAATCAAGATGACCGTTTATGTTTGTTGGAATTTTCTTAAATCAAGACAAACTTGAGAAGCAAAATGACTTCAGATATTTATTTTTGTTAAGTATCTTGATTCAAGAATGTTTAGATATTTGTACTAGAAAAAATACAATCAAATCATTTTTGCAGTGTGACATCCAAAACCTTCTCTGCTCTTTCTTTCATTCATAAACTGAGCGTTCTTTTTTGAGAACGTAAAAGAATAAACCAAGTTTGAAACCTGGTACAGAAGAACAAAAGTTTGCTTCCCCCTTTTCAGAATCATTAAAAATGTTCATTATCTTACCAAAATAAGAGAGGTCATACAAAATGTTACATGTTATTGTTTATTTAGTACTGACCTAAATAAGATATTTCACATTAAATACATTTACATATAATCCACAAGAGAAATAATAGTTGAATTTATAAAAATGACCCTGTTCAACAGTTTAAATTCACTTGATTCTTAATTCTGTGTTGTTACCTGAATGATCCACAGCTGTGTTTTTTTTTTTTTTATTTGTTTGTTTTGTTTTTTGTTTAGTGATAGTTTCACACTGAGGACAACTGAGGGACTCATATGCAACTATTACAGAAGATTCAAACACTCACTGATGATCCAGAAGGAAAAACCATGCGTTAAGCTGGAGGGTGAAAACTTTTGGAATTTGAAGATCAGGGTAAATTGAACTTATTTTGTTTTCTGGGAAACATGTAAGTATCTTCTGTAGCCTCTGAAGGGCAGTGCTAAATGAAAAAAATATGATACTTAGGCAAAATTAAGAAAAATGTACATTCTGTTCAAAAGTTTTCACCCCCCCCCTCCTTCTGGGGCATCAGTGAGTGTTTCAACCTTCTGTAATAGTTGCATATGAGTCCCTCAGTTGTCCTCAGTGTGAAAAGATGGATCTCAAAATCATACTGTCATTATTGGAAAGGGTTCAAATACACAAAAATACTGAAAAACCAAAGAATTTGTGGGACCTGAAGGATTTTTCTGAAGAACAGCAGCAGTTTAACTGTTCAGGACAAACAAGGGACTCATGAAAAACTATCACTAAACTAAAAGACACAGCTGTGGATCATTCAGGAAACAACAAAATATTAAGAACAGGTCATTTTTATAAATTCAACTACTATTTTCTCTCGTGGACTATATGTAAAGCACGTCCTGATTTTGCTGAGTTAGATGTGTTCCTGAACAACACTTTAATCCGAAAATTTAATCTTGACCACATCCCTACACCTAAACCTAACCTTACCCATGAATAATCCCTAAAATCAGAGCAAATGATAGATGAATGACACTGATGTACAAACACCAACCACTGATTGTAAGCCTAAACTTCACAAAAACTATAAACTGTTTTTTCAAATCATGTTGTTCCAGAGTCAACAAAGATGTTGATCCAGGAACATGTCGTACTTGGTCAAATCAGGTTCTGCATATGTAAACATCTTTTATGTGATATGTCTTAATCAGGTCAGTACTAAATAAACAACAGCATGCATCTTGTATGATCCCTCTTATTATGGTAAAATAATTAACATTTTTAATGATTCTGATTAGGGGGATGCAAACTTTTGACCTCAACTGTATTTATCTTATCTAACAGACGCTGACTGCCGTACTCAGTATACCGGACCGTCTGGTGTCATTTCTGTGGTGTGGCAGTTCAACAACCTTTGACCAAAGAACATTCTAGCTGGTGTTGTCATTGTCGATTATCCAGTTGATCCAGGAGACGTAGTTGCGGACTTTGGTGTAGACTCCTGGGAAATACTTGTTGGCACAACTGATGCCCCAGGACACAATCCCCTCGAAATAACCATTACAGATGAGAGGTCCACCAGAGTCACCCTGCAGCCAAACAAAGCACAGCGTCACCACAGAATCTGTTTGTGTTATCAAAAAATGTATTTCGCATGCATATCGTCCTGTGTTTTGTGTTTCAGAGTAAAAATCCCTGCTGCTCGGATTCACCTGGCAGGAGTCTTTGCCGCCCAGCGGGGAGCCGGCGCACACCATGTTGTCTGTGATTCTGTAGTAGTAGTAGTATTGACACTGAGGGATGATCTGGACGTCCACAGCACGCAGGACAGGGGACAGGTAATAACTGTAGACCTGAGTGACGCCCCAGCCGCTCACCATGCAAATTGTGCCCCCTTGTAAAGGAGCGAGTGAAGTTGGCATCACAGCTGGCTGAATGTTGGCATTCAACTCTGCAGGCTTTTCCAGCTAATGCACAGATCCAACAATAAATGAAAATGAAATGCATTTTTAACTGTTCAGCATTGATAATAATCAGAAATGTTTCTTGAACAGCAAATCAGCATGTTAGGATGATTTCTGAATGAGTAATGATACTGAAAATTTAGTTTTGATCATATAAAACCAAAAACATATAATGTGAAACATTAAAGGTTTTAAAAAATGTAATGATATTTTACAATATGATTTTAACTATTTCAAAACAATGCCAATCCCAAAGCTTTGAATGGCCAAAAAATAAAATAAATAAATAAAATATAGCTGCAAGCAGCGATTACTTGGGTTCAAGTGCTTTAAGGCATTTAAGCACATATGCAAAAAGACATTATGTAGCTAGCCTTTTTTTTTTTTTTTTGCAAATCCAGGTCATTTACTTATAGAAATATTATGTTTTGTAATGTTTACGACTGTTAAAGCGCCAGCTGTGGCCTGCTCTCCATACAACTTTGCATGCTTGTCAGGAATCATCTGTCGCATGTGCTCACCAAGTTTCATAAAGTTTTGACTTTTCCTTTAGACTTTAAAGGATTTTGGGTAAATTTGGACAGACCCCTTTTCTAAACGACCCCGTTATAGTTAATTATAGTTGATAATTATTGACCTAGAGAGTCCAGAGAATTGTACTACAGTGTTTTTTTTCCAGAACCTAGGACTAGCTTGCAAAAGTAGGTTTTTTACATCTTCTCAATTATTTAACAAACAATTTGATTGACAGCAGTGGTTTTAGAGGCAAAGCTGTCCGGAATGACAAGTTCTGTCATATGATATGAAAATTGTGTGTATGTGCGAAAAACTGCACAATGCACAATCGTTTACAGCCTTGAAAAACGCAATATTGCACCCTAAATTTTTTACAGACCTTTGGGGCCTAAGTCAAACAGGCCCACGAGTTTAATTCCGATCGGCATCCGTTAACCTTGTCTAATAAATGCCCATGTTTTTTTGAGATACACAAATGTCCTTGTAGACAAGACCATGCTCAGTGATTTTCATGTTGATAATTATTGATAATTACAGCGCGTGGCCAAGTGGCCAAGCTCCACGATTTTTGTCCTGTGACCTCAGATTGATCTGTTACACAAGTGTCCTGAGTTTGGCAAAGATATCTCATTCCATTCAGGAGTATTTTATTAAAAGTGGCCCTGCCCCTTTCAAACGTTTTGAAGTTCCTTTTTTTGATAATTATTGATATTCACTCTCCAGAGAATCTTTCCACACTGCACTTGGTTGGTTTCGATTGGGCGAAAAACCTAGGACTAGTTGGCAAAAGTAGTTTTTGCAAAAAAAAAATAAATCCAGAAAATTTCGCCAATTGAGCATGAGCCTTCAACTGACAGTTTACGAATTATGAGCGATTTTGTACTTTTGATCGCTGTCGCACCCCTGTCAGGCCTGTCATTGGTGACGTTGTAGGTGGTGTGAGTACCACCATCCCTCCAAGTTTCAAGTCTCTATGTCTTACGGTTTGGTCTGCACGATCAGTTTTATGTGGAGATCGCTGATCCGTGACCATTCTCACAATTACAATACACACTTGAACCCCTAATATATAATCATTTTTTAGATAGACAGAAAAACAGACTTATTAACATTCATGCAATATTTATGTTTAATGCTTGATGGACTTACTTTCAAGAGCATAATGTCACTATCAAACGTCCTGTAATTGTACAAGTAATACACCAGAACTTTGGACACATTGAACACCTGCTCAACACCCTCTTTAATGGAGAGGTTATGTTCACCTAAAACCACTTTGATTAAATAGCTCCTGCAAACAGATTAGACAAAACCCAACAATATTACATCAGCAGAGTGACTACACTGACTATAGCATGCTTCAATAAAGGTGAATCCTGATTGAAATACTCACGGCCTCCAGCAGTGGGCAGCAGTAACCACCCACTGTGGGTGTATGAGCGTTCCTCCGCAGTAATGATAGTTGTTGTACTGGATAGAGGCCTGGTACTTTATGGAATAGGGCTCAACCTCCTGTCCTCCGATGATTCTCTGCTGCAGCGAGCCTGTCGGTGAGGAGAATAATGATAGAGCCAGATCTCGTATGCACTAAATAAACAAAACACCAGCAGCTCTCAGTAATGTCTGCAACTTCCTGTTAAATATGCATTATATTTAGATTAGACGCCCGTGAGTTACTCAAGTAATGCAGTGCTTTACCGTGAAGCACAGAGATGATGAGGAGCAAGGTGTATTCAAGGCATTTCTTCATGTTTGAGGGATCTTAAACACAGAGGACATTTAGAGGTCAAGAAACGAATACAGACGTGGAAAAGAAAACCATCACATTTTACATAATACATGCTCAAATACTGAGTGAATGAGTTTCCAACAACAGGTTACTCTGGTGAAAAAAAAAAAGTTAAAACTAAGCTAAAACTAAAACGTTTAGATGGTTTAGACTGTTTTAACCAGACGACCAGTCTAGACAAGCTGTGGTTTAGCAGCTTTAGTTATTTGTTTAATAATTAATAAAACTGTATTATAAAGAAAAACGAATTGAAAGAATAAGCATTGTCATTAATCAATTACTGTTACTATTAGGATGTATTAAATGTATCATTTTCGTCAATTTATTTTTGTAACATTGTAACTATACACATATATGACTTTTGATTCATCATAGAATCCTGAGAAATAATGTAAAAAAATAATAAGGTAAGGTTTCCACAAAAATATGAAGCGGTGCAACTGTTTTCAACGTAATCATAAATGTTTCTTGAGCAGCAAACCAGCATATTCGAATGATTTCTGAAGAGACATGTGACACTGAAGACTGCTGAAAATTGAGCTTTGCATCACAGAAATTAATTACACTTTACAATATATTACAATAGAAACTAGACCATTTAAATTGTAATAATATTTCACAATATTACTGTTTTTAATGTATTTTTAAACAAATAAATGCAGACTTGGGGAGTCTTCTTTTGCATAAAAAACATTTTTTTTTTTTTTATAAATAATACGTGATAATATAATACCAGTGTGACATTTATGATGTTTTCTAACCAAAACATAAATGGACAGCATAAAAACTCACCCTGAGCATCAAAAGCTCAATCTTGAGCAGCTAAATCCCACTAACTTCCTCCTGCACTAACTTAGCTGTGATATTGTCTTTGCTTTTATAGTGTAACCACATCTGTCCCTTAGGTTTTATGGTCCTGTTTGTACGCTAACTCTTCACGGGAACAAAAACAATAACACGCCATGGCTCGGGCTGACCCAAAAGCTCTCAATATCTGTGATCGCCTCCTCTTGTTTGAAGCTATCACGTCTAAGACCTTGTCTTTGATTCATACGCACTGTGCTGCTCTCTACGGGGAAATCAAATACCTATAGACTCTGTCATTTGACAAAACGGTTTGTCAGAGAATAGAATATCGGGTGACGGTGCAATTGGGTGGAAAGGGCAATGGGGTGGTGGTAACCAAAGCAGCTGCGAACAAGGTCTTTCCAATATCCCTTGACTGGATAAATGCACGTCTGTATCCTCAGGGGAGAGCTCCACCCTGAATCTGTATTCTCAGAGCGCCTGTAAGATTTGTTTAGAAAAATAATGTCGATTTCTCTCCTCTCATTGTTTGCAAATCAAATGAGAGACCAAATATGAAATTCTTATTATTGGTGCTACATTGTCTGGATTGTATGTAACTCTAACGTAATCTGTTCAGGGAGTCCAGCCAGAGCATGTTATTGTGATTCTCTTTTCCTTGACGTGGGGAGAAACAGAAACATGGTGTGTATTTCTGAAACAAAATGCTCTTGTGGGGGACGAAGGGAAGGTAAACGTGTGGTACTAAACCCTAAATCAAACTGAATGGACAAAATGTTTGGATGTGGGGTTTACGAAGGTTTACATTTCAGGTGCAGTCACGTTAGCGAAATTTCATAAACATTCTGTCTATTGTCAGTAGTGTAGCAAATATGAAGCTCACATAAACATATGTGACCAACTTGGGCCCATTGCGAAATCTGCGTAGGGAAATATTTCACCGTCATGCAATCGTATGGATTCCTGATAAAATGACTGGAAAATTCACAGAACAACAGTAAATGTAACCACATCTTCAGAGTCGCATAAGTAGACTGGAAGGCAAGTCAGCAGTTAAGAAATTATGAATGCATGAATCTCAAATCTTGATGAATTTTCACATCAGGATAAACAGAAAGACAGAAGTTGGACTAGATAGATTATTTACAAATTGTAGTCCGTTACTGATTACAGATTATCTGCATGGTGAAATCTTGGTTACATTTGTATGCACATTTGACATTGTGCATATAGTCAAAGCTACTATAAATGATATGATACAGAAAAATTTAAATGATAAAAAAGAATTAGGGAGAATCAGTAAATTATGAATGATTTACTGCCATTGTGTGAATATGTAATCACCTAATCCATAAAAAGTAACTGTAATCTGATTATGAGCATGTAAAAATGTAATACACTCTGATTATGAGTACTTGATTTTTGGAATATGATTACATAATCCAGATTACATGCAACTCTGGATACTCGTTATTATAAAGGGTTAATACAATTTGTGCAGGCTACAGTGGAAAAAAAACAAACAAAAAAAAAGCATTGCAATTGTCTTTTATTTATCTTTTCATTGTCTATATTCTCTAGGTTGCATATTAGTGTAGTATAAGTTGTGTTTGGCAGTGGTTAGTACGAGACCTGGGTGAAATGAGGGATTTGTCTGATATCCCCTAGTAAAAAAGTAATAGATTTAAAATGCATTTATTTTATACTAAGTATAGTTCAAATCTATTAACACATTTACTGACATATCGCTCAAGACTTACTGATATACAAATAGTAATTAAACTTTATCTGGGAGTACTACTTGTGCACAATGCACATGTCTTAATATTAAGCCTAAAATATGTTTTAATGTCACTATTGATGAGGATTGTATGCTCATTAAATAATATCAGTCTTTAAATGCAAAATATTTAAAGTGTATACTTACAATAGTTCCACTTCAGCACAATAAAATATACTTAAGCATATCTTAAGTATATTAAGTTGGACTTCAGCACTATTTCCGCACAATTAATTTTTGTTCCAATGTATCAGACTTTAAATATAGCAGTTTAGTATACTAAGTGTACAGTTGCAGAGTATTTTTATTAAGTACATAATATGTAAATGTATTTGTAGTGTACTTAGCATGAAATAAATGTATTTTAAATACATTTTATGTTTATTTTTCACTAACGTCCAAAACGGACAAATCATAGAAGCTCATTTGGCAGGAGTGTGTGTACCTTAATACTCCAGTTGTTTGGTATTTTAAGAACGACAGTCATCAAGATCATGGATGCACATGCAAAGCATGGCAAAAACTGAAAGTGAATGATAGGGACCATCAAACACATGTGACAGAAACTGACAGCAAACCTCATTATTCACCTTGAAGACACTGAATCCACAAAAAACTGACCACACTGAGAACTGAGAACTTCATGAAGCCGACATTCGTGCTGCTAAAATTTAAGCACTAAGCACCGAACCACTGTGGACAGTTTTGGAGAAAAGATTCCCTCCAACATCTCTGAAACAACTGGCAGAAGATGTCATTTAGCCGGAGACTACTTAAATCTTGTATGAATCTGTATTAAAGGCTTCCACTTTGGAAATAAAATGCTTATTAATGAAATATTGCCTATTTCCCAGGTGTTCACATGATTTTGTCTAACTCGTGTAAATGTTAGGCATTGCTAAGCAGTTATAATTGTTAGTCAGGGTGATAATGGACGTACTGCAACACATTAGCATTTTTAACACGGGAAGGACTAATTTTCACATACAGAGTCAGGGAGACTTACCAGATGTGTTTGAACTTGTTTGAGTACATGTCCATTACTCTCAAGCGATCCAGTGAGAACACATTATGTGTTATGAGAAGGTCGGAGAGGGCAGCACTGCTGAAAGCCCAGCTTGTTCAGTTGAATCAAACATTGTGTGATTCATAGCACCCCATGAACACTGAAATCAGAACTATGGAAACCTGAGGAAGAGTGTTGATGTGATTTCCTCACCGTATGTGGAGGGGTTTGCTAGATATAGTCTAGCCGACAGTCAGTACCGCTTTACACGCTCACATTAGCCATGGTCATGCTGCTGTTTCTGGTGCTGCTGAAACTCATCCCAGCCAACTGTGAGTATACTGAATCATATCAGGAGCCGAACTTAGTTTTAGCTTTCCAACGAGGCAGTGTATTGACTTCTACAGTATTTAAGCTTTACTTTTATTCAGTGTTTAGTTCAATGGCAGGATGCTCATTTTTGTCTTGAAATAAATACAGATTTGTTACAATGAGCACGTTCTAAATTTATTTGTGCAGAAGTAGTGCTGAAGTCCAACTAAAGATATACTTAAGTATATTTGATTGTGCTAAAATGGAATTATTGCAAGTTACACTTTAAATATCTTGCATTTAAAGACTGTTATTATTTAAAGATCATACAGTCATCATCAACAGTGACATTAAAACACATTTTAGGCTTAATATTAAGAAATGTGCATTGTGCACAAGTAGTACTTCAAGTAAAGTTTCATTACAATTTTTATATCAGGAAGTGATCAAGCGATATGTCAGTAAATATGTTCATAGATTTAAACTTAGTATAAAATAAATATATTTAAAATATATTACTTTTTTAGTAGGGTACAGGGGGCATAAGGTAAAAATGTCAGAATGATGCGACTGTTCTCATGTCATAATGAAAAAATCATGAAACTACTGAAAAGAATACATTATTAAGTAGTTTGGGACAATATTTTATTATTATCTCCAAAGATGCAAACTTAAAAAATGTATAATATATAATAGGCTCTATATAATTATATTATCAAAATATCAGATAATTTGTCCCTTTTTATATATAAATATCAGACATTTTAAGACAATTATTTAAAATAGAAAATTTTGGATATTAAGGATTTTTTTTTGTACAAGAAATATAGCAATTAGTAATTTCTTACACAACATTGTAGAAATGTTCTAAAAGTTATTCTTAACCTTATGAAGCCAACATGAATATGAACTGAGCACAGCTAGATTTTGTGAAGATTTTTTTTTTTTTTTTTTTTTTTTTTTTTATCATTAGCATTCTTGACATAGTTGCTACGCAATTTATGCAACTTATCAGTTACTGATTACATAAATCATTCAAGTGTCATAAGTCACAAACAACTGCTGGATACCGCCATTGTCAGATCTTAACCCATCTTAACCCGTATCTCCTTCAAATGAAACATGACCTTTATCTAACAGGGATACACAGGGAGTCGAGATTGATTTTGTCAGCTGTCACTTCAGACTCAATGTAAATGAGATTTGAGGTTTATTTCATTGTCCTTTCACTGCCACCTTGAGTTCTGAGCCATTTTAAATGTTTGTTATAATGTTCTCCAGGTCTGGACTTTGTTCAGGGGCGTATCGTTGGCGGATATACCCCCTCGCCAAATTCAATCAAGTACATCGTGTCGTTGCAGACCTCGAAGGGGCAGCACTTCTGTGGCGGATCTCTGGTCCATAAATACTGGGTGCTTACAGCCGCCCATTGCAATATCGGGTGTGTGATTTTTCACCTTTTCTTTAAACACATTCTCTGCCTAACAGGCTGTTTATGAGACTTACATGATATACAGAACACCAGCAGACCTGATGGCCAAGTCCGTGGGTGAGTGGAAAGCCAGAGTAAAGCAGACACGCACACAGGACGCACGCTAACCTTGACCCGTCATCACCGTGTGGGATTTAATGAATGCTGGCTTATCTGCTGCTTGGCACGAATGAGGCTGCTAACAGCGAGAAATACTGTCATTCAACTCATGTCCTCTACAAAGAGTCACTGAATATAACAAGTGATGTTGAGAAAACAGATATCAAGCTTAGGATTTGAACAAATTTCTTCATATATTTATATAGCTTTGAAGTAGATAGTTTTCCCATAGGGTCTTGACAGTACTTTTGCTTGTCTTTAAGGATGGATCAGATGATGGTGGTGGCTGGAGACTATACTTTAGGTGCTTATGAGGGGACAGAGCAGTACTCCAAGCCTCTGTTGCTTTTTCCACACCCTCAGTACAACAGGAGCACCAATAATGCAGATATAATGCTCATAAAGGTACGGCACTCTGGTTCTTTGCCCCTTTTTTAGTTATACTGTACATTCTCTCACTTAAGAATGATATATTCAGTATTGATATTATTATTGTTATTATGAAAGATATATAAAAAAGTAGTTATTGCATGCTTAAATCTGGTCACTTACGGTATTTACTGCATCAGTTATGACCAATGTTTGGGAAAGTTACTTTTATGCGTTACAATATTGTGTTACTCCATGATAAAGTAACTAGTTGCATTACTTAGTTACTTTTTATTGAAAGTAATGTGTTACATTGCTTATTTATTTTTAATAACAACAAACCCAAAAGCTATATTTTGTCAGCTGAAAGGCCCTTTCACACCAAAAGTGAAATAAATAAGCCTCAGCATGAAGAAAGTGCTTCTGTCTATGCACTTCACTACCGATTTCTCTTTACACAGGGACCTGTTGAGATGTCAATGAATAAATGGAAAAACAAAGCAACTTGCATTACGAGTTTAAAAAAGCAACTCACTGTAAATTTAAAAGAAATGCATTACTTTACTAGTTACTTTAAAAAAGTAATCTGATTATGTAACTTGAGTTTCTTGTAATGTGTTACCCCAACACTGATTATGGCAATCTAACATTATCCAACTGTAAAGAAAAAAAAATGCATTGCAATATTTAAAAGACATTAAGTCCTGATCATCCTATAAAAATTTATTTTACCGACTGGCTATGCATTATCCCTTACATAATTAGTCCTTTCTGAACTTGTCGGTTAACCTATCAGAGTCAAATATTCAAATTATATAACATTTAGCTCCAGTTCTT
Source organism: Labeo rohita (assembly GCF_022985175.1). Taxonomy (NCBI): domain Eukaryota; kingdom Metazoa; phylum Chordata; class Actinopteri; order Cypriniformes; family Cyprinidae; genus Labeo; species Labeo rohita. The sequence continues at coordinate 1,165,761 of NC_066879.1, forward strand.
GAATTTGATTGGTTAAGCTTTGCTTGTATTAGACCAACAGTGCTGGAACTTGACATTATTGAGTCACTGACTGAGGCTGCATCTAAAATTGCATACTCTTTAAGTTAGTACTTCTTTTGAACAAGTAACACTATCATAAGAAAAAAAACATGAATGTGTGTAATATGATTATCTGTACTTACTACACTCTTCATGTTTTCAGTGTCAAATTATCTCTGTTGTGCTTCCCTTCCCTTCACAAATCCTCTCCCATGGCCTCATGGGATAATAAAAAGTGTCCACTGAATGCACACAAGTAGTAGGCGAGTAGTTTCGCTTCCTGATAAATACAGTGAATCTGGGCATACTTCTTGGCTCACATATTGTTTTTCACCCGCTATATAGTAGGGAAATATGGATGCAGCCTGAGTCTTGAATTATTGAATCATTTATTCAACAGCTTTGTTCAAAATTTGTTCTGTTCAAAATGTGTGTGACTGGCTGCACCTAAAATATGCCTACATCTCTACTAAAAAGTTGTGTTTTCAGTATTAAAACTACCCAGATGACCTACTACTTTTGTGGACATTATGAAGTGTGCATCCAATGGACACTTCAATATCCCATAAGACCACAGGATAGGATTTGTAAATGGCAGTGAAGCAATGCAACTCATGCTGTAGATCTCTAGATGAATGTAGTACATCTGGATTTAATACACACATATAGAACCTGATTTAATAGTCATTAATCATTTATTCAAAAGAAGTACCTACTCAGAGAGTATGCGATATCCTTCAAAAATGAGTCATTGAATGATTCATTCAACAGATTTGTTCAAAATTACTGTTTCTGTCTAAAATGAGTCATTGAATCATTCATTCATTCAATTTGTTTAAAACACTGATTCATTCAGCACGAAATGCCACTATTGTGTGTTTTATTCGGAAACATGGTAGATTCTGCTTTTAACAAGATTTTCTTTGACAGATCAAAAATACATGAACAATTGGCAATATTACACTGAAAAAAAAAATGGTGTCAAAACAATTTGCACTCAGAAATTGCAGCTACACCTTAGTTTGGGGACCAATTCTCACAATTTACTAACTATTAACTACGACTTTTGCCTCAAACTCCTAGTTTCCTGCTTTTATAACAGTACAGTTAGAAAGCTGTTAAATTTAGATATAGGATTAAGGAATCTAAAATATGGTCATGCAGAATTTATGTGCTTTATAAGTACTAATAAACACCCAATATGATAGTAATATGCATACTACACTCTTAAAAATAAAGGTGCATTTTTGGTTCCACAAAGAACCATTCAGTCAAAGGTTCTTTAAAGAACCATCTCTTTCTTACTTTTTTATAATCTGAAGAACCTTCTTTCACCACAAAGAACCTACTGTGAAACAGTTCTTCAGATGTTAACCGTTCTTTATGAAACAATAGACAAAAAAGGTTCTTCTATGGCATCGTGAAGCAGAAAGACTGAAAGAGTATTTTCTTCTAAAACATACTCTAATTATCTTTTATTTGCTACTCCTAAAATGTAACTTACTTAAAGGGGTCATCAGATTCCCATTTTACACAAGTTGATTTGATTCCTTAGGGTCTTACTGAAAAGTCTATAATATACTTTGGTTAAAAATTCTCAATGGTTGTGTAAAACAACACCCTTTTTACCTTGTCAAAATCAGCTCTGCAAAAATCATCCCATTCTGAGCGGTTGTTCCTTTAAATGCTAATGAGCTCTGCTCGCCCCGCCCCTCTCTTCTCTCTGCTGCACTGAGAGATTGTTTACTTTAGCCGCATTTAACGTGTTTAGCTGTGAAACTTGCTAACTAGCACGTTATTAGGAAAGGTGATTGCAGAGGTTCAAAAAAACCCTTATACTCACTTCTGCTGTAAGTGAAGCTGAATCACGAATGATTTGCGCGAACATAGACGGATATATGTAGATCGGGAGGCGCATTCCATTCACAAACAAACGTAATCCACTGCATCTTCAGCGGCTCAGATGTCGGGAGTAAATGACGACCACTATGTTCATTATTACATCCAGCAACACAACACCTCAATCGCTCAATCGGAGATATTCTTGTCTAACTTACATCCCTGCTTGTGCATCGAAACAATGGAGGTCGGACTGTTACAGCTGATCTAAGGTAAGACGCTCATGTCAATCAACTATCATGGGAGCGGCCTCTGTCATGTGACGCCACAACGACTCTCTCTCATCTGAGAATGACTCGATTTGAAAAAGGGGATATTATTTTTACAGATTAATCAAAAACCACTGCATGGACTTTTGTCATAATAGGGTAGATGTGCACATACACTGCCAACACACATTAATGTTTAAACAACATGTCAAAGTGAACTTTGCATCCGATGACCCCTTTAATATTGAGTTTGATATGACAGTTAGATGATAAGTTGTGCTTTTATACCAACCCTGACCTGTCTCTGGCTGTGGTTTCTTTCAGCTTAGTGCGCCTGTGGAGCTGAACAGGTACGTGTCCCTCGCCCCACTCCCCAAACAGAACACAGGGCTGCTGGCGGGCAGGATGTGCCGTGTGTCTGGATGGGGCTCCACCAGCCACAGCGGAGGTCTGACGCCCCTCACCCTGCGTACGGTCAAACTCCCCATCGTCTCCACCTCCAGGTGCAACAGCAGCAGCTCCTTTAATGGAAACATCACAGCAAACATGATCTGCGCGGGGTCCAGCATGGGAGGAAAAGACGCGTGTAAGGTACTGTGATTAAACACTCCATTCTCCAAGATTCAAATGCAAGATTCAGGATGTTGGCGTTCTGCTGTTCCAGGGAGACTCCGGAGGGCCGCTGGTGTGTGATGGACGGGTCTACGGCCTGGTCTCTTGGGGAAATGGCTGTGGGGATCCTAGGTTTCCGGGGGTTTACACGGCCGTGTCCAGGTTCCGTAGGTGGATTGACCAGACCATATACAGCCCGTATTCACGATGCCTTAAGTCAGCTGGTCTTTTCAGCAGGGAAGACTAAATTTCTATGTGAATGCCTCTTAAGCTCTAAAGTAATGTGATTAATGTGCACGATGTCTGACAGTGATGTTGTGGAGACTGTTCACTACTGTACATGTTTTCATATCAGTTTGCAGCTAGATGTTGTGCATAGTTATAATAATAAACAGTCTCCCTTTTTAATTGCACATATATATACAAGGGAAATACCCCAGAAGGTTTCACTGTAGCATATTAAATACAGACAAACTGCCTTTGTTTAGTTCAATTGATGAGACCGGGTAGCCATACAAAGATTTGACGTTGTACTGTACTTGCAACAATGGATGTTTGCACATGTAATAGGACTGGGTGTGTCTGCAATTACTCTTCTCTGAAGGTGGCATCAGTTCCAGGAGCTTTTGGTTTCACTGCCTGCACATGACACCACGTGTAAGATGATCGCCGCACGAACTACACACAATGATTCGCCAAAGTTTATGTGTGTATCATATGAATGCATCCCAAAAGTTTGTTTGATAATAATAACTTTAATGTATCTGGGGCATCACTCATTACTTACATAATTAAAAACAATGGGTAACATTAAGCATAAAGGTTAAACCAACCAACAATGCAGGTCATTTGGGAATAGTGATGTTTTTGAGGAGGTCTGCTAACATGTTTGGCTGTAAAGGAGTAATCTGATGGATCTCTGAATAGAGTTTCATGGGAAATAAATCACAGAACAGCGTGTTCCCACAGGGAAAGTATTGTGAATGAATATGCCACACAAAAATGAGTCAATACTAAAGGACAATGCTAATTTCACGCGCCAAGACAAGTAAAACTTGTGACTGCCGTGATACTTACTGTAAATAACTTTCATTAGGCTGGCCATGACTCATTTTATTATCTGTATTTAACATCTTGATGTGGTTATTGAGTTCAGGGTCAGCAGGGAGAAACAATAGCAAATGATGTTGTGCAAATGCAAATGCTAAACCATTACCTAACTTGATGTTACTTTTACAAAATGCTTGACTGAATTCAAAATTCAGAGACAATATGAGCAGAAAGTAATTTTAAAAGTAACACATTACAGAATTGCAAAACTTCCTTAAAAAAGTAACTAATTGCATTCTTTAGTTACTTTTATGGAATGTTATGCTTTGTTACGTTTGCATTAATTTTTCTCATCAGGCATTGGTGTTGCCTTTTTTGTTTTTAATATAAAATAAAAAGTAATGTGTTACTTTACTCATCACCTGAAAAGAGTAATCTGATTACATACAGATGTGGCCATTAAGAATGCACGTCACATGGAAAGGGATCTCAAGCTCAGAAACGCGTGAGAACTACATTTTTAAAGTATATTACATACAGCTGAAAGAAATAAAATATTAATGATCCAGTTCTGAATGTTTTTTGCATGCTTGTCATGAAGTTTGAACATTACTGTTGCACTTACACTACCGCTCAAAAGTTTGGGATCAGTAAAATTTGTAATGTATTTTAAATAAGTTTCTAATGCGCATCAAGGCTGCGTTTATTTGATCAAAAATACAGAAAAAAGCTATATTGTGAAATATTATAATGATGTAAAACAACGTTCTTCTATTTTAATATACTTTAAAAATTGAATTTATTTCTGTGATCAAAGCTGAATTTTTCAGAATCATTACTCCAGTATTCAGTGTCACACGATCCTTCAGAAATCATTCTAATATACTGATTTATTATCAGTGTTAGAAACAGTGCTGCTTAACATTTTTTTTTTTTTTTGGAACCTGTGCTACTTTTTTTTCCAGATTCTTGAATCAATAAAAAGTTAAAAAGAACAGCATTTATTTAAAATAGATATCTTTTCTAACAATATACACTACTGGGGTCTGTAAATTTTTATTCTTTCTTTTTTTGAAAGAAATTAATACTTTTATTCACCAAGGATGTGTTAAATTGATAAAAAGTGACAGCATAGATTTACATTGTTCGAAAATATTTATATTTTGAATAAATGCTGTTCTTTTTAACATGTTATTCATCAAAGAATCCTGAAAAAAATATCACAGGTTCCAAAAAAATATTTGTCAGCACAACTGTTTTCAACATTGATAATTCTAATAATAAATCAGCATATTAGAATGATTTCTGAAGGATCATGTGACACTTAAGACTGGAGTAACAGCTGATAAAAATTCAGCTTTGCATCACAGGAATAAATTGTATTTTACAGTATATTAAAATAAAAAACATTAGTTTATATTGTAATAACATTTTGCCGTTATTGTTTTTTTCTGTATTTTGGATCAAATAAATGCAGTCTTGATGAGCATAAGAGACGTCTTTACAAAACATTACAAGTCTTATGGATCCCAAACTTTTGAGTGACAGTGTATGCATTACTCCCCTACACTGCATATAAAAGATATATAAGCATTTTTTGTAGGCCAGCCCTTTTTGACCAGGAACACCACAAGTGTATCAATGTGGGGGGAAACAATCCCCAAAAAGTACAAAAATCCAATATTTGGAGATTTAGTTCAATGTGCAAACCTTATCTAGCATTTCAAGGAAGTGAAAATCCCTCTTGGTCAAAATGACTAGAACACAACATGAGAGCTAAAAGAGAAGATGAAATGCATTGCATATCTTTGCATTCTCTCAGAAGCAGCTGTAGTCTGTCAACACATGAGCTCATCTTCATTATTCGTCCCAATATTAAACTGTCTAAAGCCTAAGCATTCAAATGACCTCTCTCAAAAGAAACAGGCATCAACCGTGTTTTTAGCAAACCAAGACGAAACTCAACCGGCTCTGCGCGTTTCCCATTTCAGCTATTCAGATCAGATAGAACAGAACAAAATGGCCTCTCATTCACAGATGGGAGGAAGCAGTGCATCTCGCTTCCATCCCGCTCGATTCTGCAGCCGAGTGACGGTGTCTGCTGCTCGATCCTGGAAAGGTTATGAATGTGCCTGGTGCAGAAGATTACGCTCTCCAAATCTTGGACAGAGGAGCAAACCCCCTCAGCTCATATATCCAGATTGTGCCAGTGTGAGTTCAGCATCACTCCAGCTTCTGATATTACGAAATGAAAACCTATTCACAGAGGGGGAAAAACATCCCATATTGCGTTCTCTTGTGATTTACAGGCGTGTTTTAATATCTTATTCTGTTTGGTTGGGTTTTAACTGAAAAAGCATGTAATAAGGGTAAAATAACCGAATAAAATAAGAGATTGGCTCTTTCTACAACTAAGATATGAGGTCTCACAAAATGTAGATGCCTCTCCATTTTATTAAACTGAGTCAGTCCTTACGTAATTTACACAGTCATGTGTCTTAACCCTTCAACTGTTTTCTGAAATTGCATTTTGGTAGCAGATTAAAGTGTTCATTTAGTTCATTTATTTGTCAAATTCACATATGTGACCCTGGACCACAAAACCAGTCATAAGGGTCAATATTTTTAATCCATTGATGTATGGTTTGTTATGATAGGACAATATTTGGCTGAGATACAACAGTTTAAAAAATCTGAAATCTGAGGGTGCAAAAAAAATCAAAATATTGAGAAAATCGCCTTGCTAAAAATGAAGTTCTTATCAATGCATATTACTAATCAAAAATTAAGTTTTAATATATATAAGGTAGGAAATTTACAAACTATCTTTATGGACCTAATGCTTTTTGGCATAAAAGAAAAATCAATAGTTTTGATTATGATAAATATATTGCTGGCTATTGCTACAAATATACCCATGCTACTTAAGACTTTTGGTTTTGTGGTCCAGGGTCACATATGTCCAGTTTGGGTCTTGGATCGTCTACAAATGAGCAAACGTAGTGACACAGGTGTATTACATAAGAGAGACATCCAAAATGTGCAGTACTTCAAAACAATAAAGCATCAGCTTGTTATTGAAAAGAGTTTGAAAAAGTTAAATGTAAATATTAATAATAATTCAGTCCCTTAGATGTGTATTATATACTATAACAGCATTAGTATATTCAATTTTTATAATCTTAACTAAAATTTATCTTTCATGGTATTACAATCTTTTTACCCAGTTAATTGTTCAAAAATTAAGTTAATAATAATAGTAGTAATAGTAATAATGTTTTAATAATAATAATTTTATGCTAAAATGTGTATATTAAATAATTCAGTCCCTTAGATGTGTATTATATACTATAACAGCATTAGTATATTCACTAACTAAAATGTATCTTTCATGGTCTACAATCTTATGTTAATTGTTCAAAAATTAAGTTAATAATAATAGTAGTAATAGTAGTAATTAATAATAATAATTTTATCCTTTTTAAATTACATTTTAATAGATTTTGTTTGTTTTATCTTAAGGTTAAGGTAGTTTTACTAAGGTTAAATTCAAGTTTTACTTGAAAATGTGTTTGAAGACTTTATAATGATTTTGTACACTCAAGGTGTGGGAGAAAATGTTTCAGTGCTTAAATTTGTATATTAATAATAATTCAGTCCCTTAGATGTGTATTATATACTATAACAGCATTAGTATATTCACCAAGTAAAATTGATCTTTTATGGTTTCCAATTTTATGTTAATAGTTCAAAAATGAAAAGTTATTAATAGTAGTCGTAATAATATTAATATTAATAATAATTATTAATAATAATAATAACTTAATCCTTTTAAAATTACATTTTAATAGATTTCGTTTGTTTTATCTTAAGGTTAAGGTAGTTTTACTAAGGTTAAATTCAAGTTTTACTTGAAAATAATATGTTTGAAGACTTTATAATGATTTTGTACACTCAAGAAAATGCTTCAGTGCTTAAATGTGTATATTAATAATAATTCAGTCCCTTAGATGTGTATTATATAGTATAATGGCATTAGTATATTCACCAACAAAAATGTATCTTTCATGGTTTCCAATCTTATGTTAATAGTTCAAAAGTGAAAAGTTAATAGTAGTAGTAGTACATTTTAATAGATTTTGTTTTGTCTTACAGTTAAGGTACTAAGGTACTAAGGTACTTTTACTAAGGTTAAATTCAAGTTTTACTTGAAAATGATATGTTTTAGGTGTGGAGAAAGGCTTTCAGTACTTGATGGCTACACCACATGGCATTTTTAAGGTCGTTAAATCAGAAATTTTGTGTGAAACGTTACAAGCGTTGTCTGAAAATGTGTGACGTGAACGTGGATACAAATATTGCGTGTTTAACAGATTGCAAACTATAATTAAAAAATAAAAGATTTATCATCTCGGACATCTTTATATGTCAATGCCACACGGAAGCATTGTGTTCCACGTACAAATAGCTTGGAAATTTCCCAAGATTAATATTGGCGATAGCTGCACTGAAAGAGCTGGAGAGGAAGCCCGCGCCTCAGTGACGTTCATTCTCCATCAGGGATCTTTGTTTTGCATCGCTTCCCAATTTGCATTTGTTTCTCAGGTTTTCCATACGCCGCCGAAAAGCCCCGAGAGCGCAAAGGCGCATTCCTGAGCCAGCGTTCGTTCGCGTCTCCAGCATTCCAGCGTTGGGAAATTGGGAATAATCGGAGCGGGCGCGCAGTGAGCGAAGGAAATTACATGCATTCGCGCCGCGTCCTCGACATCCACTCGCGGAGACACGTGCGGTAGAGAGGTAAACAGCCCATAGATTCGCTCGACGAATTTCAACTCGCGCCATCGATTCGACAGCACATACAGTACAGCCGCTGTCAGTCCATACAGCATGTCGGATGTATTACCGTATAACGAGGACAAAATGACTCATTATGGCAACGACGGGGACGAGGAACACCTTTCCTTCACCTGCCGCCTCCAAGACACCAACAACTTTTTCGGTGGCAACCAGAATAAACGACCACCGAAGCTCGGGCAGATCGGGAGAAGCAAAAGAGGTAACGGGCAAAGCCTTTGTTTATTACGCGAACAAAAGGAGTCGGTTGTTGACGGGCGCAGATGATGAGATTCCATGTTGTGCTTTTACGCACGAAGATAACGCGCGTCGAACGATTTCGCATGCGATGCGTTTGTTTTTTCCGGGCTTTCAGCTCACGCCGTATGCTTTGCGCTTGTCGATTATTATACAGTGATGTGTTGCGCCATTTGTGCTGTGTTAAAATTCATGGCAACATGGAATCTCCATCTTTGTGCCAGTGCGTAGAGAGACAATAGAGGATGTGCGAGTTGCTCTCTCTCTCATTGTGTCTGTGTTCATTTGACAGTCATTGAGGAAGACAACGATGGCGAAGCACTGGACAAGAGCACAGAGAAGTCCTCGTCGGCGTGAGCGCACCCAAAGACTCTTAACCTCTCTGATGTGTATATCCAAAGACGTTGTGAAGAGGCACTCTCTCCCATCTGGCGACAAGCACTCCACGCATTCTCCTCTCGATCTCCCAAACTCCATCGTCCAGGGTTTACAGCGGCGGACCGGCTGAAGCGGCGGTCCGGAAGAGCGGCCCAGGGGCTTGAAGGAATACTGTGTTTTCCAAACTATACTCCGAGATATGTGCAATGACAGGGTCCGGTCTCCCGAAAGAGACCGGACTCTCCTTTCTTTATTTTTTTGTTGGTTCTAATGAAGCAATTCGATAAACTGAGCAAATCATACCATTAACATCAAACCAGTATCTTCCCGCTTAACCCAGTAGCCTACTGGTGGTGTTAATGGTATACTAGCAATGTCAAGCTTTTCTTCCAAAGCGGCCCCGCAAAGGGATTCCGCTATGTATGTAAAAAAGAAAAACCGAGCTATTTATTAAATCTTTGGATACATATTTTGCAGTGTTGAAGGTTGAGCAACCGTTTTATATGGAAACGACGACGAGAAGTGACTTTTGCTTTGGATAAATGTTTTGTATGTAGCTTAAACTGTGATTCTCGTGATCTGCTTCGTTTCATTTCATTCATTCGATGTTGGATCTGGAATGTCAGTTTTACGGACAGTAACCTTACTATTGTAAAGCATATTTACTGTAGATGTGCCAAATTTATCCTGACAGAAACATATATCGCTGTGCAAGTGCACAGGTTTATTAATATTCGGTGGTCATGTTTACAGGGCTCTTTCATACTACTTGTGATGTATTCTAGTCATGCATGACGAACCTCAAGACCTCAAGAACGTCTTCTTGAATATACTACGTATTTATCTCACAGAACATTTCTACAGAGTATCTGTTATAATAAAGATTTTGAGAAACAGAGACGACGCTCTTTTTTTTTCTCTCTTCCCCTGACACATCTCTAACGCTCCGTTTAGCCCGGTTAAATCTGCGCGCGTGCTCGAATCCAGGGGACGTGACATTTCCGCCTCTGCCACGAGCTTTAAATGATTCATGGTTTGGGACGAGCGTTGTCAAAGCGCACCGTTTTAAATCAGGTCCGCCGAGGAATCACGTGGCGCGTCGGAGCAAATATTATCTGCAAACTGTACGAGGGAGTTTTTGAGAGCCTCTCCTGCCAGTCTGGAGGAGGTAACGCTCATTAGAAACGCTGGCTGGACGGATGGGCTGCCATGGAAACAGATTCAGCCCTGCTGAAATTTCCATTGCGTCCACTAGGGAAACCACAGCGGAGGATCTGACAACCTGGAGGAATATTACCACATCTATCCAGATGTATTGTTCGGCTGCCTTCGCTGTATCACAGAAAGCTCTGTGGCACATTTCGCATGCTTGCACGGCCCTCTACAGTGCCTTTTACCTATTCAGCACTATGGCAAAATTATAAGCCATCCTAAAAAGGCATCTGAGGACACTCGTTCCAAGAGACAAAGAGGCATTTCCTAAAAAGCAAAGAACATCACACGTCTCAAATAGTGGAGATCAGCCGAGTAACGTTAGCTCACATTGCGTAACGCGCAAGGGAAGTCGGAGCTGTGCGGTGGCACGGCCTGGTGCGTGTTTGGTAGAGACATGCAAATAACCTGGCTCCTGCTGCAATTTGCATTTTGTTTCTATGTTGTGCTTTGGTTTCGGCGGGGGGCTCCGGGCTTTGGTTTCATGGGAGCGCCCCGACCAGAGACGATAGATATGACTCACACGTGTTCAGATGGATGCCTGCAGAGGCCTGTGCATGATCAGAATAGGCAAATTTTGTGGCGGCTTTGGGAACGGAAGCTTTCTGGAATTCTGAGACACGTCGTGGACAAGCTGCTGTAATCAGTCGCGTATGAAAAGAACCGTTTGGAATGTTTGAGCTGCTGACGTCACTTGTTCAGAGGATGAAACAAAGTTTCTCATTTGTTTTTATCCTAACGGAAGTACTTTTTTATATCACTGATTGTTATCTGTCGTCATAGAGCTGAGCAGTCAGTGTCTAACCACCGAAAAAAGCCTTTAGGTGAAACACTACAGTCAAAGCCCTCAAAAGAAAGTGAATAAATAATTAAATAAAATAATAATTTGATAATTAAATAAAACATTTGGTAACAATTTACATTAAGGGTGTCATTTGTTAACATTAGTTAATGTATCAACTAACACGAATTAACAAAGAACAATCTTTGTTAATGTTAGTTAATAAAAGCACAGTCGTTCATTGTTCATGTTAGTTCACAGTGCATTAACCAATGTTAACGAACACAACTTGTGATTTATATAATGTGTTTGTAAATGCTGAAATTAACATTAACTAAGACTAATAAATGCTGTAGAAGTATTGTTCATTCTTAGTTCATGTTAACTAATGTTAACTAACGAACCTTGTGAGGTGTTTCCAAATATTTATGAATAATTAAATAAGCAAATAATTAAATATTTACATAATAAAATATACATAAAATACATATACATTACATAATATATTTTATATAACATTTATTTTAAGCATTTGTATCTATCTATCTGTCTATCTATCTATTATTTTGCATTAATATATAAAAAGAGTTTATGTTTTACTGCTTTTGAAGTACATATTGTTACATTTAAATATTAAACTGATTAAATGGGTAACAATTATTTATTAAATCATACTATATATGTGACCATGGACCACAAAACCAGTCATAAGGGTCCATTTTTCGAAACTGAGCTTTATACATCATCTGAAAGCTGAATAAATAAGCTTTCCATTGATGTATATGGAATCTGAGAGTACAACAAAATCTAAATATTGAGAAAATCACCTTTAAAGTTGTCCAAATGAAGTTCTTAGCAATGCATATTACTAATCAAAAATTAAGTTTTGATATATTTACAGTAGGAATTTTACAAAATATCTCCATGGAACATGATCTTTACTTCATTTCCTAATGATTTTTGGCATAAAATAAAAAAATAATAATTTTGGCCTATACAATGCCTTTTTGGCTATTGCTACAAATATAACCCAGCGACTTAAGACTGTTTTTGTGGTCCAGGGTCACATATATGCATGTTGTTATTGATAAATAAAATAAATATTATTTATTAACAGATATATACAGGCACACACATGTACAATTTATATTTAAAATTATATATATTAATACATATATGTGACCCTGGACCACAAAACCAGTCAAAAAGGTCCATTTTTTTGAAATTGAGATTTATACATTAATAAAATACATTAAAACTGCATTTAAATTTGTCCAAACAAAGTACTTAGCAATGCATATTACTAATCAAAATTAAGTTTTTAGATATTTACAGTAGGAAATTTTCAAAATATCTTCATGGAACATGATCTTTACTTAATATCCTAATGATTTTTGGCATAAAAGAAAAATCAATCATTTTGGCCCATACAATGTATTGTTAGCTGTTGCTAGAAATTTACCCGTGCTACTTATGACTGGTTTTGTGGTCCAGGGTCACATATAACATTATTTTTTAGCATTGTAAAGCGTTAAAGGCAAATAATTAAACTATCTATCTATCTATCTATTTAGATTTTATATTTAATGTCATATTAATAATAAATATGCATACTAGTCCAGTAATGCATTTCAAGCATTGTTATATCATGAAAATCATAAAGTACAGTGTTTTATAGTAGTTCAATGATTGACAAGGTCAGATGCGTCAGACAGAATATCATCAGGATGATCTGCTGGTGTTAATTGTACATACTGGAAGTTGTTGTGGATTTGTTTTCGAGGTTCTGCTTGTGTTTGTGTTGGGAGTGTGAGTCAGAGAGCCTCACTCAGTATGTACACCATGCACACCAGAAGGCTACATACACTGTTGGCTGACTGGACTGTTTCCATGGTTACCATTACAGGTTTTTGCTCTCTTTGCTACCGCAAAGTCGTCAGTTGAAGTGTACAAGAATGTTTCAGAGAGTGATTTTTGGTGCAGAGGCTTCAAAAGAAAGCCTTCGGAACAACTGCGGCATTGCATTTGTTTTCGGATGCGAATAATGGCCTCGAGCTCTCCGTGGAAATCTTCTGGTCTCGGCGACCGCCGCTCTCCGGAAACCAAACTGCGATGGCAGATATGATGTAACAGAGCTACAGCTGCTAATTAAAATATCAAAAATCGTACTGCGCCCCTCCGATTGGCTTTCCGCTGAGGATGATGTAACCCTATTGTGCAGTTCAGAGGTTCTGAGGAAAAGCATTTAAAATGCGTCGGCCGTGCGCAGCTAAACGCACACCCCTCACCAACGCCACACTGCAGAATACTAGAGGTCACTTCGCAAGCGATTACATAGAGATCGCTTTCAGAGGGGGCTCTTTGTCTCTCGGTGGCGCGGAGCGACTGTGTAAAAGCCCTGGGCAACATGGCTGGTAACTGTGTAAGTCAAGCTCCTGAATAAAATATGCTGGCCCAGATGGAAATCCACCATTGGTGGCTGGATTAGACCCACATGTCTAAAGGACTTTGTCCTGTACCCAAACAAACCATCAGGACATTGACTGATTTGAGATCAACCATTAAAACTTCATTCAGGAGGGCGAATCAAAGCACAATGTTTTTCTGTTGTTTTACTTCCTCTGAAGAGTCCTTCAAATACAGGAAACATTCAGATGATCGTATTTAGACTGTAGATTAGATAAATCAAGATTCTAAAAGCAGTTTTCCAGACAAAAGGGAACCAAACAGCTATTGAGTATCAGCATTATAAAGAAACTAATGTATTATTAAGAACGTAATAAGGCAGTGCTGGAAACACGTTATTGGAGAATGATTGCCCGTCTGCTAACACAATAAAGCAGTCATGGCTGGATACGAAATGCTCCGGTCAGTCCAGTCAAAGCTCTGTACATGTTGTTTGCCTCACTTTTACAGGCAAAACGAGTAAATGTCTGCATATCCATGTTATTGCTGCAATTTCATCAAACTAGCACAACCTTTAGGCCTCTTGAGATTGAAACGTCAAGCATTTAGTTTTAGGCTAGATGCGTTTTGCAGGGATTGCAAAAAAAAAAAAAAGGAAAAAATAAAATGAAATAAAAAATAATAAATGTAGCTGCAAGCAGCAATTACCGGGGTTCAAGCACATTAGGTATTGAAACATAAGGAAAAAGGCATTACATATTATTTAGCAAGCCTTTAACTACCTAAATCAATTATTTAAAAAAATAATTTTTGTCAAATCCAGGTGATTTACCATAGAAATATGATGTTTTTATAACATTTATAACTGTTATAGCACCAGCTGTGGTCCAGCATGAAACTCGGCATGCTTTTTAAAATCACTTCCATGTGCTCAGCAGGTTTTGAGAAGTTTTGAGTTTTCCTTTAGACTTTATAGGCTTTTGGTTATATCCGGACAGGCCCCTTTTCTAAAGAACCCTGTTATAGTTTCCCAAAGGGTAAATTTTAACATGTTTTTGACAGTTATTGACTTAGAGAGTCCAGGGAATTGCACTGCGGTATTTTTTTCCAGACTGGGTGAAAAACCTAGGACTAGTTTGCAAAAGTAGGTTTTTCACATCTTCTCAGTCACTTGACAAACAATTTGAGTGACAGCAGTGATTCTAGAGGCAAAGTTGTTCGGAATGAGGAGTTCTCTCGTATGATACAAATATCATGTGTATGTGAGGAAAACTGTACAATTGTTTATGCTCTCAAAAAATGCGATATCACCTCCCCAGTGGCCAATTTCTTTCAAATTTTTCACAGACCTTTGGGACAAACAGGCCCACCAGGTTATGTTTCAATCAGCCTCCGTTAACCTCATCAACAGGTGCTCAAACTTCATCAGCCAATGGCAGCCATGTTTTTTGAGATACGCAAATGTCCTTAGACACTTGTGGAACTTTGGACCAAGACCGCGCACCGCGATTTTCATGTTGATAGGACAAATGGTTGCGCAGTTACAGCCGGTTTAGTTTTTTCGCTCTTATAGTGCCACCAAGTGGCCAATATCCACGATTTTTTTCCTGTGACCTCAGCTTGAGCTCTTACATAAGTGTGCCAAGTTTGGCAGAGATATCTCATTCTGACATTTTGTCATCCCTTTGCCACAGTGAGTCAAAAGTTAAACTTTTTTTTTTTGATAATTGTTGATATTCACTCTCCAGAGAGTCTTTCTGCACTGGTTTGGTTCAGACGAAAAACCTAGAACTAGTTTGCAAAAGTAGGTTTTGCCAAAAAAGCGAAATACCTGAAAATTTCGCTGTCGGTTATGAACGATTTCATACTTTTGATCGCTGTAGCGCCCCCGTCAGGTCGATTGGGGTGAGCATTGGTGATGTTGTAGGTGGAGTGAGTACTACCATCCCTCCAAGTTTCAAGTCTTTACGACTTACGGTTTGGTCTGCACGATCAGTTTTACGTGAAAATCGCTCATCTGCGACCATTCTAACAATTACAATAGGGTTTCAGCTCTACCGCTTGAATCCCTAAATATTACTTGTTATAAACAAATAAAAAATAATAGTATACTATATTATAAATAAATATAATATATATAATAACATTAAATAATATATTATAAATAAATATAAATAATATTATGAATGAATAATACAAATCTAAACCAATACAAAATATTCCAAATTATCTCATGGTTCTTTAGGTTGCGCACGTCATAACAGCAAATGCTTGGAAGAGAAGGTGAAAACACAAGCTGAAAGATTGTGGCTTGCTGTATTGCATATACATGTCGTCAGCTGTATCTGAAAACAGATATATTTTTGGTGAACTGAAAGCTGCGTCTGTAGTGAAGGAGCATTTCGGAGTCTTTCTGTCTTTGGTTGCCATGGACACTTGCAAAGATCGTCATTATGAATAGCAAAGATGAAAAGACAAGGTTTTCCCTTTTTCCCCCAGTTATAAATACTTTTGGGAAGAAAAGAATGTCTCTCGACAAAAACTGATGTAATCTTTAGACACGAGCAGAATGCGACCCTCAGTCAGGCTATTCAACGAGAGAACAAACCCAATCAATTACTCATTTAAACTAACAAGAGAGACGACCAGAGCACAGTTAACAGCTGACGGTCACAATCTTGATAGTCAGTGAAACAGTCAATAATCAATATATCCTATATCCTAATCAGTGTAAACTAAAAGGAACTAATAAAATATCAGTCTTAATATTTGTTCAAACTGAGTTGCAGTAATAATGCTGCATAAATTGCTAACATTGGTTTTATTAACTGATTCAAAATTATTATAGATGAACAGTGGTTTTGGGTTTTTATTTATTTGAGTAGATAAAATATAACTCGATAACTGTTTTTTATCATTTTTATTGCTTTTTATTAATATTTTTTTTAACACTGTAAGCGCTGTAAATGCACAACTAATGAATTTGCATTCTAATCACTTTTCTACTTTTGTGCTCCACAGAGTAAAGTCCAAATGCAGACATGCAGAGAACAATAGACATCTTCCCTCAATATTTTAAATATGTCTCATTCTAGCACATTCTTCTGTTATGTCATTGAGAAGTGTCTGTCTGTGAAAGCGTTAGAGAGGTGTGGGGCAGCATCTACAGGCAATGCAGAGAATTACTGATAGCAAAACTCACACTTCATCATTGTATTGCAGCATTTGGATCTGAGGAAGAACATAATGTATTATATTTGAAAAGCCTCTTGATTTTTGAAACACATGCTGAGATTTAGAATATGACAAATATTAAAAATGCAAACACAAATAGTATATACAGACATATGCAAAAAAAGAATGTGTGAAAAGGTCTTCACATGTGCAGCAATATGAAAAAGAGATACAAATTAAATATTTAAAAAAGTGAATTTTCATACTGGAGGACATGGTTTTGTTCAGGTATAGGTCTAGCATGTACAATTATGAAATTACATTTATGCACAATAAATCATGCAATGTTGGGGGTTACACAGATTACGTTTTTCAAGTAACTAGTAAAGTAATGCATTACTTTTACATTTACAATGAGTTTCTTTTTCAAATAGTAAAGCAAGTTACTTGAGAGAAATTGGGAGTGAGGTGCAGAGACAGAGGCAATTCCTTCAGCCCGAGGCTTATTCATTTCACTTTTGGTGTGAAAGGACCTTTACAGTTGCCAAAAATATAACTTTTAGGTTTGTTATTAAAAAAACAAACAAGTCCAGCCTAGGTGACAAAAAGTAACACAAATGTAACATTCCATAAAAAGTAACTTAATAACACAATTAGTTATTTTTTGTTGAGTAACACAATATTGTAATGCATTACTGGTAAAAGTAAATTTGTCCATCAATGCTGTAAAGAGACTGCTCATGAGGGAGAGGGTCCAAAGGAAAAATATTCGCCTATGCAGTTTTTAGATGAGTGAATGTACCTCTTACCAGTCAGATCAGGGGAATTTGGAGGCCATGGCAACACCCTAAACTCTCTGCCATCTCCTTAAGCCATTCCTGCACATTTTTGTCCAGTGTTTGAAGGTTATTATCCTGCTGAAAGAGGCCACTGCCATCAGGGAACACCATTGTCATGAAGGGCTGTACGTGGTCTGCAACAATCAATTAGGTAGGTGGTACATGTCAAAATAACATCCACATGAAAGCTAGGAGCCGAGGTTTCCCAGCAGAACACTGAGCAGAGGATGAAACTGTCTCCACCAACCTGCCTTCTTCCAATAGTGCATTCTACTACACATTTAAAATGTTAAGTTGTATAAATGGGAAAAATCTAAATATAAAAACATGGGATTTTCATATTACACATCCCTAATACAAATATGCTATTAAATTCTGCACAATACACTGTGCTACACTCATTAAAAATTAAACGTTGCACTGTCATTGGATGTTAACTGTTTATGAAAAGACTTTCGGTTCACTTCACGCATGTTAGCCCTACAGCGGAACCTTTAAGAGGAACCAAACACACACGAGCGTGTTTCCGGCCGGAGGTGTGAGTATCGCACCCCATAAGAAGCGAGGACCGACACACGCCATTGTATGAATTTGTGGCATTCGAGTGTTTTTCGTTTCGTTTTATAAAGCTTTTATGTGCCGGTAGATTTAACAGTCCACTGTTAAATCATCGACTCCCGTTTTTAAGGACAAACGTTTTATTTATAAGTAGCGACATGGCATCAGATTCGTGGGCCCAGGCTGTCGATGAACAAGAAGCCGCAGCGGAATCGGTGGGTTTAAACCTCAAACTGAAACACAATCATTATAGAAAGATGAATGATTGAATCAAACATTTTACGAACTACAGTAACTCAGATTGTGTGTGTGAGCGTAAAACTTTACAGTTGTTGTGTCGCAGTGACGCTACGTCGCTTGCTCATTATAATTTAAATAATGCAGTGTAATGCTGGTGTGCCGTTACTGTGCTGATAGTTTAATTAAGTTGTCTTGAGAAAGTCAACTTACTGATCTACTATTTAAGAGTATTATTCTTATTATTCTTCTGAGCCAAATTTCGGTATCTGTCTCCTCCTGGAGATTTCAAACTAGAACCACCAATCTCGGCCCAGACCTTCAGACTGGTCTGACTCGGTGTGCTGTATCTTTTCAGACTGATCCGGCTTACGGTTTTCATAAACCAGACTATCAAAACCACCAAAAATCCCATAGACTTACATTGACGGAATGTTCAAATGTGCAACACTCTTAACCACTTCCCAGAATCCCTTGAGACTCAGTCAAGCTTCCCTTCTATGTACTATTTCTAATCCATTTAGACTCATTTAAGCTTCCACTCTAATATTTCTAATATTTCTAATCTATCGAGCTAAATCATGCTAGCAACATGCTAATCATGCTAGAAACATGCTAGCGACATGCTAATAATTCTAGAAAGATGTTAACAACTTTGCTAATCATGCTAGCAACTTTGCTAATCATGTTAGAAACATGCTAGTGACATGCTAATAACGTTAGAAACATGCTAACAACTGTTAATCATGTTAGAAACATGCTAGCAACATGCCAATCATGCTAATAACTTGTTAATCATGCCAGAAACATGCTAGCAACTTTAATCATGCTAGAAATATGTTAACAACTTGCTAATCATGCCAGAAACATGTTAGCGACATGCTAATAATTCTAGAAACATGCTAACAACTTTGCTAATCATGTTAGAAACATGCTAGCAACATGCTAACCATGTTAGAAACATGCTAGTAACTTGCTAATCATGCCAGAAACATGCTAGCGACATGCTAATAATTCTAGAAACATGTTAACAACTTTGCTAATCATGTTAGAAACATGCTAGCAACATGCTAACCATGTTAGAAACATGCTAGTAACTTGCTAATCATGCCAGAAACATGTTAGCGACATGTTAAGAATTCTAGAAAGATGTTAACAACTTTGTTAATCATGTTAGAAACATGCTAGCAACTTTGCTAATCATGTTAGAAACATGCTAGTGACATGCTAATAACGTTAGAAACATGCTAACAACTTTGTTAATCATGTTAGAAACATGCTAGTAACTTGCTAATCATGCCAGAAACATGTTAGCGACATGCTAATAATTCTAGAACGACACTAACAACTTTGCTAATCATGTTAGAAACATGCTAACAACTTGTTAACCATGTTACTTGCTAACCATGTTAGCAAACATGCAAATCATGCTAATAACTTGTTAATCATGCCAGAAACATGCTAGCGATATGCTAGTCATGCTAGAAACATGCTAGCAACTTTAATCATGCTAGAAACATGCTAACAACTTGCTAATCATGCCAGAAACATGTTAGCGACATGCTAATAATTCTAGAAACATGCTAACAACTTTGCTAATCATGTTAGCAACATGTTAATCATGTTAGGAAACATGCTAGTAACTTGCTAATCATGTTAGAAACATGCTAGTAACTTGCTAACCATGCTAGCAACATGCAAATCATGTTAACATCATGTTAATAACATATTAAGCATGATAGAAACATTTTAGCGATGTGCTAGTAACATGCTAATCATGCTAACAACATGCTATTATCTTAGTAAACATGTTAGCAACATGCTAGTAACTTGCTAATCATGGTTGCAGCATGCTAATCATGTTAGAAACATGCTAACAACATGTTAGTAACATGCTAATCATGATAACAACATGCTAATCATGTTAGAAACATGCTAACAACATGTTAGTAACATGCTAATCATGCTAACAACATTGTAATCAGCCTATAAAAATGCAAGCAACAAGCTAATCATGCTAAAACATGTTAACAACATGTTAAATCATGCTAGCTTCTTCCGTACTTTTACAACTGCTTCAAACTTTCAGGCTAGGCTTTCTCAAGCAAACTTAAAGTTTGTTCTCAAACTTTACTCATCTAGTTACTTTTATGTAACTTGTATTTAATACGTCGACCAGTTATAGAGTATATATTTCAAA
This sequence comes from Labeo rohita, assembly GCF_022985175.1. Taxonomy (NCBI): domain Eukaryota; kingdom Metazoa; phylum Chordata; class Actinopteri; order Cypriniformes; family Cyprinidae; genus Labeo; species Labeo rohita. The sequence continues at coordinate 1,186,446 of NC_066879.1, forward strand.
ACTGTGTTTTAGAATGCTACCATTCGCTAAATTGGTTATCTAGTCCTGATTTTCACTTTGATTTACAGATAGGCAGCTTGCAAATAAATGAAAAAGATGACAAGCTGAAAGCTGAAGCAAATGGTAAGAAGACATTTCTCTTGCATGACTTTCTAAGTTAGATTTAGTATTTTTGTGAATTGCTGTTGTAAATAATTGTGCCCAATGCTAATAGTGTCGTTTTTCTTCCTTTTAATTAAGGGGCAAAAACAGAAGGAGACGGAGAGAAGACCGAAGACGATGATAAAGGTGACATTTACAGCAGAATCATTTTCTTCTCTGATCTCAGTTCAGTCTGTTTTGAGTATTTGTGTATTATTGGAATGAGAGCTGACTAAAACCGATCTGAATTGCAGACGACAAGGCAGCACAGTCACTACTGAATAAACTGATCCGCAGTAATCTAGTAAACACCACCAATCAGGTTGAAGTCCTTCAGAGGGATCCGAGCTCTCCGCTGTACTCCGTCAAGTCCTTTGAAGAGCTACGATTGTGAGTTTGACGACATTTTCTCATAATGATTGTATTACAGCTTTAACGGCGGGCAGACTAAGGGTGTTTTCAGACCTGTAGTTCGTTTGCTTTGTTCCGAAACAGGAACTTGATTTGTTACAATGTTGCATTTTCATCTTGGTTCAAGTTTGCTTTCACAAGGCAACATTTTAAAGCTTACCAAACTTTATGCTAGTCACATGTGAGTAAAAATGTCCTCTTATTGGTCAGTGTTCACCTGTTTACGTTCCTCTGTGTCATTCATCAAGATGGACTGACAAGTTCGTTCTTCAGGCTTATTGTGGCTTTTATAGCTGTCCTGGCACATGCAAACACTTAAGAATGTAGCCATCATTCCTGCTTGTGTGGTTTTTGTTTTTATTTTTTTTTTTTTATTATATATACACACACACACACGCATATATATATATATATATATATATATATATATATATATATATATATATATATATATATATATATATATATATATATAGGTCAAGTCTGCTCCTGTATTTATGGGTTGTGTGCTTGTCTTGTTTGGCCCATTAAAATTATGAATGTAATTTTCCTGTGGTTTACTTTTGAGTCTATTTTTTTTTTCTTGCTTTTTTTTTTTTTTTTTGGCAGGAAACCTCAGCTGCTTCAAGGAGTGTATGCCATGGGTTTCAACAGGCCATCCAAAATCCAGGAGACCGCATTGCCCATGATGCTTGCAGAACCGTAAGTTATTTAACCTTGTTTCCACTTTAAATTCTTAGTGCAGTCCCAACAGAATGTCATCCTTTTTTTGTGTGTGTGTCATGCATCAAAACGATTTTGGGATTATTTTATTTATTTTTCTGACAACAATTTCTGAATTCTGACAACAATTACTTTTTTTTTTTTTTTTTTTTTAAATTTAAAAAAATAGAAAAAACAACTGAAAGAACTGAAATAAATGCTTTATTTTTTTTTTTTTTTAGTGTATTTACTTTAGAAAACCTGTTTGAATTAAATACATCAATCGTAATTAAAGCTAGTCAGGCGTAATGATTGATTGTGGGGTTTTTTTTTTTTTTTGCATAATATTAATGACAAAGAAATAAGTATATTAGACTGCTGTATGTATGCTGCTGTAGGATTTAATGCATAGATGCACAAGATATTCGCCTAAATGTTTATGCAAATACTTGTTCCACGATGGGGATTTTGACAAATTTGTGTGTGACCTATTAAGCATGTGTGATAAGTGGTTTTCTATGTGTGTGTGCTTCAGTTGTCTATTAGTCATATGTGCAAAGCATTGAGTTAATTTGTGGTTTATTATGTTTTCTGTGCCTTTCATGCACATTTCTTAAGACTAATGCATCAAACTTTTAATACTGCATTTTTTGTGATTACTTTCTGGTTAAATGGCAAATTATGCAGGATCCTGAATCCTTTTGTTGACTTTGCACTGTTCCATGATCACTGAATTGTAAGTAACTGGAGAGACTGTTAATAAGAGTTTTGAACACATCACATCTTTTCCTGTCCAGTCCACAGAATCTCATCGCTCAGTCTCAGTCAGGCACGGGTAAAACGGCTGCCTTTGTGCTGGCCATGTTGAGTCACGTGGACCCTGATAACAAATGGCCTCAGGTATGAAATGCATCAGAATCAGTAAATGTACTGCATAATGCATGGAAATAATTCAGCTGTTTTTGCGTTAATGTCACTTTAAATCTCTGTCCCAGTGTCTGTGTGTGTCCCCCACATACGAGCTCGCCCTACAGACGGGCAAGGTCATCGAGCAGATGGGCAAATTCTACCCTGAAGTCCAACTAGTGTATGCCATCAGAGGAAACAAATGTAAGCTCTCCTGTTATACGAGTTAGGATTTTCTGCACAATATCTGGAATATGTCAACTACTGCTTATTATTATTATATTATATTATATTATATTATATTATATTATATTATATTATATTATATTATATTATATTATTTATTTATTTATTTATTTTAAATTGTTGACCCCATGATGACGCTATCAAAGAATAACTACATATCTATTACACAGGATTAGCTTGTAATAGTTGATATTGGTAGGTGTGATGGTGCATGTTATTGAGTCGTGCGTGTGTTGTTTGGTCCAGTGGAGCGGGGAACAAAATTACAAGAACAGATCGTGATTGGCACTCCTGGTACTGTTTTGGATTGGTGCCAGAAGCTTAAATTCATCGACCCCAAGAAGATCAAGGTGTTTGTCCTGGATGAAGCTGATGTCATGATCGCCACACAGGGCCACCAAGACCAGAGCATTCGAATCCAGAGGTACAGAATTTGTCTCATAGTTTGATCAAATTCTAAGACCACATTAGATGGATGTTTAGTTTATTAGGGGTTCAAGCGTGCAACGCTGAAACCCTATTGTAGTTTTTAGAATGGTCGTGGATCTCCAAGAAAAACTGATCATGCAGAACCAAACCGTAAGTCATACAGACTTTAAACTTGGAGGGATGGTATTACTCTCACCGTCAACAACCAAAACTTTCGAAAGGGGCAGGTTCAAGGGCGTAAATGATTGCATGGGTGTTTGTTGGCTTTTTTTTTTTTTTTTTTTTTTTTTTTTTTTTTTTTTGCACATACATGTGAGATCCATATCATGTGATAGAAATCCTCATTCCTGACAACTTTGCCTCTAGAAACTCTTCAGGTCAATAATTATCCAAAAAAAATGTTGAAACTTGCCTTTTGGGAAGCTATTACAGGGTTGATTTAATAAAGGGCCCTGTCCAAATTTACCCCAAATCCTATAGATCCTAAAGGAGAACTCAAAACTTAATGAAACCCACTGAGCATATCGATTTGCGCAGTGCAAAGCATTAGGGAGGTAATTTGCACAATTGAAGTATTTTGAGTTGTTGTTGTTGTTTTTTTACAGGATGCTTCCTAAAAGTTGCCAGATGCTGCTGTTCTCGGCGACATTTGAGGAAACCGTTTGGAACTTTGCGAAGAGGATCGTTCCTGACCCCAACATCATTAAACTCAAGCGTGAGGAGGAGACTCTGGACACCATCAAGCAGTACTACGTCATCTGCAACAGCAAGGAGGAGAAATTCCAGGCTTTGTGCAACATCTACGGTGCCATTACTATCGCACAGGCCATGATCTTCTGCCACGTGAGTACATTTGTACTATCTGATGATGGTGAGGTGTGATCTGAGTCACAATAAGTGGCATAACTACATGGATGTGTTCCAAATTCAACCACGTGATTTGCCGTCACAGACCAGGAAAACCGCGGGGTGGCTGGCAGGAGAGCTGTCCAGGGAAGGCCACCAGGTGGCGCTGCTCAGCGGAGAGATGCAGGTGGAGCAGAGGGCGGCGGTCATCGAACGTTTCCGTGATGGCAAGGAGAAAGTTCTCGTTACCACTAATGTCTGCGCTAGAGGTTTGTCAGCTATCTGTTGTTTTAGCTACGAGCTTATCTTTAGCTCTAGATAAGCAGATTTTCCTTAATGGCTTTTTTCCAAATGTTTTTTCCTATTAGGTATTGATGTGGAGCAAGTTTCAGTCGTTATCAACTTCGATCTGCCGGTGGACAAGGATGGCAACCCTGACAACGAGACGTATTTGCACAGAATCGGGCGTACTGGACGATTTGGCAAGAGAGGGCTGGCGATCAACATGGTGGACAGCAAATTTAGCATGAACATCCTCAATCGCATCCAGGAGCACTTCAGTAAGTTAAATCCTCTTTTCCCATAAGAAACAAATGGATAATTGCATAGATGCTGCTGATAGAACTTTCAAAACAGGATATTTCCATTATTAGGGCTCTGGCACTGATGGTCAAACTCAAGAAACTTTACACACGTGCCAAAAGTGGTGACAAACTTTGTTTCACCATGTAACAGGAAATTGTTATAATTCAGACACGTAATGTCCCATCTGCGCCAAACTTCACATGTTTGATAAGAGTCCTGTCCTGAACACATGTCCATGACCATATTCAGTTATAGCCATAGCACTACCTGCTGGCAACTAGGGTTGCAAAGGGGCGGAAAATTTCCGGTAAATTTCCGGAAACTTTCCATGGAAACTTTGTCTGGGGAATTTTGGAAATATTCCAATTTGGAAATTTAACAGAAATTTACGGGAATTTATGGGAATTAATGGGAAATTTGGGGAAATTTAGAGAAGCTGTATCATAAACAAATATAAATTTCAACATTTTGTTTGATTATAAGCTGACATGCATGCAAACTAATACAAATTTTCAAAATGACTTTTTTTTTTTTTTTTTTTTTTTTTTTTTTTTTTTTTTTTTTTTTTTTTTGGAATCTGTGATGCTTTTTGCCTGGATTTAACTTAAAAAGAACATAATTTATTCAAAACTGAAATCTTTTCTAACAATATAAGTCTTTACTATTACTTTTTATTAACTGAACACATCCTTGTTTAATAAAAGTATTGAAAAAAAAAAAAAACATACTGACCCCAACCTTTTGAACAGTACTGTACTATTAAAAAAGGATTTATATTTTAAATAAATGCTGTTCTTTTATTAAAAAAATCCTGTAAGAAAAGGGAATTTAAAAAATATTAAGCAGCACAGCTGTTTCCAAAATTGATAAATCAGCATTTCAGCATGATTTCTGAAGGATTACATCAATGTGACAGTGAAGACTGTAGTAAATTCAGCTTTTTTTCATAGCAATACATTATATTTTAAAGTATATTAAAACAGAAAACCATTATTTTAAATTGTAATACTTCACAATATTACTGTTTTGTTCTGTATTTTTGCTGAAAAATAAATGAAGGCTTGATGTACATAAGAAATCATAAGAGATGTTCAGAAAACATCAAAAATAGGAATGTGTCCAAACTTTTGACCAGTTCTGTACTTCTGTATGAAAGTGGCTAGCAGAAGGTATAAGGAATAGCACTGCAGCTTAAGCTAGCTAGCACATGATACTTAAATAGTAAATGAAATAATGCTAACTAGCTTAGATTGTTCATATCTGATTTACTGGCCAGCTACTGTATAAACACTGGGACATGAGATATACTGTATAAACATTTTGGTTTTTGCTAGTTAAACTTACCTAAACTTACTTAATTTACACAAGTAATATCAAAATTTAGATGTAGCCCTTGGGCTCAAATGCAGCAACTGTGCCTTCAGAGAAAATGGGGGGGAATTCCCCCCTTAGGTGACTACTAGGGGAACTGTGTGGGGGAGGGTAATGTTTAGACTGTTTTTTAAATTATTATCTCACCTAAATGTTTGCTCAGCCAGTGTATTTGTTTTAACAATGGCATAATTTAGTTGCACAGTAGCTTACACACAGCACAAGGAAGTTTTAAACATATATATTTTTCTAATATTTATGTAATTGACATGAACACTAACCATAATATATTTTGATAGTTTGATCTGTGCATGTTATAGAGGAATGTACAGTGGATGTAGGGTGTGTGGCCTTAACAGCCCTGCAGTAAGCAGTGTGCATGTGACTGAGCAGTGTGTAGGTCAGAAATTAAACTCAAATTGCATTAAACCTGGTTGTTTTAACTAAGATTATGCTGCAAGTTTTTCTTCTCATCTACATTTACATTCCCAGTTCCTGCAATTTTGCAAATTCCCAGTTTATTCCCAATAATTCCCATATATTCCCATTAATTCCCGTTAATTCCCGTTAATTCCCATATATTCCCGTTAATTCCCATGGAAAGTTTCCAGTCTTGAAAATTCCCGGAATTTTGCAACCCTACTGGCAACAGGAAGTGACTTGTTTTACACTCCTCAGAGATTTAATGACATCAACATTATATTTGCTCAGTCCAATCTAAAGGCCTTTATGATGTTAAATTGTGAAGACCTTGAATTTTCTTTGAAGGGCGTGTCTGTGGCGGCCTGACAAAATTCGATGTTCCATCATGTTTTCTTTTTCACTTACACAATCCCAAACATGCCATGTTCAGTCTGCACCAAACCTTATGTTTGATCAAAGTCCTGGCTTGAAGACATCTACATGCCAATACTCCGTTATAGTTATAGCACCACCTGTTGGCATTAGGAAGTTTGGCACATATAAATGACTTTGATTATATTACTCCTATATTTACCACATTAAATGCATATTGCTTACCATTCGCTGTTTTCCTAAAGCCACGGGGTGGTAGTGAGCTTGCAGCTTTAATTTAACTTGTACCCTTACTTTATTTTATTGCCATGTTTTCATGGTTGTGTTTGTGGGTTAATTCAGTGATTTGTTTCCTGTTACAGATAAGAAAATCGAGAAGCTGGACACGGATGATTTGGATGAAATCGAGAAAATCGCCAACTGAGCGTCCGTCTTCATTGTTCTGACAGGACTGTGCTCGCGCGACATTTTAATTCGGAGGCTGGAAGCAGAGCTGTGCCAGAGAGGATGTTTACATGTGGAGCAGTTTTATCTCAGATGGTGTTTTTATAGGTTTTGTTTAATCACATTTCACTCTTTGTACTTCTTAATAAATTGTGAATGTCTAGTCTTAACGTCACGTGTACGAGAATGCTACAGCGGCGGGATGGTCTGGGATAGTGGCACGAGGAACGTGCCTTTCGATATCAAGAGTTTCATCATGAACCTTTTAAATTGACTTTTAACAACCTGCCTTTACACAAAAGTGTGGGGAAAAATAACACTGACTGTTATATTGATTTCTAACATGGGACTCCAAACCAAGGACTCATAACCGCAGATGAGATTTTTGTGAACTTTCTATAACAAGTGTGCTACGCTTCATGAGCATTTTCAGTCACGTTTGTGTTTCATGAAATCTGGGTGCAGCTACGTTTGATTTTTCTGTGACGCTCCAGACGAGGAGTCCAAATGCAGGGTTTATTTAAGAGGAGAGGTTGCTGTTATTGTGTTTTTACATTCATAATACTCAATACCTCATTGCTACAGAAGGGATGCTGGCAGTTATTGGCTCTGAATTCAAAACAAACATTGCCAAAGTCCTTTCATTGGTATGAAATTATGCAAAAGCCAAAGATTTGTGCCTCCATTGGATTCGCCAGTATTTAACGTGGCATCATTGTGTACAAATATTGTCATACATATTTAATAAGTACAAAGAGTGAATTGTTGCTATATTTGACAGATGCAGTGTAAAGAAAGCAGATGTGTCACGGCATTCGTCGTCAGAGTTGTTTGTTTTCTCAGTAACAGACTGCACTGAATTGCGAACAATCAGGTTCGAGTACACAAATGCAAGTGAATTAGTAACCGCAGAAGGCTGTGCCACATTCCCATTTGCAGCCGTCTTAAAAATGTAAAAGGCAGATGCTCTACAATCTCACTGTATTCTTCAGGGTAGCCATTGCAAATGATTATTTTATATTATGGGACGTTTTAATTTAACCAACCGACACTGCACTCGGCTCCATTATATATGCATTATAGACGTATATTTTATTCACTGGCTTGTGCGTTGTTGTGAGGTTGGGGTAAAGTGTGTCAGTCGCAGCGTTGAAGGGAAGACTTCTTTTTGTTTTGATAAAGAAATACTGATATCTCCTGATGCCTTGTTCATTTTCTCAGTTTGGTTGAAGCGGTCTATCATAGCTGTTATAATGATATTAAATAGAGGGTTTTATTTTTTGCCATTTTTTCTTGCAAACAAATTTATGTGAAAATCTATTAAACTAAAGGACTGTCTAGAAACCAACACTTGATCTGGTGTCACGTCAGATAATAAATGGACTTGTCTATTATCAAACACATTCCTGCATAATCATTGCATTTCTACATTTTTAGTATGTGACTGAAACACCCATAATGCTTGAGGACAATTCAGTGATGACGTTTCCACAGCAGCACAAGGCTGCCCATAGTCATTTGTCATGTCACCTCAATTATGTTTTTGTAACATTACTCTCATTCATTCATGTGAAAAATGTTTTGATCATTTTTTTCAACAAACATGCACTTACAGCTGACAAATCAGCCTTTTGAAATTATTAATAATGTCCGTATTTCACCTCAACTGAATGTTGATGACAAAAAAGTATGTATCTCTTTGAAAGTGCTCTGTTATGAGTGTTTGGAGCAGATCGGTGACCGTCTGGACGTTTCGGGAGGAATGCTTGCCGCGGATCTTGATAAAACTGTTTAACAAATCCAGCACCTCTCAGGTCTGCTGCATTTGTGCTGATATTGATGTCTGAATGATGTGTGCTAGAATAAAACTACAAATCCAAGTATCTGTGACTTTTTGTAATATTTTTTTCTTGAAACAAATATCATATGTGACCCTGGAGCACAAGACCAGTCTTGACCAGTAGCACAGGTATATTTGTAGCAATAGCTAAAAATACACTGTATGGGTCAAAATTATTATTTTTTTTTATGCCAAAAATTATTAGGATATTAAGTAAAGATCACGTTCCATGAAGACATGTAATACATTTAAATATATTAAAACTTAATTTTTGATTAGTAATATGCATTGCTAAGAACTTCATGTGCACAACTTTAAAGGCGATTTTCTCAATATTTTTTATTTTTTTGCATCCTCAGATTCCAGATCTTCAAGTAGTTGTATCTCAGCCAAATATTGCCCTATCCTAACAAACCATACATCAATGGAAAACTTATTTATTCAGCTTTAAATCTCAATAAATCTTTCTATTGATGTATGGTTTGTTAGGACAGGACAATCAATTTGGCTGACATACAACTATTTGAAAATCTGCATCTGGAGGTGCAAAAAAATAAAAATATTGATAAAATCGACCTTTAAAGTTGTCCAAATGAAGTTCTTAGCAATGCATATGACAAATTAAAAATTAAGTTTTGATATATTTAGGGTAGGAAATTTACAAAATATCTTCATGGAACACGATCTTTACTTAATATCCTAATGATTTTTGGCCTAAAAGAAAAAATGATGATTTTGACCCATACAATGTATTGTTGGCTATTGCTACAAATATACCTGTGCTACTTAAGACTTTTTTAAGGTTTTGTGGTCCAGGGTCACATATATCAATACTTAAATTATATTTTTTTATAAAACAAAATAGAATTCTATTTCTTAAGGACATATTACATATTCCTATGTATAACTATGGTTTTGACAAAGTCAAGTGTTGGAGAAGGGGGTAAAAATATGACCTTTAATACATTTTTATATACATATTTACATTAGATATTGTGAAATCTCTGTTTTGTAATTTTTAATAATCATTTAAATAATTATATTATTGTTCAGCCAGCATACAAGCCCCAAGATCTGCAAGGAAAAAATACATAAAAATTTAATACCATGAATAATTTAATGCAAGATCTTGTTACTGCATTCAGCACTGTATAAATTGTATATTACCCACTATTTAATTATGATACAGCATGCGTTATGTAACAATCAGCAGTAGTGTTCCACACTCATCACATGACCTGATTATTTTGCATATTTAATTCAGCAACTGCAGTCCAGTTATCTTCTCACTGTTGTTTCTAATCACATTTTGTCAAAAATGTGCTGATGTGGAGGGTCAAGTTGAGCACATTGCATTTTGGGATATGGTCGTATTCACCAGACCACACTGATTTTACATACATATATAATGAGCTGTGTGTGATTGTGAACATCCCTACTCAAACCGCTTGTTCTTACCTGTATCTCTGTACTGTACGTGGGTCAGAAACAGGCCGTGGGCCGGGGCCGTCATGTTTTGTGGAAACGCCAGTGAATCTCGTGCTTCTAGCAGCTCTTGAATCTGACCAACAGACAGTCGACCCTGACCGACGGCGACCAACGCCCCAGTCATCCTCCGCACCTGTGAGCCCAAACGTGTCGCTCTGATTACGTGACTACTATCGTTATATAACATATCAGCCTTATTTCATCATTCTTTCAAATCTACTGAAATGAAATTCACACATTTAACACTAGGGGGCACACATCCTATAATGAAACATAAAGATCATATTTATAAGGGAATAAAGCCTGTACTCACTTGTCGGTATAAAAAAGACCTACTTTTAAAAGTGAGCTCCCAGAATTGAATATCTCTGAAAGAAAATGGACAAAAATACAGAAATGAAGCATTTTAAAATGACTATAATTGAAACAACATTTCGTAACAACAGACTTGTGAAGACCTCTTTAGGGTTGTTTCTTTCACTCAACATATTATTTCTGCCTAGTTGGTATAGTATTTCTTCCATTAAAACTAAATGTGCCATTTTGCCAAGTTGTCTGCATCAAATCAACAGCTGGAGCGCTCAGGCCGGATAACATCTCAGGCAGAGCTGCCAATATTTACTGCTAGAGGTTCAATGTTTCATAGTGCCCTTTTTTAACGGGAGGCAAATTCACGATGAGATTTGTTTGGACTGACTTCACAGAGACTCTGAATGAGGTTGTCTGGCTCTCATTTAATCACGGCTTTGAATGAACAAACAGCCAGCGCGCGTTACATGAAGAGAGATAAGCGTGCAACACCAACGCAGTGAAAACCTCAAAGGAAGCACTCGGGAGTCTAAAGCACAAACCTGCACTTCCAGAATAAAGACTGTGTGCAGAATGACTGATAACTGCTTAATGAACCACACTACCTTTTTAAAAAATGGCATGTGAAGCACTATGATGATAAAATATGCAAATAAAAAAAAAAGATTTTGCATTTTCAGTTGTGTGATAACTGAAAAAGAATTTTTTAAATATTTTTTTATTATTAAATTATTTTTATTTTTAACGCAACGCACCCTGGCTATTTCAGACTCGTATAAAATATTTATAGTGTGAAAAAGACTTTAATTGAAAATGACCACAACAGTTATATTTACTACATAGATTTCATAACTTCTTAAGATTTTAATAATTTTGTCATGAATACAATTCATATTTTATGATTTTTAAAGTTTTTTTATTTTTTATTTATTTTTTATGCTTTTTAATATCTAGACGTCACATTTTTTCATTTTTAAAAATATTCTTAAGATTTTTCTAGTTGAACATTCCTTTTCACTCAGGAATTCATCACATTACAGAAGTAAAATGGGTTGCAAATGGCATTTTGTCAATAAATGGCGTCTAGATATCATCTCATGCATATTTTTAATCAAATTTAATCTGAAAACTCTCAGTAGTTTGATCCAAGGAGGTTCATTATACTAAAAGAAAGCTGTCTATTAGCATTTCCATTAATCCTAACATCAGTTAAGATAATGCTAACTAGCCAGACCTTGATCCCTGATATGCACATATCCTGTTCCACAAACAATACAGCCTTTAGTTATCTCATCAACTTGTCTTTTCCATATAAACAATCCACACAATCAGTCTACCTTCAGTGGCTATGTGATCCCTTTGATTGAATATCACCCTATTGTAGAGGAATAATAATAAAACAGGTGCACCTGGACAACTAAGCTTACTTGTTTTCCCTTAATTAATTAATTCATCTCCATGTGACATGAGCGCTGACATCACAGATGTATCTGACAAACACATATGTCTCCTGTGTGTGAAGTCCTCTCAATTCATTAAGATACAGATGAATATAGCATTAATTTAACTACTTCTATAGTATAAAATCTTGTTTGCATATTAACTTGTACCACTTCAATAGAATAGTTCACCCAAAAATAAATTAAAATGTGCTTAAAATCTATTTACCCTCAGGCCATCCAAGATTAGAGTTTGTTTCCTCATCAGATTTGGAGAAATGTGTCATTCCATCAGTGTCTCACCAATGGATGTGAATGGGTGCCGTCAGAATGAGAGTCCAAACAGCTGATAAAAACATCACAATAATCCACAAGTAATCCACACCACTCCAGTCCATCAGATGGACATCATGAGAAGACAAAAGCTGCATGTTTGAAGTCCTTTATCTATAATGTTGGTTTCTCCAGTGAAAAAAGTCATTTTACCCGAATCAGGAGAGAAATCTGCACATATCAAGCACCTTTTACAATCTAAAACAGCTCTAAGCAAATATGTGGCTGGATTTTGATGTGAGAGACAACAGAAAACTGACTTTTTCACTGGAGGAAGTGTTATTATGGATTATGGTTATGTATTTTAGTTAAAAATGTCTTCATGATGTATTTGTTTCAGCTTTTGTCTTCTCAAGATGTTAATCGATGGACTGGAGTGGTGTGGATTACCTGTGGATTACTGTGATTATTATTGGACTCTCATTCTGACGGCACCCATTCACTGCAGAGGATCTGTTGGTGAGACAGTGATGCAATGCTGCATTTATCCAAATATCATATAATGGAGAAACAAACTCATCTATACTACGGTTCAAAAGTTTGGGGTCAGTAAGACTTGTAATAGCCTTTAAAGTAGTCTCTTATGCTCATCAAGGCTGCATTTATTTGATTAAAAATATAGAAAAAAAACAGTAATATTGCAAAATGTTTTTACAATATAAAATAATGTTTTTTATTTTAACATACTTTAAAATAGAATTTATTCCTGTGATGAAAAGCTGAATTTTTATCAGCTGTTACTCCAGTCTGAAGTGTCACATGATCCTTCAGAAATCATTCTAATATGTGGATTTATTATTAGAATGATCAATGTTGGATAATATCAACAGTTGTGCTGCCAAATATTTTTTGGAACCTGTGATTTTTTTTTTTTTCAAAATTCTTTCATGAATAACAAGTTTAAAAAGTACAGTGTTTATTCAAAATATAAATATTTTATAACAATGTAAATTATTTATTATTAACTTTTAATAAACGTTTAATTATTAACTTAATACATCCTTGGTGAATAAAAGTATTAATTTCTTAAAAAAAAAAAAAAAGAAAAAAAAATGTACTGACCCCAAACTTTTGAACGGTAGTGTATGTTTTCAGCTATTTTTTATTTTTGTGTGAACTGTTCCTTTAAGATACTGTGTATTCATGAAACAAATGGTTTAATTTTAGCTCTAGCTGTCAAAGTACCCGATTCTGACTGTTTTTTGTAGCTGTGATCAAACTGAATAGACACACACACACACACACACAGAGTTACAAATGCAAAGGCTTTCATAGGAGCTTAATAAACATTTTAAAGGGAAAGTTCAAGCAAAAATGAAAATTCTGTCTTCAGTAATTCTGTCTCTTTATACTTTCATTCTTCATTGGACCACAAAAGGAGGTTTTAAAGAATGTTCACTCTGCTGTTGATGACAGATGGCAGGTGTACAATGACAGAATTGTCCTTTTTTGAGAAACTGTCCCATTCTCTGTCTTTTCATAGGAAAAAAACACTTTTCTGTTGTGCGTTTCTTGAAGTGCTGTGCAGCAACATGCCTTGATCTGGTTTTGACGCAGACATGAGAGTGTGTGTGTGTGTTTGTGTGGATGATAATGCAGTTGATCCCCTGTGGATCTTGACATTAGTGTGAAACTGAACAGATGGTGTGTGTGTGTGTGTGTGTGTGTGTCTCCCAGCTGAGAGCTGCACATGAAAAACCCAAAATGACCTGCCACAGGATCCCAGTTTGAGTTGGTTTTAAACATATGCCCCAATGGCTTAAGCGGGACAGGGATAATCATTTAGGATTCTGTATGCAGAATCATTTTTATAGATAAAACCAATTGTGATCACTGGATTATTTTAGATTATTTTTAGTATAAGGTTGCTGTAAGTGATATCAATGAAATTAGAAGTCTTAAAAAATTTCAGGTTAAACACCACAAATATTGTCCATACATATTACAAACTCCATAAACCAGAATATTGCTTTAAATGCATGCATATAAACTACAAATTTGGGGTCTGTTTTGGAAGAGTCTTATGTTCACCAAGGCTACGTTTATTTGATTACATTGTTTTAACTACATTAAAACAATAAATTGTGATATATTATTACTATTTAAAATAAATAGTTTCTCTGTGAATATATGTTAAAATGTAATTTATATCTGTGATCAAAGCTGAATTTTCAGCATCATTATTTCAGTCTTTAGTGTCACATGATCCTTCAGAAATTATTCTAATACGCTGATTTGCTGCTCAACAAACATTTCTGACTATTAGCAATGTTGAAAACCGTTATACATTTTATTTTTCAGGATTCTTTGATTAATAAAAGTTCAAAAACACAGCATTTATTTGAAATAGAAATCTTTTGTAAAAATATGTCTTAACTGTCACTTTTGACCAATTTAATGCATCCTTGCTCAATAAATGTATTAATTTATTTCATTTTTTGAATGATAGCGTCAGTCATCAAATACTGATTCCTCCCTTTGTATTTGTTCAAAATAGCTTTTGTGACTAAAATAAAGCTTACTTCAAAACACTAATCTGGACCGTATAAAAACAGCCGTTTGTACAGTGTTTGTCAAGAACGAGCAGCCGCTTTTGTCAACATCATGCTTTAGTCCAACATCTGTTGCCTAGCAACAGTCTCATTGCACATGCCTAACTGAAGAGGCGACGGATGAAACACAAGCCTCAAAGACTGGACATCCGTTGTGCTATGAAGCGCCTTTGTCTGTCATACTGTGTGTCTGCATTTCAAACGCATCTACACAATGCATACTGTACATTCCTTCAGCTTATAGCTGTTAATGAGCAGTGCCTGAAGAACATGAGGTTCGCTATATGAAATCATAATTAGGGTTATTAATGCACAAATGTACTGGGCCGAGAGGGTTTATGGCTGGAGAATGAATCTACATTCACGACTATTGACAGCATGTTGTAATTGCTAAGCCATTAACCTCAGTTTGGATGAGCTCCGGCCGTGATGTTCAGTCGTATATCTTTCTAGGAAATCAGAGGCTATTTATAAGCTCCTATGCCAAATGACTTCACATTTGCTCAATGAATCCCTCTACACATGCTACTGAAAAGTGGCTATTAAAATAAAATACCAAGCTTTCCATTGCATTAACCAAATGACGGAATAAAATCTGGCAAATTGTGGAATAAATTGCACTTAATTTCATTTTGGTTGTATTTTGGTGAGATTCTCATTGTATTTTGGTGAAATGAGTACAAAAAATAAACAACAATAAAATAAATATATTAAAGGGCAATATTTTCAGTGAATACAGACGCAAAATTCAAGCGATTGCTCACCCAAAAATAAAAATTCACCCAAACATGTAAGAATTTCTTTCTGCTGAACACAAAAGAAGATATTTCGAAGAAGGTTAGTGACCAAACAGTTGAAGGCCTAACTTCCATAGTATTTTTTACCCATACTATGGTAGTCAACAGGGATCAGCGACTGTTTGATTACAAATATTGTCCAAATGATCTTCTTTTGCATTCAACAGAAAGGAAGAAACTCATATACTGTAAAACTTGAGGGTGTGAAAATGAGGACAGAATTTTCATTTTTGGTTAAACTAACCTTTCCATCTAGTAGACTTCCTTTGTGGTGGTTTTTTGAGGTTTTTGGAGCTCAACAGCGCTCACTCGCCTTTGTTGTATGAAAAATAGCAGTATGAACATTCTGCTAAACTTCTCCTTTTGTGTTCCACATAACAAAGCCTTGGATTTGGAATGACATGATGGTGAGTTGTGAAAATTATGCGATCTCAAATGTTCGCATACAGTGCGTTCCATTAAGTCTGTCCCTCACAGCCTCGTTTTCACCCGTGTTTAATTTAACATGGCGTCTAAGCTGACTAGGGTTTATTTCTGTGAATCCATTGGCATCCGATATTGCTGGAATGATCAAAGCATCAACCAAACTGAACTTCTTCCAGTCTCTGGCTTTGCAGCTTTTTGTCTGCAAGAAGAATCCTACCTGTGAAAGTGTCTCTGACTGAAGGAGACCCCAGGATCCAGCTGGGCCTTCTCTAGGGTCTTCACTGGGTTCTTGAAGGGCGTCTCTGAGCTCAAGGCACGGAAAGTGCTGAAGTCGTGGGTTCCTAACAGCAGCGCAGCGGCCTCTTGCATTGCATCGATATTTAGCCTCCTGTGGAGAGAATGGAGAGCAATCAAACTCTGCATATACACTGAGCACAGTGGAAACAAGTTATTACAGACTGCAATCAACAGTACTTTATTACTTCAGGAAATTAGTTTTTTAGGGCAGGTGATACAGATACAATCACTATATAATACACTTCTGCTAAAAGGTTTGGGGTCAGTATAATTTCTAAAATGTTTTGTCTTTTATGCTAACCAAGGCTGCATTTATTTGATCAAAAATACAGAAAAACCTATAAAATTGTGAAATATTATTACAATTTAATTTTCTATGTGAATATATTGTAAAATGTAATTTATTTGTGTGAAAAATCTGAATTTTTAGCCTCGTTACTCCAGTCTTCAGTGTCACATGATCCTTCAGAAATTATTCTGATATGAAACATTTCTGATTATTATCATTGTTGAAAAAGTTGTACTGCTTAATATTTTTGTGAAAATGTATGAAGAGGTGAAAAAGAGGCATTTTATAAAATTATAAATATTATGACTTTCACTGTTGACCTATTTGGTCAATGCTTAATGCTAAAAAAAAAAATTCACTTCTTTCTAATCTTACTGATCCCAGTTTTTTTTTGTCTATATAACTGAAATTTAACACATATTTTGATATTTATATTTTTTCTCTGCAATGGCTTACATGGTTGCTTTTTCTACCATTATATAAAACATTTTTAAACACAAGAGGCATTATTACTAATTAATATATTATTTATTATTTAAGTCAGGTCATGTTTGTTTTTATAGTGCTTTATAACAATAGAGATCGTCTTTAGGAAAATGTGTGGCATATAAGCAATAAGCATTAAAATATTCAACTGGACAATTCACATCATTATGGTGATATTTGTGACCCTGAACCACAAACCAGTCTTAAGTAGCACGGGTATATTTGTAGCAATAGCCAACAATACATTGTATGGGTCAAAATTATAGATTTTACTTTTATGCTAAACATTATTAGGATATTAAATAAAGATCATGTTCCATGAAGACATCTTGTAAATTTCCTACTGTAAATATATCAAAACTTAATTTTTGATTAGTAATATGCATTGCTAAAACTATATTTGGACAATTTTAAAGGCGATTGTCTCAAAACTTTTTTTTGAACCCTCAGATTCCAGATTTTTTAAATATTGTCCTGTCCTAACAAACCATAGATGATGTATAAATCTCATTTTCAAAAATCTCAGTTATAAAATAAAGTCATAAAGCCACACAGGTCAAGGAGTGTTCAGATGAGCCTCTACAAACATCTATTTTAAAGGACTTAATGCAGTTTATGTGTGTGGAAGAGCAGTTCTTATGAATGAGATGGAAAGCAGCAGGAATGTGTGTGTGGATGAAGCAGACATAAGATGAGTGTGGGTGTTGTTCTGCGTCACTACGAGCCTGAAGCTTATCTTGGCCTACTTTCTTGCTAAAAATGTAGAGAGTGGAAAAAACAGCATTAATGTTCATGCGTCACCCTTAGAGACGAGCCTCTCGCTCCGGCGTTCATCCGTCGTGGGCTTCAAAAAGACATCTGAGGCATGCGCTGCTGTAACAATGCGCACTTTCCTCATCTGAGCTCTTTGGTTTTCATTTTTGGCCTAGATAACGAGTAATCATTCGCTTGCCCATACGCTGGGTCTGGTTTGTGAGTGTTTATAATTCATGTGTGGCTTTTTCTGCTGTGTTTCAGAGTACATGTTCCTGCTCCTCTCTCAGGATCTCAGGATTTGGCTCGTGTGACATGTGTGTAGTGATGCGGTTTTAAAGCACGTGCAGAAGAGAACCGGCGGCACTCACGTGTCTCGTAACGCCCAGCACAGGTCCTTCTCCGTCACTGGCATTTCTGTGTGATGTCTGAGACCCGCAGCAAAGCGGTACACGTACGTGCGTGACACGGCCCGATAGCGTGCGTGGAAGTCGCTGTGGACGCGGTAGGCCCGGGTGATTCTGGGAAAAAAAGATGGAATAGCAGAAACTGACTCAAATCTGGTAATGCACATGTGTTTGTTTTGCAAACTCGCCCGCCAATTTCCTCCGAGAAAGGTTCAAGTCAGTCCAGAGTAATCAAGACACTGGAGGAAATACCATAACACTGGTTTTCATGTAAGAAAAACAACAGTCACTCATCATTCAAATGCTGCTTGATATCATAACAAACAAATCTGGTTTATACTGGTGGTTGAGGACAGAACACAAGAGCGACATGGAAATATGTCCATTCATCCCTTCAACGCAACATACTGAAGGAAAGGAAAATCTGATGTACTGCTGAAATCGTTTAATGTTTTTGCTGAAATTTCCCACAGACCAGTAATTCGCAAACTTTCTGACTCCAAGGTTTCCTTCCTCAAACATCTAAAGGCTACTATGTAAGTTTTTGCTGTCAAAGCTATATTTTAAAAATAATTAAGAACATTGTAATATAATTATAACTGCAACAATAATTATAATTAATTAAATAATTAAAGATATATATATAAAAAATTATGTTCTTCATGGTTTCCTCTTTTTAAAACCAATATATTTATATTACTTTTTCTAGTTTGTGAAAAGCTTTTTTTAAATTACATTTTCTCACAAATTTTAATTTCACAAATTACAATTATAAAATATAGCTGCGAGCAGTGATTATCAGGGTTCAAGCGCTTTAAAGCATTTAAGCATGTATAAAAGAATACATTATTTACCAAGTATTTTTGGCAAATCCAGGTAATTTACCATAGAAATTTGACGTTTTTAATGTTTATGACTGCTATAGCGCCAGCTGTGGTCTGATCTCGTTAAAGGGGTCATCGGATGCCCATTTTCCACAAGTTGATATGATTCTTTAGGGTGTTAATGAAAAGTCTATAATATACTTTGGTTAGAAAATTCTCAATGGTTGTGTAAAACAACACCCTTTTTACCTTGTTAAAATGAGCTCTGCAAAAATCATCCCATTCTGAGGGATTGTTCCTTTAAATGCAAATGAGCTCTGCTCGCCCCGCCCCTCTCTTCTCTCTGTAGAGAGAATGTCAGAGATATTTCAAATGCAATCAAAAGCATTTTGTCCGGCATGAGTCAAGAATTCCAACGACATAAGACACTTGAGCCTGTGACTGTCAGTTTAGGAGTTATGAGCGTTTTCGTACATTTGTTCGCTATAGTGCCCCCGTCAGGCCGATTGGGGCGAGCCTTGGTCACATTGTCGGTGGTGTGAGTACTACCATCCCTCCAAGTTTCAAGTCTCTACGACTTATGGTTTGGTCTGCACAATCAGTTTTACGTGTAGATCGCTGATTCGTCACCATTCTAACAATTACAGAGCTACGCACTTGAACTCCTAAATATTTAGTGCTTGACAATACATTTGTATACATATAAAAATACACATTTAAAAAACTGCATTTAAATTATATTCATTAGAAAACATATAAGATATATATTTCCAACACTTTTCCAGCTCTAGAAACCACTTTAAATTCCTCATGTAGTATATTGTATAGTAAAGCTTTTGCAATATTAGATCCTGCTCCAAACACTGTCACCTGCTATGATGGCAGCCTTCATTTGACTTCAAAGTGCTTTTTATTGATTAAACTGCTGGTCTTGCACCCCCATGAGGTCCATGTTGATCACAAAGTGCCTCAATTTCCCATTAAACATTTACGCAATACAATCCCATGAGGCCTTTTGAGAGGACCAGTCTTTCAGCATCACACCTCCCTGAAGCACATGACATAGGGCTTCATCATCATTCATGGGAGGCACAATATGGATATTCTGTGAGTATATTTAGTGTTATGTCACAAAAGAATACCAAGTTCAGAAGTCATGGAACCTGTTGACACCCAATGATGAGCTCATATGAGTCAAATATGTATATTATGGACTGTAGCGTGACACTGAAGACTGGAGTAACGATGCTTAAAATTCAGCTTTGCATCATAGGAATAAATTACATTTTACAATACATTCAAATAAAAAAACAGTCATTTTAAGGTTTTTTTTAAACCGTATTTTGATCAGAACAAATTAAGCCCTAATGATACTACAGTATATTTTCATCAGTGGTCATTATGTGTCTGTGAGGATACAGTCTCAGTGGTCAGTGCGTTCTAAACATAGTAAAACCAGACAGAAAAAAGCACAGCTGACAGTACACATCTCTGGCTAAAAGCACCACTACACTCTGACAGCATCTCTGCAGGGTTGCTGGGGCATTTTAGGGGTAATTTCCTGCAGTTTGCTCCTCTACTCAGCACTCACAACTGATAAAGAAGACGATGTGCTCAGGCTCCCAAAGGAGTCTGTCAGTGGGTATTAATGATTTACCAGCAGTCGCTAATCGCTGTTAACAGAAACATGGAATAAAACACACACAGACCTGACATGAGCACTGTATGCCATCAATATAAACCTTTTTTTTAATCCTTCCAAGACAATCGCAGGCATCTGTGTATGATGGATATTTGTGATGTTCTGTCCCTGTGACCCCAATCAGACCGAGTTTTCCCCAGCCTCTCTCTCATGGAAAACCACTAAAATATTTATCACTGCTACCTGTCAACTATCCAGCGACTCAAATAGCAAACAAAAACATGAATTTAAGGAAGACGAGGATTGCATACTGTAATTTTTTTAAATAATGCATTCAATTTTTAGTGTTTAAAATCTCTTCTGCTCACCAAGGTTCCATTTATTTGAACAAAATACAGTAAGAGTAATTCTGTCAACATCTATTACAATTTAACATTTTCTATTTGAATGTTTTATATAATTTTTTTTAAGTGTAATTTATTCATGTGATGCAAACTTTTGAATTTTCTCTTCAGTGTCACCTTCAGAAATCAATCTAATATGCTGATTTGCTGCTCATTTTTGATATTATTATAGTTGACACTGTGGAAACTGTGATACAACTTTTTTTCAGGAGTTTTTTTCATGAATTCTTGATGATTTTTTGTAACAACATTAACATTTTTACTGTCACTTCCCTTGCTACATTACATTCAAATAATAATAATAATAATAATAATAATAATAATAATGAATCATACTCACAACAGACTTTTGAATGATGGTGTGCATATTACATATTTGCAGAAATATTAAATCTCTATAGGTTCATTTAATAAATGTACTTTTTTCATGATGAAATAACACTTAATTTCCCTGAATGCTCAGTGTTGACACTATCTAATAACATTATTCATAATTACATGACTTCATTTATTATAATTGCATTTAATATTACCTACGTTTATTGTCTTTGAAATGCAATTCAGTAAATGTGGCAATTTAATTTCAGCTACTTACAATCAACAAATCAAATGATCACAGTATCAAATATATATGAATACTTACCAGCACAAAATGATTTTCTTTTAAGGTTTAAGTTGGTCACTAACAGTAAAGCGAGGCATCATCACATCACAGGTTAACCTCACTACAGAGGATGTGGCAAGGTGACTTTGTAAAAGCAATTTACACAGCATTCAATGCAAGGAAGGTCCCCCTGGAGCAACATGGGATTATGTCCCTCGCACAACAGCAACTGGGGATCCTAGTAATTCCCCATGAATCCCCTTCAGGGATATGAATTTTCTAAAACTGGCCCTGATCTTACAACAAAGCAACCTCCAAAGACTGCAGTAGATGTGAATTAGCCCTGTTTGACCTCTCTGATATTACACAGAGCGTGGCTTTGTTTGAAAGCCTTTTAAAAGAACATTTTAAGAACTAAATGCTTTATCGCTTCTCTAAAGTGTCATGCTCTTATTGTTTAATTCAGGAAACCTGTTTAACCTGTCTGCATTTTATCAATTTTACATTTAAAATTAAAATTATTTTCTGTTCGACAGCTTCTGTCATCTAGAACTTCCAACGGAGTTTTTACCATTGTAAATTTCTGATTTGCCGTCACTGTAAGACTATATATAGTTCACATACACCATTTAGATGTTTCGGATTGGTTTTTGAATTATTAACCATTATAACAATTATAATGCTTAATAAAACAGTAATTAATAAAATGCAATTTGATGCTTAATACTTTTGTGGAAAAAATGATACTTTTTAAATACTTTGATAAACTGAAAGTTCAAAAGAACAGCATTGAAATCTGTTGTAACAATATAAATGTATTTACTGTCCCTTTTGATGAACTTAGAAAAATAAATGAATAATTTCTTTCAAAATTAAAAAAAAAAAAAAATCTTACTGACCCCAACTACTGTATAAAAAAAAAAAAAACACAACTTTTTAAATCCCTTGAAAGACTCCCACCTTATAGGTTCTGCTTTCAAGTGGAAGTTTAAGGCATCCACCAGGTCTTGCTCCAGCAGTGGTGGCTTGTCTCCTCTCCTCTGAATATCTACATGTGCAGAGTTACACAAGGCGTGCACACCGGTGTCTGTTCTACTGGAGATGAACACTGACACCTCATTAACCGGCTTTAGTTTCCGCACAGCGATCTACTCACACAAAAACAAACAACATGAATGACATTTTTACAAAACCTGATGATCACATTAATGATCTGAGAATAATCCAAACTGCACCTGTAGGATTGCATAGATGCAAATTTTTCTAATTCATCTTGAAATATAATGTTTTATTGTTTTATATTTTCTTAAAGGAACAGTTTGCCCAAAATGAAAATTTGCTGGAAATGTACCCACTCTTAGCATTGATCATTACATCACCTGCTCACCAATGGACTGTTTCACTGGAGGAAGCGTTATTATGGATTATGGACTGGTATTTTGGCCAAAAGCAATGGTTTAAAGTTAAAACACAGTTAAAACACCTCAATGATGGATTTGTTTCAGCTTTTGTCTTCTCAAGATGTTAACCGATGGACTGTAGTGGTGTGGATTACTTGTGGATTATTGTGATGTTTTTATCAGCTGTTTATCAGTTGGACTCTCATTCTGACGGCACACATTCACTGCAAAGGATCCGTTGGTGACCAAGTGATAAAATGACACATTTCTACAAATCTGATGATGAAACAAACTCATCCTAATCTTGGATGGCCTGAGGGTGAGCAGATTTTCAGCAAATGTTTTTTTTTAGGTGAACTATTCCTTTAAAACATTATTCTAAACCCCAGTTTTTCAATGTTTTCAGACATTACACTGAATACGCATCATAAAAAGCATGCCAGCATGACTGTCAATGTCCTTTACACACAGGCTAAAGAATATGTGCTTCTGTAAACGGAAAACGTTTAAAGAATACGCTTCTGTAAATGTTGATTCCAGTTTGCATAGTGCAGTGACAATGTGTGGAAATTAAAGCAAAACAATTCAGAGAGAATTGGAGAGACTGTTAGTGGAGTTTTGTTGAAGAGAGCACATTTTACTGACAATACTCAGTTTACTGCGGTTTTACATTCAACAAAACCTCCACTCGGCCTCTTTGACAAGAATGTCATGTTGAATTTTCATCCACATATGCGTTTCTGGGTTAGAGTGATATATATATACATAATTTTTGAGAGAGTCAAATAAAATCTAAGTTTGAGGAATCATTTCTAACCCTATAAAGCCCATAGATCTGATAATTAAATTCCCATAGTCTCTACATGATTAACTTTGCTATTTAAAAATGACTTATGCATAACCATCTACAGTGGGTACTGAAAGTATTCAGACCCCTTAAATTTTTCACTCTTTGTTATATTGCAGCCATTTGCTAAAATCATTTAATTTCATTTTTTTTCCTCATTAATGTACACACAGCACCCCATATTGACAGAAAAACACAGAATTGTTGACATTTTTGCAGATTTATTAAAAAAGAAAAACTGAAATATCACATGGTCCTAAGTATTCAGACCCTTTGCTGTGACACTCATATATTGAACTCAGGTGCTGTCCATTTCTTCTGATCATCCTTGAGATGGTTCTACACCTTCATTTGAGTCCAGCTGTGTTTGATTATACTGACTGGACTTGATTAGGAAAGCCACACACCTGTCTATATAAGACCTTACAGCTCACAGTGCATGTCAGAGCAAATGAGAATCATGAGGTCAAAGGAACTGCCTGAAGAGCTCAGAGACAGAATTGTGCAAGGCACAGATCTGGCCAAGGTTACAAAAAAATTTCTGCTGCACTTAAGGTTCCTAAGAGCAGAGTGGCCTCCGTAATCCTTAAATGGAAGACGTTTGGGACGACCAGAACCCTTCCTAGAGCTGGCCGTCCGGCCAAACTGAGCTATCGGGGGAGAAGAGCCTTGGTGAGAGAGGTAAAGAAGAAGCCAAAGATCACTGTGGCTGAGCTCCAGAGATGCAGTCGGGAGATGGGAGAAAGTTGTAGAAAGTCAACCATCACTGCAGCCCTCCACCAGTCGGGGCTTTATGGCAGAGTGGCCCGACGGAAGCCTCTCCTCAGCGCAAGACACACGAAAGCCCGCATGAAGGACTCCAAGATGGTGAGAATCAAGATTCTCTGGTCTGATGAGACCAAGATAGAACTTTTTGGCCTTAATTCTAAGCGGTATGTGTGGAGAAAACCAGGCACTGCTCATCACCTGTCCAATACAGTCCCAACAGTGAAGCATGGTGGTGGCAGCATCATGCTGTGGGGGTGTTTTTCAGCTGCAGGGACAGGACGACTGGTTGCAATCGAAGGAAAGATGAATGCGGCCAAGTACGGGGATATCCTGGACGAAAACCTTCTCCAGAGTGCTCAGGACCTCAGACTGGGCCGAAGATTTACCTTCCAACAAGACAATGACCCTAAGCACACAGCTAAAATAATGAAGAAGTGGCTTCACAACAACTCCGTGACTGTTCTTGAATGGCCCAGCCAGAGCCCTGACTTAAACCCAATTGAGCATCTCTGGAGAGACCTAAAAATGGCTGTCCACCAATGTTTACCATCCAACCTGACAGAACTGGAGAGGATCTGCAAGGAGGAATGGCAGAGGATCCCCAAATCCAGGTGTGAAAAACTTGTTGCATCTTTCCCAAAAAGACTCATGGCTGTATTAGATCAAAAGGGTGCTTCTACTAAATACTGAGCAAAGGGTCTGAATACTTAGGACCATGTGATATTTCAGTTTTTCTTTAATAAATCTGCAAAAATGTCAACAATTCTGTGTTTTCCTGTCAATATGGGGTGCTGTGTGTACATTAATTAGGAAAAAAAAATGAACTGAAAAATTTAAGGGGGTCTGAATACTTTCCGTACCCACTGTACTACATTCTGCCAAGTTTTTAAATAAGCAAACATAATAATAACTTTTAATTGGTATAGACGAGCACTCTCTGGACAAATATACTATAACTTAATTATCTATACATCATTGTTCAGAAAAAAAACTTTTTATCTGTACATCTTTTAATTATCATTGTATTGCATTGATTAAGTTTTGCCATTTTTGTGTTACATGTTACTTTATTGTACCTTTACATATACATAAACTGACACTTTTTGATTTCATATGTCATGCTTTTATGGCAAAAGTACTTCCACTGAGACCATCCAAGCCACGCAAGAGCAACTCTTTGCCTTGCCAACAGAAAAGCATCATACAAAGGGATTTTACCGCAGTATATTTATATTCCATTTCCAAAAGAAATGCAATTTAATGAGCAGACAGATTGTGCTGAAGAGGATGGCAGATGTTTTGAGTCAGAGGATCTGAATGCAGATGAGTCAAATACAGAACTGGAGCAACAACCACATGCAGTGGTTTGATTTCAGTGTCAAAAAACACATCTTCAGTGGACATTTTAAACACATTTTCTTACCGAAACAACCAAACGATTGCATCAGTCATATGGCAAAACTATTTGTTTTGAGTTGTGGGACAGAGACTGACCTCTAAATGGTTCTCAACACCCTCTACAGCTTGTTCTGCTGCTGTTTTCATCACGCCGCTGAGGAGAAAATGACAAGCAGATTTTACCGTATGTACGTGCCGTTATAACGGATCAATAACGAGGAAGCGTGAGTGTGGTTGTCATGGAAACAGACCTGTATTTGGTCCCTGCATATTGGAAAAAGATTAAATAGCGGGCGGCGGATTTGTGCATGTTTCCTGATCTATTCGGTTAATGTTTGTCAGTACGAGGCGTTAACAGAACTGGAAAAGCAGTAACGGATGTATCCTACGGAAGTCAATAAATAAATATTCATCAGATGTCTTACATGCCAAATAATGCCGCAAGATACACAACGTCAGTCAAATGAGAGCCATGTGAGCGCTCGAACACCCAGCCGCTGACATTTAGAAGCCAAAGCCATGCCTGTTTTAAAAACAGCCGTTGAGATGTCAAGTTATTTAAAACACACAGAATTTCAGTCTTTAGATCTGTTTGCCTTACAAAGGACATTGATATGTATACTATGTTTGGATTGATTCGAAAAGAGTCTTTTTCTACGTGTTGGAAATTTTAAGGCGGTATCAGAGGACGACAAACATTTTCAAAAAATCCGCTTCCACAATCGCGGGAGCAGAGAGAGACGTGACGCCTGCAATGACGTAATGATGATTGACAGGCGGACGAAACTCAAAGCTCTTCTAGTGCACAGTTAAAACATTTTATAGAGATATTGGTACTAAATATCAGTTTTACGGATTGTAGAAGCAGACTATTGTTGATTTATTTTTTTCAACTGCATTTCTAGTAAAATAAAATTGATATGGAAGATATTTCAACAGTCTTGAACAGAAAATTATGAAAAGAATGTTTATTTTAGTAGAAAAGGGTTATTTAAATTATGATAACATTAATTATATATTCAATATTTTTTAAATATATACACTTCATATATTTATGTATTAAAATAAACATTAAAATTAAATATCTGTTGTTATTGTTAAGCACTGTGAACTACCACTAACAAAAAATAATAAATGCTGTAAAAAATGTATTGCTTATTGTTTGGTCCTATAAACTAAAGCATTAACAAATAAGAGCTTATTATTAAGGTTAAGTAAAAAAAAAAACTATAAGCTGGTGGATAAAAGACATAGACACACATGTTTGTTTCACTGTTTAAGGACACTGTATAGACTTTAATTGATTTTCTGATCAATGATTTTCACCTAATCCAACCCACAGAAACATGTACAGAACACTAGATTGAACACAAACCATCTTTTGGCAGATTTATAAGCTTTTTTAAATAGAGAGGACCTAAATGTCCTCACCTCGTGGGTTGGCAAAGTATTTCACAATATGTGACTCCACAACACCAGTCACAAGGGTCAAGGTCAGCTGAATAAATAATAAATAACCATTAATGTATGGTTTGTTAGTTTGTTAGGATATGACAATATTTGGCTGAGATACAACTATTTGAAAATGTGGAATCTGAGGGTGCATATATATATATATATATATATATATATACACACACACATATGAAGAGTTCAGATGCAAAACCAGCTAAAAGCCATCTTGGTCAAAAATTAGATAATGATACTGAGTGAATGCTCTTGACACATATTATACATCCATCAAATACTTTTTCTTCAAACTCGCTAAAATTCCAGCCTCAGCCCAATCAGAAGTACTGGTACTTACACAGAAACCTATACATCCTGATAAAAATGTGTTTTTTAAAGAAAGATGTCAGATGGATTTAGCTGGTTTTGCATCTGAACTCTTCATATATATATATATATATATATATATATATACAGTAGTCAACATTTGAAGTGGATCAAAAAAGTTCATCAAAGTTGTCCTAAGACAAAAAGAGGGTATTGAGTTTTTGATCCACTTCAAATGTTGACTACTGTATATAACCTTATATATATATATATATAACCTATATATATATATATATATATATATATAGTATATATATATATATAAAATTACGTTTTGATATATTTACACAATATCTTGATGGAACATGATCTTTACTTAATATCCTAATGATTTTTGGCATAAAAGAAAATTCGATCATTTTGACCCATACAATGTATTGTTGCCTATTTCTACAAATATAGCCGATATCACATATAAGTGAGGACGTTTGGTCCTCACAAGCATAGTCAAAACAAGTATCTCAAATATTCCAAATGCACACACAGGTTGCTACAGTACAAAAGTGGGATGCATTTTGAAGGACGCTCCCTTGTGTTCTTCTGCCGCATATTTGTTGACGGTCCCTTAACTCGCACAGCGCTGAAACCGATCCGCACAGATCTGTAGCAGTGTGTCACAGTGTCACTGTTTTACCGGGGAAAGGGATACACTCGCGTTACACATTTAGGCGCATTACAGCCACCGGCGATGCTATGCTACATTTGTAACTGAAAGACGGAATAACAGCAAAAATGACGGTGGATTTTGAGGAATGTATTAAAGATTCACCCCGATTCAGGTAAGAACACACTCATGTTCCACAGCAGACGCCTGTTTGCATGTAAACGTTCAGATTGTCTTTAAACAACACGCACATAACAGCTCATAACATCGCTGACTACTCTCGAATTAATTAGGTTTAATCGTGAAATACGAAGATCAAATGGGATGTTTGAGGTTCTGATTTATTTTACTACACGACGAGGCTTTAATCAGGTCGGGCTTTTTTGTCTGCTTCATTTGTAACAATACGGTCTTACACATGTACACACTACACAGTGAGCTGACACGGACAGCACTGTGGTACATCACAGGCGCCCGAAAATATCGTCTCGCTCGGCATCTTTCTAGGTTACGAGAGCATTCGCCGTGTTCTTGAGGGACCAGTTGAATGAATGAGGACTCTTTAAGGACGCTGATCCGCAGCCGCAGTAGCTCACTATCGCTGATTTCTTGTATAATGGTATTATAGATGTTGGTGGATCCTGTTCATCCCATTTAAATGAGATGAATCGGTCCATTCTAATGCAGCAGCAGCAGCATCACATGAAACCCAATGCAGTGATGATGTTCTGATGAATTCATGAAGGGGGGCGTTGCTGTTCTTCTCTACACGCCAAGTATCATGATTACTAATGCAGAGACACTGGGCATTTGCATGCACATGATTCATACAGTCATCTGTTACTGTAACATTAATTGTCGCTGTAATTGTAATTAGTCTGGTGTGTATGATGAATATGTGCACGTTAATAAGCTACAGGAAAAAATTCATTGATAGTCATTGATAGTCTACTTAGGCTTGTTATGGGAGATCAGAGTGCAGTCATTTAATAGTCCCTATGATTAATCATAATCGTCATTAACAGACTCAGTCTTTATAATAAATAAACTAGCTATCTATTGTTAGCAGATGTTTATTTTAGATATTAAGAGTCACAGAGAACAGAACAGACTTAAAACATTGATTCTCAACCATACGGCGTAAGCAAACTTACAGAAAGGACCTCAAGGACTTAAAATTATATGAAGCACAAACAACTACACATCTGAATATTTCTGATTTTCGTAGTCTCAACAACCATTTTCTTTCTTTAAAATATAAGGATTCTCATGTATAAATGAGGTAGCCAAATTTTAAATGTGTGATTTCTAGATTAATAAAATAGTCTAACTACATGGAGGAAAAAAAATGGTGTAAAAACATTTTTCACTTAGAATGCTAGTAAATTTCACTGAAAAATACAATAAAAATGGCACGTAACACAAAGGTAGAAATTTTTAAGTGGAAAAAATAGAGAAAATAGTATTTTACTCAATCTATACATTTTATATATAATATACATTTTTCTAGTATTCGAGTAAAATTATGATTAAAAAAAGTCATGGGGTCTTTGAATATTTATGTTATGGAGTCAAAAAGGTTGAAAGTCACTGACTTCAAGGAATAGTTCACCTGAAAGTAAAAAGGTTTGCCATTATTTACTGAGTAATTAAGTAAAATGTATTTACAAAGCACATTTAAACACATCAATGCTGAGCAAAGTGAATTACAGTGCATTCGCACATATAAAAATAATCATGAGCATAATAGCAAAAAACTAGCAAGTCAGAAAAGCCAGAGAATTAAGATGTGTTGAGTGTTTTAAAAACTGTAAATGAAGATGCTTAATTCTTAATTCTTAATTCATTCTGTTTACCCCAAAATGAGAAATTCTGAAGAATGTTCTAGCTGCTCTTTTCCATATAATTAGTAAATGGGACCTAAAGTGCTTAAAATCACATAAGAGTATCATAAAAGTAGTTCATACAACGCAATTATAAAAAAGGTCCTCAGGATTATACAATAACTCTGTGTGACTAAGAGACTGAAATATTCAAATGAGAAATGTCCAATCTGTTTGTGTAGGGTGTTTTCTATGAAACAGTTAACTCTTAGAACAAAGTTTTATGGGTTTGGTACTAAAAATAATCCCTTTTTTTATTTTGGGTGAGCTATTCCTTTGTTTTCTAGCCTGGTGTCTAATATTATGTATATGAAGGAATAACAATAAAAACTGATTCGATTTGTAGTGCTGTCATTGTTTTCAGCACAGTCAGAGTGTTGGTTTCAGTAGTTCAGTCAGCACATGTGCAGCCTTCAGCGCGGGCAGATTCACTTCAGATGAATTCTAATGAGGTGAGTCACAGCTCCTGCCGGCCGGTCGCGTGGGTTTGATTCGTCATCGTACGTGATTGTTCAGAAGGACACAGGAGATACTGGACTTGTTCTCCATCTGTTCAGCTCATCTGTTATCTTCCATGTCAAACACTATGGCATCATGAACTTCATTCTACAGCACTGGTGTCCAGTACTCCATCATGCACATAGACGTTTATCCAGCAAGCTGTCGGTGCTTTGCCCTTCTCTGCCGCTTTGTGCCTCTGAGGCATCAAGGACTTTTGAAAGGCAGGCAGCAGCAGGATCATGGAGATGTGGAGTCTGCGAGGGGTTGATGTTCTGGGCAAACATCCAGTATTCCCAGCTTCACTGGTGCTTAAGGACTAACACACTCTAGGGACCGTACAAGAAGAGCCAGAGTGTAGATTTTGGTGAAAAGTGACTGTTTATCCCCATGACCCTACATGAGACAAGCGGTTTGGAGAATGGATAGATGGATTTATCTTGTAGTAAAGTGTCAGATGCATTCCGCACATTTTTTAAGCTTATTTTAGAACACGCCACCTTTTGACACTGACATTTTTCTGACAGTCTTTTAAGCAAAAACATCATTTTAAAAAGTACTTTTTACATTCAAAGACATTCTTAGTACCCTTGTATATTGTAATGGCCTAGAAAAATTGCTTTATTCTACATTATGACTTTTCCAATACCAACACAGTATTAGAGATAAGTTGCATCCCAAATGATGCACTATACACTATGCACTCAACTGTTTAGTTTACGAGTTATATAAGGTAATTAAAAGCTGCAATTAAAGCTGTGACAGTTGAGTGCATGTCCAACATTCCATATTTCATATTTTCGGTTATTTAGGTGCATCATCAGGGTATCTAAAGTGAATTTTCAGTATAATCACAGTACTTGCACTATTTATAGTACAAAAGGGTATAGAATAGTGCATAAGTACATGATTTGGGATGCACAAATAGTATGGATTTATAGTGCATCGACGGCACTGAGGTATTTAACAGTGCTAGAACAGTCTTGTGCATTTACTTCCTGTCGTGTGAACATGCTTTCAAGTGCAACAATGGTAGGTACCGGAACAGGCCTTGGTGTGATATTCAGTTTGTGGAAATATCATGTAAACACATGCATTCTCCAGACCTGGTGGGGGCAGCAGAGAGGTTAAAGCCGAATTCGATTTAGCAAAATATATTAGCATGCAAAATGAGAAAAATGTATCTACTGAATTTAGTAGTAAAATTAAGCATGCAATGTGATGAGAATATGTAAAAATAGTATAGCATACTACTGTTTGAAGATGCTGTTATAAAATAGTAGGCAGTATACAATGTATAGTGTTTCACTTTTTGGTGGCAATCCCTCATAGGATTTAGATTTAGCTTTGCCTCTTACAGTAGAGTTACTCATTTGAAAATTTTATAACTGCAAGACAGTCAGAGGAATTTCTACATAGTTTCCTCTAAAATCACAATTTCCAGTTAGAAAGTATACAGAGAGCATCTACAGAAAAAGTCAGCTCCTTGAGGAATACTCCGTTTCACTCAAAACATGATCCTCCACTGAGTCACTCCAGCCAAAAAATGAACAGAACTAAACCGGCGCGCCCGGCGCTGTGTATGTGCACATGCTGACGGACAGCCGGCTGCTGTTGTATAACAGCGAAACTGGGACGTGGAGAGTAGGAGGCGGGAACCAAAATCATCTGCCCATTCATTCAAGCAGACTGTCAGCTTTAGGAGATGTGAAGGTGTAGACAGAGACATGTAGATTGGTTTCTACACGCTTCAACCTGCAGGCAGGATCAGGACACACCAGAGCGGAGTATTAAGGGAAATCAGGTGTGGCTGCAGTGTGTACTGCGCTCAAGAGATTATTGCATAAAGTGCAATCGGCAGATTGATATACAGGCATCTAGGTGGGACAGCATTGCATCTCGGTTGCTGTACTTGAGTTAAATGGAAAACTTCCGTCTAGGCCGTTAATGAAGTATGTTGTACAGCCATGCAGGTGTGTCATATAATTGCATTCCTGAACTCATGACATCCGCAATTTTTTGATCTGTGTATTAACAACAGCCACAACAAAAGTTTACTGATTATGGACAAGAATTTAACCACCAAGAGTAATCACTCTTCCGTCACATTTTTTTTCAGGGAATTTTCATGGGCGAAATCCATTCATTTAAAGGAATCCATGCAATCGGAATTTTGCGTGAGATCAGTAGATTTTCCCATTCAGATTTCACAACTGGCTTAAGTTGGTTACGCAGTAGTGTTGTCAAAAGTACCAACCGACCAGTTGGTGCTGAAATTTTAAAAGCATCCATTTTCCACTAACATTTGAGCGCTGTTGAGCAGATTCACTAAGTTTACGCTTAAATTTCATATTTGAAATCACCAATGAAATCTGACAACAAATGCCTCATAATTGTTGTTTCTTATGCTCCAATAGAATAAAAAAGCTTATTTTCAGGCTAGAGCAGCCAATGCGTATGCGCAGTCATGAGCGCGGGTTTGCGAATGCGGCCTGTTTTTATAGGAACCAGAGTTTCTAACGGCAGCTGCAGTGACGCGATGACTTCACTAATCAACGATTGGCTCTTTCATTTAGAAGGCGGGCTTATTCGCCATATTGGGCGTTGCACTTTCTCCCGTTCATGAGTCTAAGAGTTCACAGTCTTCCTATATATAAAGTCCTTGAGGATATGCGCTAAGAAATGTGCGCTTTGCTTGTCAGTGTTCACTTTCACCCAGTGGTATTTCATTGTTTTACCTTCCAAACGCTTCCAAACATTCTAGAAGTTTCTGTAACATTCTGAAATATTTTAGTGCTTTCTGGAACATTCCAGAACATTGTTGGGCAAGTCATAAAAAAACAGAAACCTCCTAGCGTATACTTCTGAAGATTTGGACGACTCCACTGTTTATGTTAAACTGTTGTCATTTTTATGTATGAGTAATCAAAGATTAGCTTGTATAAGCTGTCAACATATTGTTTTAGTTTTCATGAGCACTGTTATTGATGAACAGAAAGTATTCTGCATGTCAAACTTCGTAAAGAAACATTGCGAATGAAAACACTGAAAGCACTTTTTGATTATTATGATTTATAATGTTTCTTTCTTTCCCTTTATTGCTGTATATTTGCTTGTTTATTATTTAGTTGGTTAAAACACATACAACTTTTTTGATTTATTATTAACTTGTAATTATTTAGAAAAGTCACCTACTTATAAGTAATTTAATTAAAATGCACAAATAAATGTGATATTAAAGGATGTTGAATTCATAAGAATCATTTGGAATTGGATTGTGATTGGCCTAAATATTCCCACCCCTACCGTTGACCCTGTTGTCGAGTGACTCCATTGTGAGGTCTGTCTTTGTGTGTGTGTTTTCAAGAAAGCTTTGTAAGCGCAACAGCGTGTGGCAAACAGTTTTGTGCCACGGCCCTTTCACAAACTTAGAAGTGAAGTCATTCACACACCTGTCACAATACCCTGCATTCAGTCTTAACTCATGACTGCCTGCGGCCTCTTCTTTGACAATGCTGCAGAACTGCCGTGTGACGATTCCTGTCACACCTGCCTTTTACAGAAATGTGCACGTTCACACACAGTGGCCCACAAAGGTCATAGTTTTGCTCTGATGTGTGTGGCAGGTTTACAGTAAGCCTCATTACTTCCTCTGCAGATTAAAACAGAGTGGTCAAACAACAAAATCAAGTTTGTCTTAAGAAGTCAAAGAGGGTGAATTGAGTAAACCGTTCTGACAAACGTAATTCCGGCTGTTGTTACAGCCGATAGCACGCTCGGCGCTGTGTCAAAACAAGCTCAGAAGATGCCAAACAACTGATGGCTTTTGAGACAGACGCTCAAATGCTTTCACTGAGCGGCACAATGCTATATTTTCTGTTTGGTCAGTATGGTTACGGGAAACTACCACTTTTCTCTGGGAGCCTACAGTGAGAGAAACAGACAGATATGGGGTCGTGACCCTGGAGCACAGCATGTGTTTCTAATGGTTGGGCTGAGTGGAATGCATGAGAAGAATGTATGGGTTAAGATGACAAGGAACGGAACTGGAGAACATGATACGAGCGTTTTGCCATAATGCTCAAACCATCCTTTAGCACACCGCCTGCTCTTTGCTGCTCCTAAACTCAATTTTCTTTTGTAGTGGATGCATAGATAGAATACGAAGAATTGTTGTATTTTTATCAAGACAACACTTTCATTGTTTGTAATTGTTTATATGAGCAAGAAGGCATAAAAATTTTTTTGCATTTTTTTTTTAATGCAATATTTGTATGGACACACCATTATCTTCATCCCAGGCTCTAATATTGATATGCCTGTTTTCATAATCATATAACCTCATTCTATCAGAAATGTCAGCAGGATGTAATCCGTTCTCTTCAGTATCACCTTTTATGAGTGATCATTATTGTCTCCTCTTCTGTCTTATGTGTGAAGCGTAATGAGCTGATATGATTGGCTGTGACTGGCCGCCATGGCAACAGACATTTTTGGCTTGTAGGTGGTTGCCAGGCTTTTTCTGCGTGTGTTTCACAGGAGTGGCCTGCTATTCCCAATCACAGGCTAACAAACATTTTCTTAGCACATGCAAGCAACCCTTAGTGATTCGTGTTCATTGATCACTTGATTTGATTTATTTAATCCCATAATGCTGTTTCATTTGAAAGGTCAGGATAGAATAGATCACTATTAACCTGATGCATAAATCTGATTCTCTAATGTTTGAAAAGTACTCAGTGAATTGAGTTATGATTGCGTTTTGCATTCTCGCATTTGATCAGATGCTATATGTCTTGTCATAAACCCAATAATCCCAGTGGATTTGACTTGTGAAACAGGTTTTCAGACTAGGTACGCTTGCATTAGGTCAATTGTTTGACCTGGCTTAAACCCTGAACCTCATCTCATCTCTGCATGCAAAAGATCTTTGGAGAGCAATAACAGGAAGCAATATATGTAGATTCAGTCCTTAAAGCAAATAAACAAACACTGTGGGGAATTCCGGTGCGCTTGTTTTTCTAATTTCATAATGTGTACTACTTTTACATATATACGTGAATATGAGTCTGTGACATATAGAGGATTCCATGATAAATGAGAAATATTTGTAAAATTTTAATTGTAGAAATATATGGAGAAAAAAAAAAATGCCATATGCGTGTTGAATTGCACTAACAGAAAAAATAATGCATTGCATTAACAGTGCTTGCATTTTTAGGTCCTGAAATGTAACATTATTGCTTTGTGAATATTTCAATTTCAACACATTTTCATAATTAAAAATTCAATAATTCATATTCGCCTTCCAGAATTTACTTCCAAAATATTCAGTCTGTTTAAAAATACGATGTATAATATTCAACAGGCAAATAAACAACTATGTTACATTTCAGGACCTAAAAATCCTGAAAAGTCCTGGAAATGCAAGGCATTAAAATGCGAGCACTGTTAATGCATTATTTTTTGCATTATTTTGCATTATCAATGCATAATTTTTTCAGTTAGTGCTATGCAACATGCTTCTTTTGTTTCAAAGACATATGGCATTATTTTTCTTTCATAGAAATATATTAATTTAAGTTCAGTTGAAAACTAATTCCATTTGTTTAAAAAAAATAATAATGATACAAACATCATGTGGTTTAACCATTAAGTAAAACATATTTAAATGCAATATGTTGAGTATACATAATATTTTTTTCACAAAAGTTCTTATGCATGTATTTTTCCAATGAATTAGTAACTATGAATATAATTGCATTTTTGGGGGAGTTGCACCACATGACATTTTACAATCTTAGCTAAACTTGCCCTTCATAAAATGTCAAATAATCTGATGAGACTTATTGACCGTGTGACACTGTGCTGTTTTTTTCCTTCAATTTGGTTGCACCACATGACCTGAAATTGGCTAACAAGTGTTTTTCAAATATTAAATAAGCAGTAAGGTTTCATTAAAATATTTTTTGTAAGAACTAATAAAGATCATGCCAAACAATGCAAACCACATTTTCTTTTTTAAGAATTTTATTATTTAAACACTACCAGGACAGTTGTACCACCCTGACTTATGTTAGAGTATCAGAATGAATTTAATTCAGAAATTAAAAAAAAAAAAGCATGCTCATAGAATTCATTTCTGTATGAATTGATTTTAAAAAAATTTTTTAAATAAACAAATAGAAGCATCATGTCAATGACCCACGTTGACCCTCAATATTTTTGTTTCATAAAGTCACAGCACTTATTTGACAAGCCAACATTCAGGTTTCCACAGTCACTTTATCGTAAATCAGATCCAAGAGTTAGAAAGGCTTGTAATAAAGTTCAAACCCAAAGAACTGTTTTTCTAGTGAACACTGTTCCAGCGTGGCTTCAAGCACATGCTGAGAATACCAGGACGTCCTCTTTCATGTCAAAGCCATGCCAGTGCCACTGAAGAACTTCAAAGCAGCACAACAAATTGAGATGTCACTCTGATCTGCTGTGTGAAATATCTGGCACTTAGTACAAGGAATATGTGTTTATGGCATTGTAATATGATTGGTGTAATAGTCTAGAATTTTTGCAGTGTGTTTTCAGTACTTTGGCACACAACTAGCATGTCATCTAGTTTGCGTTGAGGTCTCCAAATGCAGTTTGCTGGTCATTGATCTCCACAATCAGTCCAATGTCCATCCACAAAATCAATACCTGCCTCATTCAGAATAAACATGTTAGGCAACAACCCGTTTCTCAGACTATCTACATGCTGCGTCTCGCACAACACATTTTGAAGATTAGTGAAACATGCAGACAGATTAATGTGTTTGTTCGTTGCACCACGTTTGGATTGGTTTATCTCTGTAAGGGTATCGCTGTCTGTTGATCTGGTGATGTCAGGATTTCGTTCAAGCTCAGTGAGTCAGTTAGACCTTAAAGGGATGGTTCAGATTAAAATAAATAAGATCATAATTTACTCATCCTCATGTCATTCCAGAACCGTGAGAATTTAGTTTATCTGTGGAGCACGCAAAATATATTTGTTAACGGGTTCAAAAACGGTCAAATCATTCTTTAAAATATCTTCTTTGTATTCCATTGAGGAACAAAAGAACACTGCAGAACAGAAGAAATAACCGAAACTAGAACGACCAGGTCTAGAAGACAGTGACTTCTATTATCAAGATAAAGCATATGAAGTAATTGCCTGTATCTTTTGGATCTTTAGACACAATGAAGGTGTACATTGTCGCTGCTCCGGCAGGAGACTCCTTATCCGGTCCTACACAATGCTGAAGGCATGTTTCCTTAGGCGCACATCATATGAGTGATTCATGACAGTGATATCTGTTGAAAGAAGCCTGTTAATCTTGGTCGTACACCCCGTATCTCTACTATAAAGGGCTCATTGTAGCACACATTGAATGGTATGGACAGCAAGGCATGTTTATCTGCTTAGAATTTGGGAGTTTTGATAAAATCATTGAGAATATATGCCAATTGTACTTTAAAAGAGGTGACTTAATACATTTGAACTGGTCTTAATTTGCACTGAGTGCTAAGGCCATGATGTCAAAACTGGAAGACTAAATCAACAGGGGTTCCAGTTTTCAAAAGATTTTTCAATTTATGAGTAATAGGAGGTCTGTGGTCAACACAGCTTGATGATACTTGGATGTTTTGCTCTACATTGTAAATTACACACCCACACTGAAAATGTGAATTTTGAAGCATTTTAACAAAAACTGTGGGAGTTTGTGCCGAACAACAAAACGTCCAAGTATCATCAAGTGATGTTTGTTTCGCTCATGAGTTGAAAACCCCATTATATAAACCTTGAGGGAAGAGAATCCCGAGGGAACCCATGATGAATTCGTCCTTCAGGTTTTGACGTCATGGCTGCAGCACTCAACTGTCGTTCACATTGAGCAGCTCATGGACTTTATTAAGGAAATGAAATGAGGTTGCTTTCTCAGTTAAGGTCATAACTGAGTGCAAAGGTCTGATATTGATGTGTTTGTCAGTGGATTTCACATTTCTTATAGGGAATCTGTTAGACTCTGTCACAATGATTTCCTAAGCTCTTCAGGTTTTTCTCGTTCACACTTACGTAACGTAGCGCCACAACTTCAGTGCATGCTTGATGAAATCTAATGGGTCATCTTCTAACATCATAAATGACAATTGGGATTCTTATTGACTTAATGGATACTAGAGATATATCAGCCTTTGAATAGAGAAAACAGATTTAAAAATGATTTTTAAAAACACTAATGTTAAATGTAATCCTTAGCAAATCTTAAAATGAACCTTTAGCCTTTAAAAACAATAGTTTTTTAGTATTTATTTATTTGGACATTTTTTTTTAAATATTGGCGGCTCAGTTATCAACCACAGCATGAACATAATTACCAGCTTAATATTGCAGCATCCCTAACTCTAACATTGCCTGTCATTATAGGATTACAAAAATTGCTTGTGTTTAAAGTCAACATCAGTGCCATTACTTTAAATGAAAAAGAATTAGAATCTTTCATCAAAATATAATAATATATAAATATAATATTCATATTGAAACCACTTTTCACCATCCAGTCAGTTCCTGGTGGATAAAATTAAGCCCTGTCATGCATTTGTTTTTTATTGAATGCGCTCTGTCAGGAATAAATCACATTACTAAAGTAAAATATGCATATTGCCTAGGGTTGCACGATTATGATAAAAATCATAATTGTCGATTATTCCCTTCAAACTGTAATTGCAATTATTAATTACGATATCACAATTTACATTGCATGATGTTTTGAATAGCTTTATACCATTGTTTGAAGCAGCTGCATGCCACATTTTTATATATAGTTTCTTTAAACTTTAAATATATAAAAATTAAAAATGTAAAAATTATAACAATGAGAAAAAAACGCTTAAGACACACACCCACACATCTTAAGAAGTGGATTTTTTTTGTAATTGTGCCTTTGAACGATTACATATTTTTGGCATCTGTAATTGTAACCACGATTAGAAATTTGATTACTTGTGCAGCCCTAATGTTGCCTATTCCTGGAGTGCTGTTAGTGGCATTAAAGCTGTTGGAGAATTACAGTCTAACACAGGATCTGCTTAAAGGTTTATGCATTTCTGAATGTACTCTAAAGTTTTACAAGGCTGGGTCATCAGGCTGCTTATTTCCCACAAACCAACGACAGAAGTACACATAATAGCTTTGTTTAATGGGTTATCTGTCCCATGAGAATCCTGGAAGTACTAGGTTTTGAGTGTCCTGTTTGTGGACAGGAGGAATCTGGACGCCTGCTTTGTATCAAATTTGAAGATGGGCTGTGATGATAATGCACTGATGTTTGTGTCTGGATTTTGCTCAATTTTTGCAGCTCTTGCCAGTTACTTGACTGTTGCTTCTGCTCTGTTTCCTTTAAACTTCTGACAGATTCATTTCTGGGTCACTGGATTGTGTCCCTCTTATGAAAACATGTTTGTGTACACAACCTCTGATCACTTCCCAGATCAAGCCCTCTGCTCATCCTGCGTCTGGGGATCTTTGCTTTGTGCAAATGTCTCCAGATGCTCCATGATCCTGTGTGAATGATACTGAACAATAATTTCATTTCACATCCTTCTGCTTCCTTTTTTTCAAACGTTATAGTTAAGCATCACTACAACTTTTGCTTGTTCTTCAGGTTAACTTTAGGTTTACCAAACATTTAAACACAAGTATAAATATAACTCTGAGTACTGCCCCATGTTCTTTCAGATGTCATTCCAAACCTGTATGAATTTCTTTATTCTTCATTTCTATTATAAACAGCACAAAAGATGATGTTTTGAAGAATATGGGTAACCAAACAGTTGACGGTAGCCATTGACTTCATTAGTGTGGGGGGAAAAAACTATGGAAGCCAAAGGGGACTATTAATTTTTGGGTGAACTGTCCCTTTAATTACTAAAACTGAAATAAAACAAATTAAAACAAAAAAAAAAGTAAAACTCATAAAACTAGTCAAGTTGAAATAAAAATAAGACTAAATAGAAATATTTAAAAGAAACAGAAAAAAAGTTTGTAATGTAACAAAATGACTTCCATAATAAAATACATACCATAATAATATCTAATAAATAATACTGAAATAACCCCGCAACCTGACCTCTACAGCAAGGTGTTATCTTTTAAGCAAAAATTCATCCTTTACTGTAAAATGAATGCTGCATTATACAGAAAAGCAGCCATATGAAAAATGACTTTACACTTTCAGGACTTCAAAGCCAAACAACTGGTTTTGCTTGTCATGTCGTTCCCAGTGCTGTTCTTTAACATTCCAAACCTCTGTTACACATGAAAACATGTGCTGCTGTTTAAAGCAAACCAATACTGTCTGCAGCTCTCACATTATTGATCTCTGTTGTGCTTGCCCACAAATGATTCACTGAAATATAGCAGAAAAAAAGTGACACTGTCATGTAGACACGTCTGAGGCAATTTTGAGACTTTTTACACTCCAGAATGTTGTGTTTGAGCACGTTAAAATAAGTATATTTCAAGATCTCAAGCAGATGTAGTACTGAGCAATCTTTCAGTCTTGTGTCTATGTATTGTTTTGTATAGATACAGTTATATTTTATATTGTGCATCTGAAGCGCTAACGATGAGAGGGTCTGTGGTGTCATTTCAGAACCTGGGTGTGTTTAGATGTTTTTAAATGCGAAAAAAGTGAACTACAAGATTCCATGACTATGATGTAAGTGTGATTTGTAATGTTTTTCCACCCATGATCAGTTTCATTATCTTCAAATAACAGCGCTTTCACTAATAATATCAGTAAGTGATGATGGTTGGTTGTGGTTACTGGCCCACACATGTATTTAAGCGCCATTTGTGTTTTTCTCAGCGATGCTGCGTGCAGTGATTGACAGGCTGTCTGTTAGACTTCTATTAATGATTCAAAAGATGTCCTTCGGCTGTTGGCTGCCAAAGCTGTTTTTGTGCTTAAAAGAGTGATTTATAGTTTCTCTGTCAACTTCAGTATTGGGTCATTCCATGTCCAATTCCATGACACTTTCCTGACTTAAATGTTTGATTTTGCCAGTATTTTTTTCTATAGAAAGCTAAAATATTAAATGTCTTGAATGAATATTTATTCAGTAATCCAGCGTTTTGTAGAGTGGGACCAAAATGACAGTTTTCACTTGAGAGCTGGAGCCAAATTACAGGAGGTGAAAAACTTGAGAAAGCACTTTTTTGGCCTTTTCGCACTTGATATAGTTAATGCTGGGTTATTCTAAACTTAGAGTAAACAGAATCAGGGTATAAAGCACTGCTAACCTCGCTTTTAAATTACAAGTCGTTGCTTTGGAATTACAAGGCACGTTTTTGTCAATTTAGTTATTCACATATTCTTATTCTGTGACAACTTATTTACATTGTGATGTTTCTTTTGTAAGCTCAGGGCCGTAGTGATAAAATTATATTTTATATATATAAATTTATATATACAAATTATAAAATAAATCACAAATTATAATGGCATTCGTTATAAACAACATATAAAAGTCCAACCAAAACAAATTTAAAGAGAAACTGGAAATGCACCAATACATCTCTCATTCTGCACGAATACAGATATTTCCCACAAGAGGCTCCGGCGCAATCGCATACATTTTTTTTCCCTATAGTAGCGGAAACAACTTACTATGTCATTTTTGGTCGTGTAGATAAGAATAAGACATTATTCGGAGTCATCAGGGAGTTAATTACAACGAAGCACTTCAACGAGACTTTGCTCAAGCATTTTAGAATGACAAAACTAGCATTTCAGATGCTGTGCAAAGAGATCAGTTCGTTGGTTAGTCCAGTTATGCTGTCCCATCACAAAGTTACATGTATTTTTTAATACGCATTAAAGGGGTCATCGGATGCCCATTTTCCACAAGTTGATATGATTCTTTAGGGTCTTAAAGAAAAGTCTCTAATATACTTTGATTAAAAATTCTCCGTGGTAGTGTAAAACAACACCCTTTTTACCTTGTCAAAATCAGCTCTGCAAAAATCATCCCATTCTGGTCGAGGCTGCTTTAAATGCAAATGAGCTCTGCTCACCCCGCCCCTCTCTTCTCTCTGTGGAGTGACGAGCCTGTTTACTTCAGCCGCACTTAGCCGCTAAACTTGCTAACTAGCACGTTATTAGGAAAGGCGATCGCAAAGATTCATAAAAAAGCCTTATACTCACGTCTGCTGTAAGTGAAGTTGGATCACGAATGATTTGCGTGAACATAGACGGATATATGTAGATCGGGAGGCGCATTCCCTTCACAAACAAACGTAATCCACCGCATCTTCAGCGGCTCAGATGTCGGGAGTAAATGACGACCACTATGTTCATTATTACATCCAGCAAAACAACACCTCAATCACTCATTCAGAGATATTCTTGCCTATTTAAATCCCTGCTCCGACATCCAAACAAAGAGGTCGGACTGTGACAGCTGGTCTGAGGTAAGACGCTCATGTCAATCAACTATTGTGGGAGTGTCCTCTGTCATGTGACGCCACAACGACAGGCATCTGAGAACGGCTCGATTTGAAAAAGGGGATATTATTTTTACAGATCAATTAAAAACCACTGCATGGATTTTTATCATTATAGGGTAGATTTGTACATACACTGACAACACACATTAATGTTCAAACAACATGAAAAAGTGAACTTAGCATCCGATGACCCCTTTAAGGTGTTTCCATCGTAGTTTATGCACGTTTTCTTACCGGATAAGAATTTTAACCACATAGTTGAGCACTTACGTTTTTTACATGTTTTTTTTAGAATTGCACATCTTGGCGTTTCCATCCAGCGTTTTTGTGCATGGTGATTAGTGGTTGTTTGAGCTAAATGATTTGTTTGGCAATATTTAATGCTAAATCAGTACAATGAATGTTTTTTTATTCTCAATAGTAAATTGGCTTGTGATCATATGCAGGGCAGCCTGTCGAGTCATTTGGGGGGCTCCGCCCCCCAGTGCCCCCTCTTGGCGACGGGCCTGTGTAAGCTGT
The DNA here is from genome assembly GCF_022985175.1 of Labeo rohita. Lineage (NCBI taxonomy): Eukaryota > Metazoa > Chordata > Actinopteri > Cypriniformes > Cyprinidae > Labeo > Labeo rohita. The sequence goes on from NC_066879.1 coordinate 1,230,494, forward strand.
GTACATTTTGGGCCTTTTTTTAAGAAAACAAAAAGGGTCTACAGAAGTCTATGGAACCCTAGAACTTAGCTCAATATCTCAAAACTGCTCAGGATTCAGGTAGAACCTTATAATTCCAAAACGATGAAGTGTGAAATGCACCTTTACCAGGGTTAAAAGCAAGGTTTAGAACATTAATAGCTCCAGGTTATTAAAAAAAGACCTTTCCTTTTTCATCCAGAGCTTGCATGCATTAAACTCAAAAAGTATTTCCACTGAATCATTTTGCCATTTGAAAAACTGGAACCGCATCTTGTGTGGTCAAAGCTCATCATCACTACATTCTTGAACAAGGCCTTAACCAGGATGTTTCTGGAAGATTGTCGTGAGCGTGTACTGTAAGTTGCTTTGAATGAAAGTATTTGTCTGCAGCTTGTACATTTACTTTGTCGTTATTTTAGGAAATGGAATATTGAATGTAATTCGTTATGAATCTCAATGTCAGTGTGTTTGGTGCAGACAGATTATAGTAGGCTTTGAAATCGTGCAAATTAAGTAATGTAAATGCCATTGGAATTTCTGTGTAATCCGGCTGCATACTCCACAGATGACTTGCACAGACCTCGCAAGAACGTTAAACACAGTATGAACCTCCACTGTGGGAATTTCACAAGACCAAAAGGATGTAAAGCTGCGCAATAGTCGCACATTTTCCAGAGCTTCCATAACTGACAGTTCGAGACAACGTGCTTTAAGAGCCGGTCCTGGCGGAGCCAACAGTGGAAAATCAGAACAGCTGAAACGCTGTCGTTCTTCTAATGGATGGTCTCGCAGGTGGGAAGGAAGTACACGCTCAATATACTGCATGCTTGCTGTGCTCTGGAGCCCCAGTTGCAGAACCAGCTCACGTGTCCTTAGAGAGACTGGACTGAACCCGGTAACGGCGGACGACACAGCTTGATTATATGTTGACCTTGGACAGAGACAGAGACAGAGAAAGTGAGTGTATTTGTTAAGGAAAGGATTGAGAAACTAAAGTGAGAACTGGCGGTTGGAATTTTGCAGTAAATCTTCTCAAGTATTTAAACATTTTTATAACATTTTATGTTTTCCCCGAAGTCCACTTAATGGTCGTCAAGGTTTCTTGTACCAGAAACAGTCATAATTTAGTTTTGACTCAATCACATGTCACCTTTTCTTCTTCTTTTTTAAATAAAAAAAAAATGATTTAAAAATCCATCATCACCTTCTACAATTAATATATTTTTAGCTTGGCATAATCTTATATTTATTATATCAATTAAAAGTTTTTCTCCCAAATTAAAGTCACATGGTCAAACCAAAATACAGAAAATAATGCAAAGCATAAAATAATGAGAGATAGAAATAGAGATGCCCACTGACTGTGCATCAAGATAATTTAACATTTTTGACAAGACATGCTTTAATACAGGCTGTAAATGTCATGTGGTGCAACTCCCCCAAATCTTAATGCCATTTATGAATTAATAAATAAAAGCTTGAAAAATCTTGAAAAATATATTTAAAACTTCTTGAAAATAATAATTAGAGTGTGTGCACCCACATGCATTCAAGATTTTTGTCAGATGGTATAAAAGCTCTCCAAAACCATATGAAGCCATCGTGAGTATATGGAGTATATTTTTAAGAACTCGGTACGTTTTAAACTAGATTTCTGTTTTGCCTTTTCTATCATGGCTACTTTTACATTTCTTTGACCCTTTAATGAACAGGCTGGTTTGCTACTGTACCTTTAAGACATTTTTATATTGAAGTGGCCTCTTATGATTGACTAATCTAATCTTAGTTGCTAAATGCTGATTTTAATATGTAAACATGAACTATCATTTCTTACTCCTCTCATGGTTCTGAGGATAATATATGCTGAGTATAGAGAAAAAAATAGAAGACATACTGAATAACATGACATTGAAAATAATTTAAACAGACTTGATGTATAAGAGAGCATCTGATGTTTACTTGGCTTTAGTCCTCAAATACACAAACAGATTTTGACACGTATTTTCCCTATAGCTGCTAACGCACTGTTGTCCTGACCCTGCCGTACAACATACGCAGACATACATGTGCATCACAGTCACGCACATACACACTTTCATGTCAGGTTTACATCTTCTCGCAGAAACGCCAGACCACCCTCGGAGTTTATATAAACCTTCACGAAAACAGAGTGAACACACTCCAACTTCTCCTTTAGTCTGTGGCTCACTTTCTAGCTAGCATCCTTACAGCATTTCCATGTGTAGAGTGCGTTAGCTGAACCAATACAGCTCAATTTTATATTCACATTTAATGTGAATTGCTTTACTCCATATGACACAAAATGTGACCTTGAATTAAATGCATGGCAAAATAAAAAAAACCCCTGACCTTCTGATGCCCTTCAGAGTTAACATCTTTGTTGTTGGACTGCAGTGTACTACAGTATGTGTTCCCACATTCTCCTTGTGTAGTTGTGTCCGGTCACTATCCATAGGCTAGTTTTCTGCAGAAAAATGTTTTCATAGCTAAATTAGGGTTTCGTGTGAACACAGCTGTGTTATGAAGTCCTTCACTTGGCCTGAGCAGAACTGAAGAAGAAATACATCACTGCCAACACTATTTGGGTTGATTCAAAAACAAACCACCTGTTCTCACTTTTGATGAACTGTATATTGTCCAGGCAAATGAATCTCACAATATTTGTGCATTTTTTGGCATGAGCCCCAAAATCTACTAATAGCCTTGCCAAAGGATACTTTTGTATATTTGTGTGTAAAATCTGCTTTTAATTGTGTACAATATCTATTTAATTTCAGAATTTCCATGCATGTTTAATTTGAACTACATCGCTTTAGTACCATGTAAAAAAAAAAATGTTTTGAGAATAAAGTAGAAATTATGAAAAAAAAGTCAGCAATATGAGATATTAACTTTATTCAAGCAATATACTACTTTATTCTCAAAATATTACAACTTCTATCTAGTACCGCAGTGTTTATTCTCACAATTTTTACGTCATTTTTAAAATACTACAATTTTAATCTTACAATGCTACAACTTTAATCTCAGGTTGCAGTGACTTTATTCTCAGATTTTTTTTATTTATTTTTTAAAATACTTTAATCTCATAATATATATATTAATGACTCATCTCATTTAAAAAAAAAAAAAAGATTCATAGACCATCTGTGAAAAGCTTAAAAATTATGAAATAAAACGTCACTTCAAAAACATGGAATTCCTAGGATGAGCGATGGTCCAATTCATTTTCTCCAGAGATTTAAAAAAAATATATATCATTTTTTTAAAAAGGATTTGAAGTCTTAGACCAAACCATACAGCTCTGAGACGAATCCTGACTTTTCAACCCCTAGTGAAAAATAAATATACTAAAAAGTATTTAAAATACATTTATTTCATGCTAAGTATACTACAAATACATTTACATATTATGTGCTCCATAAAAATACCCTGCAATTGAACCTTTAGTATACTAGACTGGTATATTTAAAGTCTGGTAAATTGGAACAACTAATTTTGTACTTAATGCACTTTGATGATGCGGAAGTAGAAGTATATTTGATTGTGCTAAAGTGGAACTATTACAAGTATACTTTAGGTACACTTTAAATATTTTGCATTTAAAAACCAATATAATCCTCATCAACAGTGACATTAAAACATGTTTTAAGCTTAATATTAAGAAATGTGCACTATGCACAAGTAGCACTCCAAATAAAGTTTAATTACAGTTTTTATATCAGTATGTCTCAAGTCTCAGTAGACATGAACTATATTTAATACTATACTTAAAACTACACTATACTTAAATAAAATAAATGCATTTTAAAATCTGTTAATTTTTTAATGGGGAACATTTTATTTGAGGGATAACGCCAAGGGATTCATATACAATATACAAGAGACTGATTTGTTTGTCGTTTGCTATGCTTTATTGAAGTGAGGCAGTCTATGAACAGGTTTGGGTTATAAAATGTGTTTGAAAAGCCCATATTGGTGATTCTCTGTCTAGATGATTTCTCTGGTTGCGTCTGTTGGACAGTGCTTAAGATTGCTTCCTCTCGGGGCAGCTCTCCCTGCGAGAAGCAACGTGTCAAGGCTTATCCGTCTGCTCTGGGTCCCAGTGCCAAACACAACACCCCGCTAAGAAAATTAGTCTCTCGCTCCAGAGTTCTGGCACTGTCCAGTCAGAAAAGTTACTCGCTGGCCAGTGCTTCTCTCTGAACTTCCTGTGAGTTGTCCGTCTATCCCCAGAGAGCCATCCAATGCTGCGTCTGTTGCCAATGGGCTGAAACTAATGTTTGGTCTTGTTTGTGGAGGAATGGTTCTTCAGGAAAAGAAGCTGATAAAGGCTCTTTTCTCATTTTTTAGACGGGATATGTCTTCCCAAGCTCAGATCAGTCGCTGTTTCTCAGAATTAAGACTGAGATGTGCGCATTCTTTACGGCCGGGTAATGTGCTCATCTCTGCTGCTTGGCTGCAGGGCAGGAATGTGTTGTGTTGAACGTTTACCTGAAATAAGAAGGAACGCGTAAAACTGTTTTTTCTTAAATGGACTACTAAGATTTCCTCACCCTCAGGCCGTCCAAGATGTGATGAGTTTGCTTCTTGATCAGATTTGTAGAAATGTGTCATTCAGTCACTAGCTCACCAATGGATCCTCTGCGGTGAATGGGTGCTGTCAGAATGAGAGTCCAAACAGCTGATAAAAACATCACAGTCTGCAGTAATCCACACCACTCCAGTCCATCAATCTGTTTCAAACATTTCAAACAGTCCCAAAGTTGCCAAACTGTTCTAGAAGTTAACTTGTTTCTGGAAGTTTTATATGACTAATCCCAAGAAAGGAGGGTTGTTGTAGAATTGATCATCTATAGGCGGTGATGCCAAGGAATTCTGCACCCAAATGGCAAAACCATACTGCATCTGGCTTTGTTATGAAATGTTGATGTGCTTTTTTACAAACATTGTGTCCTATGGTAATTTAAGCGTTGTGGTTAATGACCGTATGCTACTGGATTGCTTTGAGCACAGGGATTTTTTTTTTTAGTTCTAGATACTTTTCAGTCTCCCTTTCTGAGATATTTGAGGTTTCTGGAGAGAAGTCAAACCACAGTCGTTCTGGCATGACTTTGAATTGTCTGGCTGGTGAACATGCTGCATGGGTGGGCCTGAGTACTCGTAGGCTTCCATGCATTCTGACGCCATGTCGATCTGTCGCTCGTATTGTTAAGCATCATAAATTGCGTCGAAAGTACATTTATGACTTATGATCAGGTGTAATTATTGGTTTGTGGTGCTCCACATCAGCAGAACTAAAGCAAGCAATTGAACATAAGATTGCATATGGAGTTTAAAGTGGCTAGAAAGCTTCTACCGAAGTTGAGGCTCCATCAGATATGATATGACACGTTAATGTTTTCAGTGGCAAGAAACATGCCTGGTTTTTCAGTTTGATCTCACTTAGTCCCAGACTATGGTTGCTGAAACAAGCCAGGAAAAACACCATTTCCCAACATCCTCTTAAAAAGCGATTCCCGTGTAAGGCAGTAGCCGGTACAGGAGCAACTTGATTATTCACCCTGCAGATGAGGCCGTGATGAGTTGAGCCTTCAGCACTTCTTTGTAATTCCTCGCGATGACCGCAGGTTGTGAGTACAAGGTTTGTTAAGGCGATTGAAGTTATTTCAAAGAAACCACAAGCAGTTTGGCAAATTAATACTTATTAATATTTGTTAATAATAATTTTTATAAACTTTAGTGCCATATCAAAGTCATGTGGTGCAACCAACAAAGTCATTTGGTCCAACCAAAATATAGAAAAGAAAAAGGACATGATATGCAAATACCAAGTTAATTAAGGTGAATGACGTTCTTTCGAAGAAACCATATTAATGCTTATTCATACTTGACAAAGCTTTACTGTGATATCAGAGTCATTTGGTGCAACCAACAAAGTCATATGATGTGACCAGTATGAGGAAAAAAGGAAGAGATATAGAGAGAATCCCTAATTTGACCTTTTTATAACAAGAACTTGTTTTTATAATAAGGTTCGTTCAGGCTGCGAAATGTCATGTCATGTGGTGCGACTCCCAAAAAACATAATGATGTGTTAATTAATAATCCGTGTTTTTTGTTAAAACATTTTTACAGTGAGAAATGTATTTTAAAGGCGTTGTAATACACTCACATGCATTCAAGGTGTATTCAAAATGTTATTACTTTTCACGTGACAGTCACACCATATGACATATTTGTGGTGGGTGCACACCAAAAGCGAAATAGATGTGAATTTGTGCTGGGTGATGCGAATTACATAAATTGGTTGACGCAATTGCCACAGGCACGCAATATACACCTTAATCGTGTCTTCTGCACAAGTTGCAAAATTTTAACTCGAGCAGAACATTTGCATGACGTGTTGTCGCACAAGCAAGTCAGCAAATAGCTTATTGACATCTAGTTTGACACGTCTGGTTGTAACCAGCATTACACAATGATTTTATTCACATGAGTGACTCGAAAAACTTCCAGCAAGTAATCTAGAGCGATAACGCAATGAGAGTTTTAAACTATATTTTTAAAAGTTTTTTTGTGGACACTCTTGTTTGTAATTGACTAGTATGTATGTAGTGTGATATGATTGTATCTTCTTGTTACAACATAATTTAACTTAAAGTGATTGTACAATGAAAAACAAGTTTGACTGAATTAACAAGGGTGATGCTTGACGTGCTCTGTATGCAACGAACAGTGATGTAATATTTGAACATGAAGGTACAGGAATGGAGAGCCATAAAAACAGTACAAATATAGTGCTGTATAAACAAGAATGCTTGTGTTTTTGCTTCAGAACAGATCATGTACTTTGTGCAGATGTTTAAGGGTTTTAAGCCACGTAGAGTTGCCTAATACTTGGCGTAGGTCTTTAGCTCACTTAGGGAAAAGGTGCCATTTGCTCCCCTGCAGTTTGCAGAGGAAAGACTGAGGCCAAAGTAAACCTAGGCTGGCCAACACTTTTAGTACTTGTTTTTCTCTCACCACAAATGAGGTCTTTGCACTTGGGTTGGTTTTACTCTGAACTGTCGCTCAAGCAAACAGTCCCGCTCCTGAGGGAGCTATTCGGTAAAACGCCTCAGGGTTCTGCCACCTTCTCAACTGGTCATTCTCCTGTTCAGATGTTTGGATCTGGGTAATACTTCTCACAGCAGTGACTCTCGTGAACCTTGGACTACAGAAGATATTGCTCAAGACAGATGGGAACATCTGGCAACTGTCGTTTCTTCTCAGCTCTGGATCTTCTCCAACTCCTGTGGCCCGTTTTCCCATGTTCCAAGATTTGGGGATTGGGAAAAGCTCACTCCGTTAAACAAGACGGTTACACACCCTCACTAACAGATGCTGTCCAGCTGATGGGCGGCATCTGATCCTGTCACCCAGGGCACTCTTCCTCTTCTTCCTCTAGGCCATCTGAAAGTCATTATAACGCCATTAACGTGCTTCTCCCAGTGCGAGTAGTTAAAGGGGTGATAAACGGGATCATACCTTCATGTTACAGTTAGCATGTTGACGTACGACGGCATGATCTGGGAGGCTCTCACGCTCTCGCTGGTTTGAAGGCTGAGACCCTTGTCATTATCTCTCAACGCCGCTCTCTGATTTAGCAGCCGTGTAATACCAGGGTGATCAAACGAACTCCAGTGACGCGTGGAGGTTGATGCGAGTGAGTCTACATGGCCACCCGCAGAGTCCTTGATCTTACGCACAAGTGACGTAGCAAATGTCATGGCGTTGTGACTCACGGACCTCATTTACATGCACTTAAAACATCTTAATTTTACAGTCAAGTGGAGGTCATGAGTACGACAAACCTGGACATCACTTTAGCATCCTAAGAAACCTTTCTAGCAATAAACGACCATGTAAACATACCGATTGGTTTACAGTCAGTAATTCTGTGTAAAAACCCAGTGTGCACCCAGCATTTTAAGGGTCTCTACAGTATCAACTATTATATACGTTTTATTCAATAGATATTCATGAATAGTTCCTTTAGTCAAAACTACTATTTTTCCACAGCTCTCTTGCAATCAGTTATTTGTTATTTTTATTCCTCCCAATCAACCACTTATAAGGTTTCAGTTAGCATGCTGACTACCCTGCTGAAAAAAAAGATAGCTAAAACCAGCCTAAGCTGGTTGGCTGGTCTTATCTAGTTTACGTTGAAAGTGGCTGGTTTTAGCTGGTCTCCCAGCTCAGGAAGTGGCCAAAAACCCTCTAAAACAAGCCTGCTCACCAGCTAAGACCAGGTTGGATGACCAGCTAAAACCAGCCAACCAGCTTAGGCTGTTTTAGCTGGAGGGTTTTTCAGCAGGGTAAGTAGGCACTAGACAAACAAGGTAGTTTGTTGCGTTTTGGAACTGAGATAATTAACCAATTTAGCATCATGATTTCCGGATATTGGCACCCGTTACAAAAATTATGGTTACTAGTTAAACCATGGTAATCACAAATTAACCATGGTCTTGCACCACTATCCGTAGTTTAACCATGGTATTTGTAGTAAAACTGTGGTTATACCATGGTTAATTTTTGTAAGGGGCATTTTATGAATCAGTTTGATTCCAGTTCACAAGCTCTTGATTTGATTTGAGACCATTCTTAATTTGATCAGATATTGATTCTAAATCTATCACAAAACTTGTTTCATACTTTAGGATGTCACTAACAGGTTAATTAAAATGTGATGAATATATTTAGCAAAAGGCTCATATCTTTAGTTATTTTTTCTAACAAGCGGTTTCCTGAGGTAATAGTAGCATTGTTTTGCATTTTATTAACATGTTTCTGTGATTGAAATACTTATTGAGTGATACTGTTTCCTTGATCATAACTTCTGATGTTCATTCATGTTTATTTCATGCTATAACTAGTAGTAGCGAAAAACAACAGTCAAATTTGATATTGCACGCCCACATTTCTCTTTCACTTTCATTAAAATACACCCATTTTACCTTAACAACTTCTTAACTATTCCTCATTCTGTTATAATTAATTGATTTATCCATTCTTTACAGTTTGCCAGCTGGCATCTCTATCAAGCTGATGATTTGATGGAAAAGGGAAAAAATGCTTATATATAATTTGGCACAGTTCTTGCTGGTCTGACAGAAAAAGGGACACTGCAAAGCCAAGCTGTAATGACCATTTCAGTGCCAGTCGCACTTGGCACAAACTCGTTTTTATGTAGATGACAGAGTATACTGTGCTGTACGTGTCAGAATAGAGCAATGCCAAATATATTTAAAAAATGCATAATTGCACACACATTGCATGCATTGTCATTCAAATATCAACTGTTTACCTCAAAGAAGAGATCATTCATGCATGTTTAGTAAATGAAACATCATTTTGATTTGGTAATTTAGAGCAAATGTTGAATCAAGAATGTGAACGCATCCAAAACCCATTTTGCCGAAGGCATTGTGCAGTCGAACCAACCTCTCGTGAAACCAAACAAATTTGTCTGCGTCTCCGCCTGGAAAAAAGATCCTCTGTTCTCTCGGTTTCCCAGATAAAGCGCCTCACATTTGTTGTTTTGGTTGCTTATAAAGTAAAGCCTGTAAATAGCGGACACATGTGGACACAGATTGATATTCAGTGATCCGTTTGCTATGGGCCCTGAAGGCCCCAGTCATTCAGCGGATGAAAAAAGCCCCTGTGTTGGCCTATTGAGTTTGTTTGCTAACAGTCCAGCCTTTGTGAGCGGAAGCGGCTCAGGGAATGTGCTTAGCTGCGCTAGGACTCCGGAGACAGCGTAGCATTTTAGTGGACTCGCAGGTGTCTTTATAATTCCCCACATCTGAGTGCATCCTTCATATACGGAAGATCTATAGCTGTGCTGCAGCTGTGTTCGGCTGTTTCACGCTCTTAGACGTCACGTGACTCACACTCGGCCTGTGTTGGACAGTGAGAATCAGAATCGTTCAGACCGAGCGGCGAGAGGGAAAACAAAGACCCGTCGCTCTGAATGAGAGAGAAAGATTGAAGGTGGTTAATGTCTGTTAGTTCTGTGGGAAATCGTTAAAGATAGACTGTGACTGAAGCAGCGGGTGTATTTTTCTAATAAAATTGCTTATCTTGGCTATCAAGTCGGGCAGCAAGTAAAGTTTACAGTTTCTCTCTCAGCAAATCATAAAACCTTCAAATTCCACCGCATCAGTTTAACAGTCTGTGAAATAGAGGATGTTTATAGATAAACAAAGACATTCCAGCAATAAAACTACAGGACATCAACTCCACTTGAAAGAAGGACACTTGGAAATGTTATAGTTGACATTCTCACATTTAGATGAGGGAACTGGATTTTATTCATCAGCTTTGATTGAGTCATAAAAATAGTCATAAACCTTGAGTACATGTGCTACCATTTTTGCTATTTTTACTATTATTTAAAAATATATTTGATTAATAGAAAGTTGTTATTGCTATTGATGCACAATAAACATAACAATAACACAACTTCTTGACTTCACAGTCATATTTATGCGTGCAAGTGTGTATATATACACTACTGGTCCAAAATAAAAAAAAAATCATTAATGTTTTTTCCCGCTAAACATCTCTTATTCTCACCAAGACTGCATTTATTTGAATAAAAATACAATAAAAACAGTGGTTATTGTGAAAAATTGTTACATTTTTCCATTTTTCTTAAATATTAAATTGGAAAGTTAGTTTTCTTTGGAAATCTGAATTTTCAGCATCATTAGTCCAGTCTTTAGTTTTACATGATCCTTCAGAAAACATTCTAATACGCTGATTTGCTGCTCAAGAAACATTTCTTTATCTTATTATTATCATCATCAGTGTTAAAAACAGCTGCTTAATATTGTTGTGGAAACCAAAACTTTTTCTTTTCAGGATTCTTTGATAAAGAGAAAGTTCAGAAGAACAGCATTCATTTAAAATGTATGTATTTATTTATTTATAATATGTGACCCTGGACCACAAAACCAGTCTTAAGTAGCACAGGTATATTTGTAGCAATAGCCAACAATACATTTTATGGGTCAAAATTTTTGATATTTCTTTTATGACAAAAATCACTGGGATATTAAGTAAAGATCATGTTCCATGAAGATATTTTGTAAATTCCCTACCGTAAATATATCAAAGCTTAATTTTTGATTAGTAATATGCATTGCTAAGTGTTTCATTTGGACAACTTTAAAGGTGATTTTCTCAGTATTTAGATTTTTTTTTGCACCCTCAGATTCCAGATGTTCAAATAGTTGTATCTCTGCCAAATATGGTCTTATTTATTTAGTCTTAATTCACTTTGAGATGAGATATGGTATAAATCTCAAGTTCAGAAAATTGACCCTTATGACTGGTTTTGTGGTCCAGGGTCACAAATTAGAAATGTGTTTACAGTCAAACAAACAAACAAACAAATAAATAAGCAAGCCATTTTATGCTGTTTGAGCTAAAAAGATACAGTATTACAATTTCAAGAAAATCAACCTGCATATTAAAATAAAAGAAACTATTTCAACTTGGAAAAATTACATTAGCTTAAAATGTAAAAAGGATCATCTTTAAAGTTGTGCATATTTTACACCCATCTGCATTGTGCACTATGTTTCCAGTTTTATCAGTGTTTGTTGTGTTAAATCCTTGTTTTCAGATGATTGTACCCTAAGGCTGGGAGATATTTCACGTGTGACGGGTTTGACCTCAGTGCTCTTTTAATGAAGAAAACCCCAAGCCTCTGAGTCTCACCTCAGGGCTGATCTGAAATGTCAGGCGGCGAGTTACGAGCATGGACTCATGTGATGCTTACGCACATGCGCGCACATACACATGAATGCATGGGGCTAAGAATAGCTTATGGATGGATGGAGCTTAAGATGAAAGACACGTGAGACACCCCCCAACCCCCACCCCCCAAATACACTCCATATCGCATCATTGTCCGCCCGCTCGCATGTGTCAGCATGGTGCATCCTAGAGAAAGATAAAAAACGGATAGTGGTTAGAATGCGGGGTTAAGAGTCCCGTCTGAACTGACACATACGTGCAAACACAGCATCCACCCAAACCTCTCATCTGTCAGCTTACTGCTTCTGTGATCTAGTGGATTTGAAATTAAAAATAGATGTGAAACAATTTGTCCTCGGCAGCGAGGATTCGGGACACGCCCGGTGTAATAAATGTACGACATCTTTTAGAACATTTCCAAGTTTTAATAACGAGTTTATGTGATTTGAAGAATGTTATAAATTATATCAAAGTCACTGACAATGTTATCACATTTAATAATGCATAAAATATGAGGGATCGGTGATCTGTTGGATCAGTGTATCAGCAGATGGTCTGGAGCGCTCCAGTCGCTGTAAATGCGAAATGTTGTCTCATAAACTGTGATATTATAACATCACTGGACTCATGGTATCATGGCAACATATTGTGGCTCAGAGTCTTTGCTAAACAGAACTGCGCCAGACTCGTTCTGTATCTGCAGACAGCACTGACACACGGTCATATTTCTCTGAAATCCACTTATACTGTTAGTCAGCGTTTACTAAACATATAGATTTGTAATGAAATAAATATTTATGAGGCCTGGTGGGTAGTGCACACACGCACACACATCTGAAGCACTTATTTATCTGTGAGTTTGAATTCGACTTGGCTCATTTCCTGATTTCACTGCTTTCCATTTCACTATTTCCTGTCTTGTAAAAACTGTCTAAAAAAAATTAAAAACTAAAATCTCAAAAATAAGACATACATACATAGATACATAAACAAACAAACAGAACAACAATAATTGTTTAAAAAGTCATGTAAATGGTGGAAAATGTCATGCTAAACTGATTTGTTTTACATTTTATTTGTAAATTATTTTTAATAATAATAATGATAATAATAATAATCTAGTAATTAATTAATTATAACTATTATAAAAGTTATAAAAGTTAAATATTAAATTAAAAAATATTTTATTAATAATAATAATAATAATAATAATAATTTATTATTATTGTTATTATTATTATTTAAAAACAATTAAATGCTTTTAAACAACCAAATAGTTTTACGTCTTATTTTTGAATGTATTATTATTATTTAAAATAATGTAAATGAAGGGAAATGGTCATGCTAAATTAAATTATTTTATGTTTTATATATTATTATTATGTATATTATTTTGAATAATAATAACGCTAACAGTAATAATCTAGTAATTAATTAATATGGCTATTTTAAAAGTAAAATGTAAAAAGATTTTTTATGAATAATAATAATAATTATCATCATTATTATTATTACTATTTTAAGTCATGTAAATGGAGGGAAATGGTCACTGAATAGTTTTATATGTATTTTTATTTGTGAATTTTTTTTATTAAATAATACAAAATATTATCAAAAATAATGTTGAACTATTTTACAGCATGTGAAAATTGTTTATTTTATTTTGTTTGTATATTGCTGTTGTTGTTTTGTTCTTATAATACATGGTTTATTATCTTATTTATAATAAAATAAAAATAGTTTCACCAATTTCCACCCTTGATCTTTGAAATTTAACAAACTAATTTTGCTGTGTCTTTAAGGCTATATTTTTAAACTACATCTTTAAGACTTGTTAAAACTTTTCTTGTGACTGGTTAACCTCGGCTTAGTATAGTTCGAGTTGCTTTTCAAGGCTGGTTGCTAGAATAAATGTTGTTTTGTAAATTTGGACAGTCATATTTGCTTTGTTTCAATGTACCATTGTTTCAAATAAATAATTTGTGCAGAGTGGGATTTGCAATTGAATGACTTCAATGAAAACAAAACAAACAAACAAACAAAAAAAACAAAACAAAGAAAGTATGATTTTCCATGATGTCTGGTAATATCTGTTAGCATGTATTTATCCCAAAGGTTGATGCTGCCGCAGCTGCCAATGGTATTTTAGCAGTCAGTACCTAAACTCACTGGAAAAGCCCACCCACTGGGCAACTTGAAGGACCACCAGCTCTTCAGTGATTCCTGGAATAATTCAGCTGTTTAGTACTCGCTCAGGGTCTCCCTAACAATAGATGACGGGAATGTGTCATCCTTGCAGCTCATCACAGTTCACGTGGAGTGCAGTGGTCATGAGCGACATCTCAAGGCCCTGTTACAAATTGAGGCTGAACAGCAAAGCCTATGTGACCTCTCACCCTCTTCAGCAAAAATAAGGATGTTCTTGCATTACAAATGTACACTGACATTGTGCAAGAACCTGTTAAAACAATCCTGTCGCATCAGTCTCGGTGTTTAGTCCAAGAGATGCTCTCAGTGAAGGTCCACACCTTCTGTAAATGCTGTTTTGGAGCACAGGACTGGAGTTTGGCTCTGCAGCTCCAAACTCTCCCTCTCTCCTGAGAGAAACGTCAGCGCTGAGACCCGAGCCAGAGCACTGTCTGATCGCAGCGTCCTGGCTCCCATTATGTCCTCTGATGCCGATATGAGCCAATGATTAATGGCTAATTAGTGTCCAAGATAAAGGATAAAAAAAATAAAAAAATAAATTGTGTAGAAAAATAAAAAGTGTCAAATTCTTAGGAATGCTCTTTTTGTATTCATGATGGTTTTATAAGGTTGGTGTAACCAACAAGTAAAAAGTAATACTTCAAACCTTGAATACAAGTGTGTACATCTTAATACTTTCAAAAATATTGTTAAATATATTTTTCAGGTCAAAAAGTATTTTTACAAATATCCTGATTTATTATTTATTAAATTTCAATGTTTTTGGTAAGTTTCACCGCATGACAAATTGCAGCCATAAACGCATTTCAAGAGAATTATGGACCCTGATACACAATCATGCATGGCCCTGTACGTTATATAAATAATAATAATAATATAATTATATTTTAATGCTTTTGCATTCTTTCATAAAACTATTGCATTCCCCCGAGAACATTTGTGTTCGCTCGCTAAAACATTTGTGTTCTCTTGCAAAACTTTTGCAGAAATACTTTTATTCCAAAAACATTTCATTTGCAACATTTTCATTTATTTGTAAAATTATTTTGAAGAATAATAATACTAATATAGCAATTAATTAATAGAGCTATTGTAAAAGTAAAATATGTTACTATTTTACTGTTTATTTTTGTAAATTATTATTGTTGTTGATATTGTTGTTGTTGCTATTATTATTATTATTATTATTATTATTATTATTATTAGTATTAGTATTATTATTACCATTATTATTATTTAAAAAGAGTTTTAAATAACCAAATTGTTTTACATCCTATTTTTTTAAATATTATACATTTTTTAAATCATGTAAATGGTGGAAATGGGTCCTTAAGTAGTTTTATATAGTTAATGTTTATTAAAAAAAAAATAAATAAAAATAAAATGAAACGTAAAACTATGAGGAAACCTTGCGTTCTCTTGTAAAACGATTGTGTTTCCCAAAGAAACTTTGCATTCGCTCGCAAAACATTCATGTTGACTTTGTTTCACTTTTATAAATAAATAAATAATTATATATATATATATATATATATATATATATATATATATATATATATATATATATATATATATATATATATATATATATATATATATGTATATATATATGTATATGTATATATATATATATATATATATATATATATATATATATATATATAATTTTTATTTTTATTTATTTATTTATTTTTTAAAGAACACGGATACATTTAATTTCATTGACCCCAGTTCTTTCCTCGGCAGAATCCAAACATTTGCATGTCGCAGTTGTCGGTCCGTTCCTGAGCTGGTCTCAGCCAGATGCAGTTGACCTTTACTGTCGGCTGTTTCCTCTCCATTAATTTGAGCTGCAGCACTGAAGTGTTTAAAATGACTTGGAGCTGCTCAACAGTCTGTCCCAGAAGGCTAGTGACTGCAGCGGGATGACAGAGGTGTTTAAATGGGTTTGTGTGTATGTAGGTCTGTGGAGTATTGATTGCTCATGGCTCCATAACAATATGTCCTGTTAGCATCCACACACAGGCCGAGTAGACGCCCCCCACCGCCACCTCTGTGCCCCACTTAGGGGGTTGCCATGACAACTGACCTTTCAGCCCGTGGTCCTTCATTTCTGAAGTGTGTGCTGATGGTGTGGGTGCGTTTGGGGCTGATGGTTGAGTGGTTGAATTAGGGACAGAAACTCTCATGTGGCCAGAGATGGCATCAACAATTAGAGCTTGCTGTCAAGTTTTCCAGGAAACGCAGTCTGACAGTGTCTTCCAAAGCAGAAGATAATCAAATTACCCAGAAGAGGCATATGCAGATGTATGTGTGGTTGATATACTTGTTTTTATTGTTGTTCAAGTTGTTTCATAGCGTACATAATGAAGCAATAGACCAATTTGAAGTCAACGTCACAGTTACATCACTGGCAGCTGCGCGCGCATAGCGTTTGCAGAAAAACACTGGTAGCAAGTGGAAATTCATGGAATAAGAGAAAAAAACTTTTTTGTTGTGCCTTTTAATGTCAAAATCTGAATGCAAGTAACTTTTATAGAATACTGTCGTTAAAGATGCCATTTGAAGCTAAATGCATATGTTTAAACATACATACTATGGACGAAAACTGCTATGATTACTCTACTTTTAAAGCGTAAATTTGATTTAAACAATAGGTCTACATAATATTCACATACGCTGTTTATAGGGGATGGATTGTATTAGCCCTACAGTTACAGCATGAAATATTATTTAAACCTATTACTATTAACATTTACATAACATTTATTTATTTTATCTCACAATTCTGACTTTTTTTCTCACAAATGCAAGTTTATATCTCCTAATTCAAACACAATTTAACACAAAAATAGCGAGTTTGTCAATTCTGAGGGGAAAAAAGCCAGAGGTGTGGGATATAAACTCCTGAATTGTTGTTTTTCCTAATGAGAATTGTGAGATATAATCTCGGAATTGCAAGAGAAAAGTCAGAATTTTTAAACATAAAATCAAATTTACCTTTTTTTTAATTCTTTTATTCCATGGCTCCATACACTGTAAAAAATAAAAAACAATTTGTTGAGTCAGCTTAAAATAATTTGTTACCCTGCTGCCTTAAGATTTTATGTTCAGTCAACTAAAATAAGTTTAGTCAACTTGAAATGTTAAGTTGTACTAAGTAACAACTTAGATATTTGTGTTTGCTAAACTTAACAGATGGGTAAGTAACCCAGCTGCCTTAAAATATTAAGTTGATTCAACTCAAATATCTAAGTTGTCACTTAGTATAATTTAACATTTAAAGTAGAATAAACTTTTTTTGAGTTGACTGAACTTAAAATTTTAAGGCAACCAGGTTACAAATTATTTTAAGTTGACTCGACAAATTGTTTTTTACAGTGTAGACAACCACTTAAAAAACGTCATTTTTGCCACCAGAAAGGCTCTGCCCACAAAAACATCATCCCTGTTTCGGATCTGTAAGACTGTCCCACTATCTAACGTCAATTGTTGAACAACAGTGCTTATCGCTTGGTGACGAGCTCTTGTAATATGCGGAGAACATTTTGAAAATGACATCTAATCAATATAATCTAAAGTCTTTTTAAATGTAACAGTTTTGTACTGTATCCATGTAATTCTCTAGCCATAAAGGTGATCTCTCCAGGGTTTCTGCAACCATGATGTTCATGCATCCCGAATGTTTACAAACAGATAATTGGTCTATAAGCAATGACATGCTGTGAAAAAAAAAGTGAGCAAGAGGCATGTGACATAAATGTTCAAAAAATGTAATTTACTTTATTAATATGTAAACATGAAATCAAAATAGACACTTTTACTTTCTTAATACATGTTCCTGATCTTATTGTGCAAAATGTATTAGTGCATATTATGCTAAAGACTATGTTTTATCTTTATTTCTTTTATCAAAATAATTTTTCGGCCAACAGTGTTTTTGGAGATTTTGGTATTGAAAGCCTGATTCTCACAATCCATTCATATCTTTTCAAATCTCGTTGAATGCACCATTTTGCTCAGAAATACAAAAAAAAAAAAAAAAAGAAATACAGTAAAAAGCATAATAAGCATGAAAATGGTCATCCAGGTGTTTTGTTTATACCGTCTGTCAGATCCTCATTTTTAAGATTAGAATATACAAAGTTTCATAGTTTTACTAGTGATCAGTTAGATTTTGACTGGAAATTGTGTGAATTTTATTACAAATGAGTACTGTAGCAGTACAGTAATGGTAATATTATGGCTCTTTGATATTTACCATACTGTAGAAAGTTAACCAGGTGGGCTGTAGCGGATATATGTGTAAGGCAGCATGCAGAGCCGCACATATGCTTCGTGCTTGGACTCCTCTCGGCCCTGCTTGAGTTAGCTAATGTGATAAATCTAAGAAACAGAGCATGCGGCGTGGGAGGACAAAAAACCTCAGACGTCTCAGCAGTGTTTCTTCAAATATGCACCATTTGTGTTGAGCTGACTAAGAGCAATAGCTTTTAGCCGGAATCTAAACTGGATTAAGAAGGCATTTGGGTAGTGTGAGATTAGATATGTCGTCATGCATTTATGAAATTGATGTTCATGAGGGTGTAACCTGATCGCAGAGCTTGCTGCAGAGAGTGTGAAGATGTGAACTGATGTGGTTTTTCTGTTGTCAGTCTATATTGGCTGCAAATAGGTTCTTGGATCATCTGTAGAACACTGAACATTGATGCAATAGCATATGAGATGCATCCCAGTACAGTCCATATTCAGTGAATACAGCTTAAAAGCCTCTGTCAAACCTGAGTGCACATCTACACTGTCTATAGTGGATGACTAAGGGCAGATACACTGTAAAAATTAAACAACTTTTAAAAAATAAGGGCTTGTGCTGCCTTAATATTTTAAGCTTACTCAACTAAAATATCCATGTTTTTATTTAGTACAACTTAACATTTCATGTTAACTAAAATTTTAAGGCAGCATGAACACTTTTTTTTTTTTTTTACAGTGTACTTCATGGTGTTTGCCAAGTCAACATTCCTGGTTCAATGACATGGCTTATTTTTTGTCCTTGCATTAAAAATACATAATCACTTGAAAACAGCTCTTCTATTTATTTATTTTATTTTATTTTATTTTATTTTTTTGGGCACAAAGTTAGTGTCAAAGCAATGTCAGTTTCAACTGTCCAGAAAGAAAACAAATACATACATTTTTTTTAAAAAAAATAAATGTTTTCAACACTCATGTTGTGTTTGCAGTCATTTTTCTTTTTCTTGAAAATGCTACTGAATGTTATTGCATTGGGCTAAAACCTAATGACTTTGTTGACACAGGGTGTTTTGATCGTTTTTGTGCTTTTTGTTTTTTTTTCTGGTCAAAAATGACCGGCCCACAAAATATCTCTTATAAATGTATTGATATTTCTCATATTCTTATTTTGTCAGCTTGTTTTCTTTCAACTAGCACAGGTTTTGTAATTCTTTTTCAGACAGATTGATTGCAAGCCTCACTGATTTGAGCTTATGCACCTCGGTATTTGAGTGAATATTGGCAAAATTTCTCAAGATACAAACTTGTATTGAGTTTGAGCAGTGGTTAAATACATTTTGTCTAAACAAAACTGTGACTTTCATGTCAAATTTTCAATACAGTTGTGAAATGTCACTGTGACTCCCCAAAAAATGACATTTATGGATTAATAAGTCACAGTCTGTTGAATAAATGAATGCATGATCCAGACATTTCAGTGGTTTTGTTTGTCTTTTGATATGACCTGTCAATAATGACTGTGATATATCGGTCATCTAATGAATAATGTGTTTTTCTTGTGTTTCTGCAGGGCGAATATTGATGAAGTTGAGACGGATGTTGTGGAAATAGAAGCTAAGCTTGATAAGGTATGAATAAACTCTGTTTGAAATCTCTTTATTTCATTGGATCAGTGTCTTCTTTAATTGAGATGTAGGTTTGAGGCCTCCTGAATGCTCCGCTAACTAAGCACTAGGGGATGAAACAGCATTACAAATGTACAAGCCTAAATCCCGGATCGTACGCTGTACAGGATTAAGGGAAATGGAGACAGAAACCCATTTAGCATTAGGATGCTGAACATTTGCATCAGGGAGCAGCAGTCTTGTAGCTTCAGGGTGTGAGCAGACGCTTCTAAATTTGCATACAAGAGCAACGTCTGCTCATTATTGCAAGTTTACTGCAATATGTAAAACCCAGACTTTTAATTTGCATGAAACTGGTGTAAGATGCTCAAATAAGACCAGTTTGCCTGTAGCCAAAAGGTGTGAACTTACTTTGTGCACAAAACTGGAAAAGCGCTTAAAACATTTGCGAACAAGCACTGTTTCCATCCAACGAGTCAAAAAGAACAAAACCGTCACTTCCTGATAAACTGGCACTAAATATCACTAAGAAAAGTAGGAGAATGACCGATCGTTTTGCTAGATAAGACCCTTCTTCCTCAGCTGGGATCGTTTAGAGCATTTGAAGCTGCATTTAAACTACATTTTGGAAGTTATGGAGAGAAATCCGGAAATGTTTTCTTCAAGAAATGACTGAAGAAAGAAAGACACGAACATCTTGGATGACAAGGGGATGAGTAAATCATCTGTAAATTTTTGTTCTGGAAGTGAACTTCTCCTTTAAAATGGTCAAGCTGGTTTTCCAGTCCGGTGTTCAGCTGGTTAGTCAGCTGGTCTCCCAGTCTAACCAGCTAAAGATGTGGTTAAATCCTTACTAAAACCTGCCTGCTAAACCAGCTATGAATGGGCTGGACAATCAGCCAAAACTAGCTCTTAAGCTTCAGCAGGAATCACAATGTAGTTGATGGATAAAATCATTTGCTTGTCATTGAATTTCCTATTTCTGTATATTCTATTCTGTGAATCTCCTGTTCACTGTGACTCTCTCTGTCTATCAGTTGGTGAAGTTATGCAGTGGTATGATCGAAGCTGGTCGTGCGTACGTCACTGCCAATAAACTCTTCGTCAATGGCATTCGAGACTTGTCTCACCACTGCAAAAAGGAGGAGATGATCTCAGTAAGTTTCCTAGACGAGTATTAATTTAAATGACTCAGATAACAGTCAGACCTTCGTGAGCTGTGTTGATTTTTCAATCATTTGCTTCTTCTCAGGAATGTCTTGAAAAGTGTGGAGAGAGCCTTCAGGAAATCGTCAACTATCACATGGTAAGACACATTTCCCCAGGCTCGCTCTGCATGACCACGAGTCCCGTAACAAAACACACATGCACACGTTTCAGTCCGAGGCTGTAATGATTCATCATACGGTACCGTAACCTGGCGGGGCCTATAGTTCTCTCATGGGTGTTTTTGTTATGAAAGCATATTACGTGTGCCGTGGGGCGTAACTCAATCCGGAAAACATGGATCTCTTTACACGGGGTGTTTCACATCACATGTGGTTGAGTTTTTTTTCCACATGCCACCCAAAACCATTTGCGGAGTCATAAACAGGTTTGGGTTGAATTTTGAGTCTTTGGTCTGTCTTTATTGAGAATATAACAGGAAATGTTTAGGAACTAAATGGGAATTGGAAATGTTGCAAGCTGGATTCAAACCTGCATTGGTCTCATGAGCACCACAGACCGACGCAAAACGGTTTGCACATGTGAAACCATATCTTGTTCATTCTAGCAAGTGACTAATCACATTTATTGGTTAATCTGAAAGCGAGTGCGTCATCGTGCAAGACTTTTTGGGTGTTTTCTTGTTCTTAAGGATCGTGTAATTGAAAACAGAGAGAGTGGCAATCAGTGCGCACAGCTCTACAAGTCTCCTGTTACCACAGCCACCTTCACTTTTAAAGAAAGAGGAAATACCAGGGCTGTGGTATAAAGGACTTGTGGCTTTTTAATTGTCAGCTAAAGACTGCTGATCCCTTCCTGCTTGTAGCATCAGCAGCATTTGAACAGAAACGGTTCGATGTTGCCTTTTTTCTCTGAGTTTCTTCGTCATTCTCACTGCTTTTATGGGTAATTAGACTCAGTTTATTCTTGTGATAAACTGTTTTTGTGAGACATGACTGCGGTGAATGCTAAATTCCTGGACGTTGCCAGAAAAACGTCAAGGTCACACCCTCAGAAGAACTTGTTTATTAAAATTTGGCAAAGTTTTCACTTCACGCAACTGGCATTACAAAAAAAAAAAAAAAAATCTTGTATTAAAATCTTGTACAGACAGTCCCAAATTTGCAACAGTTACTAATTTGAGGAATACTGACATTACATTGAAATGTTTTTTTTTTTTTTTTTGTTAGGGTAACGAGTGGATAATTAAAAAAACATGATTTTTTATTATATCTCCTATTTTTTTGTGTGATTTGTAGTATTAATTAATATTTTTAATTAGATTTTTCAGTTTTTATTTAAATTTTAATTTTAGTAATTCAATGGGCTTTTGTCATTTTTATTAGATTTATAAAAATCTAATAGATAAAAAAAAATATATATATATATATATATATATATATATATATATATATATATACATATATATATTTCTATGTTCTGTCTATGGGAGGAACGACAGATTAAGGCTGTGTGCTGAAAGAACATTACTTTAATTCACTCCTCTTGTTCCTGCTCTCTCCTGTTCTTCTCGGGTCAAAGCTGTTAACCTGCCACTCTATAAATCTGAGGCTTGACCATTTTACTCTGGATCTAATCTGCGTGCCTCATAAATCCAGGACGCCCATCGCTGCCAAGTTCCTGGATGCTGTGAATCAATGTCTCTAGATGGTGGAGAGTAGATTTTTTTTTTTTTTTATTTACCTGCTGACCAATAATAATAGCAAATATAATTGTAGTTTTCACCATTTTTTTTACTTTTATTAATAGTTGTAATGGTATATTTCACTGTAAAACCTTTTAAGCGAAGTAAGATGCATTGGCGCACTTGTAGCATGACAACAAATTGTTAGAATGGTGTAAATCCATAGTAATTACAGTAATTGAATGAAAGCCTGTGTGTTTTTTGATCAGGAAGTGTAAATAGGTCTGCTTTTTTTGTTTACTGTTTATTGAGTTGTTGGAATCCAGACGGTCATAAATTGAACTAACCTGCCGAAGTGACGCCTCACTGACTGTAATTACTGATATTATCTGTTTGGCAGTGAGGAGTGCGAAAAAGAGCCCTTAGAAATGAGGGAGTGAGAAATGAGAGAACATTTTTCACTTGTGATTTTAAAGGTGATAATAGAGGTGTTGTCATACCCACAGAAGCTCTACTGTTATAACAACATCTACACTGCTTTAAGACTCATTTCTGAATAGATTGGTCTGTTTTTGAATATGCATACATCAGCCTCAAGACGCATTGCACCAATTTTGTCGCCAATGACATCCAATGTCATTGGCTCTTGTGAGTTTTGCTCACTACAGTATGTTCATGTACTGAAATATTGATTTTTATTTTCTCTGATGCTGAGTGAATTGAGGATGTGTTATATTTCAGTGTTTAGTGAAATATGGCTCTTGTTAGTGCCTGTATTTGTATCTACTGAATCACAACATAGGGAACTGAATGGGATAGTGGGATATTTGAAACAAAAAATGTTTTAAGATGCTTACTTTATCTTCTAAATTTTAATGCTCATTAATTTCATCACTAGGGCCATTTCTCAATATGTGTTATTTTCTGTTTTTGTGGATTTGGACTTGTGGCCAAGTACTGTTTTGGTACAAGTTCACAAATAGCCATAAAACTGTTCAAAAGTTTACATACGATTCTTAATTCTGTGTTGTTTCCTGAATGATCCACAGCTGTGTTTTTTTGTTTAGTGATAGTTGTTCATGAGTCCCTTGTTTGTCCTGAACAGTTAAACTGCTGCTGTTCTTCAGACAAATCCTTCAGGTCCCACAAATTCTTTGATTTTTTTAGCATTTTGTGTATTTGAACTGTTTCCAACAAGGACTGTATGATTTTGAGATTCATCTTTTCACACTGAGGACAACTGAGGGACTCGTATGCAACTATTACAGAAGGTTCAAACACTCACTGATGCTCCAGAAGGAAAAACCATGCATTAAGAGCCGAGGGGTGAATTTTTTTTTAATTTGAAGATCAGGGTAAATTTAAGTTATTTTTGTCTTCTAGGAAACATGGAAGTATCTTCTGTAGTTTCTGAAGGGCAGTACTGAATGAAAAAAAATAAAAATATATATATATAGGCAAAATAAGAAAAATGTACCCATCTTCATTCTGTTCAAAAGTTTTCACCCCTGGCTCTTAATGCATGGTTTTTCCTTCTGGAGCATCAGTGAGTGTTTGAACCTTCTGTAATAGTTGCATACGAGTCCCTCAGTTGTCCTCAGTGTGAAAAGATGAATCTCAAAATCATACAGTCATTGTTAAAAGGGTTCAAATACACAAAAATGCTGGAAAACCGGAGCAAATCAGTTTATATTTTTAAATGTAACGTTGGGCATTCAAGAGCACTGACTTTGAACTTTTGACAGATTTTTTTGCTTGTCTTTATGTCCTATTATAAAAACTTATTTTTATATACATACAAACTTCTTATTATATACACAAATACAGTGAAGATAATCAGAGTATGCATGAACCTGAACTATATTAATATTTTAATATAAAATAAAAAAAAAGAAAAAAAACTGAAAAGACAACCAAAAATTGCAAGCTTGTGGTTTATATCATCCTTCATTTTATTGTAATATAATTTACAACAGGGATAACCGAAGTAGACATATAATTCTAATTTTCACACAGATTTCATGACTGAATATGAAATTCTTGTTTCTTAGTATGCAGTTGAAGACTGTTGTTAACTTTTGAAGTTCTAGCTGTCTAGCTGTCTTTGAGGGCATCGATTTGCATTTTACTTCCTGCTCAAACCTCCAGAACTCCCTTATTCCTGCATTATGTAACGTGCACACTTCCAGAAGTAAGAATCGGCTAATACTCTCAAGATTTTCATTTTTGCTTTACCACAACTGAGGTTCTGAAACCCAGTTTACTTTCTTTCCACTTGAAAGCAGCACAGAACCCTTTGACCGGCGTTATTGATCTCGTTCTCTTCCTGCGATGTCCCAGCGTGCTTTCTGAAACACGTTTTTTGAATTAAACTAATTTAAGTATACAGTTCATGAACGGCCCAGCCGTTTGGCAGCCGGGCTCTGTAAAGTGGTCTCGTATGGAACAGATTTTTTTTTCTTTACGCAGGAAGTCAAAAGCTGAGCAGGCAGTTCAGAGTCACATGAAGACCGTTCCAACAGCTTGCAGCCAAGTGCTGAACATGCTGTCTGCCTCCAGAGCGTGTCACTTCCATTACTGCTCCAAAGAAAAGGAGGTTACCATCTGATGTTCCTCATGCCCGTTTGGAACATTTGGATGCGACTGTTTGCTTTTCCGTGGGCAGACATTCTCTTCAGCCTTTTTGTGCTTACAGTGTTTACAGTAGGCATTCATTCAGTAATGGATTTTTAGAAAATGGTAAAACAAACTCTCTTTTTAAGTAGTATATATAATTTTACCACTAACATATATATTCATAATATATATGTTAGTGGTTATATTCATATAAATAATGGTTTAGGTTCAATTTTTTAGGTCACATGATTTTAGGAATTTTAATTTTAGGAATTTTATGGGTCATTGATGTAGGATTTTTGACAGGCCAATTTCAAAATACATAAAATAATAATATCTGTTGTAATTGTTCAAACAGTAAGAATGTTGTGTACACATAAATTCATATTAAGATTTACAATTAAGTGATTTTAGTGTTTTTTTTTTTTGTTTGTTTTTTACATATATTGATGAATTCGCCATAGCCTTAAAAAATGTCATGTGGTGCGACCATGATTTATATAAAAATTAATTAATTTCCCTAACATACTTAAATTTTTTTAGATGTTGTCAGTAATTAAAATGCTTAGAAACAAAGTATTTGCATTTATTTTGAGTTTTTGTAAATAGCGATCTCATATTTTTGTTTTATAATTTCAGTTTATGTAGCTAGCAGACTTTTTTTCTTTCTTTTTTTTTTTTTTTTTATAAAAACTGATAAAAATGTTTTAAAAATACCATTCACTTTAGCATGCTGTAGCAGTGATTCATATTTCAACCACAAAAATTAAATATTTTATTTTTATTTTAATAAGGTTATTCCTATTATTGGTCGAACCACATGATGAGTGGTCGCTCCAAATGATGCAAAGGCCTTATACAAAGTTTGTTTGTATATTATGATGGAAATATAAATACAAATGCTTTGCAATTTTATACAGCATTACAAAACACTTTGTCAAATAGTGCAGAAAATTAATCAGAATAAATTAAGGACAACTTCAAAGTTGTTTCCAGAGTAGCAGTTACCGCCTGACGGTTGCACCACATGATATTTTGACACTTTGAACAACAGAAAAATTACCAATAATTTATTTCACTCTTTGCGTAGGTCATAAAAGATCATATAAATGTGAATATATAACATGAATATGATGAAAAAAAAAAAAACTAATGAAAAAATAATACAAAATAATAGTTCATAGTTGTATGATGGATTTCCATATTCACAATTGTCTAGAAACAAAAAAACGAAAATCGAAAGTCTATAATAAATAAATAAAAGTAAAAAATAAAAGAAAAAAACATTATTAAAACATTTTAACGTGGCCTTCATATAACAAAGAAAAAAATTATTAATGTGTTTATTTAATAAAAAATCAACTTTCAGGACATAAAAGTTGAAGAACTGCTTTCATTCTTTCACTTGTTCTCTCATCCTACTGTTTTGTTCCACTGCTGAAGGGCTGCAGAATCTCTGTGACTGTGATGTTTTGCTGACTCTTGTGCGATCTGTTCATGTCTGGCGCTGGATGAAAGGCCTGTGCTTTCTGAAGGACTCTAGCACACATGTACGACAGGCTCCAGGCCACGATTAAACCACCTCTTACACGCACTCGCTTCAGCTCATTCAGATGTTCCCCAGTCTCAGTCGCCTACAGTCACTCATCCTCAGACAGCTGACGTCTTTCTTAGACTGTCACCCGAGGTCACGCCATCAGCGCCGCTCACATGCTGCAGAAAATCTGAGGTGAAACGAGGATAGAGGATGAAGTGAAATGCAAATAAAGAGAGCTCTCTCAGTGCAGAGAACGTGTGAACGTGAAAGGGAAGTTGTGATGTTGACGCCTATACTGTAGATGTGACCGCAGTGTGCCGTCATTAAGTGCTCAGTAAAGCATGCTGGTTAATTATCCTGCTGAACAGTGTTCAACACAGATGTCACGCTCTGAATTCTTTAATTAGACTTTGATCTGAAGGAATACTCATGCAAAACTCAACAACACAATGCTACAGTGTTGCAGCAGATTCATCATCTGTGGTTTGTTTCCCAAAAGTAACCATAGCAAACTGTGGTCGCAGGTTCTGTCATTACAACGATTAGATGTTTCCTGAAACAGTAATGCAAACAAACCTTCCCAAACTGCATTGCAAAGTTGTATGGTTGGAACTACATCATTCTAAGTCCATTTTAACACCAGCCAGGAAAATATTGTTTTGCAGAAGTTACCAACTAGAATCAAACTAGGACCTCAAGGTAGGCCGTTTGTAATGCCTGATCAAACGAAAATATATTGTGTGTGTAACAACTGAAAATGAGTGTTTGTGTAGGTTATTGGCTAAGCAACCAGATTCATTGGTCTAAGCTTGGTATGCAAAACTTGTAAACCATAGACTGACAAAAAAAAAGTGTATAATGCCACAATTTATAGCTTTGGTTAAATGTAACAATTTAAAACACATTATTGGTCATCATAACACATGAAATACATCACTAAGCAGATTTGTAGGAATTCTAATCAGGCATTGATGCGTTGTGCTCCTAGGCTGACTTGATTGAACATGGTCTTTCCACATATCTTGTGCATTCCTGTCTGCTAAATGCTCCTATAGTGTGTCATCCTCAATTGTGTAAGCACCTTTAGGCCGAAGTACACTTAGCACGTGCTTAGACCCTGTGTCCAGCAAAGTGTTTTTAGTCTGCTGAAAATGCCAGGAGCTCTTATGAGAACGTGTGCTTGAGAGCATTTTGGAAGTGCAGGATTTAGCTAGATCCATGTTGATGGAAACATTAGTTTTCATATTAATACTATTGTCGTTTGGAGATGTCACCTGGTACAGACATGGATACTTGGAGACCAGCAATATTTACTACTTTTTTGTGACAGTTGGTGATAATTGTCCCGCCTTTCCTCCACTGTGATAGGACGGGTGGGTAAAAAGTGACATTGATGATTTTTAAGTTTTTTGAGTTTTAAATACGCTGCATTCCCACTGAAAACAATACAGAAGCCTCAGGAAAAACACATTTTGGTGGACACATGGCCTTACAGCTGAATGCAAAGCTTTTCATGCAAAGTATTTTCCATTTTATAGCATGCATAAACACATGTGCACTAGAAAGATTCATCTTTGTGCAGTTTCTGCGTTTTTTCTCTCCAGAAGTTCTAAGCGATAATGTTGTTGCTAAAGCCAAAAAATTGCAGAATATATGAGCAATATCACACGAGTAGACATGCGGCCTAGTGTCTACGGCTGAATCACAGGCGTACCGATATACAGCCATATATCATGTCTACGAGTGTGATACTGCATTTATACAACAGTGCGACATACGAGTGAGTAAATGCATAAGAAAACAACGAAGTGTCTTTAAAAACCCGTATTTGTGCAGAACTACTTCCTTCTGCCACGGAATCAAATAAGCCCCAAGAAGTTGTGGTTTACAGTAAATTTGTAACAGCTAAGGGGCGTCATTAGAGTTCCTAACAACAATGCAAAGCGGTGTGCCCCTTAGCTGTTATAAATTCACTGTAAACCACGGCTTAATGGGGCTTATTGCTTTTATTAAATGGCTATTCCATATACGTAGTAAGGTTTCACAAAATAAAAATAAAGTGTAATTTGGTGATAGATTTGGTGACAAAATCCCTTCAAGTGTGCTCCACAGATCCTAAAAAGCGAAGCCAAACATTTCAGTAGCCCTCTGGTGGCTCACTCAAGTAAGGGTCATAAACCCCACCCTCTTCATGTAAACAAATGAGACCTGAGCCGAACAAAAAACATCTGAATTACACTTCAAATCTAACAAATCTAATTACACTTCAAATAATTTTTTTCCTAAAGATGGTCTCTGTTGTTTTAGGTAGTTCTTATCGTGCTGAGATATGTTCAGGTGTTTTGCTAATAAGTTTAGTCAGTTATTTGATGCTATGATAGCGGGGTGTGGCATCATGAATGTGTGCCTGTGATACCGTCTGCAGGAATTTGGGCACAACCTTGATACCGCGGCTCCACCTCATGATCACTGCTGTACAGACTCTGGCTTCAAATGACGTCATCGGCTCCAGATGACAGCAGCCATGGGACATTTCGCATTCATTTTTGTACAGTGGATTGAAATGGAGACACGTCATTTTGACTTGTTACTGTTGGGCCACATTATGGACAAACTGAGAGTACAGCGTAATTCTGGTTCATACTATGCTGATGATGAAATTTAGTGTAAATGGGAAAACCTGGATAGTAAAAGGGACGCTTGACCTCGAGTTGAGGTGGAAAGAGTTGAGCGGCTAGAAAACGCTGATTCTAGTCTAGTCCTTTGTAAAATGCAAAAGCTGGGAATTGATGGAACTGTGCAAAATGCAAATGTCTAAGCTTGTGTGCTTCCCCTTTTCCCTGTACTCCCTTCTCTCTCTCTCTTCCTCACATGCCAGCTTTACCCTGAAGGCATGTTGCCCTCCTGTTCCATGTGACATGCTCTGTCACATGTTCTCTCGCTGCAGCTTATCACTGCCGTGACGCCGCAGCGTTTGTGACCTGAATCGAGATGATTGCAGCGTAAAGCTTTTTCTCTCATCTCGTTCTGCTGACATCATGTGTGATCCACAGTGATGGACGCCAGCACTGACATGCCCTCATTCCTACAGCCTTCCATGAGAGGTTTTCTGTGCAAAACACCCCAGGGTTTGACTCCGTGAGCATGTGCAGACTGTATTCTTGTGTATGACTCTGTGTTTGCCTGTCGTGATCTGGACGATGCCAGTGTTTCCCAGAGCCCGTCCTGTGCGATGCATCTGTGACCTATTTAACCCTTGACCTGCAGTGGCCCACCGTGATCAACCATGAGAGAGTGTGTGGGATGGGTGTGGGTCTCTGGTGCAGTCTTTTGGGTTTACAGACGCAGAGCTGCAACAGCTCTGCCATCTGCTGGCGATATAAGAGAAGTGCATTATTAATATTCAAATAGCAAACAGCCAGACTGGTCATAATGTGTTTCAAAGCCTAATTCATTTAGTGAAGAAGATGTATTGAGTCTCCAAAGGCAGGATTTGGTCACATCCTTCAAAAGGGAGAGGCGTTCACGTGCAGTTTGAGATTAGTTTAAAATTTAACTAACCAATCAAAAAACTTCTAGGACATTAAGTCCCGCTTGTTTCCACCGACTCCTGTTTTATGCAAAAAACCTGTAGTATTTTTCTGTTTGAAACCAATACATTCAATACATTTGTATCTTTTACAGATCCTTTTCGACCAGGCCCAGAGATCCGTAAAGCAACAGTTGCACAATTTCGTGAAAGAGTAAGTCATTTCTTTCTTCTCCTGCCCTTGTTTCTGGATTCTTTTCCCATTCCCTCTTCTCGATGATGTGCGCATCTTACGCTGCGATATGTGTCAATACACAGGGATGTTCGGAAGTTTAAAGAGACGAAGAAGCAGTTTGATAAGGTGCGGGAGGATATGGAGATCGCCCAGGTGAAGAACGCACAGGCGCCTCGCAACAAACCGCACGAGGTGGAGGAGGCAACCAGCGCCCTCATTACGACCCGGAAGTGCTTCCGACACCTCGCCCTAGACTACGTGTTACAGGTATTTCGAAATTAAAGTGATATTTCACCCATAGATGAAAATTCTGTCATCATTTACTCAATCTCAAGCTGTTACAGATTTGTATGAGTGTCTTCCATCTTTGGAGCATAAAAGAATTTTTGAAGATTTTTGCCCCCATTGACTTCCATAGTATGGAAACTGTTTAGTTACCAACATTCTTCAAAATGCCTTTGTGTTTAGCAGAAGAAGGTTTGTAACGGCTTGAGGGGGAGTAAATGATGACAGGATATTCATTTTTGGATGAACTACCACTGTAATACAATTACATTATAATTTAAAATTGGAAAATCTCCAGAACAATGAAAACAAGGAAGTTTTAAAGGAAGAATTCACCCAAGTCAGTGGGCACCAGTGTTGTTTTGTCCCACTTAACTTTCGTTGTATAGACTCACAAACTCACAAAAATGTATTTACACTGCTGTTGTGTATAAAATTTAGGCCACTAACATTTAATTTTCCATCTCCATAAAAGCTGTGTCAGTTTCTGGACAGTCTTGGATGCTATTTTGACTCTAAAACAGCCTCCAGGACTCGTGGCGAAGGTCTGACGAATTGGAGCTGACTGCTCATTCCCATCTGCCCCAGCACTATCTTCAGCGGCCATCATTAGCTCACATTTCATAGCATAATGTGACCTCCTTTGTGCTCTCCAGGCCTTGTGTCCTGTAATTGCTGTGATTTGTGACCCTGGACCACAAAACCAGTCATAAGGGTCAATTTTTTTAAATTTAGATTTATACATCATCTGAAAGCTGATTAAATAAGCTTTCCATTGTTAGGACAAAATTTGGCCGAGAACTATTTGAGGGTGCAAAAATAAAAAAAAAATTGAGAAAATCACCTTTAATATTGGCCAGATTAAGTTCTTAGCAATGCATATTACTAATTAAAACTTAAGTTTTGATATATTTACGGTAGGAAATTGACAAAATATCTTCATGGAACATGATCTTTACTTGTTATCCTAATGATTTTTGTCATTAAAGAAAATCAATAATGTTGATGCTTACAGTGCATTGTTGGCTATTGCTACAAATATACCTGCGCTACTTATGACTGGTTTTGTGGTCCAGAGTCACATATAATGATTTTTCCCAATTATATTGACATGCATGATCTGTTTTTAGAGAACTCGGTTGGTTGACATGATGAATGACTATGCTATTTTGGTTAAGTGACCCAAGGCTGTTTTGGTAAAAACCAAATGCAAAATTGTGTGCTTTTCATTTACTATAGATGGTCAGTAGCCTTTATATTGTGTCATGAGCGTATGATGTCTGAGACCATTTCTGTTTTATGAGGCTGTTAAATATTGGGCAAAAATAGGCTGTAGTGTCCCTAATGGCCACTGTGTGGAGCAGGGTCATGTGTAATCACATGTAATTAGACACAGGAATAGCTTGTTTTCCCAGTGTAAGTCTAAAAAGACTTGTGGTTATTATAAAAGTTAAAAGTGCCAAGAATGGATTAGGGGCCACTGCCAGGAACCCTGAATGTCCTCTTGGCTTATGATTCTGCCATGCTAAAAATGGTTAGTTTGTATCATAACCAACAGTTTTGGGATGAAATGGCTTAAGTGGGCTGGTAACCACAGGTTGTAGGTATGAATCCCAAGATACTTTTTGATAAAATCACCCCCAACTGACTGATCTCTTCTCTTGATGTCTTTCTCAGATCAATGTTCTTCAAGCCAAAAAGAAATTTGAAATTTTGGATTCGGTGAGTGGGTACAAATGCTATAATAAACCAGTGTTCTCCTTCTCCATAGTTCTGTTTATTAATAATTTCATCTCCTCCGCAGATGCTGTCGTTCATGCAGGCTCAGTACAGTCTCTTCCAGCAGGGCTTCAACCTCTTGGATGAGATCGACCCCTACATGAAGAAGTTGGCTGCTGAGGTGAGACACATCTACACATCTGCTCCTCCAGAATCAGCATCTCATTAACCGGTGCTCATTAGGGCTCTCTGTTCACCTGCTCTCCCCCGACACCTGCGCCTAATGCTGGACATACGCTGACGAGCCCCAGGCTCCAAATTAGCACAGGCCTAATGAGCGAAAATGAGGGATAACGTCTATCCGTGAGGTTGACAGGCACATTACATCTGTCTGATACAGGCAAAGACAAGCTGAAAATAAAATTCACCTTTGTTACTTAATTAATAAAGTCTTACTGTGCACGATTCAAGAAAAAAAGTTTATTTTTATAATGTTTTATTCGATTTTGGTCATTTGCTCAGCATTTTTTGCTGATGTAATCAAGGCCAGTATAATATAATGCAGCATAATAAAATTACATTTATGATACGGATAGTTCCGATCCTTGATTCTGATTGGTTGAGCCGCGTTTGAAGCTGTTGTAAATTACTCTACAAACATACACCCTACATTTTTGTGTTGCTTAGCAACCACTTTGTTGCAATCACAACCGTTTCTGAGGAGCTACATTGTTTGGCTGAAGAATAATCAGGAGTTCAAGCGTGTAGCAGTAAAAACGTATTGTAATTGTTAGAATGGTCACGGATCAACGTCTCCATGTAAAACTGATCGTGCAGACCAAACCATAAGTCGTAGAGACTTGAAACTTGGAGGGATGGTAGTACTCACCACCGACAACGTGACCAAAACTCACCCTAATCGGCCTGATGGGGGCACTACAGTGATCAAAAGTATGAATTGCTCATAACTCCTAAACCGTCTGTCACAGGATCAAGTGTCTTATGTCGTTGGAATCCTTGGCAGACAAAACGCACTCCTCAGATTTGATCGAAATTTTTAGGTATTTTGCATTTTTTTTTGAAAAACCTGCTTTTGCAAACTAGTCGTAGTTTTTTTTGCCTGATTGAAACCAAACTAGTGCAGGAAGATTCTCTGGAAAGTGAGTACCAGTAATCAAAAAAAGTTGAACTTGTTGGGGCCAATAGCCTTGTGGTCAGTACGCCGACATATAGCAAAACTGTGCTCGTGTTGATCCGAGTTCGAACCCCGTCTCGAGGTCCTTTGCCGATCTCGCTCCCCTCTCTCTGCCCCGTACTTTCCTGTCATCTCTCTACTGTCCTGTCCATTACAGTCACCAAAAAATATATTAAAAACAAAAAATAGTCAGAGCTTGGCCACTTGGTGGTGCTGTAAGAGGGCAAAAAACATAAAAAAGGCTATAACTACACAACCGTTTGTCCTATCAACATGAAAAGTGTCTATAAGGACGTTTGCGAATCTCAAAAAACACAGCTGCCATTGGACGATGAATTTTGAGCACCTATTACACAAGGTTAACGGAGGCCGGTTGGAATGAAACTGTTCGATTCACAGCCCAAAGGTCTGAGAGACATTTGAAAGAAATCAGCCACTGTGGGGCGTAAATGATTGTACATTTCACGTTTTTTCAAAACTTCAGGAAACCTGCTGAGCACATGCGACAGGTGATTCTAAACAAGCATGCAACGTTTTAAGGAGATCAGACCACAGCTGGTGCTATAACAGTTATAAATGTTAAAAAGCATAATATTTCTATGATAAATTACCTGGATTTGCCAAAAATGCTTTTTTAAATTATTGATTTAAGAGGTTACAGGCTCGCTAAATAATGTCTTTTTTCATATGTGCTTAAAAGCCTTAAAGCGCTTGAAACCCAGTAATCGCTGCTTGCAGCTAAATTGTTTTTATTAATATCATTACACTTAATTTGCTCTGTTTTATTTTGTGAAACCTTACTACGTATCTGGAATAACCAGATAAAAGCAATAATCCCTGTAATAAATTCACTGTAAACCACGTCTTCACAGGGATTATTGCTTTATTAACGTGACATAATAATGAATTAGTATTGTGTCCTACTAAATACTGTTTTACCATGTCACACCATCAAGATTAAATGTTTTGTTAACGCAGTTTCATGTTGTCTTTTACAGAGAAAGACGACTGACATTTGCATACACACATACATTTTGCTAGAATAGTTAACAAATAATTGTAATATGCAAATAGTATTTTTTAGTTTCTCTAGTAATCTTTTTTTCCCAGGATAACAGTGTTGTATGTCTTTATATTTCAGTTGGATCAGCTGGTCATAGATTCAGCGGTGGAGAAAAGAGAGATGGAGCACAAACATGCCACCATACAGCAAAGAGTGAGAGCTTCTATTTTCCATATCCTTTTTTTCATCTTCCCCTTTGACCTTTTATCTTTCTTGTCTGTTAAATTTTCATTATTTCTCCTTCTATTCCTCGTCTAACTGCCTCTTTCCATCCGATGGGTGATATGAGACAGTTTCTGCTCATAGTATATGAAAACCCTGACCCATAGAGTCTTCTCACATCACATCTTCAGTTTAATCTGGTTTAACAGATCTAGGTGTGACTGAATTATTAAACCTAAAATCAAAAGGGGTAGAAAGTGGTTTTCTGAAGCGCTGACACACTTACTGTCATAATATTGTTCTATCACTCAACGGCTTTGCTGTCATGTTCATGACAGCGCATCTCAACTTAGCTCTTAGCGATAACGTTTCTAGAGGAAGCGCTCTCCTTTCACATATGTTTGCCTGGGTTTGTGTCGTCTGTTTGTTCAAAGTGCTTCATCACCATATCAATAAAGGATGATGTTCTGTCCAGTCCAGATCTCCCCGGGAATTTGGCCCTCAAGACACACACACATGCATGCACGTTCTCTAACATCCATCTGTTAGCACATTGCAGGCCAGCAGGGCATCACTGCCAACAGATCCGGGCCAGAAACACTCTGACTTTTCCCCGTGACCCTCAATCTTTGTCTCAGCTTGTCTTTGTTCAGATTCCAGTAGTATTGATGAGGCATTTCTGGACAAAGCGACTTTATTTGGCTTGGTAGATTTAAAACTGAATCTGATTTGAGTTGATGCTCATCAGTCATAAGTGACATTACCGTGACTATTTGCATTGATCATTGAGCTCTAGACATGGCAGTTTGGCTTCATTAATGATCATAACTAATGTACCCAATTAACAAGATGATGGATGTGTGTTGTAAAAATTCAAGTGCAGTTGTTTATGAATACATGCATGCAGCACATTATAAAAAGGACTGAAAAATATGTAGTTAATTTTCATTTTCTTTCTTTTTTTCCTCTCTGTCCGATGTTGTTGTGCCGCCCAAATCCAGACTTTAATGCAGGTGAGTCTGTTTTCTCATAATTCACAGGTTAAATTGTTGTTCTGGTTATAGATGAATAAATGAATGCTAACAGAGCACATTTTGCTCTTGGTTTGGCAGTAACCAGGATCAGAAATTAACATTTTTCCAGCCATTGGTTGACAAATTTGAGCTATAAATGCATACCTATCTTCAGTCTGTATATTGTATTCTTTTCGAAACTTAGACTTCTGTAAAGCTAGCTCACATTAAAGTTTATCTTCAAAAACACTAATAATTTAATAACACAGTTAAATGGAAAATCAGATCTGAAAATTTCTATATCAATAAAGTATCATGTCGATACTTAATATACAGTAATAATTTAATAACAGTATAGTATACTGTTGCGGAATTTGTAGTATTTAAAATGATTAATTTTTAGTACTACATTTTATGTTTTTCAGACAAAATGGGGTGTTTTATTTAAACTAAATAGAATAAGGTTTTTTATATTGGTCATTTATTAGTTGCTTATAAAGTTAACCAATTGGTAACTAATTGCTTATAAACCATGTAATAGCACTGTTAAATGTAATCCTAATCAAATTATAAAAAAATAATTATATTCCATTTTCCACACTATATATTACAATACTGTGACATCTAAATGCACAATGAAATTTTGGTGCATCTTTGTGTTAAACCATTTTGCATTTCTGCATTTCGTAGATGCTTTTATCCATTTGTGTATTTAGCTAATCTAATTTTCCTTGCCAGCATCAGGCTGTACAGCTGCTACAGGAACACATCATGTTTTCCGTTTTAGGTTTGAATGAATGTGTTTTTGTGGTGGTTTAGTCAGCCTTAGGGATGGATTGATTGGTGATCTATAAAGAATGGCTCTATGGCATCACATGCCACGTTTGGTGTAATCAGTGTGAGTGTGCGTAGGCAGCACAAAATCACATGGACAAAACAACGTTTAAAAACAAAAACGTTTCCCTGGAAAAGACATTTTCACAGCAGCTGGTGTATTTGATGGATGTTCTAGATGTTTAAACAGCAGCATCATGGATTAACTTTATGCGCAATTTTTGGAGAACACGTCTTGCCAAAAAAAAAAAAAAAAAAAAAAAGAAAAGAGAGAGATTGATTTCCAACGTTTTTTTCAGTCAGAGGCACGTGAGGCTGAACCTGTCTCCTCACCCACCGGCTTTTGTGTCACTGGGACGCTGGGGAATTTCATCTCAGCTGAGCTCTAAGAAGCTTATGCAGCTCTAATGAAAACCAAAAAGTGTTTTTTATAGATTTCCTCTTTTGCATGTGGAACCAAAGATCAGCATTTCAAATTTGTGTTTATAGTCTTAGCAAACTCATATTTCATTGTGAGTAAAACATCATCATAATGGAAAAGGCAAATCAGCCAAAATGTCACAAAATGAAAAGGATCTTTCCAGGATCTTTTAACGTCATTCTCTCTTAAACACACGTGTTCACCTCACATGCCCACATCTCTCCCCCCCTCTCTCTCTCTCTGTCTGGTTAATTCTCCCAAGCTCTCGCTCTTGTACAGTCTAGTCTCGTATTCCAAACAAATCAATGTACAGCACGTTCACTGTTCTTGTGTCTGCTGTTCTCACCAGAGCTGTCAAGTTGACTTCAGATATGTGCTATTAGGGATAGAAACTAAGACTGAAGTATTTTAACTGAACAACAAAAAATCACAAATTAAAAAATGGTTTGCAGATAGAAGACATGACATTAATCACTTAAAAATTAAATTAAAAATACAATTTATACACAGTCACTTCTACGAGTAACATGTTTGTAATTTCAAAATTAAAATACATTTTTATATTTTTTGGGAAAGCATATAGCTTTAAATAGCTGTCCTGATATTGTAAAAAAGAATAAAGCTTTATTACCCTCATAATGCATTCAGAATCTGCATACATTTTTGGCATTCCCAGATCTATTTGTACCCAGTTAATTGTAAGCTTAAAAACAGTTATAACTTAATATTTTTCATCTAAAACCATGTTGTATCCACTCAGTAATTTCTCATTAATAAGTGACTGAGCAAAAATGTACAAGTTTTAAACGTTACTGTGTAATTACCATGTTATTACTATATTCTGAAATCTCAAGTTTTACAAAAAGGACAGAAAAAAACTTTGTGATGGGAAATTGATTTTGAATATCATTATCTATAAAAGTATCAGCTCCACTGAAATCAGTGAATTTAATTACATTTCTTCAAACGTATAATAACTTCTCAAAACGTTACAAATTTGTAACAACTACATGTTTTCTTTAGAAAGAAAGAAAAAAACATAAATATTACTCCGAATTGTTGTTTAAATAAAATATATTTATTTTCCTTGCACAACTTTGACTTTTAGATGGAAAAAGATCCATATTTCATGCAGCAGTGGTTCATCAGTAGTTGTGCATAAAATGAAGTGTGTGATATGAGAAAGAAGCTAAAAATATTTTTACAAAGGTATTTTGAGACAAATCTAACTCATACACTGTAAAAAACACTACTTAAAATAATGTGTTACCCTGCTGCCCTAAAATTTTAAGTTTAGTCAACTTGAAATGTTAAGTTGTACTAAGTGACAACTTAGATATTTGAATTGACTAAACAAAACATTTGGTTTGTTAAACTTAAAAGCTGGGCTTGTTACCCAGCTGCCTTAAAATTTTAAGTTGAATCAACTCAAACATCTAAGTTGTCACTTAGTACAACTTAAAATTTCAAGTTGACTGAATTTAACATTTTAAGGCAGCCGGGTAACAAATTATTTTAAGTTGACACAAAAAAATTTTGTTTGTTTGTATTGTTTTGTTTTTACAGTGTAGATTAAAACAATGTGTGCATAAATATGCAAATCTTTATTCATTTCAGAGATTTTTTTTTTTTTTTTAAATCTTGCACTACATTTTATTTAGTTATTTTATTTATTTCTATATTTTTAAATTCTGGGTCAAAACACACCCGAATGCGTTATGGGGGTTTATAAGAATTAAATTAAAAACAATTTAAATAATTTAAAAAAATAATTAAATATTTGACAGAAAACCCTGTAGTTTGGCATAATATTTGTGAAAATATTGCTAATATGTTTAAAATATTTGAATCAAAGTCTTTTGGTAGAAAGGGAAGGGCTCCAGGTGGATCCTTCAAGAGACTCTGGAGTCAGCTGAGGTCTGGAAGTGTCTCTCTATGGGCGCTTTGCCTACTTCTGCCCCGGCCAGCACAGTTAAACACGGCAGATGGCAGAGACCCGATGCTTAGGGAGGGCAAGAGGTGGCGCGCCAAAAACATGGACAAATTAGTGCCACCAACTGTCCCAAACAGGCGGAGCTTGACTCGAGAGCGCCGCACACACAAACACACGTGTGAGCGTGATTGTCTGCAGGCCAAGAGTGTTATTTAGAACATGACTTGCAGATGAATCGAACCTCCTGTTTCTGTAACACCAGCAGGATTTTAGAGGGCAACATGAGGTAAACATTTACAGGACAGAATCTGGAAGGAGAATAAGCAGAGAATTTTAATGTGCTGTCCTGTTTTTGTCTACACTGCTGACCTTAAAGCAATAAATGGGACAGGAATTAAAGTTCTGTCATCATTTGCCCATATTTTGTTGCTGTTTTTTTCTGGCATCCAGCATAAAAGTTGAAGAGTTTTTGAAGATTATCCAAGCTGCTTTTGCTCGCAGTAAAACTGCACATACTCATTTGGTCTTCTGAAGCCACATGATTGCTTTGTGTGAGGGAAAGACTTGAATAATCTTAAAGGAGAAGTCCACTTCCAAAACAAAGATTCACATATAATGTACTCACCCCCTTGTCATCCAAGATGTTCATGTCTTTCTTTCTTCAGTCGTAAAGAAATTGTGTTTTTTGAGGAAAACATTTTAGGATTTTTCTCCATATAATGGACTGATACGGTGCCCCAAGTTTGAACTTCCAAAATGTAGTTTAAATGCAGCTTCAAACAATCACAAATGCAGTTGTAAACGATCCCAGCCGAGGAAGAAGAGTGTTATCTAGCAGAATGATTGGTTATTTTCAATAAAAAATACAATTTAAATACTTTTTTTCTTGTCTTTCTCTCCCTGAACTCTGTGTATTCTGGCTCAAGACAGTTAGTGTATGTCGAAAAACTCCAATCATATTTTCTCCCTCAACTTCAAAAATCATTTTAAAATCATCCTACATCGCTGCAAAAGTTTCAGCCCTGTCTATGCAACGTGAACATGCAAAGAAGATCAAACACCTTTAACAAAAAAGGTAAAACAGTGATATAGGACGATTTTGAAGTTGAGGGAGAACATGAGATGGGAGTTTTTCGACCCTAAATGTCATGAACCGGAACAAAAATAGTCGAGGCAAAAAGACAAGACGAGCGTTTGGCCTTAAAAAGTATATAAATTGTATTATTTTTTTTTAAATAACCGATCGTTTCGCTAGATAAGACCCTTCTTCCTCAGCTGGGATCGTTAACAACCGCATTTGGGATCGTTTGAAGCCGCATTTTGTGTTTGGCCCCCACTGACATTACATTGTTCAAAAGTTTGGGTTTTTTAAAAATGTATTTTCATTTTTGGAAAGAAATTTATATTCCGCGAGATGCATTAAATTAATCAAAAGTGACAGTAAAGACAAGACAAAACTATTTCAAATTCTTTTAAACTTTCTGTTCATCAAACACCCCTGAAAAAAATATCAAGGTTTTCTTAAAGCATATTACATATTCAGCAGCACTCCATACAATATTCATCAGCACAACTGTTTTAGACATTGATAATAATTGATAATAGTAACTGAATAATTGAATAATTGATGATAGCAATGATACTGAAAATTCAGCTTTGCATCACAGCAATCAATTATTTGATCAAATTAATAAAGCCTTGATGAACCTAAGAGACGTCTTTCAAAAACATTTTAAAAAATCTAACCAAACCTCAAACTTTTGAACAGTAGAGTACATCCAATAATGATTTTCAAAGTTATGAGATAAAAGGAGAAGCAGGCATCAAAGAACTGGGACAAAAATAACTTACAAAAACAGGAATTTGAATTATAGAGAGAAGTAGGTTGTTAGCCAGCTAGAGAAAAGAATGAGGAACAATTGAACTGTGGATGAAAGAGAGTGAGAAACTCCTGGGAGAAAGAGAACAGCTGTAAAGTCTGTAATAAGCTTAAAGCGTGCAGCATGTTCGCTCCCGTATGTTCAGCACACTTCCACAAAACAGTATGTCGTCTGGTGACCTCTTGACCCTGAGTGGAAATTAACATCTTTACCATGTATCATCTTCTGACCTGGGCCAGTAGCAACCTTCCAGCAATGCCTGCTAAAAATCATTCACAACACCAAAGCGACGCTTGTCTAGTTGTATTGTGTTGGTTTAGCAAAATCTGAAGTCTATTGCGGATATAGATATTCATGTATGCATGTAACTACTGATGCAGACGCACAGTCAACTTTTCTTAAGTGTTCATGGACTGGCTTCGACTAATTGGCCAATTATTGTTCCAAAACGGCGGATGGCTTACATATAACAGCCTATAGAAACGGCTGCTAAGAGGCATTTATGTATATATACACTACCAGTCAGAAGTTTTTGAATAGTAAGATTTTTAATGTGTTTTTTTATTTATTTATTTTTTTTTATCTATATAT
Source organism: Labeo rohita (assembly GCF_022985175.1). Classification (NCBI taxonomy): domain Eukaryota; kingdom Metazoa; phylum Chordata; class Actinopteri; order Cypriniformes; family Cyprinidae; genus Labeo; species Labeo rohita. The sequence continues at coordinate 1,272,295 of NC_066879.1, forward strand.
AAAGAAGTCTCTTCTGCTCACCAAGCCTGCATTTATTTGATCCAAATTACAGAAAAAAACTGTAATATTGTGAAATATTTTTACTATTTAAAATAACTGCGTCCTATTTGAATATATTTTAAAATGTCATTTATTTCTGTGATCAAAGCTGAATTTTCAGCATCATTACTCCAGTATGTTTTCAACATAATAATAATAATAAATGTTTTGTGAGCAGCAAATCAGAATATAGAATGATTTCTGAAGGATCATGTTACTGGGGTAATGATGCAAAAAAATTCAGCTTTGAAATCACAGAAATAAATTACATTTGAAAATATATTCTGATAGAATGCAGTTATTTTGAATAGTAAAAATATTTCAGAATTTTACTGTTTTTGCTGTACTTTGGGTCAAATAAATGCAGGCTTTGTGAGCAGAAGAGACTTCTTTTAAGTATAATCAGACTACTTTTTGATTACTTATGGCCTAACTTAGGCCATATTGATTTAAAAAGCAAAATCTTGTACCATGCTGATATATATATACAAAGAGGAGAAAAATGTTTTTTTTTTTTTTTTTTTTGCTATTAAAACATGATGTATTAATTTCCACAAAACTGGTAGACTTTCTAAATGTATAAAAGCGGTAGGCTATTTTAGAAAGAAAAATTCAAAAGAGGAATTAGGGAGAATCAACAAATTATGAATCATTTACTGCTACTGCATGAATAATATGCAGTTGTGTAATCAATAAAAATAAACTGTAGTCTGATTATGACTAATTATAAATGTAAAATCTAATTACAAGTACTTAATTTTTGTAAACCAGATTACATGCAATCAGTTACTGTCTTTGACAACCACCAGTAGCATCCCACTATTGCACAGTGAGTTGTGCATGGACAAACTCGACAGAAAAAGTAAATATGTGTAGTTCAAAACTTCTTTTTTGATAAACGAATGTGGGCAGCTGCGATTCCTGAGCGGTGCCGTGGGCGGAAGCGTCCTGTTGATTTATCAAATGATTTATCTGCAGAGATTCCTAAACAGTGTCTCTCTCCTCCTCCGGTGACAGAGTTACGATCTCTCTGACTGTCCCACCACCTCGCCGTTTTACTGCATCCTCGTGTTGCATCTGTCAGTCGTAACACATGCACACACACTAACTCACTGCTCTCACACTGGTCTTTTATTCACATCTAACCCGCTTGTGGCACCCTTGGGGTTTCCCTTTCTCAGTCTTTCACAGAGTTACGGTATGTCGCAGACTCAGCTGCACGAGGTGGCTTTATGAGCATGCAGCAGTGCTAATGTGGAACACAAAACTGCACTGAGAACCGGCATTTGTTTATATTATTTCACAGGCTGTATGGGAACATGAGCAATTTCTTGTGTTGAAGGATGTGCAGTTATTGTACTCATAAATGTTCAGGTTCACTTTAATGCTGTTATCTCAAACCATGTATAAAAGGATGAAAGGAGAAATCTTAAAATCTCCTTCAAAACAAATGTGTTAAGTTCGAATGTATGTTTTAGATTTCATAGATTTTTGAAAAATGTGTCTAATAATTTCAACAAATGGCTTTAAAAATGTCATGTGGTGTAACATCAAGTAAAAAGTAATACAATATTTTCAATTTATTTATCATTACAGTATAAAACAGTAATTTTGCAAAATGTGATTCTATTCTATATACTTTCAAATATTTTATTCCTATGATCAAAGCTGAATTTTCAGTATCATTACTCCAGTCGTAAGTGTCACATGATCCTTCAGAAATCATTCTAATATGCTGATTTATTATTAAAATTATCAATGTTGGCAACAGTTGCTGCCAATTTTTTTTTTTTAAACCAGTGATACTTTTTTCAGGATTCTTTGTTGAATAAAAAGTTAAAACACAGCATTAGAACGGCATTTATTCAAAATAAAATTCTTTTCTAGCTGTATAAGTCTTTGCTGTCAGCTTTTATCAGTTTAACACATCCTTGCTGAATAAAAGTATCAGTTTCTTTAAATGAAAATAGATAAGATTAGATATATGTAATAGATGCTGTTCTTTTTAACTTTGTATTAATCAAAGAAACCTGAAAAAAATATCACTGGTTATAATATATTAAGCACCACAACTGTTTCCAGCACTGAAGACTGGAGTAAAGAGTTGATCGCAAGAATTAATTACAATTTAATGTATATTAAAATAGAAAACATTATTATACATAATAATAATATTTCAAAATATAAAAAAAAAAATCTTCAGCCTTAAAACTGCTCCCAAACTTTTGAACGGCATACATTTGTAATACATTTTGATATGTATTACACATACAACACACACTTATTTACAATTTTCAATATAAATGTTCAAAATATTATATTTCAAAATAAATTGATGTTGTATCTGTAATATTTTGTAATGCATTTCTTCAGTAACTGATTAGTTTTGGTGTAGTGATGTCATGGTGGAATCAATAAGGACATTTTATCATAATCCGTTTTGATTATCTACAATTATTATCTGTTTTTGTGTGTTCTTGTTTTATAACGACATGTGATCCACTTGTTGGAGAGTGTGAGAGCTGGAAGAGCGAGGTTCTCTGAAGGGGCTTTGAGGGGGCAATAATGCTTGCTTGATTAAACAGCAATAGTGTTGCATACTGTCAGACAGATGGACGGGGCATTTGAAAACACTCGTAAATCCGCGAGTGACGCAGTGGTTTCTGTACGTGGCAGTGAAATGCTGTTTGCGTTCGGCTCTCTGGCTGAGGTCAGGGGCCAAAGCGAAGAGCAGAGCACATAAATCGACAGCTGTATGCTAATCATGTGAATATTGAGCGGTAGAAGCGTGACGCGCGAATCCGCTGCTGGCATTCGCCTTTCTCTCGCGCTCGAGTGAGGAGTGTGCACAAGATCAATGAAGCGCGTGCCTTTGACTTTGATGTGAGATGACTTCACTGTAGGGAAACACGAGGACGCTCTTAGCAAAAAGCCCTTGTTGCTCTATTACTACTGATGCTGCTGGATAAACATCTTTTAAAGATGAAGATATTCGGGAGGTTGAAGTACACTCTGGTGAGTTTGAATAAATCATTTGTGTTTAAAACAGTTGAGGTATTAGTATTTTTTAGCTACATGTACTGCATGTAATTTAGCTTATGTGTTTTTAGTGATCTTATTGGTGCATTTTGTTATTAGTCGATGTTTATTTAGAATTTTACTTACTGTACAATATTTCTTTATTTATTAAGTGCAGATGTCTTCAAACTTTATCAGGCCAAGAGATGAAGTAGGGACATACATACTGCTGTAAAACAAAATTTGCATTTTAAATATGACCCGAGGACAGTAAATGCATGCATTTTGTGCATTTGCATAGGATACTTTATGATGCTTACATTGATTGCAAAGGCATTAAACTCATAATTATTTATGTATAGTGTCATACAGTCAAACCAAAAATTATTCAGACTCCAGACATAATTTTTGAACTTTTTACACCACAGACTAAACTAAATTAAGCATTGCTTGTTTTGTTCAACAAAGTATTCATAGTTGTGTAAATATTGTCATACTAACAGTTGTCTGAGTTTTTGGTTGATTTATAATCCATTATATACCTTTCTATCAAAGTTATCTGACATTGTCAAGTTGAATTTGATCTGACAGTTTAAATCTTTAAATTTAATTTAATTTAAATTTAAGTTCTTATTACCATTTTCTAAATTATAGCAAGTAAACTGTGATAATGTGAGAGATGTTGAAGGTGTCTAAATACATTTTTAGATTTTAAATTTTACTGAATACATTTACACTTTTTAAATGTATTATGCATATTGTCTTGGTAAAGCAGTATATAAATATAATTTTATTAGGGCTGGCAAATACAAAATAAAAGTTTGTCAGCCCTAAATTTTATATCAGTAACATAACTTAAAAACAATAAAATATTAGTGAATTAGGAAATGTCTTAAAATGTACAGTTGCTATTGTATATGGTAAGCAGGGTTTGAAATTAATTGATAAAAAATCAGCTGTGGCGGGTAATTAATCATTTGTTTTGAATGAATGAATTGAATAAATGACTCAGCAACTCGCTTATTAAAACAGTGGCTTGCCACCACCTAGTGTTAGGCCTAAGTTTAGTTTTATATTTAAGAGCATAATCCTATCTATCATTTTATGTATCTATATTCTAGTTTTTATATTTAAAACATTAATCTCATAATTTTTATTTAGTTTTATAGGTGCAGTGTAAATGTCTCAGGCCTTTTTTTTTTTTTTTTTTTTTTTTTTTAAATGTTTTTTTGGCTAGTAGAAATTATGAATGTTGTTTGAACATTAATTTGTGTTGGCAGTGTATGTACAAATCTACCCTATAATGATAAAAATCCATGCAGTGGTTTTTAATTAATCTGTAAAAATAATATCCCCTTTTTCGAATCGAGCCGTTCTCAGATGCCTGTCATTGTGGCGTCACACTGACAGAGGCCGCTCCCACAATAGTTGATTGACATGAGCGTCTTACCTCAGATCAGCTGTAACAGTCCGACCTCCATTGTTTTGATGAGGGATGTAAGTTAGACAAGAATATCTCCGATTGAGCGATTGAGGTGTTGTGTTGCTGAATGTAATAATGAACATAGTGGTCGTCATTTACTCCCGACATCTGAGCCGCTGAAGATGCAGTGGATTACGTTTGTTTGTGAAGGGAATGCGCCTCCCGATCTACATATATCCGTCTGTTCACGCAAATCATTCGTGATTCAGCTTCACTTACAGCAGAAGTGAGTATTTTTGTGAGGGATTTTTATGAATCTCTGCAATCACCTTTCCTAATAACGTGCTAGTTAGCAAGTTTCGATGCTAAACACGCTAAATGCAGCTAAAGTAAACCGGCTCGTCACTCCACAGAGAGAAGAGAGGGGCGGGGTGAGCAGAGCTCATTTGCATTTAAAGGAAAAATACCTAAGAATGGGATAATTTTTGCAGAGCTCATTTTGACAAGGTAAAAAGGGTGTTGTTTTACACAACCATTGAGAATTTTTAACCAAAGTATATTATAGACTTTCCAACTTGTGGAAAATGGGCATCCGATGACCCCTTTAAGATTTTATTGTAGCATTTTTCTGTTCTTTTTCCATAAAATTTCTATTTAAAATTTTTTGTTTTGTTTTGTTAATAATTACTCATGTAATTTTCATTGGGCTTGTTCAGAAGTTCAGAACTGAGAGGCCTCTTTTCATGTTCTTTAGTTCTTTCTCTTAAATGCTTTTGAAATTTGACTCAGTGAGTTTGTTTGGTTGTGTGTGTGCGTGTGCGTGTTTGTGGCTCAGAGCACAAAACTCGAAACAGCCGTTGGAATGTCAGTGTCATTGATGCTGGAGGAGAGTGATTCATTCAGCATTTTACCAAACAACATCTCAATCTCAGCACAGCTGCTGTATAGATGGAGCGATACCTGTGACGGGGGATGTTTTAAGAGGCTGCCAGTCATTATTGATTGAAATGAGGGGATTACGTTTTGACTGATAGGGATTAAGTTTTGTCTTTTGTCTGTCTCGCAGAAGGCTTAACAAAACAATAAGGCTCCTCAGTAGTGACTGAGAGAGAAGAGCCCTGTTTTTGTGTTTTACTGACCTGCGTGAATCACTCAGAGCCGCTCTGTTTTTATGCATGACAGGATTTTGCATACGATGACTCCAAAGTGGAATTCAATGTTGATGCTCCTAATGGTGTGGTGATGGAGGGATACCTCTTCAAGAGGGCGAGCAATGCTTTCAAGACATGGAACAGGTAAGAACAGGTTCGATTGTCGGTGTGTTTTTCATTTTGTGGAGAAAATCTGATCTCGAGTTTGTTTTCCTCTCCGACAAGGCGATGGTTTTCAATACAGAACAGTCAGTTGGTCTATCAGAAGCGACTAAAAGTAGGTGGTCCGACTTTGCTATGATTCAGATGTTAACTTTTAGCAAGTGATTTTTGTGGCCTGACGTTGTAATCTGCTGTGTTGTAGGACGCTTTGACTGTGGTTGTGGAGGACCTGCGGCTTTGCTCGGTGAAACCTTGTGAGGACATTGAGAGACGGTTCTGTTTTGAAGTGGTGTCACCTACAAAGTGAGTACTGTGCCGTATGCGCTGTGTGTTTGTGTTTGCGGTATCTAATATCCAGATCTACCCCTATCAGGAGCTGTATGCTGCAGGCTGAATCTGAGAAGCTCCGTCAAGCTTGGATCCAAGCAGTTCAGGCGAGCATTGCTTCCGCCTACAGGGAAATTTCTGAAAACTATTACATTGAGGTCAGTCCTTCTACAGAACTACTCACATCAATAGACACACTGCATTACACATCAATATAAAAAGTACAATAGGTGAAAAGTCATTTTTAAGTTTAGATCTAGGTTTGAAATAGGGTCAAATTTGGGCAATGGAAGTGTCTAGAATACAGAAACGTAAACATCTGTTAAAGGTTTCATTTAAAGTTTTCATACCGTTTTAAAGAAAAGTTTCAATGTGTACATTAATAAATTACATCCAAAAAGTTACTTTTTAAATTAGATCAATTAATTTCAAATAGATGTATTTTAATATCTTAAATTATCTTTTTTATATATCACATTCTATAAACAATGGTAATTCAAAGTGCTTTACATACAAAAGGAATTAAAATAATAAAAACAATTTAAAAATTGATTTAAAATGAATTAAAACAGTTTTAATTATGATTATTAAGTTAAGAATAAATTAAATATTATTACAGCCCAAGACATTTTACTAACTAAACTAACATTGCCTAAAATAGTCATAAAAAAGCTAATTAATTAGATTTTTTAAGAGGTATGCTTTCCTTGAAACACATTCATGAGGATCTTCAGAGCAGTGTTGCCAAGTCCATGGTTTTCCCGTGGAATTTGGGCTACTTTAACACTGTTTCCACAGGTTGTTTTTGATGTCCGTGGGTTGAAGCGAACCCAATAATGTAACATTTATCCCCTGAAATATGAATTTACCAAGGGAACCCTGACAAAAAAAATGTGTATTTTATCCCCTGGAATGCGATTTTTAACGCTTTCAAAACACTGTTGGGCTAGTTTTGACTAGCAATTGGGTGGGTTTTGTTGTGAAATCCTGGCAACCCTGCTCCAGAGGTCCTCTGTTATCATTTCCTTTTGTTTTGTTTTGTTTTGTTTGTTTTGTTTTTCTGCAGGTTGCACCACATGACAGGACAAATATTTTTTAAATGTTTACAAGCTGTGAAGGACTTAATGCCACACGAAAATATGTTTTAAATGTATTTTTTAAAGTGTTTTTTTAAATAAATATAATAAATGAAGAGTTCATTTGCAAAAACAGATAACCATGTTTTTTCATTGTGCGTTCCAGTTAATCTCAATCAAACTGCAGTTGGGTTATTTTGATTTAAGTAAAAATAACTAAAAAAAAATACAGCTAACTAACACAATAAAACAAAATAAAAACAATATGACATAAAAACATGATTATCTGTTTTTGCACATACACTCTTCAAATTATTAATTAATGAATACCATTACTTTTGGGAGGATTCGCACCACATGACATTTTAAAATCGGACCTAAATTTGTCATAAAAAATATCTAATTATTTTAGGAGACTTACTGGCTTTTAGACACAGTCATGGTATTATTTCCTCATTTTGAGGGGTTTTTCTTCATGTTGGTCGCACCACATGACAGGACAGTAGGACAGTTTTGTTTATTATTATTATTAGCAGTAAAGGACTTATTTTTATATTAAAAAAATATATACATTTCATATCATTTCATATTCAACTCATTATAGAAGAGGTACATTCCAGTAATTTTGTGTATGAATGGCATTTTGTATGTGCTTTTAATTAAACTAACAGATCTGAAAATGAGCATAATAGCACTGACCCACTTACAACATAGTTTGAAACGTGTCAAGTTCAGAGCATAAACTTTTGATTCCGCAGCGTTTGGACAGGACGGCGTCTCCCTCCACGAGCAGCATCGACTCTGCCAGCGAGCCGCGGGAGCGTGTTGTCAGGGGAGAGAGCATCCTGCAGCGCGTCCAGTCTCTGCCGGGAAACGAGATCTGCTGCGACTGCGGTCAGGCCGACCCTCGCTGGGCCAGCATCAACCTCGGCATTCTGCTGTGCATCGAGTGCTCCGGCATTCACAGGTGAGAGTCTGCTGGTTGTTTTAAGGAGAATTCAAGTTCTCCACCATGAGCCTGCCGCATTTTAAATTACAGGAGGCATTTCTGGTTTGGAAAGTTCCAAACAAAAAGACTGAAACAAATCATACGGTTGCACTACAAGTGATCCTGATAAGTCAGTTTGACAGAATAAGCTGGAAATGTTATGTTTTTAGACACCGGGTGAATAACGTAACCCTTGCTATTTTAATGCAACAGGAAAATCTATGAGCTCTTTTCACTCCACTGAAAATGCTTATTGTTGCATTCATTGAGTGAACCTTTCACATATTGTTTACATTTTACAGGTAGTTAGTATTCGTGCTAAGCATCATGGGGCATAGGAAAAAGGTGGATACTACAAAGCAGTACAAAACAGGCCATTGTTATTTGACTTGTTCACACAGCCTCTCTAAATATCTTACAGTCTTGATTTGACTGAAGATAGACGGGCCTTAAAGCCACCTGCGTCGGAACTTTTATCCCAACTACATCACTCATGACAGATTGAACTCAACAGCAGAATGGCTTTACATGAAAGCAGGCCCTCATCCGTATGACGCTCGTGTACACACTGCGTCACACCCTCAGGGTGAAGCGCCTTTTCTTCAGTTCCTCTGCAGATTAGCGGCGCCAGCCTGCTAATCAGATTAAAACTCTCCTGCCTCCTCGAAGATGAGCGTCCGTGAATGAACGTCAGACAGAAGCCTCATAACACACACAAGCTTTAGATTTGATGGCGGTTCTGTGATTGTGACAGGTGGAGGAAGACTCAAATACGTCCTGCCTTTGCTAAACTTTGCCTAGTCTGAATGAAAAAGTGTAAAAAGTGTATAAAAAAGTGTGCCTAAAATAACCTCGCTGAGCATGCTTGAAGAGTTTATTTTCTGTCTCTGCAGGAGTTTGGGCGTCCACTGCTCTAAAGTTCGCTCTTTAACACTCGACACGTGGGAGCCAGAGCTCATGAAGGTAAGATCCCAGTCAGAGCTAAATGAGTGAATCTCACAAACCTGTCATGAGTCTGTCAGTATCCTATGGAAGCCCGTTTCTGCCAATGAGTAAAAAAATAAAAAAGGTAATTGCTGTCATTTTTTCTTAGAATTGCATCACTTTTTTCTCAGAATTGTGCAATATAACCTCACAGTTGTGAGTTATAAAGGCAGAATTGTGAGATATAATCTGAACTCGAAATTCTGACTTTTTTCCCAGAATTGCGTCATATAAACTTGTAATTCTGACTTTTTTTCTCACTATAGCAAGTTTACATCTCGTAATTCATTTTTTTTACTCAGAATTGGACTTTTTTTTCAAACTATTGTGAATTTACATCTCTTATTCTGACTTTTTTCTCTGAATTGCGACTTTATATAAAGTCACAGTTCTAACTTTATAACTCGCAATTGTGACTTTTTATCTCACTATTCTGATTTTATTTCTCAGAATTGTGAAATTTTTAGCTTGCAATTCTAACTTTATAACTCGCAATTGCGAGTTTATATTTCACAACTTTCCAAAAAAAATGAAAAAAGTCGCAATAACCTTTTTTAATAACCTCAAAAAAGGTTATTTTTTTAAGGTTATTAAGAAAGTAAGAAATTAAATTTTTTTTATTTAGTGGCAAAAAAACAGGCTCCCATAGTATCCTGTTTCTCAGCAAATTTAACAAAATCTTATAAAAAGTTATGAAATATAACTCATATTTTAATTGAAGTAAATTATATCTGTCTCTTCTTTAAAATCATTTGCAATGTGGTATTGTATTTATGAGTATTATCCCCTAAATTGTCATTATCCTATTTATTTATTTATTTTGCTGATAAATATCAAAACTTAATTTTATACACATTGCTAAGAACTTCATTTGGACAACTTTAAAGACTATTTTCTCCATATTTCAATTTTTTTTTTTTTTTTTTTTTTTGGCACCCTTAGATTCCAGATTTTTTCAAATAGTTGTATCTCAATATTGACCTATCCTAACAAACATACATCAATGGAGCTTATTTATTACCTTATTTATTCAGTTTTCAGATGATGTATAAATCTCAATTTAAAAAAAACTGACCCTTATGTTTTGTTGTCCAGGGTCACATATTATTATAATATGCAATAATATATTGTTATATTATAATAATTTCATATAACAGTTATTCACCCAAATCCTAATACAGATGTAATGAATTAGTTTGCTTTCAAAACTTGGTTATGTTTTATGTTATAATATTTTTGAATGTTATTGATCAATGACAATTTATCAATGTTTTCTCTGTAGTTGATGTGTGAGCTTGGCAACACTGTAATCAACCAGATTTATGAAGGTGCGTGTGAGGAACAGGGACTTAAGAAACCTGGTCCCAGCAGCTCAAGGTCAGTGTGCGGCCGACTCTCTGCCATTGCATTATATCGAGTGCCAGAATGTACTAAGATGATTGTTTTTTTTTTTCCTTTTCTTTTTGATGTCATTATATTTTCATGTGGCGAATGTTTCATTGATGCAAGCTCTCGTTTGTGCTTCTGATGTTTTATTTAGGCAGGACAAGGAAGCGTGGATCAAAGCGAAGTATGTGGAGAGGAAGTTTCTGAAGAAGATGTGTGGCTCCGAGGCTGTGGTGGAGGGGAGCAGAAAATCACATCACTGGAGCGTGAAGAAATGCAGGAGACACAACAGCTCCATCAGAGCCCCTAAAACCCGCCGGAAATACAGGCACGACGCTGCCATCATGTCGCCGGCCAATCTCTCCGCTGGTAGTTGCTTGGTCATTTCTGAATGTATTTGTTCTGCTGTATTCTTAGTTAATCATCATAATGCATTTGGGTCTGTTTTGATCTGCATCAGATATAAAAAGCAAGTTAGTTACGTATTTTTAGTAGAGGAACAAGTGTTTCCAAATTCTATAAGACCCTTAAAATATACATCATTGTTTATTTCAGATTTTTTACGATTATTTTTTAAAAAGACATATCCATTTTAACCATTTTGGATCTGTGTGCATATATATATAGGTGTCCCACACTTTTGGGGCTGATATATTCACTGCTGTTCAAAAGTTTGGGATCAGTAAAATTTTGACTTTTCTTTAATTTAAGTCTCTTCTGTTCATCAAGGCTGCATTTATTTAATCAAAAATACAGAAAAAAAGTAATATTGTGACATATTGTTACAATTTAAAATAAGAGTTTTCTGTTTTAATATACTTTAAAATATAATTTCTTTCTGTGACGCAAAGCTGAATTTTAATCAGCCATTTCTCCAGTGTTTACGTACATAATCCTTCAGAAATCATTTGTGCTGCTTAATATTTTTCGGAACCTGTGATACTTTTTCACAATTCTTTAATGAATACAAAATTTAAAAGAACAGCATTTATTTAAAATCACTTTTTATCAGTTTAACACATCTTTGCTGAATAAAAGTGTAAAAAAAAAAAAGAATTCACTTTTGACCCCAGACTTTTGAACAATGGTGTATATTGTTACAAAATATTTTAAATAAATGTATTTTAATTTAAGAATATATGTATAAATGTTTATCCATGAAAGAATTCTTTAAAAATTATCACAGGTTCCAAAAATAAATAAATAAATAAAAAATTAAACAGCTGTTTCCAGCTTTGATAATAAGTCACCATATTATAATGATTTCTGAAGGATCATGTGACACTGAAAACTGCAATAATGATGCTGAAGATTCAGCTTTGGATCACAGGAATAAATATTTGAAATAAATATTTTAAAGTGTATATTAAAAAAAAATCTTTATATTAAAAATTAATCTTAATTCTCAGATTGTATGGGCTTTATATATTTATATATATATATATATGTATGTGTGTGTATGTGTTTGTGTGTGCATGTGTATAAATATGTAAAGAATTTTTTACATTTTAAGTCATAAAAAAAGTAAATGCAGTAATAACATGGCAACGGTCAAAACAGAAATTTTGGTTACACTTTATTTTAAGGTGTCCTTGTTAAAATTTAATTATACATTTAAGTACAGAGTAATATTAATTATCTACATGTACTTACTATATGGTTAGGGTTAGGATTAGGGTTTGTCTTATGGTTACTTACATGTAATTATGCATAAGTAATTGTAAATAATAATAGAAAGTACATGTAACCTGTGTAAAAAGGACACCTTAATAAAGTGTTTTCAAAATCACATTTCACATTCATTCATTATTTTGGATACAATATTGTTTTAGTTGAAAAATATTATAAGCTATGGCTGTTTAATAAAATAATGATTCCATAAGCAGACTTGGGCAAAAAATACAGATTTTTTGATTGCATTATGAGGGTTTGATAAAGTGAAAATTTAACATGATGTTCTTCTCTAATTGTCATCCTCAGCTGCAGCAGCTGCAAAGTTTCGGAGAGAGTCCTTGTTCTGTCCTGACGAGCTCGACTCGCTCTTCTCTTACTTCGACACGGGCTCAGGGCCTCGCAGTAAGTTTCTTATCGGACTTTGCTTTCTAAACACCACAAGACATCCAGTCCATCCCATATATCTCCTGCAGGAACGCGGGTCATGTTTGCCTGTTGCAGATATGCATAACGTATTGTCTGAGAAGTCAAGCACTGAACGTTTATAAAGGTCATAGTGTGAGTAACGTGTCCCTCGCTTGGCACCCGTTGGCCCCGCAGGTCTCAGCAGCGATAGCGGGCTTGGCGGCAGCACCGACGGCAGCACGGACATACTCGTTTTCGGCTCGGTGGTGGACAGCGTCACTGAGGAAGGTGAGAAGACGTCCTACGTTGGTGTATCTCTCTGTTGTGTTTATCCCCTTCCTCATCTTTCATGTTTTTGTCTTAATGCAGAGTGTGAGGACTCCGACGAGTCGAGCGGGGAGGTGGATATCGAGCAGGAAGCGTCTGATCCAGAGGACGCACGGGAGCTTGACCCAAATGCGCTGCTTCATAAGGCGTCCCGGGCCAGGAGCCTAGCGGTGATGGCAGAGGCGCTCGCACACGGTGCAGATGTCAACTCTGTTAGTGAGGAGGACGAAAGCAAGAGTCCGTTAATACAAGCAGTCGCAGGGGTGAGACTTCCTACACTCAATACTATTTGATGCCGGATTAGATATTTTGAATAATGTGGGTAACCAAACAGTAGCTGGTCCCCATTAAATTTAATAATAGAAATGATCAAATAGATAACGTTCAACAGAAAAAAGACCCTCATTCAGGTTTAAAACAACCTGAGAATGAGTAGATGATGGTATAAAATTAAAACAATATGACGGAATTGACAGACAGATGAATGCATTTTCATTTTTGGGTGAACTATTCTTTTAATTGTTATTAAAACAAAACACAAAGAGAAAAATTACGCACTGCTCTAGTTAATTCAATTTCTTGCTATACACATCTTCTGTACCTGAAAAATGAAGCACTGTTTGTTTTATTTGTATTATGTTTGTTTGTAATGTGTATCTTTGTTCTCATTTTTTAATAACAAAGCTAAAATAATGACGACAGATTTTTATCTTTGCTCACTTTGACCTAAATATTTGCCGTTCTTTTTTCTCTTGAAAGGCTTTGTTTTTAAAAAAGGGAAATTAGTTTGGCTGTACTGCTCAGTCAGCTTGCAAAATAGTGAAAGCAACATGACAAAGAATCGTGATAAAATTGTGAATTGTGATATTTCTGAAAAAAATCTTAATATGATATTTTTGCCATATTGCCTGCTTTGAAACCATTTCCACTCCAGATTTAACAAATAATTACAAAGAAATGGCAAGTGACACATTGGACTAAATGAGAAATTTGAAATTGGGAATACAGTTTAATATACAATTTTGGACAATCATTTTTAAATGAACAGTGTTTCTACTAATGTTTGGTATCATAGGGTTCTCTGATAGCCTGTGAGTTCCTGCTGCAGAACGGAGCAGATGTCAATCAGAAGGACGTACGAAGACGAGCACCTCTGCACCACGCCACGTGCCTGGGTCACACGGGGTAAGAAATCACTCACAGCTGTGGCAAACCACACAGAAATGTTCTGTTCGGAAACCTAGTGATCCTAGTGAAACCTAGTGATAATTGCCAAGGCTGTTCCAAACAGTAAGGAGTAAAAATGCTAGTGTTTTGTGGGAGGTTTGCCAGAATATTGATATGACATTGTTGAGGCTCTGATATACTACAGGTAAAATCGAAGAACGTGATGTGGAATGTTCTGGTTCATTTTAAAACAGTATTTTACACCTCCTGAGGAATAACAATCAGTTTTATTACTGTTGCCTTTCTTACATTTGAAATTGTGAAGTGAAAATTTTCAAAGTTTTCAGTGAGTGGTGAACACACATACAGTGGGCAGCTATTTTTGCTGCAGCACCCAGGGAGGATTTTGGTGTCTTGCTCAACAACAGGTCAGTTATAGGTACTGAAGGTGGAACAGAATGCTGTACGTTCACTCCACCCACCTACAATTCCTTCAGGTACTGAGAATCGAACCTGCATCCTTCAGGTTGCAAGTAACTCTCTAACCATTAGGCCATGACTGCCCAGTTTACACCTGGTATTGTGTTTTGGTCAATAAGTGGACTACATTAAATGCAGGTGTGAACAGGTGTTTTGAGCTTATCCATTTTCAAACCACTTCCAGCGGTAGTCAAAAACGCATTTGACCAGATTGCATTCATACAGCCACTAAAGACTGCCAGCTCTCTGCTGAATAAACCCATTCTTAAACATTATAATCTTTTCATTTCATATCCATTAACCAAGAAATTTAGAATGTTAAATCAGATTTAAATGTGACCCTGAACCACAAAACCAGTCATATATTTTTATATTGAGATTTATACAATTTATACAATATAATATGTGAAAGCTGAATAAGTAAGCTTTCCACTGATGTATGGTTTGTAAGGATTTGCCGACAGCTCATAGGTGAAGTTTTTGATTTTTTTCTCTCGCAATTTTGACTGATATGTGTAGCAGAATTTTTTTTATCCATGCACTAAACATTTTAAAAATAGCAGTCAGCTCATATGTGAATTGCGTGAGCTTATTTCACAATATTAGATTGAAAGATAAGAAAAATCACACATACACAGGTCAATAGACCCTCCCCTCAAAATAATTAAGGACAGAAGAGACAGATTAAAACACCAGGTGTGAACGGGAATGTGTCTCCCTTGTCTACTTGTGGTCTGGGGCCGGTTGCATAAAAGGTTTAGACTAGTCTTAAACGTTAGTCATCTAATTTTTTTCTTTAAGACTGGTCAAAAATGTTTAAATTCGGTTACGTAAAAACTTAGATTAGTTGAATCCAAAATTTAAGACCGGTTACTCCTTGATTAATTCGCTAGTTGGTCAAACTAGTTCTTAAGACGCTGTCTTAACACAGAGGCTTAGTTTATGCAACCGGTCCCTGATTGACCAAATACCAGCTGTAAACGGCCCCAGCTGCATTGTCACCACTTTAATCAGGGGTCACTTCTAAACCAAGCAGCTTTATACTGGTACTGTATACACACTGAATCTGCACAAAATTCCTAAATACAGTTGAGGTCAAAAGTTTGCATACAGAATATGCAAAAACGTAATTATTTGACCAAAATAAGAGGGATTATACACAATGCATGTCATTTTTATTTCACATAAAATATGTTTACATATAGTCCACAAGAGAAAATAATAGTTGAATTTATAAAAGTGATCCCGTTCTTAGTGCCTGAATGATCCTTGATTTTCTTGTTTAGTGATAGTTGTTCATGAGTCGCTTGTTTTGTCCTGAACAGTTAAACTGCCTGCTGTTTTTCAGAAAAATCCTTCAGGTTTCACAAATTATTTGGTGTATTTGAACCCTTTTAACAATGAGGGACTCATATGCAACTATTACACAAGGTTCAAACCGAGGTTTAGAGCTGGGGTGTGAAAACTTTTGAACAGAATGAAAATTTGTACATTTTTCTTATTTACCTAAATATAATTTTTTTTAGTACTGCCCTTCAGAGGCTACAGAAGATACTTACATGTCTCCCAGAAGACAAAATAAGTTAAATTTACCCTGATCTTCAAATGTAAAAAGTTTTCACCCCCGTCTCTTAATGCATCATGTTTCCTTCTGATGCATCAGTGAGTGTTTGAACCTTCTGTAATAGTTGCATACGAGTCCTTATGAGTAACCTTTTGTGTACTGTACGCGTGTGTCCACAGACAGGTGTGTTTGTTCCTGAAGCGAGGAGCCTCTCAGATGGAGGTGGATGAGAACGGGCAGGACCCTCTCAGTATCGCCGTTCAGGCAGCCAACGCAGACATCGTCACATTGTGAGTCAAGAACCTCACTTCCCTTGTAGAATCTCCCCGAGTGCCACCGCACACAAAACCCAATGTTGTTGTTCTCTCTCCCGGTCAGATTGCGGTTAGCCCGGATGAACGAGGAGATGCGAGAAGCGGACGGGCCCTTCGGACAGCCAGGTCAATATCCCAGCAGCAGTCCCACAGAGCAGCAGTACAAAAAGTGTATTCAGGAGTTTATCTGCCTCACCATTGAGGAATGCTAGGGGGCGCTGTTGAGACTGACCTACGAAGTTTGTAGCCCCTAACAGAAATAGCTTTAGCAAGGATCGAGTGCTATCTTCAACCTCCTCCCCACCTGACCGATTAGTTTACACGTGTTCGTATGTATGTGTGTGGTTAACACAAAATATTGAAATGGATCGGCTATTTCCAATATGCGACGGCTAGAGCGCTGTTTTGAACTGTGTATCATTCAAACGTGATGTAGTTGATGGATTAACAGCCTGATTGAATGAATTTGAATTCATTAGCAATTCAAAACAGCATTTCCGGGTGTTATTATGTTCCGAGTCATTATGTGCAAAATATGACTGTGTGCACTTTTCCTACCGACAGTATTTTTTTTTTTTTTTTTTTTTTTTTTTTTAACAACGGAGTTCTTTTCTTTTTATGTTATTTTGCCTCATGTAAATGTTGTTGTGCTTTTTATTTATGTTCCGTCCTGAGGATTAGTGCAATGATAACTGGAATACGGAAAATCTGTATTCATTTTCTTGTTTCGTAAAGAAAAGAAGACGTTTACGTTCGACTAACTAGACTTTTCTTTCTCTTTTACATTTCCAAAACACATCAGACTCCCCTCATGTGCTAATAAAACGGGTGTTTTGAGCCCTTTAAGGTTTTAAAGAGATGTCAGCTATTCGAAATTATTTATAGAACTTATAGCAACCGTCTGTTTTCTATATTTGTACTTGTATTGCCAAGCTCCCAAATGACTGTCATGTGATTTTTAATGAGAAATGCTTGTCTAGAGCAGTCTGTCTTTAGAAGCAGTCAGTATTTGCATGCATTTACTCGCTCGCATAGCGAGGCAAAGTGCCCGTCTGCATTAGCAAGCATGGTTCCTTATTTTAGCCACCTGATTCTATCATGATGTAAAAATGCATGAACGCAGAAGACATCTGCTCTGTGTTTCTCCATCCATTTCTTGCCCACGTTCGGTTCAGATGATCCCTGTTCGAAGATTATGCCATCAAAATCCTGTCTCCCTTCATAATGCTTTATATGCATCTGAATATGCCTATATACACTACCAGTCAAACAGTAGGATTTTTTAATGTTTGTTAAAGACGTTTCTTCTGCTCACCAAGCCTGCATTTATTTGATCCAAAAAACAGCAAACGCAGTAATACTGTGAAATATTTTTACTATTTAAATTAACTGCTTTTTATTTGAATATATTTTAAAATGTAATTTATTTCTGTGATCAAAGCTGAGTTTTCAGCATCATTACTCCAGTCTTCAGTGTCACATGATCCTTCAGAAATCAATCTTATATGCTGATGTGCCTTTTAAGAAACATTTTTATTATTATTATCAAGACAATTGAGTATATTTGTTTCAGGATTCTTTATAGAAATAAATACTTTTATTTAGCAAGGATGCCTTAAATTGATCAAAAGTGATGATAAAGACATGTATAATGTTACAAATGCTGTTTTCAACATAATAATAATAATAATAATAATAATAATAAATGTTGTTTTTTTAAAAGCAAATTAGAATATTAGAATAATTTCTGAAGGATCATGTGACTGGAGTAATGATGCTAAAATTCTGCTTTGAAATCACAGAAATAATTACATTTTAAAATGAAAATTTAAAAAAACAGATGTTTTAAATAGTACAAATATTTCAAAATTTTACTGTTCTGTCTGTACTTTGGATGAAATAAATGCAGGCTTGGTGAGCAGAAGAGACTTCTTTAAAAAAAACATAAAATATCTGACTGTTCAAAAACTTGCAGCGAGATTGTGAAGTGCGTATCTGACGGATACTTTACTATCCCATGAGGCCTTGGGAGAGGATTGTGAATGACAGTGACACAACACAACAGACACTGTTGGTCAATGTAGTATGCCCAAATTTCCATTCATACTTTAGACACATTACTGTTTTAACAGTTGCGAAGCAAAATTCAAACCAAATGTAGTACCTACAATGTTTCAGGCACCGCAATTTTCTTAAGAAGTTAGCACTACGCTAAGCTAGCATGCTGAGCTGTTAGCTTGCTAACTAAAGACCAACAGAAATCAAAGATAGGGAACAGTTTAATATATACATTTTTTGCTTCAATAATAAAATATAAAAGGATTTCTAATCAGACAATGAATAAAGTATTCATAACTCTTGTCTCAGCTAAAGGAATGACTTTGAGGAGTAAGGGGGACAGGATTTTGTGCGACATTGGCATCTGTGGGTGGATTTTTGTGAGTATGGGTAAAATATGTAAAAATAATAATATTGCAATTGGTCAACTAACAAATAGTCCCGCCCCCAAACTCATGCCAATGGTTGAGCCACTGTTGCTATGCTGGACGGGTCGGAAGCTCAAACAGAGCAATGTTTTTGTTTTTTTTCAAGAGATTCAACCATTTAACAATGGTTTACCTATAATATCTTCGTATTAAGCTGACAGAAAAATATTGGAACATGGAGAAAAAATGACACAGCTAGGCTGCAAAGCAAAGGGAAGAATCTTTATAGAGCAAATTTTCATCTCAGTAAAAATTTGCGTGAAGAAAGGAAAATGTAGTTGTACATTTTCAGTTGTTGTTTCACAGAAACATCCGTGAGCTGAAATGTAGTTTTAATATCTGAAAATAGAGACCGTGTATAGAATAGATAGTCGCCAACAGGGGAGCAGTTGGGTCGTTGTGTCTGGATGTGTTTTAAACCGAGTTGAACTGAAAAATGCTTCTTAACTACTGTGCTGTGAATATGCTTTGACCTTTGAACTGTTCTCGACTGCTTGCTCTCTCTCTCTCTGTCCCTCTGTCTCTGTGGTTCTTGCGTTCGGACCTTTAACTCGTTTTATCTTGCAACATTCGGTACAATCTGTTTTCACACTGTTAGATGACATTCTGTGTTTGAAGACATTCTTGTATTGTTTGTACGATTGTTTGTTACTGTTTGTACGACAGAAATCTATAAAAAGAAGCTTGTCTTTTAAAACACTGACAAACAATAAAACAGACAAAGTCTTGAGCTCATATTTCTGCTCTGCTCTTCTCTCTTACGACGCGCTCTGCATCAGTCTGCGATTCCTGACCTACAGCTGTGTTTGTTTAAGGAATTACCAAGGCTTTTGCAGACTGTGAAGTGTGGGGGGTGGGTTTGTTCACCCTTGATGCAGTTTTCCCGTATAAGAGATGATTTGTGTGTTTTTGTTTGTGGTAACATTGTCTTACTAGGTATTATTCCTCTTTTAGAGCCCAGTATACCTGTGAGTCCAGTGAGGGTAAAGCGCAAGAGTTCACGAGTGAGTGATGATGTTACAGACTGTTTACTGCTGGGTTTGGGTCTTTCACTTGCAATGGTGGTTGCTTTATGGGTCTCCTAACTTATTTAAATAAGCTTCTGTGCCTAATCCTGTGTGCTAATAAGTGACTGACTCAAGAAAGTCAAAAATGTATCTTGAAAATGCTGCTCATCAGTGAGGTCTTAGGAAACCTTTGTTTTTTTTTCTCTCACATTTTCTCTTCACAGAATCACATTGGGTGGTTGACAAATTTCCCATAATTGTTTTTTTAAATAACTATTTTGCTTTTAAATGTACATTTTATGTATGTTTATACACAATCTATCAAACATTTGGGGTCTGTAAGATTTTTAAAAATCTCATTCTCACCAAGGTTGCATTTTTTTTTTTTTTATCAAAAATACAGTAATATTATGAAATATTATTACAGTTATAAATAACTGTTTTCTTATTCAATATATTTAAAAAATGTAATTTATTTCTGGGATCAAAGCTGACTTTTCAGCGTCTTCAGCATCACATGATTCTTCAGAAAACATTCTAATATGCTGATTTGCTGCTTAAGAAAATGGAATTTTCCAAATTCTTTAATTAACAGAAAGTTTAAAAAAAACGGGATTTGTTTGATAGAATTAGAACATAGAATTTTTGTGTAACAGTGTGCAAATGCTGTCAATTTTGATCAGTTTAATGCATCATTACAAATATTAATTTAAAAAAAAATAAATAAATAAAAAAAAATACTGACCCCAAATTTTTTTGAACTATAGTGTATATGTACTAGGGCTGCATGATTATGACAAAAATCGTAATTGTCGATTATTAGCTTGAAATTGTAATTGCGATTATTAATTACGATTATCACAATTTACATTGAATGATGTTTTGAATAGCTTGAAGCAAAGCAATTTTTTTCATTGTTTGTAGAAACTGCATGCCACATTTTTATATATAGTTTCTTCTTTAAATATAAAAAAGTAAAAAATGTAAAAATTAAAACAATGAAAAAAAAATGATACGATAACATTTAGGAAAAACACACTCTCACACACACATCTTAAGCAAGCAGAATAATGTATGTGGATTTATTATTATTATTATTTTTGTAATTGTGCCTTTGAACGATTACATAACTGTGGCATCTGTAATTGTAATCACGACTGAAAATTCGATTAATTGTGCAGCCCTAGTATGTACATTATATATTACACATATTGCACTTATTAATAATAATAGTAATTGCTATTATTGAGCAAGTTAAATTTACGTTTTAAATTCTGTTATTGGTCATGATTTCTTACCAGATGTTCACCATATTTAATTGCCTTTTCTCTGTTTTGTCAGCAGTGTGATACATTAATTAATTTATAATTTTAATATAAATATATTCTCAGTTAATATGAGGACATAAAATCCATTTGTAATGATTTGGGGAAAATTTAATTGTTTTAAAATAATTTTGGATTAAGTATAATATATTGCAAAACTACTGTAACTGCTCAACATTTCATGTCAACTACCCAATTACTGTTTTTTTTTTAATTTATTATGGGAAAGTATTGCAGTATATGCTGGGATGTCACATGATATTATATTACACTACATTAAATTAAATTCTGTTATTTCAATTAAGAGTTCTATTTATATTAGGTGTCTTTAAACACTATGCACTTACTACTAAATACTAAATAATGATTTCCTAGGCACAATGTACCTATTGTGTTCATGTTTAATTGCAAAACACTTGAGGTGGGATACAGGTAAGATTAGGGAGAGGTTTGGTGGTAAAAACAGGTATGTACACAGTAAGTGCATTGTGTGACATGATTAATTTAAATGTAAGTACATAGTAGTTAAGGATATAAAGTGGGTCCTAATGAATTCACTGGTGTTTCTGCAGGGGAATGGAAATGGAACAGGGACTCGACTGGTGTATTTGAGTAACTCCTGCTGTTCTCAGTCCAGTGTACTTGAACTGTGCTAACTTGTTTCGTTTTGCAGACGTCTCCACGTGTGCTGTCACCTTTCGGGAGTTTCCGCTCATGGCTTTACACACCTCCAAAACACCAACCAGCTGTCCCGCTTAAAGTGGACGCCCTCGGAGACTCTAGCAAGACATGAATGACTGTGATGAAGATTTTACTCATCTCATAGGATAATATATGAACATATTTAAATAAGAATTTGTGGGTTTTTAAGCTTTTATAGTTCTTTTATGTTATTTCAAAAGCCTTGTGTGATCTGAGCGGAGTTAAGCAGCTTTGATTCCCAGGATTTGCTTCAAGGATTTGCTTCCCGTAATAATTCAAGACAGATTTATTCAGAATTCTAGATATTTGTGCAATCTGTGGATTTTAACTATGTGAATAAAATGTCTAATTCACATGTAACCGTTCTGTATGATGACAGTGACATCTAGTGAGCACAAGCTACACAAGAATGAATGAAAGACTTCAGGAACTATGTTCCTTGGGTTTTAAAAATGCTCAAGGGAACTTAGATTTTGATAGCAACACCTGGAATATACAGTGATTCAGAAATACCGCTTTCTGCAACAACTTTGCAACTTCAACCATCAAAATGTAAGAAAATATCCAAAATAATAAGCAAGGAAAAAATGTGTAACAACTTTTACATTACAAATAGTTATCAGTTTTTAGAATTGCGCCTTTTAATTTGTTGAATCTTTCAATTGCCATTTTTATAGACCCCATTTAATGGCTTGATGAGCTACTTCATGTTGCTGTATTTCCTGTTGAAACAGGAAGTTGGGGCAGGATGTTTTGATTATATAGCAAATGCTGTCATGTTTTATAACAGATAGAGATCCATCACTTGAGATTTTGCTTCCTAAAATGATAGTCAACTTATCCTAAAGATTGTTTGTTATTGTCAGAAGGGTTTTTTAAAATAGTTTGCCATTAGCATTCATGAGACCTAACACAGGCACTGTTTACATAAATAAAGCATTCCATTTAATATTTTGTCCAAAAAAAATAAAAATCTTTATACTTTTGTTTTAGTGTGTGCATATTTATGATGTTTAATTAGTTTTTCCTCCCCTAAAACAATACAATATTATATGGTATATTTTCATTTTCATACAGCCAATCATCCCTCTAATAAAAAGAAAGGTAAGTGTTAGCCTAGTACCTCTCCTTATTAAATCAAAAGTGAAAGCAGACAGAAATGATTACCTTCATTTTCCCTTTCTCTGAAATCACTGCGTTAAGTCTTATGACTGACTCGTGGATGTGACATTTTCAGTATTTACTGGAAATCACAAATCAGGTTTACACATGAAACAGATCTATTAACAGATATTATTTACCTGTGACTGGATACGCACTCTTCATTTCACACTCTTTACACCTTCATCTATTCTGAATTCACTTAAGAGGTGAGTCTGTCATGCATATAAGTGCATTTTAAAATGTTATATAGTCAAAATGACTAAATGTTAGTAAATATTAATAGGCCTGTGTATTAGTACACTGCCAGTCAAAAGTTTTTGAATAGCAAGTTATGTAATGTTTTCTCTTTTGATCACCAAGCCTGCATTTATTTGATCCAAAGCAAAAACAGTAAAATTTAGAAATATTTTTGGTATTTAGAAATATGTTTTCTATTTGAACATATTCTAAAATATAATTTATTCCTGTGATTTCAAAGCTGAATTTTTAGCACATGATCCTTCAGAAATCATTCTAATCATTTGTTTGTTGAAAACAGCGGAGTAGAATTTTTTCAGGTTTCTTTGATGAATAGAAAGTTCAGAAGAATATATTAATATTATAAATGTCTTTATCATCTAAATAAATGTCTACAATGTTTTCCCTTAAAATCTTACCGTTCAAAAACTTTTGACTGGTAGTGTATGTATCATCATATTATTAGTGACACAAATTAGAACAGGACGTCCTGTCAAATTTATTATAATTATTACAACTATTGTGGTTATTTTTGCATTCAAAATAAGTATTGGCTTTATAATTGTAAAGAGTGCTCTTTCTCTTTCGTGATGTGATTTTAATATTAAACGAAACTTGATCTCAGATGAGTGCGGGTGCTAATAGGAAGGCGAGTACAGCAGCAACACGTCGTCTGAAGCAGGACTACCTCAGGATTAGAAAAGACCCAGTGCCTTACATCTGTGCAGAACCTCTGCCCTCCAACATACTGGAATGGTACAAATGTCTCCGAATTACATCAGAATGTCATGTCACTGCTTTTGGCACTGATAGTATTAGTCATAATTAGATGAACAGTACATCTACTTGCTCTATGATCTAGTGAACAAATAAAAAAATATTGTGAAATAAACCTTTGTTCTCAGTTAATATCCTGAAATGTTTGTTAATGACCTCGCTCATGATGAAATGTTCCACAGGCATTTTGTTGTTCGTGGACCTGAGAAAACCCCTTATGAGGGTAGGCATCAACACTTTCACTTTAATGAGTTTCTACATGCACTACAGGCCTATTTTTTGCACTTATTTCTTCTTTTGTTAATTATGTGTTTTGTAATATCTATTTAAGGTGGCTACTATCATGGTAAATTGATATTTCCTCAAGACTTTCCTTTTAAACCACCCAGTATTTATATGATAACCCCTAACGGGAGATTCACGTGTAACACACGGTAAGATCAATATCAGCAAAATCTATACTGTGAAGTCACTGCGGTTCTCTGTAGCTCATGTCAACTATCTGCTCCTGTTTGACCCCGCAGGCTGTGTCTGTCCATCAGTGATTTCCATCCTGACACGTGGAATCCGGCCTGGTCCGTCTCTACAATACTCACCGCACTGCTGAGCTTCATGGTGGAAAACATTCCCACACTGGGAAGCATAAAGACGTCTGACTTCACCGTACGTACACTGAAATCACAAACATGTATTCTGCTTAATGTATAGGCTGTATATGGGCCCTGCTACAGAGCTGATGCTAACTGCTGTCCCACAACCAAAAAACACATTTAATTTTTAAATGTGGGTATTATTGTGTGTTTTTATTGGGTTTTTTTTTTTTAGTTGAGAGGTGGCTATCCTGAACCCTAACTCCTAATTTTCAACTTAAGAAAATATTGATATTTTTTTGTTTTATTGTTAAAAGTATATTTTTGATTCTTTTAAAAAGTGAAGTTTACATTTATATGTTTATCTATTGGCTGAGACTGATTTTAACTACACCCCTACATTTATGATAAGGAAATATTCCTGTGTCCCTCTCTCTCATAGATACATGGTGAGTAGATTTTGAGGTAAATGTGTTCACAAATCTTAAAAATCTGTGTCTAACTGAGCCAAAGCTCATCACAAGGAGCTTTTAAGTACTAACATATATAGAAGGTGCACAGTGTCATTCACACAAACACTAAACACCATCATGGTAACACGCATGAAACTGAAATAATATAATAAACATTAATTTACCAACATTAGATGTAACATACAACCCTAATGCACAAAAATGATAAGAAAACACTAAGAAGAAAGAGTTATTTCAACAAAAAAAAAAAAAAAAAAAACATAAAATTACAAAAACAAAAAAAAGTAACACAGGGGATTCCGTGAATGTCAATTTACGGTTATTCACTGTAAATTTTAAAGTCTTTTACCGTTTGCCATTTAACAGTTTTTTTTCTAGTAGCATTTTTACAGTTTTTACCAATAAATTCACAGTCATTTTAAATATCTAAAATTGTCACTACTGAAACAGTCACAACCAAAACATTTAGTGAAGTTTCAGTAGTGACATCTTTGTTTTTTTGGGTGTTATCCCATAAAATTGTCACTGCCGAAACAGTCACGACCAAAGCAAGTCATTGTTTTGTTAGTGACAAAAAGGAAAACATAATCCATTATTTGGGGGAAATAAACATTTTATTATTACTGTCACTACCAAAACATAGGATGTTTTGTTAAAAATAAAGTGTAGCCTACTGAATTATCAAGATAGTGTTTGGTTCAATGTATATTCAAACTAATGAATCCTTAATTTTGAAATCAGCATGATCAACTTTTTGCTTTTTACAAAAAAAAATTGGATTAAAAATACAACAAATCTCACTTGCAACAAAAGTACACTTGACATATTGTTAAAAATGTAATTGTTATTGATTTACCTCTAAAGTTTAATAAAATAGCTATATATATATATATATATATACAATGGCCCATATCCACAGAGGCTTTAGAGCAGGGGTGTCCGAACCCATTACTGGTGGGCCACTGTCCTGTAGACTTTTGATCAGGGGTGTCAAACTCCGGTCCTGGAGGGCCGCAGCCGTGCAGAGTTTAGATGCAACCCTAATTAAACACACCTGTTCCAACTAATCAAGTCCTTCAGGCTTAATTGAAAACTGCATAGTATGTGTGTTGGAGCAAGGTTGGAACAAAACTCTGCAGCGCTGCGGCCCTCTAGGAACTGAGTTTGACACCCCTACTTTAGATAAAACTCTAATTGAACACACCTGATCAACTAATCAAGTTCTTCAGACTCACTAGAAGTGTGTTGGAGCAGGACGTCGTCCCTCCAGGAGCAGGATTGGACACCCCTGCTCGAGAAACATGGTGATGCTGACAGAAAAAAACAAAAAAAAAAAACATATGAGACATGAAGAAAAGTGTTCTCTCACAAAAGTGTTGAGTTCCACCCAAGAACATTTGCTTTTTGTTTTTAGCAAAACTCTTCCTTTCAAACAGGAAATTTTGCATTTCCTTGTAAAACTATTCTGTTCTCTCACAAACAATTCCATTTTCTTGTTAAAAAAAAAAAAAAAAAAAAGGTGTTGCGTTCCCCCGAGAAGTTTTCCTTCTTTTAGAAAACACATGGCGTCTATTGTTTAACTGAGAAATGTTGCATTCTCTCGAAAAACATTTGTGGGGGTTTTTTTTTTTGTGGGGGGGGGGATTATTTCATTGACCTGTGAAACTGCATTTTCTCATAAAAATGTGTTGCGTTCCTCCAAGAAACTTTGCTTTTTTAGAAAAAATGAGCAGTCTCTTGCAAAACTATTTTGTTCAACTGAGAAACATTGCATTCTCTCGAAAAACATTTGTTGTTCTTTGCAAAACTATTCAGTTCCTCTGTGAAACTTTGCATTTTGTCGTAAAAAATGTATTGCGTTTCCCTTAAAAACTTTGCTGTCTTTAGAAAAACATTCATTCTCTTGCAAAACTATTCAGTTCCCCTGTGAAAGTTTGCATTCTCTCACACATATTTTGTTCCCTCAAGAACGTTCCCTTTTACTTTCTTTTGCGTTCATGAGAAACTTTGCGTTTTCTCACAGAAGTATTGAAATATAGTTTTTCCTTACACGTCACAAAACTTTTGTGGACAAAAGAGTTTCTCAGTGGAACCCAAAAGCACTAAAACATAAAAATCTCATTTTTTAACAATCACCATATATGATTGTATGAATTAGTTATGACTCAAATTTTATTATTTGTATGTTCATCTGTCAGAAACGACAGCTGTCTGCACAGAGTTTGGCCTACAACCTGCAGGACAGAGTTTTCTGTGAGCTGTTTCCTGAGCTTGTGGAGGTAAATCTGACTCTGAAATAGTTTTTAAACAGAAAGTGCGTTTGTTTAGTTATACATACTAATGTTCTTGTCCTTTACAGGAGATCAGAGTGAAGCAACTGACTCAGGAACACCTAAGTGTGCAAATACATCCTCATTGTTTTCCAGATGTGAAGCTTAGAGATGAAGACTTTGGCGTTCATAACGATCACGTGGCCCGACGACCCCCGGCGCGTCACCAGCCGAAGACAAACCTCAGCGGTGGACTTACAAAACTGTGTGTTATAGCTGGTTTGGTTGTGTGTGTCTACACAGTCAAGTTGGTGCTACATCATATAGGCCAGGACTGAAATCAGACTAGACTGATGTGACTTAAAAGCTCTTTCTCAGGCGTCACTCTTTCTTTTAACCAAAGTGAACTTCTCTTCAGAACACTGTCTTAAAAAAAGCTTGACTCAACCTTGTGAACCTTGTGGTAATGCAATGATAAAGCATGGTTTTCCTTTGAGTGAAATGAAACACAGCAGTGTCTTCTCTCCCATGACACGGAGGAAAAGAAAAGCAGCTTTCATGTTCTTGATTAAGTGGCCACTACAGAAGAATTAAGCGTCAGCAGCGTTTCTGTTTAGCGCCTCATTATCTGCGTTACAGTTCCTTGTCATTATGTTGGTTTGTCCTTCGGGTCCTTGCACTTTCATAACAGTCATGCTATGCCAAATTCTGCTTTCAAAATCATTTCCCAACACTGATGGTTTGGTTAACGGGAAAGGATTTTTTTTGTACATTGTTCATATTTCCCTGTAAGTTCTTAAGACATAAAAGTATGTGATTGCAAAATTAGTGGCAGTATTTTTCTTTCCTAATTTATACTGGTGAATGAACATGAAATTTGATCATTTTGATTTTTTTTTTTTTTCTGCAGAATTGGATAATACTTTTGTAAAAAGTAAGTTTTAATAAGTGTATGATTGCATTATTATCTGTATTTATATTTTGTGTTTTACAAGAATATTATTTTGCTGTTTCTTTTTTGCTGGATCATTGTTTCTGCCTGCAAAAAACATATTTAACATTCTTTCTTTGCGATTCTGCAGGTTGTAACTTAGTAGATCTGACCCAAGGCTGTTTGAATCTGAATCAAAAGAAAGCAAAATATTAAACTTCATTTTGAAATGAACATATGTGAGTTGTATAAGCATTCAGTAAACACGACCATAACTACAAGCCTTTACATTTGTAGCACTGGTTTCTTAACAGTCATTTTGGTGACCCAAAAACCCTGAAATTCTAAAAATATATATATATATATATATATATATATATATATATATATACACACACATACACACACACACATAATGTCTCTATTACATGCATATACTCATAGACATATTTCATTTTGTATATATGTTGTGATGTTTTGTATAAGCTATTTTTATATCACTGTTTGCGTATTAAATGTTTAAAATTTCAACGAACATGAACTAGTTAGTTAAGTTAAATAACTGGATTAGTGATACGTTATAAAAATGCCATGGTTGTCTAGTATGTTCCACTGCAGTTGGCGTAAAATATAGCCGTGTACGTCAGTGATGTGTTACCAATAGTAACGGGAAACATGTTGAGCAGCGGCATGGTATTTTCCCATCATCAACAGTTGCACAATTGCTAATCTCAGTGCGTGTTACAAAACGTGTAAAGCCGTGTGCGCATGCGCAGTTGCGAGCCCGTGGACAGGAAGCCTGACTGAAGCAGCTGATAATCGGGCTTTGGATGTTCCGGGGAGCACAACAGCCCCTTTCTGCCTGGATTTTAAGCAGGGCTTTTTAGTACAGGGACAGAAATCGACGATTTTATGAGCAGCTTGTCTGGTCACCCTTCATAGTGACTGATGGAGCTGTATTTTTATACCGATCGCTGTTTATTTTCGAGTTAACTGTAGGGCCGGAGCTGCTCAGTAACAATGAAGGCCTAGAATCCAGATCCGAGGGATTTAAAGCTCTCCTCTGCCTCAGACACCAGGATCAGCAACACGCTCAGGTATTAATATAGCAATGATCATCCATAATATATACATCCGACACGTAAGTGTCTTTTAATTGAGCTATCGTGGACATATAATGCGCTTGAATGGATTTTTGTTAAGAAGGGTTGGATTTGTGAAGCTCTGGTGTTTTTCCCCCTGTTGATTTCTCCTTTTGTTCTGAGTTACAATGTTTCTTTTTTGTTCTTAACGTTACATTTAATATGTTATATTGTAACATTAACTCTAACGATCGGTTGCCTAGTAGCCGACAGATGATACAATGATACAATGTAGCAAACTTATGACGTCTGCGGATTCGAGGACATCGGCAACAATGTCACTCAGTTTAGTGATTGCGATATTAATGCTCATACATAAATGAACAAATGCCGTGTTTTCCCTATTTATCTTTGTGTTTTCGTGTTTTGCTTGGCGACATTAGCGCAGTTTTCTCGAAAAGGGTGGAGTCGTTTGGTGGTTGTAAACATACAGCGGGCTGGTATCGCCTTAAAACTAGATTATACGACCATTTATGACCAGCAACTCTGTAGTTCATAGGTAATCTTTGATATTTGGTTTGTGTGTTTACGATTTGATGTTTTTATGTGGTTTAAATGTTTTAGTGACGATGTTCTGCTGGCATTCTGTCTTCTGAATGTGCCTGTGTTAAGCAGGGGTTTCAGCCTTTACATACAGAGACCCTCAATCCAGTGTTTTGACACTGTCCGTTTCAAAATGAAAATAATAATAAAATATTGTAGTTGAAATCCCTGGGTGCATGTAATAAAGCCATACTTGAGAAATGGGATGAAATGTCTTCGTTTTACATGCCTTTAGTTTTTCAACTAGCAGTATTTCCACTGTAAAATAGTTCATATTATATATTGAGGGATTATAGATCATTTATAGTTTTTAAAATAACAGTGTTTATTCAGAGACATGTTCAACTGGTGTCTTTTGAAAAAAATGTCATCTGAATGTATTTGAGTTGTCTAGTATCAATTGTATTAAATGTCTTATAGGGTGTTTTGTTACTTGACTTCTGTGATTTGTTCTGTTTTTGCCATGAAGATAGCCTTGCTCCTAATATACAGTTAAAAAGTAATAATAATAATGATAATGAACTAGCAATATTTGCAATATACAATTATTAACAGATTATCACAGAATTTCTCTTTATTTTATGATTAAATACATTTAATATGTAGAATTCTCTTTATGATTTAATGCATTAATGTATAGAATTTTCTTTTTATGATTAAATAAATTTACTTTGTAGAATTTTCTCTTTATGATTAATTTAATATGTAGAATTTTCTTTTTATTTAATGATTTTAATACATTTAATATAAATTTACTATGTAGACTATGTAGAATTTTCTCTTTATTTAATGACTTAATACATTTGATATATAGAATTTTCTCTTTATTTTCTCATTTAAATTTAATAAGTAGAATTTTCAGTTTATTTTAGGATTTTAATAAATTGAATATGTAGATTTTTCTTTATTTTATCATTTAATAAATTGAATATGTAGAATTTTCTCTTTATTTTACTAATAAGTTTAATATAGAATTTTAAATAATTTTAAGATTAAATAAATTTTACAAAATCATTTTGAAAATGAATGTAAACAAAATGTATATTAAACCTGAGAATAAAACATTACTACTTCTTGAATCCTTTTCATAAGGATTTAAAAAAGAAAAAAAAGTCATAGATTAGCAATTAGTGCATATTTTGTCTGCACTGTAACAGTTTTTTGCGTGTTTTAGGAAGAGATATTTTTCCTCTTTTTAAGTGTGTCTGTGTAGTTACAAGCAACACCAAAAAAAACCCAACTTGAATTTAATGTTAAAATATGTTTATTTAATCAACATGGCAGGATTTTTGATCTAATGGTTGTGATATTTCACTACATGGAGCTGACGGATCATTTCAGTATGTTTATGTGAACGTTAGATTTACCAGTATTTAAAAGAAATATTTGACACATCATTTTTTCATTATTATGTTGATCATTTTCATCAGTGTTGCC
The DNA here is from genome assembly GCF_022985175.1 of Labeo rohita. Taxonomy (NCBI): domain Eukaryota; kingdom Metazoa; phylum Chordata; class Actinopteri; order Cypriniformes; family Cyprinidae; genus Labeo; species Labeo rohita. Next base: position 1,303,864 of record NC_066879.1, read on the forward strand.
ATTTTTAAAAGTGCTTTTGCGTTCTTTCTGTATTCAACAACGCCGAACCTATTTATTCGATATTCGCAGGCATGGCTTCGCAGCTGCAGGTTTTCTCCCCTCCATCTGTGTCTTCCAGTGCCTTCTGCAGGGTGAAAAAAATGAAAGTGGAGAGCTGTGCTTGGGATGCTTCCAATGAAGCGTACAGTTCTGTGGGCCAGTACAGCTTCAACCCCGCGGCGGGCCTCCCTTTCGGCACCTCCGGCCTGGTCTTTCCCCCAGCGTCCCGGGGCCAGGTGGTGGTCCGTGCCGCCGACAGCACGGGGAGCCTCCCGCGCGGGTCCAGCCGCAGAACCTCCCACAACACCCACCACACGGAGTCACACTCTTCCCGCGGGCACAGGTACGGCGTGAAGAGGAAGAATGAGGAAGTGGAGAGCTCCGGAGGAGGCGGTGGAAGTGGCAGCGGCAGCGTTCAGATTCTGGAGGAGCTCTCGGCTCCTGCTTTCTCCGCACGTACGGGAGGAGCGGGAACCACAGCCCAGTCCATCCCCCACTCGGCCCCCACCACTAAAAGCAGCAGCTCCAATGGCGAGGGAGACTACCAGCTGGTCCAGCACGAGATCCTCTGCTCCGTCTCCAACAGCTACGAAGTTCTTGAGTTTCTCGGTCGGGGTACGTTTGGGCAGGTGGCCAAGTGCTGGAAAAGAGGAACTAATGAGATTGTGGCTATCAAAATCCTGAAGAACCATCCATCATATGCACGTCAGGGACAGATCGAGGTATGATAGGATCTATGTTTTTGGATTACTGTGTTCAGATATCAAGATCTCATGGTATTTTCATTTTCACCTCATCTATTTGTAGTGCAGCGTGCATTTTTTTTTTTTTTTTTTTTTTTTTTCTCCCCTCTTCCTCCGTGATGAAACTAAATATGAATTTGCTCATGTTCCCCCTCAAGCTAACAGGGTTAATAAGGAAATGACATGATGCTCATTTTGTCCTGTGGTCTATTAATTTATTCAGAGACATTAAAATTTTAATTACATGCAGTGACTTGAATACAGTGGTTCTATAATGAGCCTGTTTTAATTTTTGAATTAAATTCATTTTGAGATTTGGAGCATAAAGGAAAAAACGTCAGGGTGACCCAACCACTCAAATGATATCATAATGAATAATAAAGCTTCAATTAAAGAAAATGCATTCTAAACAAGAACATCTTTCTAACACAAATTACTGTGTTCATTCCCTCTATTATAAGCCTGATCACTCAAAACTCTGATGCTTTAAAACATTCATTAAGAGATTAAAATAAATAAATGAATCATTGTGAATTGAGCAGATTAATCCAAGTGTTCTGAGGAAGCATGATCACTTCCATTTAGGCTTTATTCACATAAACATTGATCAGCACAGAGCATGAACAGAAGCTCAACTGCTTTTGCTTGACGTGTCAGAACAAACCAAACTTGTTCTTGCTGCAGCTCAGATGTGCTGCCATGACACAACAACAAACCTCACTAGTAGTCGAACGTCCGTGACCAAATATGAATGGTGTAAACATTGTTAATCTCAATGATCAGTGTTTATGCACTGCCAGTCAAAAGTTCTGCTCACCAAGCCTGCGTTTATTTGATGCATAGTACACCAAAAACAGTAGCTTTTAAAATTATTTTACTATTTAAAATGACTGTTTTCTATTTGAATATATTTTAAAATGTAATTTATTCCTGTGGTTTCAAAGCTGAATTTTTAGCATCATTACTCCAGTCACATGATCCTGTAGAAATCATTCTGATTTGCTGCTCAAAAAACATTTATTATTATTATTATTATTATTATTATTATTATTATGATGGTTAAAACAGTGGAGTTTTTTAGGTTTCTTTGATTAATGAAAGTTCAGAAGAACAGCATTTATCTGAAATGGGAATCTTTTGTTAAATTATAAATGCCTTTATCATCACTTTTGATCAATTTAAAGCATTCATGCTAAATAAAACTATTCATTTCTGTCATTTCTTTCCCTCCTGAAAATAAAAATAAAATATTGGTACTGACTGCAAGGTTTGGAATTGTATTTTATGTAATGTTACAATAGAAAGCAGTTATTTTAAATAGTAAAAATATTTCACTTTATTACAGCTTTTGCTGTGTTTCTTATTGAAGAAATGTAGGCTTAGTGAGCTGAAGAGAATTCTTTAAAATTCATTAAAAATCTGACTGTTCAAAAACGTTTGGCTGCTAGTGTATGTGAGTGTAAATTTAAATGTCTTAATCACATAAAGCAATCGTGTCTCTTTAGAAGAGTTGTGTTAAACTGCTCAAGTCATATGGATTTCTTTTTTGATCTCTTTATGAATGTTTTGAGGCGTTAGAGTTAACAGTGAACAGATTAAAAAATGGTTCATTTGTGTTCCAAAGATGCATACATTTCTTATTTGTTTAGAAAAACATAAGGGTGAATAAATTATGACAGAATTCTCATTTTGTGCTGAGCTAAATCTATAATTCATTAAATGCATTCATGCGTTAAAATGTTAACATTTAAAAAACGTTCATCCACCAAATGAATATCATAACCAACATGCACAAGAAAAACAACATGACCTATTATAGAGGGGGCTTCTGCAGATGCTTTTGACTTAAGGTGTGGTCACATTGATGACATTTTGCATGCAAAAAGGTCAGTTGTCTATTGTCAATAGTGTAGATGCATGAGAAACAGCCCACACAAAAGTCACTTTCAAACCAAGCAGCTTTCTGCTGGTCAGCTGCACCATTGCGAATTTTGTATGGGGAAATTTTTCACCCTCATGCAAAATTCCCAGTCGTATAATTTTCTATTGAAATGACTAGATTTTGCCGGCAAAATTTCACAGGACAATAGTTAATGTGACCACACAATCAAGGATAGATATAATATATCAGGCAAAGATAAGAAAGAGTTTAATAAAAAAACTTAATATTTGAATAAACAACATATAATATTGTAACAGATTATTCAAATTCATATTAAACCAACACAACTAAATTAAGGGATTGCTTTCAGCTTTCTGCTTCTTTTTTTTTTAATAACTGTAGACACTCTTATTTATCATTAACTCTTGATATCTCTTCTAGGTGAGCATATTGAACCGGCTCAGCGCGGAGAACGCTGACGAGTTCAACTTTGTCCGCTCCTACGAGTGTTTCCAGCACAAGGGCCATACGTGCCTGGTGTTTGAAATGCTCGAGCAGAACCTTTACGACTTCCTGAAGCACAGTAAGTTCAGCCCACTGCCCCTGCGGCACATCCGGCCCATCCTGCAGCAGGTGGCCACGGCCCTGATGAAGCTGAAGAGCCTGGGTCTCATCCACGCTGACCTGAAGCCTGAGAACATCATGCTGGTGGACCCCATCCGACAGCCATACAGGGTAAAGGTCATCGACTTCGGGTCGGCCAGTCACGTCTCCAAAGCCGTCTGCTCGACTTACCTCCAGTCTCGCTACTACAGGTGAGGGATTGGCTGTAATCAGTATGTGTTTAATAATCATACTTGTCTTTAGTACAGTCAGTTAGGAGACTGTGATGTTGTTGTAAATGATTATAAAAGAAAAATAGAGCCTAAGTGCATTTTCTTTTTTTTTTCTTTTTTTTTTCTGCTTTCTATCTTCAGAGCTCCTGAGATCATCCTTGGTCTGCCGTTTTGTGAAGCCATTGACATGTGGTCACTGGGTTGTGTGATTGCTGAGCTCTTTCTGGGTTGGCCGCTCTATCCAGGAGCTTCAGAATATGATCAGGTCAGTGCTTCACGCAGTCTGGCTTAACCAGTGTATGTGATTTTAAATATAAAGATGCCTCTAAGTTAATGTGACTCAGTGTAAAGTTCAGTGCTTTCATGTGGTTTGGTTGTGGCAGTGTGGCAATATCGTACAGTCCCAGCAAAGCTTACTAGTCTGCTGCATCCTCCACCACCAGATATAGCCTTCATAAAATTGCTCTGTGAAAATTATGATTAACTCTAATAACTCTTATGATTGGCTCTAATTTTTTGACCCTTTATCCACTGTGCTCTGAAATCTGAAAATTCTTTAGTTAATTCGATGTTCCCAGTAAAAAAAAAAATTTAAAATTTAATCCAAGATTTGAATTTGAAATTTACAAGCAATCTCTTTGCCAGCTTTCTTTTGTGTATATATATAAATATAAAAATATATAAATTTATACTTTTTTTTTTTTTTGGATGTAGGCCTTGTTGACCCAAGCTTATGCACTTGAGTGTTTGAGAGAGAAAAAAAACATTATTTGTGGATAATTTAGCTTTTGTCCATAATTTATCCATAAAATAATAAATGTATTTCATAGGGCCTTAAAAATTACATTTTTGTTAAACTAGAAGTTAAACAAGAAGTTGCTGTTAACTTGTGTAAGTTTAATGATTTCAGTTAATTTGACATGGTTTTTGATTAATATTTTTTTAATGTAATTATTAAAATAGAATCTAGAAAAATTTAAAACCGGAAAAAACTGAATCCAGAAAAATTAAAACTGCAGGGAAAAAAGTATTTTGGGGAAAAATGGGTTTTATAGGGCTCTATTTCTTTCATTTTCAGTCTTTGTTTTTTTTGTAGTTGTCCTTTAATTTGTTATTTGCATCTGTTATTATTATTAATAACAAAGATATCATTTTTCTTATTTTATAAATCGTCAGACTACTGTATCATGAAATAAGATTTGGCTTTATCCTTTTAGCTAATGTACCAAAGTTGCACTGGCATGTGATTATTATTTATTTTTTTTTTTTTTAAAGGGGGATGAAATGCTTTTCGTAATAGATTAAATAACTATAACCATCTATTATTCAACTTCTTGACCTGTCGTTTTAGAGATTTTAGTCAGGTCTATACTAGTCTGTATAGTCCAGTGGGAAAAAAAGAAAATTCTTTCCAGGTCAAAATGACCAGAAACTCAACATGTGGGTTTAGATAATACCTTGACAGATTGTACAGTGTGACTTTAAGGAGATAGACGAGGCAGATTGTGTGACATGTACAGTCTTTCATGCCAGACTGTACGATAAATTGTAGCCGTGATTCAGCATTGACAGCCGGTCGCACGTTGGACGTGTCATTCTGTACTTGCGCTCTCAAGTTTAAGGCTGCGGTCCAAATCTGTGAATCTAATCATCGCCAAGACCATTACTTGGCCGTCTTTGAACATCTTGTCACTGTAGGCAAAGTCATTTTACTGTACAATCCCAAAACTTACACAGAATCCTTGTTTCATTTTCCCCTAGCCTCTGTACTAGACTTAACAATTCCCATTTTCCCCTTCCAGATTCGGTACATTTCTCAGACACAGGGATTGCCTCCAGAATATCTGTTGAGCGCTGGCACAAAAACAAGCCGCTTCTTCAACAGAGGACCAGACTCCAGCTACCCGCTGTGGAGGCTAAAAGTCAGTACCCATATTTTTATATTTTGTTGGGTTAAAAACGTAAGTAATGCTGAATAGTTTCTTATTTGAATATAATTGGTTAATATTGTACTGAACTGTTCTTTCTAGACCCCTTCTGAGCATGAGTCCGAAATGGGCATCAAGTCAAAAGAAGCGAGAAAATACATCTTCAATTGTTTGGATGACATGATGCAGGTAATTAGAAATGCGTACAAAGGATGAAACGTGTCATTAGTTCTAATGGATCAGTCTAAATCTTTGATTGCATTGATTTGTTTCCAGGTCAATCTGCCTACTCATTTAGAAGGGACTGACATGTTGGCGGAGAAGGCGGACCGACGGGAGTTGATTGACCTGCTGAAGAGGATGCTGAGACTGGACGCTGATAAAAGAATTACGCCTACAAAAACCCTGGCACATCCGTTTGTGACCATGAGCCACCTGCTGAACTTCCCACACAGCTCACAGTACGTCCTTTTCAAGGCATCTAGCACTGGTTCATTTGGATAAATATGTGTTTTAAGTTTGTTCTCACATAATTTTTGTAGTGTGAAGTCGTGCTTCCAGAACATGGACATCTGCAAGAGAAGGAACAGTAGCTTTGACAGTGGTAAAGCCCTGTTTGCTGCTAACGCTGTTCCTGGAACTGCAGGAAACCTGACTGTGACCTTCAGCAGCCAGCTGAACCAGCACAGCCAGGTGAGGGGAAAAACCTCCTGGTTATTAATACTGCTGTTTCATAAGGATTTCCATTGAATGTTTACCACTGTTGGTCATTTTCCCAGGTTCCATCTGCTGGCGGAGCTGTTCCTCTCCTCAACTACCAACCCGCACTTTACCAGCAGGCGACCATAAACATCCCAGGCCTGGCCCAGCCCAGCATCCCCCTGCAGACCCGTCCCACTCAGCTGTGTGCTCAGACTGAACCCTTCCAGCAAACCCTCATCGTCTGCCCCCCCACCACTATCCAAGGTGAGCTGGAGCAGGTGCATTGTGGGTAATTTATGCCTCTTGGATAAACGGCTCCATGCAGTTGTTGCCAAATCAGCAGTTCACTATTTTTACGTAGAACATGCTGTCTGTCGAATTAAAAAGGATTGCAACCAGATATTAAAATCTCATTTCCGGGTACACAGTTTAGAAAGTGCTAGAATTTAAATTTTAAACAATTTTTAAGGTTTTAATTTTTTTTTTTCTTACAACGTCCAGTGTAATTATAAAAAAAAAAGGAAAAAAACATATATTGAGTAATAACACTTATTAAAGATTGAGTCATGGATCATTTGCATATCATTGATCTCATTTTGATATTGCACAAAAACACATAAGTGATAATTGACACATAAATATTGCATTTGCATGTCCTGTCTTAAACAGTTTAACTACTAAATGCATAAAACAATATAAATGTACTTAATCTACCAGTGTCTTTGCTGCTTGCTTTTAATAATTTAACCATACAGATCTACAGAAATTACTTTGGTTAAGTATCCTATTTAATTTTTATATCTAAAATTACAAACTTTTTTTTAATGACGTGCGCTCACTCAGTCTCTTTAGATTTTTTTTTTTTTCTTTATTTTTTTTTTATCATATGGTAATTTTAAAAATCTTGTACACTACCAGTCAAATGTTTTTGAAACTAAAAAATTGTTGCTTTGGTTTGTTTTGTTTTAAAGAAGTCTTTTCTGCTCACCAAACCTGCATTTATTTAATTTGAATTACAGCAAAAACAGTAAAATTCAGAAATATTTTTACTATTTAAAATAACTGTTTTCTATTTTTAAATGTTTTTACATTTTAAAGTGCAATTTATTTCTGTGATTTCAAAGCTGAATTTATAGCATCATTACTCATTATTCTAATCTATTACATTTTAAAATATATTCAAAAAGAAAAACACTATTTTAAATGGTAAAAAAATATTTCACAATATTACTGTTTTTGCTGTATTTTGGATCAAATAAATGCAGGCTTGGCAAGCAGAAGACAGTTCTTTTAAAAAAAAAAAAATTCTAAATCTTTTTGTTCAAAACTTGGTGTATATTTTACCTGCTATATTTTTGTGTTTGATTTGGTTTTTGTTTATGTACAACTTTTTCAGTTCAAATTTGTGAATTTGTATTTCTTTGAGCCTGAGTTGCTATTAGTGCAAAATGTTTTAGAGTTGATTCACATGATGCATACTTCCCCATCCATGAAAAGCACTCAATTTTTCTACAAACACTTTTTTTTTTTTTCCTGTCTTTCTTGAAGGGCTTCCATCTTCTAATAAAACCTCTAGCTATCCTGTGAGGATGGAGAACGGTGTTCCTGTAGTCCAGCAGAACCAGTCCACGCAGCCCCTTCAGATTCAACCCAGCATGCTGACGCAGGTAAGACATTGAGCTCGCCCGTCTGTGTAACGCTGGCATAATATCTAACTCTGACGTTCCGTCACCGCGATATGCCGAACTGCAAATTAATCCGGTTGAGTTGGAGAGGCAGCGTCAGTCCTTAAAGTCTGCATGGACACCCGTTCGGCTACTGACGAGTGCCGGTAAATGGCACGTGAGATCACAGCCTTGTACCCCTGACCTGAGTCTGACCTTTTGTCTAACCTTTCCATGCTTTTTGCCCCTTTCCCTCCACGGTGCCCCTCCTCCATAGGGCTCCTGTACGCCTCTGATGGTGGCCACGCTGCACCCCCACACAGCGGGAGTGGCATCCCAGTACCCGCTGCCCCTGGCACTGGGCTGTGGGGCAGGAAGGCCTGCCCTACTGGAGCAGACAGCCACAGTGCTGGTAAAGAGAGACCCACCCAGCGCTCGACCACTAACATCATCATTTCTCATTGACCCTCTCCCCCTCTCTGGCTCTTTCCAAACTCCTGCTTAAAAGCATCTTTCTTTCTAAGCCTATTTTCTTTCTAGTCTCTCTGTGTGACTGATCTTTTATTTATTTCTGATCACTCTTTGTTCTTTATTATTTGTTGATATTTACCTGTCTCGTTGATGTTGTTTTATTTCTGATCTCTCTGATCTTCTGTGGTCTCTTGTTGATCTTTACTTCTCTCTTATTAACCTTTTTTTGATCTCCATTCGATCTGTTTTCAGTTTCTTTGATCTTTTTCTGATCTCTTTTTGTTTTTTTTTTAATCTGTTGTTGATCTTTTTCATGTTGTTCGGTCTTTTTGATCTTTTTCTTGTGTCTCTCTGATTCTGGATCTTCTTTAATCTTTGATCTTCTTTGATCCTCATTGATATCTTGTTTTATTTATTTATTTATTTTATTTTTTTTACATGTTTTTTTTTTTTTTTTCTTTTGTGTGTTTGTTTTCAATGACATTATTTTATTTTTTTTTCATCACAATTTTTTCTGATCTCTTTTTGATTAGCTCTGGATCCTCTATGATCTCCTGTTGATCTTTACTGCTCTCTTATTGATCTTTTTCAATCTCCATTGGATCTTTTTTATTTTTTTTTTTTTTTTTTTTTTTAGTGTCTTTGATCTTTTTCTGCTCTTATTTCGATAATTCTGGATCCTTTTTTTATCTATTGTTGGTCATTTTCATGTTTTTTTTAGTCCTTTTTGATCTTTTTTTCTTGTATCTCTTTGATTTTGGATTTTCTTTAATTTCTTGTTGTTGAGATTTTGTGGTGTTGTTTTTGTTTGTTTTTTCAAAGACACTATGATTTTTTTTTATTTTATTTTGGACCTTATTTTTTTTTATTTTATTTTGGATCCTTATTGATCTTGATTTTTTTTTTTTTTTTTTTTTTTTTTTTTTTTTTTAATTTATTTATTATTCTCTCTTTTGATGTTTGTTTGTTTTCAGTGCCTTTTTTTCATCACCATTTTTTCTGATCTCTCTTTGATAATTCTGGATCCTCTTTGATTTCCTGTTGATCTTTACTGGTCTCTTAATGATCTTTTTATTTTTTTTTTCAGTCTCTTTGATCTTTTTCTGAACTCTTTGATAATTCTAGCTCTTCTTTTTGATATCTTATTGATACCGATTTTGTTTTTATTTGTTTATTATTATTTTTTGTTAAATCTGGATCCTCACTAATGTCTAGTAGGTGTTTTTTTTTTTTTTTTTTTTTTTTTTTCTCTCTCTCTCTCTCTATTTCTCTTTTTGACACGTCAAATAGTTCATTTATCCTGATCTGTTTGTATTTCTTTTTTTTTTTTTTTTTTTTTTTTTTTTTTCTTTCTTTCTTTCTCTCTTTCTTTGTTGGTCTTGCATCTCTTAATTGTTAATCTCCCTGGTCTTTTCCTTTATCTTTCTTTCTAATCTCTCTCTCTCTCTCTCTCTCTCTCTCTCTCTCTCTCTCTCTCTCTCTCTCTCTCTCTGTATTTCTAATCTTTCCTTCTGCTCGTTCTTCCTTTGTTCTCCCTCTCAGTCCCTCATCATTCTTTCTCAGTGCAGGTCTGCTACAGGCATGGGAGGCATGTGCTGACTCTTCTGTGCTTTGCTTGCAGCTTCTTGTTGTGTGAATATATATATATATATTTTTTTTTTTATATCCCTCCTTTGACCTCCCCCTCCTCCTCCTCGTCCTTCTCCTCCCAGCCCCACCGTCTGTTTGGCCCTCCTTCTTCTCTCAGGGGAGGAGACTGACCTTGTCTACAGCTCAAAAACACTCGCAGCCATGTTCCTCTCCCTCTCATAGCCATGTCTGTCCGCAGGTACTCTAGTGCTGCCCATACTGGCATGGCAGATCTTTTGGCCAGTTTTGCTCTGTGGAAACGCTCATTGTTTTTCTGACTCTTTAACAGCCATGATTCTTCCCAACAGGTTGCCGGATTACTCTTTCCTGCCCTTCATCTTTAATTGTTAATGCTCGTGTATGATTTTTTTGCATGCTGTGCTTGTCTTGGCTTTTAAAATCATACGAAATGGCTGTGCTACATCTATAAAACTGCCTTATGCTCCGGGAGAGAGTTGCAGATTTTTTTATTTTTTGTGCACTGATTGATTTATTTTACTGGTGTTCAGTTTAATTGTGTGCAGTGATGTCACGTTAGCATGTTAGTTGATACTGTTCATTCTGGCATGACACAAATGTTTAAATTCAGATTTAAATGGCCATCTGTTCATCAATGTCCCTCATTGTGTGGTGCAGGTTTGGTCATATCTGTTTTCATTTGCCAGTGAAACTTATTTTCAAATTTGATTCACAATCAGTGATGCACTATGACTTGCTTAAGCATTTTTCTAAGCAGCAGTGTCACTAAGCCAGATATTTTGTGATCCTCCAGCAGGCCTGGCCAGCGGGAACCCAGCAGATCCTCATACCCTCTGCGTGGCAGCAGGTGCCTGGCATGACCATCCACAACTCCAGCCACCAGTCTGTAGTGACCGAATCGCCTCTGGAGACCCTGCTGTCTGAAAACTCCACACAGCAGACATCGAGCTGGAGGTACGTGTTCAGAAAGAAGCGTGCACTTTTATTATGACGGATATTTGATTGTCCTTGATACTGATTGTATGGCTGTTTCCTACAGGGCGTCTCAGAGCGGTCAGCACAATAGCGTCGTCCAGCAGAACCCGCACATTCTTGGCAGCCTCAATTCTACTCAGTCTCTCGGTCGAGGAACATCTACGGTCACACGCTCACAGAACAAGAGGAGCAGGGTCTGTTGTGACACTGGCAGCAGGTATTAAGACATTCAAGTTTAATAAAATTTTTTACATTTTCAAAAATCTATATTATTTAAATAAATGTAAAAAATGTATACATTTCCTGTCTGTTTGTGTTCACAGCAGTGCTCTGGTGAGCTCTCAGTCATACAGTGCTATTCTCACTCAGCCCATCATTATCTCCGACACCCCGAGTCCTGCTGTCAGCGTTATCACCATTCACAGTGACTCTGATGATGAGGACGAGAGGAAGTTCCACCCTGCTAGGTGAGTGAGGTCACTACCTAGTGTGATCACTATATATATCCACCTTATTCTTCAATGTGGAAGTAAGCCTTTGGGTGAGACTTCCGGTTCATTAGCTGCTATAGGGAAGTGATAAGAAAAACAAGCAGTAAATGGTTAAACTGTTTGCATTACAAACCAGTGTTAAAACATTAACATATGGTAAGACACACCAATCTGCAATGTCATGCAGCAAAACAAGCTGTTTGGTATGGCTAAAAATAGCTGGGCGCAGATGAGACCGGAAGCCCATAAAATTTACAAATGGCCACACGCTTATGGGAAAAATGTGACCTTGGAACACAAAATCAGTCATAAGGGTCAATTTTTTTGAAATTGAGACTTATAATCATCTGAAAGCTAAATAAATAAGCTTTCCATTGATAGGTGATTTGTCAAGACAATATTTGGCTGAGATACAACTATTTGAAAATCTGGAATCTGAGGGTGCAAAAAATTCAGAATATTGAGAAAATCACCTTTAAATTTGTCCAGATGAAGTTCTTAGTGATGCGTATTACTAATCAAAAATTAAGTTTTGATATTTATGGTAGTAAATTTACAAAATATCTTCATGGAACATGATCTTTACTTAATATCCTAATGATTTTTGGCATAAAAGAAAAACCAATAATTTTGATGCATACAGCGTATGGACTTTTTAGCTATTGCTACAAAGTTTTGTGGTTCAGGGTCACAAATAAGGTGGACAGAGAGAGTTTTATTCTGCAAGGATGCAAAAAGTTGCCTGTAATTTTATGTCAGAAATGATTTTTGTTTCATATAAACACTGTTTTCAACATTGATAATAAGTGTTTCTTGAGCAGCAAAAGCACATTATCACAGAAATAAACTAAAATGTTTTATACCTTTTTTTTAATTATATGATATTAATTAGTGCTGGGCAATTGCGTCCAAAATAAGTTTTTGTGTACATGTGCGTGTGCTGTGTATATAAACAGTACACACATACAGTATATGTTTTGACAGTATTTACATGTGTATATATTTATATTTATATTCATATTTATATTATATATAAATATATTTCATATGCAGACATAACATATTTTTCTTAAATGTATACAAACTTGTGCGTATTTATATATGCATAATAAATGTACACAGTACACATACACATTATGTACACCCAAAAATCACGATTAATCATTACCCAGCACTAACATTAATATTTCAGAATTTCTGATATACTGTTTTCTTGAAACTGTATATCAGGTGAGCACAAGAGACTTCTTTCAGAAACATCTGATCAACCTCAGACTTTTGAATTCTAATTTCTCTTTTCACAGTGTAAAGTTCACTCTTAAAAATAACCTTGAACATCCATTGAACCTTTCAGATGCAGAAAAGGTTCTTGATAGTTGAAAAAGGTTCTTTAGATTTTTAAAATGTTCTTCAAAATGCTTCTTTTAGAAACTGCTCACTGAAAGGTTCTTTGGCATCACTGCAAAAACACCCTTTTGGACCCTTTTTTTTTTAAGAGTGTAGCTCAATATTATAAGCTGAATGCTGCTGTTAAGACTGTAGTGTTCATTTTCCTACCTTCAACCAAATTCATAACTTTACCATATTGAAATAATTTAATTGATGTGAAATTCCATAGATTTTTGCCTAAAAGTCAACCTTTTTCTGTTTTTGGCAGCTGTGGACCCAGTCACAGGACTAATGTGATCAGCTGTCTAACCGTTCACGATTCGGACTCCTCCACCGCCAGTCCTCTGACTCCCAAACCCCAGAACAGTCACGTGGGGCTCCAGTCCTCACGCCTCTCCAAATCCCTGGCAGTGGTGGCTCCATCTGTGAAAGCACAGCCTGTGGAAAGCTCAATATCAGCCAAAATCCCAGTGGCTGTAGGCGAGTATTAGCAGTCGTCCCGTTTTTATTCACTGTAGGCTGTTGAACAGTTTAAGAACGCGTTGTTAAAAACCACATTCGCCACTTTTGTTATAGGTCTTCCGCAGAATTACTACATGAAGCCTAAGAGAGCCGCCGCCACGAGGCAGCAGAGCAGCTCTGGAGAGAGCGTCACCGACCACCTACAGGAGCCCAGCAGATCTCAACCACTTAACCTCAGTCAGGTGAGCGCTTGTGCCGTAGTGTATCGTAAAGTGGTCATGACATGGATTATTTTATTATTAGGGCTTGAGCACCTGTGGTGCAAGGACTCTTTGAATTTGATTTGCTCAGTTTCTTCGTCTCCAAAATGAATCACATTTTTGAGGGTCTAAACATACTGAAAAATGAAACTTTGCCCACACACCAAAAGTGGTCAAATTTAGATCTGATATGGGTTTCAGAAGTTGGTGTTGCAAAATGGCTTAATAGTGCCACCTATAAAATTTCTACGAAGTGCCCCTTTCACATACATGTATGAAGTTGGGTAGGCGCATGTAACACACCAATACCTACAAAAAAGTCTCTTGGTACAAAATCCGAAACCTAACAGGAAGTCTGTTATTTTGAATTTCATTTTTGCCATTTTCGGGTGTTGCATTTAAACAAAGTCCTCCTAGAGATTTAAAGAGATCAACACCAAATTTGGTCAGTGTAATCTAAAGCCCTTTGTGACGTTGAATTGCAAAGATCTTGGGTTTTAGTTGAAGGGCGTGTCTGTTACGGCCTTTTCTGAGGGTTAGTTCATAGATGCTTTTTTATTGACGAAGAAGACATTTTAAGTTATGAAACTTGAAAGATGTGTTCAAGATGTTCACTTCTAGGACAAAAATTTACAGATAATTTACTCACCCCCTTGTCATCCAGGATGCTCATGTCTGTCTGTCTTCAGTTGTACAGAAATTGTTTTTGAGGAAAACCTTTTAGGATTTCTCTAGTTTGAACTTCCAAAATGCAGTTTAAATGCAGCTTCAAAGTCGATCCCAGTCAAGGAAGAAGGGTCTTATCTAGCCAGATGATTATAACAAAAAAAAAATTACAATTTATATACTTTTTAACCTCATGCTCATCTTGTCTGTCTCTGCGTGAACTGTGTGTTCCGGGTCAGTACAGTTAGGGTATGTCAGAAAACTCCCATCTTATTTTCAAAATCATCCTACATCGCAGCAGAAGTACCGACCCAGTTTTTACAAAGTGAACATGCAAAGATCAAACGACCTTTACAAAAACGGTAAAACAGCGATGTAGGACAATTTTGAAGTTGGGAAAGAAAATAAGATAGGAGTTTCTCAACATACCCTAACTGAATTGACCCGGATTACACAGAGTTCAAGCAGAGCTAGACGATACAAGCATTTACAAGAAGTCCTGAAATGTTTTCCTTAAAAAAAAAAAAAAAAAAAAAAAAAAAAAAAAAAAAAAAAAAAACTGAAAAAAGAAAGACATGAACATCTTGGATGACAAGGAGGTGAGTAAATTACTTGTAAATTTTTGTTCTGAAAGTGAGCTACTCCTTTAAAGAGCGTGTGGTTCAGTTTCCTGTTTTCCTTCCTCCAGACCACTGTCTCCTCGTCCCAGGAACCGTCCGGCGGCTCGTCCTCCCTGCGTCGACAGCACACTTACCCGCCCGCCTCCTCTCATTACTGTCTCCAGGAGGCGCCGTCGTTCACCAGCACCCCCAGCCTGTACACCTACCCCGCCCCCGCGTCCCACATGGAGCACCTGCTCGTGCAAGGCTCCTCCCCCTCCATGCACGTCCCGCCCACTAGTCACTATGCAGCCAGTCTTATCCCAAAGGACTCCATCGGAGGCGTGGTCCACGGACTCTCCGCCCACTACCAGCAGCATTACCCCGCCCATCCTTACGTCAGCACCAGCACCAGCACCACTAGAGGAAGCGGGGCGTACGGCGGCTACCAGCTCAGCCCGCGGAGGGTCTCTCAGTACCCCTACATATGAGACGCACAGACTGACGTCTTCGACTTTTTACGACCGACAGACCTGCCGTCAACTGCTGCAACTGGTTTTATCTGTCCTATTTATGTTTTAGAATGTTAATATTTAGAAATCTATTACGTCATCTGAGAAATCCGGTGTCCCGTTAGGCGAGTTTATTTTCTTAGCTCAAGAAACGCTGACGTGTTTTTAATTCGTAAGCAATAGAGGAATAATGCTGACATAAAGGAACGGGGATCGTGACGTCGCCGTACGTTGTCTGTTCGACTCAAATCCTTACACTAATCCTTGACTCGTTTTATATTCCATTTCGTTTTTAGATTCCGTGTCGTGTTTTTGTTGTCGTAGGATCTCTTTTGTTCTTAAGTTATGTTTGATTGTGAAGCTGACTGATTCTCAACCACTTTACTGGAAGGTCAAGATGTGGAAAGGAGAAAAAAAAAAAAAAAGTTCTGTGCTCTGGTCGTATTGTTATTTAAGTTAGCGCTATATGTTAGTCCTGGTAGAATCGTAGAGTGTATGTTGTGAGGAATATCAGTGGATATAAGGAGTAACGTCAACTTCCCATCACCTTTTTAATTTTATTTTATTATTTTTAGCTAAAATTGTTTAATCATGTCTAAGTACTCTCCCTGGAGAACAGGGGATATTAAGATATTTAACAGAAGAGCTGGGATGTCGAAGCCAATGAAAATGTGATGATATTTCGGGAAGCATAATTACACTCTGATGATTGATTGGTTTTGTGACATTAAGTGTGGTTTGTTTGCAGCGTTTCTCAGTAGTCTGCTTTTCAAACTAGAGTACACCAAATATGTCTCAGTGACGGACAGCTGACGTGATCTTTAACATGAAATTCTGCTCAAAATGACACTGTGACTGACCCCTGCGGTCCTTCGTGTTCTGCTCTCAATAACATGACGTGCCTTGACATTCTCTCCAACGTGTTTGGCAGTGTTTTTGAGTTCAGAGAACATTTAGCATCAACCAAGAAAGTACTGTACACATTTTGTAATGTCAAGCAACGATGGAAAAAAAAACACTTCCGTTGTAATGCCATCAAATAAACAAACATCAATGCAGTTCCTGTGTCTTGCTGTTTTTAGCTCCAGCTTAGGCTGGTTTTAGCCGGTGTTTTGTTGTTTTTGTTTTTCTTCAGCAGGGCAACCACTGAAAGGAACAGCTTCAGCTTAAAGACAAGAAAAGGAACCATGCAAATGACAATACTGAACACCAAGATGAAAACTACATTCCCTTGCAGGGGAAAAGAAATCGTCTGATGCCATGTGTGTTAGAGCAGCATTTCGGAAAATTTACGGACTGAATTAACTGCAAATCATACAGGAGTAAAGTGATAGACATGTATGTTAAGGTTTAAAACAATTAAAGGATTTTCATGTGTTTTGTGTAAATTAGGCTTTTAATTGCGATCTTGAACCAGTTAACTAGCAGCAGTTATTACTCCACCATGTGACGTGATTATTTAATAAACTACAGAAATGTGACCATATTACTATGGTCAGAGCTGAGCATTAACTGATTACAAGTAATCAGATTTCAAAATGACTCGTAATCAGACTACAGTTACTTTAATATGGATTACATATTTATGCAATAGCAATAAATTACCCATACTCTTGATTCTCCCTAATTCCTCTTTTTTTTGTCTTTTCTTTTTCAAGCCTGCTGCTTATATGCATTCAGGAGGTCGTCCAGTTTTGTGGAAATTCACACAAAGAGTCAGTATTTAGGTGGTGACACAGCATTTGACCACTGATTTACAAAATTCATTTCAGATTTAGTGGTGTTTTAACATTGCATCAACTACTGATGAACACATTAATTTTTATTTGAATGATCACTCTGCTGGATATTTAATCATGTATTTCTGTGTTTTTGGAAGGCTTTTGTCGATTAAATGCATTAGAATGCACAAATTCACAAACTTGTTTTGACATCTGATCCTCTTTCACCTAATACCTTTACTTAAAGTACCCTGGGGATTTTAAAAGAAATATTTTAATAATTCAGTATCACATTCTCTGAGGATGTTCACATGACCTGCATGTAATTATTTAATGTAACTTTTTTTATGATTTAATTTATTATTCATTGTTTTTATTAAACTTATAAATCCCCTGCAGTTCCTTCACAAACCTCAGTTTAGCAAACCTTGATGTAATGTAATATGTTTAATGCACCTCATGTAATTAGTAACAACAAATGGAATATATATTTTTTTACTCATTTGTATCAATATGGTACAAGATTATTCTATTTAAATCAATGCAATAAACAAGTTAGGTCAAAAGTAATCCAGAAGTTGTCTGATTACGTTACCTAAAATGTGTAATGTAATGGATTACTAACTACATTTTTTGACATGCAATTTGGAATCAGTAACGGATTATTCTGACTACAGTTTACATTGTATTATGGATGTTAAGCAGCGACTTTATCGTTGTACTTATGGAAACATAGTAACTATAACTATATGCATATGTGTACTATAACTATAGTAACTATAGTAAGTATAACTATATGCATAACTATCTGATATGTGACCCTGGACCACAAAACCAGTCATAAGTAATACATTTGTAGCAATAGTCATCAATAAATTGTATGGGTCAAAATTTCTTTTATGCCAAAAATCATTAGGATATTAAGTAAAGATCATGTTCCATGAAGATATTTTGCAGATTTCCTACCATAAATTTATCAAAAAAATTTTTTTTTTAATTAGCAATATGCACTGAACTTCATTTAAGCAGTTTTCTCAATATTTTGATTTTTTTTGCACCCTCAAGTTCCAGATTTTCAAATAGTTGTATCTCAGCCAAATATTGTCCTATCCTAATAAACCATATATCAATGGAAAACTTATTTATTCAGATTTCATATATATCCGATATTTTCACATATCTTCAGATGATATATAAGTCTTAATTTTAAAAACTGGTTTTGTGGTCCATAATTCAGTTTCATAATTCAGACATTCTTCTCAAATCATTGTCAGTCGATTTTCTCAATATTTAGATTTTTTGTTTTTTTTTGCACCCTCAGATTCCAAATTTTCAAATAGTTGTATCTCAGCCAAATATTGCCCTATCCCAACAAACCATGCATTAGTGGAAAGCTTATTTATTATATGCATATATGTATACATCTTAATTTCAAATAATTGCCCCTTCTGACTGGTTTTGTGGTCCAAGCCAGCGTCGCTTTTGATGCAAACATTTTATCATCCAGTCCTGTGTGTGGCGCAGGTCGTGTATGGATCTGTCAGAGCATCAGCGCTTCAGTCTGTGGTTGTGAACGGGAAGTGCGGAGTGTGTGCGTGTGTTTGAGCTGGAAAATAATGAGGCGTTCGAAACGCTTCCACACTTTGTGTTTTAGTCTGACGTTTTTAGTTATTGAGAGACGCGTGTGCATCTGCTGTGTGTGAGTGTTATACGTTTTGTCTGGAGAGGCAGAAAACGGACAGCTGTGGTTCACCTCCATCACATCAACTGCTACTGCAAAACAAACAGCCTCTAATAATAAAGATGCACAGGATGAGCCATAAGCGCAGTAAATGAACACTTTGACGGGAATCTTGCAGGTAATGTGCATGTTGCGTGATGAGTCTGTCTCTCTATGTGGTTTTCTAGCCTGGTTCAACAAAATAATCTAATTTTATTATTTACCGTTTTGTTATTTTATTATTGCATGTAGTTGACATACTATACTTTAATTAAAATAGTGTAAAATAACAATAATTATTTTATAATTTTATTATTATTATCATTATATTATTTTGGGGGGGGAAAAGTACTATATAATGACTGCATGGAATATTTATATGTTAATATAAAATTAGGAGCATTTAAAAATAAGTAGTGAATTAAAGCAAAATGAGTGAATAAATAAATAAATACGTACATAGGCTGCTAAGATTTTGATGTTCATTGATCTGATGTTCACTTACTCTAAAGGCCTGTTTATAACAACACAAATATTAGGCCTGAAAATTGGGTTTGAATTTTGCATTGGATTTATCTGTTCAGACCAAAAAAAAATCAAAAAACAGCAGATATCCTGAATGAAAGTGCAGATTCATTCTCTGACAGTCGGTGGCGCTTATAGAAGCAGAAATGCAGCAGTTACCTTGAGTTAACACCAGTGACACAACACAACATCACTCAACTTCTGTGTCTAAAGGTGTGTGCACACCAAAAATGAATTTATTTGTTTGCATGAGTAGATTACATATAAAGTAAATGCAAACATGTGAAAGTTGTGCCTGGCAATGCGGCTAATGCAATTGGGTGATGCGATTACCGCAAATGCGTGATATTCACTTTAATCGTGCCTTCTGCACAAGTTGAAAAACTGGAGGAGCAAATTCGCATTATGTATTGTCGCACAACCCAATCAGCGAAGATCTTATTGACGTGTCAGATTTGACAAGTCTGGTTGTATTAGAAAATGTAGGAGAGCATGCATGTTGTTTTTATTTGTGTGGGGGAAAACTAGCGATGGGAAAAACAAACCTTTTTTGAAGCTCTCGAATCAGTTGAACCAGTTGTTTCACAAAATGATTCACAGTTTCGAAGCGCTTGAAACACCACACATGTCAGTGATGCCTGCTGGTCAAAACTGTGTAAATGCATCAAAAACCCAATGCGAATACTTTCTAGAAAGTATCAGTATAATTTGTGACCCTGGACCACAAAACCATGCATAAAGATTTATATGTAACCGGAAAACCGGACAGGACAATATTTGGCTGAGATACAACTATTTGAAAATCTGGAATCTGAGGGTGCAAAAAAAAAAATCTAAATATTGAGGAAAATCACCTTTAAAGTTGTCCAAATGAAGTTCGTAGCAATGCATATTACTAATCAAAAATTAAGTTTTAATGTATTTACGATAGGAAATTTACAAAATATCTTCATGCAACTTGATCTTTCCTTCAAATCTTACTGAATTTTGGCATAAAAGAAAAAATTATAATTTTGACCCATACAATGTATTGTTGGCTATTGCTACAAATATGCAGTTGTAACAAATATACTTACGACTGGTTGTGTGGTTCAGGGTCAGATATGTTAAATGCAATTAAAATAACAAAATACCATTTAAATATGAAGTGTCTGTATAATATGTGATTTAAAAAAAAAAAAAATATATATATATATATATATATATATATATATTAATTTGCAGAACATGTTTTGTTTGTTTTAAAACAGTTATGATGTAACAAAGCCTCGTTTACTTGACTTTGGCAGCCTGATACACGCTCCAAACCACTGTTTCGAAACAAGTGATTCGCAAAGGTTTCGAAGCTTCATGAAGCAGTGTTTCAAAACACATCCCACGATTAGTCTGGAGCGAATATTTGTTTCACTTTTGGTGTGCACACACACCACAAAAATTAATGTGTGATTGCATTTGTGACCCCAGACCACAAAACCAGTCATAAGCAGCACGGGTTTATGTGTAGCAGTAGCTAACAATACATTGTATGGGTCAAAATGATCGTTTTTTCTTTTATGCCAAAAATCTTTAGGATATTAAATAAAGATCATGTTCCATTTAGATACTTTGTATATTTCCTACCATAAATATATCAAAGCACAAGTTTTGATTAGTAATATGCATTGTTAAGAACTTCATTTGGACAACTTTAAAGGTGATTTTCCCAATATTTAGATTTTTTTGCACCCTCAGATTCCAGATTTTATAGAAATCTGTTGTAATCTCACAGAAATAGTTGCATCTCAGCCAAATATTGTCCTATCCTAACAAACCATACATCAATGGAAAGCTTATTTACAGATGTTAAAATCTTAACTTAAAAAAAATTGACTGTTATGATTGGTTTTGTGGTCCAGAGTCACATTTGTGTTTGCTCAGCAAAATGTATTGGATGAAATCTGGTAATTTCAAAAGGAATCCATGCAATTGGAAATAAACCAGTGGACACATTAGACTCTGAGCATGAGAACATTTTTTAAGAACAATTTTACATACAATACATCCAAAATGTGAAAAATGTAATCTGCGTCACTTTACTGTAATCATTTTTGCCCACAAAAGTTTGCTGTGACCTTAACCTGCTTCTCACGGAGAAGTAAATCAAAAAGCACGAAACGTATTGGTTGGCCAATTTTGCATTGCAATGGAGAGAGATCAAAAGACCTTTCTTTAAAAAAAATAAAAAATGCAAATGCTCATGATGATCTGAACAGACTTATTAACAGCGGTTCATTCAAATGAAAATATGTTAATATTATGCACGAAATGTTCACCTTGGTCTGAACAGGCCTTAAGGTTGCACACATTATAGCTAAGACTACGACTTCCTTCTATTCCCCAGTGACATCATGAATTTGGTCCGTCTTGTGTGTCGTCACAAGACAGCCCTGGCACTCGGCGTCTTCTTCCTATTCGGCGTCGTCCTTTTATTCCTCGCCAAATGTACGTCCGAGACGCTGAAGCCGGCTGAGTCCCCAGGGGTGGCGCCGCGGGCCGAGTCCCGTCAGAAGCCGCCGGCTGGACTCCCTCAAGCCAAAGAGCTCTCCACATTCCTGGTCATTCTTATCACCACAGGCCCGAAGTACACCGAGCGTCGTAGCATTATCCGGAGCACCTGGCTGACCAAACAGGATCCCGAAGTGCTCTATTGGTTTGTGATCGGCACTGAGGGTTTACCCGCCGAAGACCTCCAGAACCTCGGAACGGAGCAGATCCGTCACCATGACCTCCTCTTGCTCTCCGACCTCCGGGATTCGTACGAGAACCTCACGCAGAAACTGCTTCACATGTACTCCTGGTTGGACCAAAACGTGGACTTTAAATTCGTTCTGAAAGCCGACGACGACACCTTCGCCCGCTTGGATCTTCTCAAGGAGGAGTTGAAGAGCAAGGAGCCCAGCCGACTCTACTGGGGCTTCTTCTCTGGCCGCGGGAGAGTGAAAACGGCCGGGAAATGGAAAGAAAGTGCCTGGGAACTGTGCGACTATTACTTACCTTACGCTCTAGGTGGAGGCTACGTGCTGTCCGCCGACCTCGTGCACTACGTCCGTCTCAACGTGGGGTTTCTAAAGACTTGGCAAAGTGAGGACGTGTCCTTGGGCGCCTGGTTGGCCCCCGTGGACGTGAAGCGGATTCACGATCCGCGCTTCGACACGGAGTACAAGTCGCGCGGCTGCAGCAATAAGTACCTGGTCACTCACAAGCAGAGTTTAGAGGACATGTTGGAGAAGCATCAGACACTACAGCGAGATGGGCGTCTGTGCAAAGAGGAAGTCAAACTGAGGTTGTCCTACATTTACGACTGGAACGTCCCGCCTTCCCAGTGTTGCCAACGCAAAGACGGCATCCCCTGACTTGTCTGTGACCTTACGTATTTTTTTCCACTTGCTATTTATTTATTTATTATCAATGTCGTGTGTCGAGCCGAAACAGCATTTCCTAACCTTTCGAAAAGGCTTTTTAAGTTAGAAATGTGGGAGATGGTTTTACAAAAACGCTGCTTTTTTTGAGATTGAGATGCTTTTCCCTTATTTGGGGCAAATAGATTTTTGTTAAAGTGATCTTTGAGATCATTTCTGCTGTATTCTCTCCATACACCTTATGTACTTGATGTCCACCGATCGAATTCTCCATCGAATCATTCGTTTATAATCCTGAGATGTGTAGAGTGTGTTTGTTGTAATGAATTTACATGGATATGAAAAGGAGAGGCCAGACTAGTGGTTTATTATTATCAGGAAAGAAACTTGAAGATAAATGTTCATATATCTAAAAACAGATGTTTTCCAATGTGTTAGAGAACCTGAGATGGTTTTCTTTGTGAGTTTTGCTCACAGATTTGCCATATGACACTAAAGCTGTCTTGGAGATTAGAGAACTTGGCCGCCAAGTTTTGCAGTGTTTCTAGTATTTTATGTGTTGTGACTGAGTTGTAAATACCTCAGATTTTATTAAACATTTTTGTTGTTTTTACACCACACCAGTCCACTTGTATGATTTTGTATAATATGTGATCATATTTACATCTATATGGTGAAATTATGCAAGAATCAGAAACTGTGGTAATTCTATATGAGGTGAAACATTTCCCCACAAACATTTGTTAACCTTTGAACATCCAGATTTGCATTGTTTAGCAATATGTGACCCTGAACCACAAAACTAGTCATAAGGGTCAATTTTTTTAAATAAATAAGCTTTCCATTGAAGTATGGTTTGTTAGGACAATATTTGTCTGAGGTACAACTATTTGAAAATCTGGAATCTGAGGACGCAAAAAAATCTAAATATTGAGAAAATTGCTGTTTGTCAAAATGAAGTTCTTAGCAATGCATATTATTAATTAAAAATTAAATCTTGATATATTTGCGGTAGGACATCTACAAAATATCTTAATGGAACATGATCTTTATTTAATATACTAATATTTTTTGGCACAAAAGAAAAATCAGTAATTTTGCCCCATACAATGTATTGTTGGCTATCACTACAAATATACCCATGCTACTTACGACTGGTTTTGTGGTCCAGGGTCACATATGAAGCTACTTAGTTTGAAAGTGGTGCTTTATGCATCACTACACTATTGATAACGGTGCAGTGGACCTAATTTGTCTGCAAAGTTTTGCTAATCTCAACAAAAAATTATTCTGAAACGTCCATGCGAAACAATATTGAATAGCAGACAGGAGTTCCTCGTCATCAGACTTATGGTTGGAGAGTGGTTAAGGATTCTCTGCAAAACTGACAACCTCAGCTTGGGGGGGAAAAAACAACCTAAAAGTTTTATACCCTGGATGATGATACAAAAAGCCATTTGCACACTTTAAAACCCAAATGATTTCATGTATAAAGTGTTTTTCACGGCGCGTCATCCATCGGCCATATGCAAATATTGCTGATTATTGCTACTGAAAATGGTCATTTATTGTCATGTTTTGAGCTGTACTAATCAGTCGGACCGGAAAAAGCATTTGGAGTACTACAGACTGCCAAAAGTTATAACAAATCAAGAAGGAGAGTGAAAAAAAAAAATAGACAAACCGAACCAGGATTTCCAAGGTAAGAATCTTGACCGCATTCGTGTTTGTTTTTATCATTTCCTCTCCGGTAGGTGAAATATTATGTAAATATCTTAATATTGCTTGTACATATCTTTACTACCTTTTAATTTTAGTTTGTCAAAACCATGCGCCCTTTCCTGCTCAATTCCTTTTCTATGTGTTTTCACAACTTTCACACATGTTTTTTTCATGGTTTAGACAGAATATATTAGCAGAACAGTAGTACATTAGATTCAGTATTACATTAACCATACAATCCATGCTATTGTTTATATGATATGTATCGTCAGTATGGCCGCACATCCGGGTAACTGACCAAATCGTGATGTAAGTGCAAACGCTCAGTCAGTGAGAGGGCACACACAAAATGCCAGTCAATAATGATAATTGATAATAATGATTCCCTCTGATGGAAAAAAAAGCTGTTCGTTGAAGAAGTGGATTTTTGTCATTCTGTTGGTTCAGTATCCTGTGACGGTGATGTGCCTCAGGTTGTCCCGCACTCGAACAAACTCTGGCGTGTTTTGTAGGTCCTGTCTGCGCCTCAGCTCTTCCTGCTCGTACTGTAAGGAGAGAATCACAGCTCTGATGAGTCTCCTAAATGCTAATAATACAGAATTGAAATATCTTGTTTTTACAGGGTCTTTAAAGCTTATTTAAATGGTACATCATTGTTCAAAAGTTTTGGGTCAGTAAGATTTTTTTAAAACTGTTTCTTATTTCTTATTGTGCCATTGTTGTCATCGTAGTTCACACGTCATGATTCACTGACACCAGCGTTAAAGGCCTCAATCGTGCATCCCTGTGAGCACGTACCGCCAAGAGTTTTTGTCGTCTCTTGTGCAGCTGTTGCTCCAGATCTGACGGCGGCTGTGCGGCTTGTTCTCGTTCTCTTTGCTGCTCCAGTCTCCTCTGTTCCATCACCCGCTTCAGCTCCGGCTTCTCTTCAGGCAGGAGACCCCTGCAAACACAGTTTCCAATAAGAAGTCGTGTTTATTAGTACCGACTCATTCTAGTGATTCATGTAATACTGTAGAAATTAATTGCTTGAAAACTCGCAAACGTACAATTGAGGTCAAAAGTCTACATACACCTTGCAGAATCTGCAAAATGTTCATTATTTTACCAAAATAATTTTACAAAATGCATGTTATTCATTTAGTACTGACCTGAATAAGATATTTGAGAGGTTTACATATGTGACCCTTGACCACAAAACTAGTCATAAGTAGCACAGTTACATTTGTAACAATAGCCAAAAATACACTGTATGGGGCAGAATTATCGATTTTTCTTTTATGCAAAAAATTATTAGAATATTAATTAAAGATCATGTTCCATTAAGATATTTAATACATTTCCTACTGTAAATATATCAAAACATAATTTTTCATTAGTAATATATTTTTTGGCACCCTCAGATTCCAGATTTGCAAATAGTTGTATCTCGGTCAAATATTGTGCTATCAAAAGATGATGTATAAATCTCAGTTAAAAAAAAAGTAGAGAAAAGAGAATATAAATAATATATATTTCCATAAGAGAAAATAATAGTTGAATTTATAAAAATGACCCTGTTCCAACGTTTACATACACTTGATTCTCAAGACTGTGTTGTTCCTGAATGATCCACAGCTGTGTTTTTTGTTTAGTGATAGTTGTTCATGAGTCCCTTGTTTGTCGTGAACAGTTAAACTGCCCACTGTTCTTCTGAAAAATCCTTCAGGTCCCACAAATTCTTTGGTTTTTCAGCATTTTTGTGTATTTGAACCCTTTCCAGCAGTGACTGTATGATTTTGAGATCCATCTTTTCACACTGAGGACAACTGAGGGACTCATATGCAACTATTACAGAAGATCCAAACACTCACTGATGCTCCAGAAGGAAAAACCATGCATTAAGAGCCGGGAGGTGAAAACTTTTGAACAGAATGGAGATGTGAACATTTATCTTATTTTTCCTAAATATCATATTTTTTTCATTTAGTACTGCCCTTCAGAAGCTACAGAATATACTTGCATGTTTTTCAGAAGACAAAATAAGTTAAATCTACCCTGATCTTCAAATTCAAAACGTTTTCACCCCCCGGCTCTTAATGCATGGTTTTTCCTTCTAAACAGTCAACAAGTGTATGTAAACTTTTAAACGAGTCAAAAGAGTCATTGGTCATTTTTATAAATTCAACTATTATTTTCTCTTGTGGACTATATGTAAACATCTTTTATGTGAAATATCTTATTCAGGTCAATACTAAAAAAAATAACATGCATTTTGTATGATCTCTTATTTTTGCAAAATAATTAATATTTTGAAGATTCTGCAAGGTGTATGTAAACTTTTGACCTCAACTGTATTTATCTCTCTCTTGATTGAGTTTACACTATAATTAGGAATCTAAAATATTTAATATAATTACAAATATGGAAACTAAATGAGAAACCATAAAGCTTGATATTAGTGTAATATTTTATCATAAACCAGTGTTTTTAAGAAAATACCAAATATGAGTGTCATTTCATAAAGTATTTTAATAAGACTGTTAGAATCAATGAAGCTGTCTACACTGTGAAATCTGCCTCTTTTTATTATACATCTGCTCACTGAATACACCGCTGCCATTTCAGCGATGACTAATCAGAACGGTTTATTCCATTCCTAAGCTCAACAGAATCATGTGTGATTGGTTATAAAACTCAATGCTGTTAAAAAGTATGATGCAATATAAGCAGATCTAAATTAAGCAGTCAACACTTTTAATTTAATTTTCACTTAATTTGTGGCAGCTGTAATGAATTTAGTTTAAATGTGCAGGGGGAATTTGTCCAATTTACCTTATACTTTTGTGCATATGATGTTCAGATGTCATTACGAGCTCACACACACTCAATAAGAGATGATCCTGCTGGCATTGTTTTCTAGCTGTAGGTCAGATCAGTGGCCTGTAGATCCTCTGTCCCATGAGCTAATGGAGGTCTGTGGTGATTGTGTTCAGACGGCAGATGCTCTGATCCCTGGGAATTGGCCTTAACTCATCCACACATAAATGAAAACACAGCCTCACCACACACCAAATCTTAGAAGCGCCCTGTTTTGTGTGAGTCAATCGTAATAGCCTGCTAATTTCTCCATGGTTATCAAGTCATCCGAGAAACCGTCTGGTGTTATAAATGAACAGGATGGGCTGTCGTCGATTCTAACTCACCATCTGTGGCTGACTAGCAGTTCACGATGTAAAACTCTACGACTGGAAGACTCCAGAACAGGGTTGGGCGGTTTCTTCGGGCGGATAAGATTGTCCTGGTCTTCAGTAGTCTGCTGAGATGCAGTAGTCACACAGCTGGAGCTTTCTGATGGATGTGGAAAATGAGGTTATGAAGTTTTTTGTTTTTTTTTTGAGAAAAAAAAAATCATAAAGTGCTAAAAAAAAAAATACCTGTTCTCTGATTCTTGTGTCCCATTCTTTGTGAAATAACCTTAAAAAAACAAAAAATGATGAATCAGATGTTAAGTGTATTATTTCTGTTAAAATTGTTTATTTTCTATTTTTTGTTTTATATGTGATTGTTGTACCATATTCTACAAATGTACCATTCATGTTTTATATATTGATATTAATATTTTTTTTAATTTATTTACTAACATAAAAACAAATCAAAGTAGCCAGACAACAAAAAGAAAAAGAAAAGCATTACAATCAGAAAGATATGTCATTTGGGGCTGTTGCTGTTTTAGGTTATTCAGTTCTTTTTTTTAATTTATTATTAAATGACATAACAATACAATATAAATTATTTTAAAGAATAATTTAATGTTTTAATTAAAACATTGTAAACAATAACAATACTACTACTACTACTACTGCTAATAACAATATAATTATTTTAAAAGTAAATAAAACAATTTTCACAAATGATCTAAATTAAGGCATGAAATTCGAAAATACATGTTATCCGTGTAAAAATAAATTATTTTAACTAATATTCCAGTCACAGATTTACATTTAAAATAACTAAAAATCATTTCTAAGAAAGCATGTGGTCCCTTACATGAAGTAATGAAGTCTGTAAGCAGGTCTTACCTGTGTTTTGTAATATAGCAGCATACTGAGCTAAAGGAGGAAGCGGCACGCTTCTCAAGTGCACAACGTACAGTTTTAAAGGTAAAGCTGGTTGCTCCACAGCTTGATGCAACTAATGGCATCAGATTACCTGCTTAATACACCTCAGGTAGGAGGAACGATTGGACTGGATGATGCCCATTGCCCGACAGATGGTGGATTACATAAAGGTTCAATCCCACTTAGAAGCAGCCTGCTTTGTTGTTTAGAAAAATGAAGCCAAAATAAGACCTACTGGTGAATCATATTTGCTGAGCATGTGGAACAAGATTCATAGAGTCTTCTAAATGTCCACATGTTGTTTTATGATAACAGAAGAACAATTGTACCACTAATGGTTTAAGAAACCATGATAGAGTTGAGGTAGACATTAACAGCTTAACAGCTCATTGTAAGTGTGGCACTGGCATTAGGACATACACACACAAATAAAACATGCCAACACAGCGGCTGCCAAGTCTGTCAGACGACAGCTGAGGGCACCTTATGCTCTCCTTCTCCTGCCAACTACATTGTCATTGAGAGCCCCTGCCAGGATGCGGTTAGAGACGGTGGGAAACACTCGTGTCTGTGTCACTGTGGATATCAGCTGCATTCAGCATTGACCTAATATTGAAGTCACCAGTGTTGGGGGTAACGCATTACAAGTAAGACGAGTTATGTAGTATTATTACTTTTTCCAAATAACTAGTAAAGTAACGCATTACTTTTTAATTGACAAGAAAATATCTGAGTTACTTTTTTCAAATGAGTAAGGCCAGTTACTTTCCCCCCCATTTACTGATTAAAAGCTCTCCTGTCCCCATGTTGAGAGAAATCAGGAGTAATGTTAGTTCTAGAATAAATGTGAACATGCATTAATTCATCTCACTCACAAAAAACAGATTCAGTATTCCTCAAAAACAGTGAAATTCAACTCAGAATATACAGTGCCCTCCACTAATATTGGCACCCTTGGTAAATATGAGCAAAGGTGGCTGTAAGAATAAATCTGCATTGTTTATCCTTTTAATCTTTCATTCAAAAAATTCACAATATTCTAACCTATCATTTAAGTAAAACCATGGAAAGCAGGGGGAAAATCTTTTTATGAAATAAATGTTTTTCTGTACTTCATGTTGACCACAATTATTGGCACCCAATTATTGCAATGTCCTTTATTCAAGATAACAGCTCTGTGTTTTCTTCTTTAATGTCTGAAGAGTTTGGAGAACACCTGACAAGAGATCAGAGACCATTCCTTCAAACAGAAACTCTTCAGATCCTTTAGTTTCCCAGCTCCATGCTGGTGCTTCTTCTCTTAAGTTCACCTCACGCATTTTCTATAGGGTTCAGGTCAGGCAACTGGGACGGCCATGGCAGAAGCTTCATTTTATGCTCAGTGACACATTTTTGTGTTGATTTTGATGTTTGGATCAATGTCCTGATGGAAGATCCAACCACAGCTCATTATAGAACCTCTAACAGATGCAGTCAGGTTTATATTTTTGATCTGTTGGTAATTGCTAGAATCCATGATGCCATGTATCTGAACAAGATGTCCAGGACCTCTGGCAGGAAAATAAGCCCACAGCATTAAAGATCCTGCAGTATATTTAACCGTGGGCATGGGGTACTTTTTGTACCAAACCTATCTTGAGTGTTTGCTGCCAGAAAGCTCTTTTTTTTAGTTTCATCTGACCACAGAAGCCAGTCCCATTTGAAATTCAAGTTGTGTCTGACAGCTGAATATGCTGGAGTTTGTTTTTAGATGAGCAAGGAGGATTTTTCTTAAAACCCTCCTGAACAACATGTGGTGATGTAGGGGCTGTTTGAATTTTTTTTTTTAGTCTTTTGGCCCCAAGACTCAACTAATCTCTACAATTCTCCTACTGTGATCCTTGGAGAGTCTTTGGACACTTAAACTCTCCTCCTCACCATGCATTAGGACGATATAGACACACGTCCTTTTCCAGGCAGATTTGTAACATCTTTAGTTGATTGGAATTCTTAATTATTGTCCTAATGATGGAAATTGGGATTTTCAATCTCTTAGCTCTTTTCTTACAGCCACCTTCTATTTTGTGAAGCACAACAATCTTGTTCTGCACATCAGAACTATATTATTCGGTTTTATTCCTTGTGATGGATGATTAAGGAAATCTGGCCTTTGTGCTCCTCATATTTATAATCCTGTGAAACAGGAAGTTATTGCTGGACAATATCATACTCCTAGTCATTCTAGTGTGCTAAATAAATGCAAATATGAATGGGAATATACTTAAGAGATATTTTATTCATTATAATTTCTAAGTGTGCCAATAATTGTGCCCAACATGCATATGAGAAAAACATGTATTTCATAACGTAAGTTTCCCCCCCACTTTTAATTGTTTTACTTCAATGAAAGGTTAGCATTTTGTGAATTTTTTGAATGTTAGATCATAAAGATAATCAAAGCAGATTTATTTTCATAGCTGTCTTTGCTCATATTTACCAAGGGTGTCAATTTTAGTGGAGGGCACTGTATATGTTAGATAATACAAATATCCTTAATGCATTTAATCCCATTTTATTAACTGACGTCTTTGCTGTCGACCTTCGATGATCCAATTCAACCATACTAATAAGCAAAAATTACTCAAGATAATCTAACATTTGTTTTCCTTTTTTTTTTATTGCTGAAGAGTTGACTTTTTTTTTCTTCTGCGGTCTACTGTACAGACGTGAATTTACTTTTCTCAAGGTGTGAAAAGGCTTTTACATTTGCCAAAAATAGAACTTTTTATATTAAAAACAAACAAGCAAGCCCTGCCCAGATTTAAAAAGTAACGCAAAACTAAAGTAACGCATTACTTTCCATAAAAAGTAACTAAGTAACGTAATTAGTTACTTTTTAGGGAGTAACGCAATATTGTAATGCATTACTTTTAAAAGGTTTGTTTGTGAGCTTTACTTGGTAAAGAGTTAACAATTACTCAAATCACGATTTAGTGATTATAGTTATTCACTTTATTTTATATATTATATAAAATTATATTTGATTATATATTTTATTAGTAGTAGTATTATAATATCTTATTTTAGCAAACAAATTATTATTAGTAATAATCAGTGTTGGGCACGTACCTTTAAAAAAGTAATTAGTTATAGTTACTAGTTACTTCTCACAAATAGTAACTGAGTTAGTATCTGAGTTACATCATTATAAAAGTAACTGATTACCAGGCAAAGTAACTATTGCGTTACTTAAAAAAAAAAAAAATCTAATTTAATATAACTATAAAATAAATATAAAACATTGTACACTAATCTACACTATTTTAATGTTGTTGTGGGCAGTGTTGGGAATGTTACTTTGAAAAGTAATTAGTTATAGTTACTAGTTACTTCTCACAAATAGTAAGTGAGTTAGTAACAGAGTTACATAACAGAGTTACATCATTATAAAAGTAACTAATTACCAGGGAAAGTAACTATTGTGTTGCTTTTAAAAAAAAAAAAAAAAAATTAAATATATTAAATAACTTGGATGACCCCAATATTAAATATGTTAAATGAATGAAATTTTAATAAAATTAATTACATTTTTAGTTTACTCACCAGACTAATATTAAATATCTGATATAATATTATAATTATAATTAGCATTCAACTTTAGCCATTAGAACTTTAGTAATTAGAATAAGCATGTATGAATGCATGTTTGTCATGTTGACTGAACTTAGGACTGGTGCTGATATTGTTTGTAATTTAGTGTTTCTATGAACGTCTTGTTACTACCACGAATTCTACTATTAATAACAATATTAAACACACTAAGGTTTAATGAGCTGCTGAGTTCATGAATATTAATCACGTCGTCTGCGTTCGCTCTAACTGATTTGCTGTAATCAAAACAGGGACGATAAAAGGTGAGCGCCAGCCAATGAGATTGCTGTTTGCACATTAGCTCCGCCTACTACTGAAGAAACCAGCAGTTCTTAAAAGCTGAAGTATTCCAAAGGAGCTCCGTTGTTTTAAGAGGAAAATACAACAAAGAATATCGTTTACACGTAGCGCGTCAATTCTGCGTGGTATAAGACTGTCGCTCTGTGTCTTTCTTTGCGTGTGTGTGAGACAAAGCGACGGCTAGTCGTGTACCTTCACACTAGAGTTTACAGCTCGTCAAATACAAGTACGCTGCGCATCCATTCAGATGAACTGAAAAATACAATTATAATAATATTATAACTAGATGAGTAAAGTTTGAGAACAAACTTTAAGTTGGCTTGAGAAAGCCTAGCCTGAAAGTTTGAAGCAGTTGTAAACGTATGGAAGCAGCTAGCATGATTTAACACATTGCTTACATGATTTAACATGTTGTTAACATGTTTTAGCATAATTAGCTTATTGCTTGTAGTTTTATAGGCTGATTACAATGTTGTTAGCATGATTGGCATGTTGTTACCATAATTTGCAAATGACTAGAATGTTGTTAGCATGATTAGCAAGTTATTAGCATGTTTCCAGCCTGATTAGCATGTTTTTTACATGAATAACGTTACTAGCTTGTTGTTAACATGTTGCTAGCATGATTAACATGTTACTAGCATGTTGTTAGCACGATTAGCATGTTGCTAGCAGGTTTCTAGCATGATTAGCAAAGTTGCTAGCATGTTTCTAGCATGATTAGCAAACCTGCTAGCATGTTTCTGCCATGATTAGCATGTTTCTGGCATGATTAGCAAAGTTGCTAGCATGTTTCTAGCATGATTAGCAAAGTTGCTAGCATGTTTCTAGCATGATTAGCAAGTTATTAGCATGATGTTAGCATGATTAGCATGTTACTAGCATGTTGCTAGCATGATTTAGATAGCTAGATAGATTAGAAATATTAGAAATATTAGAGTGGAAGCTTAAATGAGTCTAAATTGATTAGAAATAGTACGTAGAAGGGAAGCTTGAGTGAGTCTCAAGGGATTCTGGGAGTTTAGATTTGAATTTTGTCAGTTGGAGTTTGAATAGTGTTGCTCATTTGAACATTCTGTCAATGTAAGTCTATGGGATTTTTGGTGGTTTTCATAGTCTGGTTTACGAAAACTGTAAGCCGGATCAGTCTGAAAAGATACAGCACACCGAGTCAGACCAGCCTGAAGGTCTGGGCCGAGTTTGGTGGTTCTAGCTTGAAAACTCTAGGAGGAAGATATGTACATTTCCTGAAGAAAATGTGAGTGGTGCTTGCCGTGGCAAAACTCGGCTCTCGGTTGCTAGGGTGTTGCTGTGGGGTTGCTAGGGTAACCAGGGTGGTTGCTAAGGTGTTGCTATGCAGTTGCTAGGGTAACCAGGGTGGTTGCTAGGGTGTTGCTATGCGGTTGCTAGGGTACTTGGGGTGGTTGCTAGGGCGGTTGCTATGGTACCCAGGGTGGTTGCTAAGGTGTTGCTATGCGGTTGCTAGGGTACCCGGGGTGGTTGCAGGGTGTTGCTATGCGGTTGCTAGGGTACTCGGGGTGGTTGCTAGGGCGGTTGCTAGGGTACCCAGGGTGGTTGCTAAGGTGTTGCTATGCGGTTGCTAAGGAATCCATGGTGGTTGCTAAGGTGTTGCTATGCGGTTGCTAGGGTAACAGGGGTGGTTGCTAGGGTGTTGCTATGCGGTTGCTAAGGTACCCAGGGTGGTTTCTAAGGTGTTGCTATGCTGTTGCTAGGGTACCCGGGGTGGTTGCTAGGGTGTTGCTATGCGGTTGCTAGGGTACTCTGGGTGGTTGCTAGGGCGGTTGCTAGGGTACCCAGGGTGGTTGCTAAGGTGTTGCTATGCGGTTGCTAGGGTAACCGGGGTGGTTGCTAGGGTGTTGCTATGCGGTTGCTAGGGTACTCGGGGTGGTTGCTAGGGCGGTTGCAAGGGTACCCAGTGTGGTTGCTAAGGTGTTGCTATGCGGTTGCTAGGGTAACCGGGGTGGTTGCTAGGGTGTTGCTATGCGGTTGCTAGGGTAACTGGGGTGGTTGCTAGGGTGTTGCTATGCGGTTGCTAGGGTACTCTGGGTGGTTGCTAGGGTTGTTGCTAGGGTACCTAGGGTGGTTGCTAAGGTGTTGCTATGCGGTTGCTAGGGTAACCGGGGTGGTTGCTAGGTTGTTGCTATTCGGTTGCTAGGGTAACCGGGGTGGTTGCTAGGGTGTTGCTATGCGGTTGCTAGGGTACTCGGGGTGGTTGCTAGGGCGGTTGCTAGGGTACCCAGGGTGGTTGCTAGGTGTTGCTATGTGGTTGCTAGGGTACTCGGGGTGGTTGCTAGGGCGGTTGCTAGGGTACCCAGGGTGGTTGCTAAGGTGTTGCTATGTGGTTGCTAGGGTAACCGGGGTGGTTGCTAGGGTGTTGCTATGCGGTTGCTAGGGTACTCGGGGTGGTTGCTAGGGCGGTTGCTAAGGTACCCAGGGTGGTTGCTAAGGTGTTGCTATGTGGTTGCTAGGGTAACCGGGGCGGTTGCTAGGGTGTTGCTATGCGGTTGCTAGGGTATTTGGGGTGGTTGCTAGGGCGGTTGCTAAGGTACTTGGGGTGGTTGCTAGAGTGTTGTTAGGCAGTTACTAGTTGTCACAGATCATTACTATGGAGTTTTATAGAGTTCTTAGCCTGATTTAACACTTAGCTAATCACTATTAGCATGTAGCTCTTCACTGCTAGCATGACTAGCATCTTAAGGATTCCTATTTCCTAGCATGAACCAAAAGAACCAAGTCCCTTGTCTCTACGATGTTCTGATGTAGAGATATAGGACTTGCTAGATGGTTGCTAGGGTACTCTGTTTGGTTGCTAGGGAGTGGCTTGGCAGCTACCAATGATGACACTCCAAAGGCTGCTTGTCGGTATGAATGATATAGATCAACCCCCATGTCCCCATGACATTCAGATTTGAAGATATGTCTGTGTGGGTTTCGTTGCTAGGGTGCTCGATAGTGGTTGCTAGGGCGTGGCTAGGAAGTGTGTATGGTGATTCATGATTGGCTGTTAACTGCCCTGAGTCAAATGAGCCCACCCCCGTGTCTCTATGACACTGTGACCCAAAGATATTCATCTGGGCTTTTATAATGGCAGTCTATGGGATCAGTTGCTAGGGTGCTCTAAATGGTTGCTAGG
This sequence comes from Labeo rohita, assembly GCF_022985175.1. Lineage (NCBI taxonomy): Eukaryota > Metazoa > Chordata > Actinopteri > Cypriniformes > Cyprinidae > Labeo > Labeo rohita. The sequence goes on from NC_066879.1 coordinate 1,339,361, forward strand.
GCGTGGCTTGACGGCTTCACAGTGATCCTGAGAGTCTGATTGGTTGGCTGAGTTAAATGAGCCCTCCCCCATGTCTCTATGACATCCTGATCCAGAGTTATGTTCAATGCAAAATTCCTATGTAAATTACCATAGTAGGAAAAACACATGCTTTTCATGGGCCGTCCCTCCCCATAGTATGTCAATGGGGCCACTTTGGGGGGCTCTTGCGCCCCAGGGGTACAACTTATAGCCCACTGTGAGGTATGTTCTCGCACAGCTTGCAAACCTCTCCAGATATGGTGAATCGCATGTTTCTACGAAATTCTCGCTCGGCGCTACGACCCCTCAAAGTTGGCCGCAATGCATTGTCTATGGGATTTTTCGGCTGATTTTTCGCCCCGTGTACGAACATCGTACACCCGATCGCTTATAAAAGTCATAGCACACCATTCCCGAATAGGCCGCACGATTTGACGCCCATTTCATGGGTCTGTGACAAAAACTGCGGGACGAGTTACGCGCCGAAATTTGTACGGAAGAAAAATAAGAAGAATAATAAGTATGTGAGATAATAATAGTGATGCTTCGCCTTTGGCAAGCACCACTATGAGGTGAACTGTCTAATTTGTGCAGGAAGAGTGTGTCGTCGGATAGAGATGAATGCTGTCAGTCAGCTGAGTGTGTGTGAGTGTGTGTGTGTGGACGTGGCTCATTGTGGGGCCGCAGCTAGTTTAACCTTTATCTCAACATCACTGCATTTTTCTAAATAATACACGAGTACGATATCATAATGCCATCTGAGTACTTTTATAAATATGGTCGTTCAGCGTGAACAATGCAACAGTGTAACAGACTGACAGCTTCACTCTGATTGATCCCTGTGTGAACATCAGCCATTGCATTTACATCTAATTACTGTCAAATGTAAACAAACACACTCTGCAGTCAAAATATTATCTGTTAAGTCTCTTCTTTTGCTTAGGTAAAGATTGTGTGTTTTATCAAGTGTCATCGACAAATCATGTGCTTTCCCTGTTATATTAATAGTTTGAGCACACATAGCTGGTTGGTTTGAAGCTTGAAATTTGAGTTCTGTACTAAAAAAACTAATACAATAAAATAAAATATAATAATTTATCACATATTTGCATCTATTTGATTTCATTTAAATATTCTTCAAAATGTATTATTATTCGTATTGCTTAGAATTAGCATCAATCTGTTGATAAGTTAATAAGCAAGTTGAATCAGGTAATAAGAATGAACATTGTTAATGATGATTAGTTGTGGAACAAGCAATGATCAGTTGAAATTGAAAGAAACTGGGTTAACTGGTGATAAATACATGAAGAATTCATTTTTCAATCTCAATCAAACTTCAGTTGGGTTATTTTGATTAAAAGTAACTAAATAATACAGCTAACTAACAATAAAAAACATGATTTTTGAAACTAAACTCTTCATATATAAACAGGGTTTTTGTGGATTTAAAACGCATTCAGTTTATCATCATATTTTATGTGTGTTAGTTTATGTTGAAACTAATCTGAATGGATGGAAACGTTTCATGCAATGTGAATTCTTAAATTTAGGCCTAAATATTTTGTTCTTTGAGTGTAACAAATTATTTAATTCACTTTTGCAGTGTATATTTCTACAAATATGGTACGTTACACAGTGTTATTCTGTATTTTGAATATTTTTTTTCCCCTTAAAAAAATTATTACCATTAATTAGTAAGTAAATTTCATTTTAAAAGGTTTATGTCATCACGTAAATTGTTTAAAAAAAAAAAAAGAATAGGTTAAATTATATGTAATTGTTATTGTCATTATAAAAAATAATATTTTTATTTATATTTACATTTTTATTATATAACACACAAACACATACACGGGTCAAAACGAATAATTAATGTTTTAAAAGAAGCCATGTATGCTCTCCAAGACTGCATTATTTGATCAAAATAAAAGTACAGTAATTATTATATTAATAATAATGTATAATGTTTTTTTTAATGATTTCTGAAAGATCATGTGACACTGAAGACTGAAGTAATGATGCTGAAAATTCAGCTTTGGTCACAGAAATCAATTACATTTTAAAGTGTATTTTCCGTATAATTTAAAATAATGATAAAGAAAATATTTATTTTAAATTTTAAAAATTTTACACAAAATTAAATTTATTATCAGATAAATGCATTATGTTGAGCCTAAGAGCCTTGGGTCATAAACATTAAAAAATACACAGAGTTTCCTAAAGGCCACTTAAAATGATTTTCAAAAACACTTTAGTTCAAGTAAATCTCAATTTGTAAACATACGTTTGAACTGCTCGTGACAGAGGGTTAACGGCGTGCTCTTTGTTCACAGTGTACTCGTTCGACGGCATTCTTGTGTTTGGGCTCCTGTTCATTTGCACATGTGCGTATCTGAAGAAGGTCCCTCGTCTGAACAGCTGGCTCCTGTCTGAGAAGAAAGGTGTCTGGGGAGTCTTTTACAAAGGTGAGTCATCTGTTGCATCTGTATTGAAGATAATGATGTTGCAGTGAGGTTTCACATGTTTTCTCTGTTCTCTGCAGCCGCAGTAATAGGCACACGGCTCCACATCGTGGTGGCGGCGTCCTGCGTGTGTATGGCGTTTTACCTGATCTTTCTGAAATGACCTGGATGAACGGGTCTCTGTGGACTCTGGACTGCAGAAGTCCAATAGAAACGCAGTGCGGGCAGGTTCGGCCGGCTACTGGAGAAGACGCACAGTGAGCCGACTCCACCTGCGGTTTAGCACCCATTTCAGACCTGCTTTCCATTTTTGTAAACGTTTAACTTAAGATTAGATTTCGGGTGAATTCGGTCTTAGATCAGGGTTAAACAGTAATATCTGCCGAAAACGAAGCACCTGCTTATGGATTCAAACTTCACATCTTTTTCTCGTGTCGTTCTCTCAAACATGCACATTTTTGCTCGGGCTTAGAGGGGTACAGTAAAGAAAGCAGAAAAACAATGTTATCTTGTGCAATTTTTGAATATAAGTTGTTTTTATAAAGATGTCATTTATTAAGAGCTTCAAGATTTTAGGTTTTGGTGGTGTGAATGGCTTTTTGTCATTATTTCATTGACCCCAAATGTTTAGAATAAACATACGAGACCTATTGGGACAATTTAACAATTAAAGGTTTTCCATAGACTTTCACCGTAAAATAAATTAAAAGTGATTTAGTTTAGTAATGCTACTAGATCAAAACTTGCAACTTTTTTTGATACATGCTCTAATTTTATAATATATGTAAAGGCAAAGCCTCTTGATCTACGGCATGCGATTTCATTGTAAAGACGTGTCTGTTTGCTAATCACACTTACATAAAACCAATAATCACAGACATAGATGTCTTCACTTCTCTGAACAGACAAGCTTTCATATTATATGTGGATAATATAAAATTATTGGAAAAATCACAATGGGGAAATACACTACAAGTTCAGTCTTAAATATATACCTATGAGGGTTTCAGCTTCCTGTTTATTAACCATGCTAATTTCACTTTTTCAACTCTTAAGTTAAAAATTAGGAAGGAAGGAAGGAAGTTTCTCTAATACATCTCCACGATGCTAAATGTATAAGGTCCCTTTTTTGTGTTCATGCGGTTTGTGTCTATTACACAGCACAAACATGTACATGCCAAGATGGTTTTTTTTGGATTTAAGCATTCAAATATATGTCCTGAAATGTATGTGAACCTATCAACAACTTATCATGTACAAAAGTACAAAAGTCCTCTTTCAGTAAATCTTCTCGTTCAGCCTGTAAATGTATGAAATGATAGCTGTTGGGTGTTCATATTTGTAAACATGTGTAAACATTATCATAATAAATATTTGATATAAAACCCTATGCAACAAAACACTAATATGTGGGAAGGTTTCTCTCTCTCTCTCTCTATATATATATATTAGAGTGAGTAGTCAAGTGAGTAGAATTTTGTTACCATACACAGTTTTTGCAAACAACTAATGAAAGCCAGTTACCTCATTTTACGTTTTCATAGATGTCAGAAGATATAGACCATAAATACAAGTAAAACACAAATATTGTATTATTAACTGCTGTTATTATAAGAGAAAAAGCATGATTAAAGCACCCTTGATATAATATAAATACATTTCCGAAGCATTTATTACTGTTTATGCTTGTTTCGAGGTTTTCGTTTGCATCCTCACGTGTTTGTCCGGCAGATGTCCTCAGCGTGCAGTTCTTTGAACTCTTTGAATCAATGAATCATTTTGCGAATCGATTCAGTCGGTTCGAAGATTCAAAAATCCTCGTTTCTCTGTTCACTTACCTGATGAGATAAATAAAAGGTGAAGTTCGAGCTGTGCTTTTGAATGGTGATTGCTCGGTTGTTTTCCTTTTACCTTGAATCCTTTATATTTTTTTATTTGATGCCGTGGATTTTATGTTTTCCATGTAGTCTGGACTGTTATGCGATCTAACGGATCTTTTAAGCATATTTAAATCACTGTTGAGATGGTTTGAGTAATAATTCTGAATTCTAACTTTTCACTAAGCACTTTGATTTTAATGGCTGTAAAAATATGTGAAGTATTTGTTTATGTCGTTCCCAAACAACGCCATGTGGAAGCTGGTACTTTTCTCTGCGCTTTTAAGAGTGAACCAATCATAGCGTTCCATTTTACTAACGGTGACGTAGCAAGTAGTGTTAATAGTAAGTAGTAGGAGAAGTATACTAGTATGCGATTCCGAATTCAGCACTGTACTATTATACTGTTATAACCGATAAGGATTTTGTTTATTGACGATACGACAGATTTTTATTTTGTTCTGGAAAGTATGAAAGCAATACGTTTTATTTTTGTAGGTGTTTTTAAACTGGTATTTGAATATTTTAAGAAATGTTATCACATATTTTATTGCCCAATAGAAAATAAAAGACAGAGAAAGAGCATATTAGTCATTAACCCATTTAATCCCATCGTAAATAAAAAGCTTTTCATTGATAAAGCTTTGAAAACCTTAATGTTTTAGTGTACTTTCTGCAAATATGGAAAAAAATAAAAGGTCTCAGTTAAATATGTGCAGTTTCACATGGTTAGTGCAAATTGGCACATGACTAAATCAGTTTATGTAAAGCAGTAAATGTTGCAATGACAAAATGTTGCACTAAATTAAAATTTCAAATGTTACAAATAAGTTACAATATTGATTTTGTAATACTCGTAGCACTAATATAAATATTTGATGATATATATAAACACAAAAAAGTAACAATTTGTCTTTTATCCCAGTATTCCTATAAATGTTGTACAAGGGGTTTTTTATGCGTAATAGCAACTATAGAATGTGATCAAATAGCTTAAAATAGCTGGGCTAAGATATCTAACTTTTTTTACTGCATATGTTAATTCAGTACACACATTATGCCACAATAAAACACAAATTTTCACACACTTTTCCAAAAAAAATTAAATAATGATTGATTATTTCAAAGGGTTACTAATGACACATCATTCGGATATTTTCATGTCTGGGAAAAAATTGGGATTAAACGGGTTAATATTACTGGGAAACATGTTTTTTATATGAAAGACTACATACTGTATCCTGAAACAAAAAGGCTATGTAATTTTTTATATTATTTTACTGCTCACATAATTTAAACAGCTACGCTGATTACATATCGTTAATGTTTGTTTCAGTTTTGGTGTTGCTTATATTGATATTCTTTTTTTTTTATTGCAAATTCAAATATTACAATAATGAAGATGTAACACATACGGACAAAAAAAAAAAAAACTCAAAGATGTTGTACAACTGACTCAAGGATTTTAAAAGTTTTAGAAGCCTTTGAGTTCAATGGTTTGGACACATTGTTAAAAGAGGCAAAAAAAAAAAAAAAAAAGACTTTAAATCAGATGAAAACAATCTAAAGTTAGGTGTACAATGTAGTTCTGGCTTTATGAAGGTGAAATTTACCCAGAAGACAAAGCAATAACACAGTATGGACAAGATTACTGTCTTTAGAATGAAAGTCAGACAAAAAAAATATAGGTTCTGTCATTTCTATCATTTTGTTACAACGAAAAGAAATTAATATGGCAACTCTTGACCACAAAGGGATAACCTGGATTGTACTGATATTCTTTAATCATAATAAAACAAAAATTCTGGCTCTCGCGAGGTTTGGAGCGAAGTCCCGAGAGTTGCCCTTGTGCTGTGACGTCAAGCGTGTTCGTCAGAGGAGAACCTGTAACAGGAAAAAAAAAAGAAAAAAAAGAGAGAGAGAAACGAAATCCGCAGAAGAAATCTCACGCTTTGCCACCCAGCGACTCCTCAAGGATCAGAGTCGGAGTTTGTGCACGATCTTCAGCGCGCGCGTCTGTGCATTTGCCCGGTGTCCTCTCATGCAAGCGGGGAGGATTGTGAACGCGGAGCTTGCGCTTTTGTATAGTTAGTTTTTTGTTGTTTTGTTTTTTTGTTTGTATCAAGCACTGAGATCAAGAGAGCAGCGCAGAAGTTTCCACTCCTCTACAGGAATGTCCCAGAAGGAGAGACCGACTTTCTATCGACAGGAGCTCAACAAGACCATATGGGAGGTGCCGGAGCGCTACCAGAGTTTGTCGCCCGTGGGTTCTGGAGCGTACGGATCCGTATGGTAAATATCTGTACTGGCTGTGGTGCGTAAAGAAAGCTCTTGCATAACGAGATCTGGCCGCTCGGGCCTCTTGCATTTGATCCACACTGTGTTTTCCAGCTCTGTCGTAGAGAGTCACGGCGCAGCATTGCAAGTTGAGTCAGAGAACACACTCTTTGCAAAAGAAAGGTCTTGCACCGGCAAAGGACACTGCTGATACCGTTACTTGCTTTGCAGAAGTCACCGATGGCTGCCAAATGGCGAATGCTCAACGCATTATTATGCTTTCAAGACGTTATTTGAGAAAGTGGCATGCGTACTAGACAACGTTTTTGGGCTTACTTTGCATGAGTCAAATGAGGAGGAAATGAAAGTGGATTTAGGAGTGAGCTGCCTACTGTATTTTAAGGCTTCATACGCGCACGGAGCAATTTTGGGCATCTTATGTGCGTTTTGTGATAGCGATGGGTCGATAATAACAATGATAAAATATTCATAAAACATGTTAGGTTTTATTGTTGTGATAATCTGTAAAAGAAAAATCAATAAATTAATTAAAGTCAATAAATGAGCTGTAATAAAAATAGGGCTGCAAAACGATTAATCGCGATTAATCACATTTAAAATAAAAGTTTGTGTTTACATACTATATGTGTGTGTACTGTGTATATTTATTATGTATAAATAAATACATACATGTATATATTTTATTTTATATATGGGTCAAAGACCTTAAGATGTCCACGTAAAAAAAAATACGAAAGTGATTTTATGTCTATAGAAAACACAAGTGTCTACTTTTAAGGTTTCAAATATTGGAGATTAAAATGTCAGAATTTGGTTGGAAAAATGTTACATTGTCATTCAATGTGACTCACTATTTATGTAAAAATGTAAAAAAACATGCTTATTCTGATTTGTACTAAAATATGTAAAAGTATAAGGGAGCACATTAAATTTTATTGTGTTTTAAACTAGTAAAATTCTTACTGACAAATCGGCAAAACCTAGGATAGTGGCAAATTTTAAAAATGTAGAATTACAACTAATTACTATTTGGGGTGAAAGTAATTCATCTTTTAATGTGTCATAAATTGATTTTTGTTGTAAAAAGGGAAAATGTGTGATATTGTGCTCAGAAAAACAAAAGTGCAATTTAATTAAACAGTAAACTTTTTATTTTTTATTTTGTTATTATTATTATTATTTTTTGGAAAACACAAAAACAGTTTAAAGCAGTATTACACTTTTTTTTGTCTTTGACCCATATATTTATACTTATATTATATTACATACAAATAAAATGTTTTGTATATAAATTTAACGCATTTTTCCTTAATATAAACAATGTAAACAAACTTTTATTTTAAATGCGTTTAATCACAGTTAAATGTTTTGCAGCCCTAAAAAATATTAAAAGAATAAAAGCAAAAGGTCTAAAAAAATGTAAAAGGAAATTTAAACTCAGTCATGGATATAAGTTATTAAACATTTAATGGAAAAAAAAAACACATGAAGTAATAATTGATTGTTATAGTGTGAAAAGGCGATAAAATAAATAAAAATGTAAACTTAATTAAAACTTAGTTGTGGATATAGCATCTGACATCTAATATTAAAAGAATCGTGCGTTAAAATAATCTAATTAAAATATATTTTTAATAAGTAATTTAAATGTATAAAATACATATAATAATATAAATAATTTGAGAAACAGTAATATCAGCGATCCCTAATCTGAACTCCAGAACACTACTTCATGGAGAAAAAAAATAAAATAAAAAAGTTGACTAACCCTGTTTGAATGTGAGTAAAGTTTAAGTGGATTGGGCAGTTGGATGTGAAGTGAGGGCCTCATTCGCGGAGCATGAGGACAGAATGAAGTCACTCTCTGCTGTGACTCATGATTCCAGGATTAGGTGTTCTCCTCAGCGCTGCGCTCGGTTACTCATGCCTGTGAGGAGTCCTGCTAGAAACCCATGCTAAATTTTACATCAAAAGGTCTAGTGGTTTTCCTCCAAGACCCAGATTGTACATTAGACATCACACCAAACCTCTGCTGATTGCACTCGTATCTGTGTTTGTTTGGCTAATGCATGGTTAAATAAAAGCAAAAATGTTTGCCATGTGGCTTGAGGCTTTCAGGAAGGAAAAACCAGCATTGCTTTGCACGTTGCTGACATTAGGTCTCTTTGGTTTTCCTGGACAGTCCCTAATAATGTGGGCGGATCCTGTCCTAACGGTGTCCTCTGTCAGCGATATAAATAGAGCTCCATTGTGTGTGTTCCCAGGACGTTTCAGTCTGGTAAATCAAGCAGTTCAAGTGTGTTCACCGTCAATCATTTCTGCTCCCGCTTGAAGCTGCAACACCCCTGCCACGCGTTTCTAGATGTACAGGAAGCGCTCTGTCTGTCACGCTGATTATAAAGCCACTTTATATAACCAAAACACACTACTTTGTGGTATCTTATGCCACACATTTCAAGTGATGTTTTCAGTTTGCTGAACAATAGTGCAATTTGTGTTACAGACAGAAATGTAAAAATGATTTTATCTTTAACACAAGTGCTTGAAACTATATGCAACAGCAGTTCAAAATGCTCGAAGTGTCCGCAGTCCACTCCTTTTGTTTCATTTCCCGCCCACTCCATGCGATCTTAGGACAGGAGAAAATGTAGACGCGTTTCAAAAATCTGCTTTGTTCAACTCTGCTGACATACTTTGGCGTGGATCACTGCAAAAGACATGCAGAATGACATCAGTGCAACGCCTTAGAGCTGTTATATATTATATTCCCATTCGTTTTTTCCATAGGGAAGTCTTCATTAAGGAGTTATAAGCCATGAACCAAACCAAATCAGATATGATGTCAATCTCAACATTATTACAAATTTGGAGCAAAAAGTATTTGAAAATCGTACAAAAAGACAAGGGCACAAGGGCTCCACTAAAAGAAGTATAGTAATGAAATAATCAGATGAACTTCTTCCCTTGCCAGCCACCGTCAGCATTTTTAAAAATCACTTTTACAAAAATTTCGTGGCCCCCAGAATATGAATATCTGAACATGCAATATGTCAAAAGAAAGAACAAATCCTCTGCTTGAGAAAAACAAAAACAATTATCAACATTTGAATCCTTTCTATAAGTGTAAGTTTCATAAAAAACCATGTATGAAACAAAAAGATCAGATTCAGAACAATGATCAAAACACATATGGAGTCAATCACTTTCATCAACATGGCCAGAGATTGCACAGTCCTAAACCACTTCCTGAGTCGACATTTCATTTAATAGCATGAGCTATATTTGATGTATATGCTGTTTAATGTTTGATGATTGTATTATTTTATATATTCATCTGCCTATGTATGTGACCACTCACTTCCAACGTGTGTTGATCCAGACATTTAGTAAATAAGTAAGTTGAGATCGCAGGGTTTCTATGAGAGCAGGCGGGCATTAGGAGTTCTTTTGGTTCTCTTTTTCTTTTTCCTTTTTTTGTTTGTTTCAGTTCTCTGATTGGTGGAGATTTCTTTGTGGAACAATGGGTATTGTAAGCCCCTGTGAAATCTGTTTGATTCCCCCCCACCCCTAAAGTCTGTTGTTGTTTTGTTTTTTTCTGGATCCCGTCCGTAAATTCTCATTTTAATTCTTTCCAGTTTTAATGGTTAAATTAAAATATTCAGCAAAAAGCATGTCTGATTAATTGAAATCATGAAACAAAGTTTAACAAAAATTATTTTTTTAAGGCCCTATTTTTTTCTCAGTTTTATTTTTATTTTTCTATATTATGTCCATTAATTTTCTGGATTCCATTTTAATAATTTCATAAAATTTTAATAATCTTTAATTAATTGGTTTTATAAGGAAATATTGATTATTACTTTATTTATTTCATTTTTGTTTTTCAGAAATACAGTGTGTATTTATGTTTTTCTGGTAAATAATTTCTCTTGTAAATATTCCTTAAAAATAATGTTTTAATAATACATGTAGTATTAGTAGTAGTACTGTCGTTACATTAAGTAATATATTTCTGTCACAATTTCTTCAAGTCGAACCAAACTTTTATTTTGACGGGTTGCTGTGAAGACCTTTATGACCATAGTTTTTCTCAAAAGAAACTGTAAAATGCACATGAAGTGACTCTCAGAGCAGTTCTACTGATTATTTTATGTGTTTGTGTACTCATATATTGAGGCGGCAGAGGCTTGTTCGGATAGGACAATATTTGGCCAAGATACAACTACTTAAAAATATGTAAACTTAGGGTGCAAAAAAATCTAAATATTGAGAAAATCACTTTTAAAGTTGTCCAAATGAAGTTCTTAGCAATGCACATTAAATCAAAACTTAAGTTTTGATATATTTATGATAGGAAATTTGCAAAATGTCTTCATGGATCATGATGTTTACTTAATATCCTAATGATTTTTGCCATCAAAGAAAGTAGTCACAAATAGTCTTTTTGTGGCTTACAATTCACAGACACTAGTCCATATCATGTTTTGATTAAAGTGTACTGACAACGTTTGATTTATTTATCCCAAATTTGGCAAATTCCATGACATTGTGCTTACAGCAGATTTTATTTTTATGACTGGATTCTGCATTTCCATCTGTGTTTTTCACCTCTAATTCCACTGTTAAACTTGATTATTTAAAATACAAGCTGAATAATGCAGGCTGATGGTTTTAACAGAAGCATATACCACAGATGTACAACCTCGTAGCTCATTATAGGTTTGTAAGTTATTGTTAAAAACCTTGTTCCCCTGTTGAGAAAATGAATGGGATTTTTACTTCCAGAGCCTGACTGTTACATTCTGTACTAAACTTCATGCCACATGGCCGTCCAAATCTTAGGACATAGTGATGACGTTTAAATTGGTTTGGATTGTTGGAGGTGTGTTTTGTTGGAGCAGCAGTGGGATTTCTAGCGTGTGAGATGCACGGAAATTTCATGAATTTCCAGGCTGTGAGTGTTTGCACACTCCCGCATTGTTCAGGTCTCGTTGTTTGAAAGAATAGACGTGGATTCTGCCGGAAGGCTCTGACTGCAGCGCTCTGGAAGTTTGGGGTTTTCTCATGGAGTGGCTGGATCAAAGAGAAAGTTCATCTGTAAAACACAGAGTCATTATTTGAGTAGTGTTCATCATGCAAGTGCACAGAACATGATGTACGATAAATACAGCAGAGCGAAAGCACATTGTCATGTTTTTTTTTTTTTGTTTTGACTCACCCTTTAAAGTTATTTGTGCTCTTGTGTAGGGCAGAGCGAGCGCAGAAACTGACTGACTCATGGTGCCCTTCATTGGAAACCCTTTGGCCTACTTCAGGCCTGTTTTGCTGGAGTTTGTTTTTCTTGCTCTGGCATAAGTTCTTCACGATCTAGGCGAGGTCAAACTGAAGCCACAACTCCCTTGCCATTGTGTTGAAGGCACATTTCATGTTCATACCAAAAATAGTTTCCATCAGTTTATTACAAAAGTAACAAAAATGGCTTACAGTAATGCACTTTGTCACGTTGCCTTCCATCATAAATGCATTTCTCAGATGCATTTTCTTTTCTTTTTATAAAATTGTGGCAAATCGTAGTTGTTTTTGGTGGCATTTATCAAATAACTATATATCAGGGGTGAACAAGATATTTACAAGAATGACACGAGACAAGATTTTCATACATTATTTTTAAGAAATCCTCAATGACTGCAGGTGCAATTTGAAGTTGATTTCTATGAGTATGAATCAACACATGAATTATGTTGTACATGAATTATGAGCTTTTAACATAAACATAATTTTTTTATTTTGAATCGATTTATCGCGGCTAACCGTTTTGCAGCTCTACAGCAATTTATTACAAGTTTAGCAAAAATGACATTATTTTATCATTTTTTCTAAAATTCTCTGTGTTCCATTAATTTTCTGGATTCCATTTAAATGATTTCATTAAATGTTAATAATCAAAAGCATCTCTAATTAATTCATTTTATAATAAATAATTCATTATTACTTTATTTCATTTTTGTTTTTTTAGAAATACTGTGTTGTGTATTTACAATTTTCTGGTAAATAATTTTTCTCTGGTCATGATTCAATAAAAATAATGTTTTAATAACAAATTTATTATTATTAGTAGTACTATCATTACATTAAGTAATATATTTCTGTATATATTCTTTTACAATTTTTGATTAAAGCTGTGTGTGACCTCCTAACTGAACTCCTTTCCACAAATTGAGCATAGAAATAAAAACAGTTTTGCAAACAAAAAGTGCTGCCTAATCAAACTACTTTCTCAATATTCACGATGCAAACAGAAACCAATTTTATCTTCAAGCATGATACAGAACTAAGAAATTCTTACAGCTACAAAGCCAAAAAAAATGTTTGATATTGGGAGATATCATATGCAGCCTAATTTGCACGCTTCAGGGAGCTGCTCTTAAAATGTGGGGAATTTAAGTAATTTTTTAATGCGCACTAGTGTTGTACTTTCACTTTCACGATCGTGCCTGGTCTGAGTATTTGGCAAGAGCATGATTATAAGCACAAATATAGTTGCAGAGCTGATTATCTGGGTCCTAGCACCAATAGTTCTTGTAGACAAATAGTTTATAAAACTGCATTTATCTTTTCAGATATTATGTGATTATACTGCAAAGTCAACAGTCTGGAATCTCCACTGTTACTGAGAGTTAGGATTCGATTCACAGCTTAGACAAATACATGACTTAAAAAAGCCAATCAGGAAATATTGAGCCATTCACATTGCTTAAAAAAACCCCAGCAGACAGTATTTCTTATTTAGTGGACAACATCAATATTACAGCCATCTGTCATTCATATTGAGAAAATGCTGACATTTGGCTGCTGGTGAACATGTTTGCTGATTTTCCTGAGTGATTTATACATAAATAAGCTTTCCACTGACGTATGGTTTGTTAGGATACAACAATATTTTTGCTAAGATACAACTATTTAAAAATCTGGAATCTGAGGGTGTAAAAAAAATCAAAATATTGAGAAAATCGCCTTTAAAGTTGTCCAAATGAAGTTCTTAGCAATGCATATTACTAATCAGAAATTAAGTTTTTGTATATTTACAGTAGGGAATCTACAAAATACCTTGATGGAACATGGTCTTTACATAATATCCTAATGATTTTTGGCATAAAAGAAAAATTGATCATTTTGACCCATACAGTGTGTTGTTGGCTATTGCTACAAATATACCCGTGATACTTATGACTGGTTTTGTGCTCCACGGTCACATATTTAAAGAATGTGTTGGCATGTGTACCAAAGATTATGCATACCAATTTTCAACTTAATGGATAAAAAAATTGTATAGTGGTTTTTAAATTGTAGTGCTCCCTATATGCAGAATTTAACAAAACGTGGCATGCACTGTTAAGTTTTGACATTGCATTCATCAGCTATAGATCAGTTTGTGCAAACAGGCATTGCTAGGCCAATTAATATCTGTGCAACTATAAGGAGTCAATTATTTTCATTTTTTGATCAGCATAACTTTTTGTTATGATGATCTGGTGATAATGTGTGATAAAGTTTTACAGCTACGAGTCAACAAAAAACTTTTTAACATAACCTTTTGATGATTCATCTTGAAATCAATGTGTTAATCTAAGCCTCAATGTAAAGTCAAGATGAAACTGAAACGGTGTCTTTTTCTATTGTGACATATATCAGAGTGGATCGCTTCTTGAATGAGAAAAATGTATGTGTCGGCGTTACATCATCAGAGTGAGTTATGATTTTAAATTCAGATATTATGAGGAAATTTGAATTGAACAAATTATTAATGTGCACACATAAATCCCTTACGGAGCACGGCAACATTTCATTAAAAAAATGCGAATTTTCAGGTTTGATTTTATGTTAATTTTAAACTGACAGATTTAGCATGTAAACAAAACAACGTCAAACTTCTAATGAGCTATGAATGTTGAGTTTAGTTCATACGAGGAAAAGCTCAAGGCCTCATCGTCCTCTAATCACAGCTTCCATTATGGGCTGCATCAGTGTGTCCTGGTATGATAAAGAAATGGGACTTTTCCTGTACACTGTGGTGGTTTCCCATGTTTCACAATCAGCACTGAGTCACTGGCTCGGCTCTCTCTGCTAGAGCTTTCTTTTGGATTGAACCCAGCATGCATGTGGAGCACCAGTCCCGTACCTGGTTGCTGCTGTCTAGCGTGCAGCTTCTGTTTCAGCGCAACAACACTGCCTTCTAACTGTTCCTAATGCTCAGCCTGTAGCTGTCTGTTCACAATGCCTGTAAGTAGATATCTCCCATAAGCACCACACCCTTTAGCGTCTGCCGTGGAGAGAGTTCAACTATGCCTAGTTCCCCGTCAAGCTAGTTTGAGTCACGCAGCGATCGTTATGTAAGAGAAGAGCAGCATTTGTTTAAGACTCAACAGTAAAGCTGTACAGATTTTGACCTGTCTGTTGAAACTGTATGGCTGTGAGTTATTTATCTCAAGTCTTATCACTTCATTTGCAGCACTGAAATTTGCATGCTGTCCTATGAGGCCATACCTTTTTTTTTTTTCGAGGGTGTGATGGTACAATCAGTTCAGACATGTGACATAGATAAAAAAAAAATATATATATATATATAATAAATTATAAAAAATATATAATTTATTAAAACAATTATATAATTCATCAGAATGTTTTAATAAAAAAACATATATATTTAGATACATACATGTTGGGCTGTAATCTAGCGGATTAATTTTAGAGTGCTGTACTGTAAATTGACGTTCTTTCCATTATGGTTTCTTGTGGTTTGGTTTGTGACAGTGTGTTATTATTTGTCTGGGCCGGCAGACGCTTTGGCGAGGTGTGTTCTTTGGAGAATGCTAATAGTGCAAGAAACTTTGTCTCCTTCCATCTGTGAGTCTGGCCTACTTACACTTCCTGGAAGCCTGTTTGCTCTCCTGACCACACCAGCCTGGGCTGCCATGGTTACTGCGCTTCTATTGTCCCAAAGCTCGTTTGGAAAACGAAATTGCGTCTGGATTCCGTTTGGGTTGACGTTTTCTTTTTTGTGAATTAAGCAGAACATTGTATTATGGGTGGCTTTTTGTGGAAATTATAGCTATTGTGTTTTCACTAATGTGTTTTTGTGCAGGAATATTTCTGTGTTAATCAGAATATGGTTGCATTCTGATTATGTAAACGTGTTAATGCATTAATCATAACCAGATTAAGACAATATTCTGGTTTGTAGAAGTAAGGCATAGCATAGGCCTGTCGCTGCTCGGATAGTGTGCAAACACTGATTTTGTGCAACATTTGTACCGTTAATGTGGATTATATTTCATTCATACATTGGTTTGTGCAGTGTTATTTCACATTTGTATGTGAATACTACTGTTATAACATACAGTTGAGGTCAAACGTTTACATACGCCTTTCAGAATCTGCAAAATATTAATTATTTTACCAAAATAAGAGAAGTCATACAAAATGCATGCTATTGTTTATTTAGTACCGACCTGAATAAGATATTTCATATAAAAGACGTTTACATACAGTCCACAAGAGAAAATAATAGTTATATAACTTATAAAACTGACCCTGTTTGTCCTGAACAGTTAAACTGTCTGCTGTACTTTAGAAAAATCCTTCAGGTTCCACAATTTATTTGGTTTTCCAGCATTTTTGTGTATTTGAGCACTTTCCAACAATGACTGTATGATTTTGAGATCCATCTTTTCACACTGAGGACAACTGAGAGACTCATATGCAACTTCTGCAATACAGAAGGTTCAAATAATAAATGGAAAGGCATTTCCAATATTGTATCTGATTCAGAATATGCTGATTACATGTTGACGGGATATTCCAATAGCTGTTAAGCAAGTAAGTTTATATATTTATAATTAATTAATAATTAATGCTTAACCAGATTATGAATCTTAATCAGAAAATGGCCATTTGAATGTCAGTTCCCTGACAGCCACCTTTGTTTACAAACACTGTTCACATTTGAATAAATAAATAAATAAATAAAAAGGTCTGTAAATTCTTGTTTTAACTCTTGCTGTATGGAAACATTCCACTTCCATTACAGAAATGGAGCATTTGATGCTTTTTAAACCATTTATTCCATTTCAGATGATCTTAGGATTTCAGACAGAGCCTTTTAGGAATGTTCTTGTGATTCTATGAACAAAACTTTCCTACATTATAATTTTTCCTTGAAATGCTTGTGTAATCAAGGAAACCTTGGCGTAAACGCTGTTGTCTTCAGTAATCTTGCGCTCTGTGATGTTGATCGAATCCATAACATGCTGTTGTTTTTTCCGCAGCTCGGCGTTAGACTCTAAGACGGGCCTGAGGGTCGCGGTCAAGAAGCTGTCCCGGCCGTTCCAGTCCATCATCCACGCCAAGCGCACATACAGAGAACTCCGGCTCCTCAAACACATGAAACACGAGAACGTAAGACATGTTTTCAAGCTCTTTTTCTCACATAGTTACACAATACGGGTCCTCTTTGAACAGGCTTGTACTGTATTTCTGAAGTTCTCACTGAACCTGCACACGGCTCGTTTCTGTTCCTCATAATCTACGACTTCCTGAACTTCCGCTTTCATGACTATTAGAGCATCTTCACGTCCTCTGCCAGCACAGATCCCAGTGGGAGATTCATCTGTGCGTTATGAAACACTATCGATTGTTGTATGTGAGCTAATGAGGGAGTGGGGAGAGATTATGCACTATTAATGTATAATGCACTGCACTGCGAATCATAAATGCCTAATGCACACGTTGTGCTCCCCATTTTGTAATCTGTTTTGTTTACTTCATGATTGTTGCCTTTTTGTGACAGATCTAATTCTTTGTTCAGAATGCCTCATTATGGATGAACTCAAGGTTCTGTAAGGTCACAAGTGCATTGAAGAGCTGCCTGTTGTGTGTTTCAGCAGGCATACGGTATGTGCCGATGATCTTATTTGCCTGCCGTTGTCAAGATACTCAGCGTGTTTTTGCATAGAAAAACACCCTTCGTTTTTTTGCCTTCTGGCCAGAGTCCACGAATCTGTGCAGCCTCTGTTTGAGCGTGGGTGAAACTCTACGCTGGATCACAGCCACCTACTCGCTCTCCATTTCTCTCTCCCTCCTCCTTTTTTCACTCATGCACGCGCATTCGTGTTCCCTGTTGTTGTCTGTCTGTCTTGCAGATGTTAATGTTTAATAACACTCAAATCCCTGAACACATCTCGTCAGACATCAATCACCCTGTTTAATATTGCAAACTGGCAACCGACATGCAGCATCAATCCAGGACTGTAGTAAACACTAGCAATACTCAGCAGTGTAATATGAGCAAAACAGCACTCTGATGAAATGTTGCAGCAAAGGGACGTCAGATATATACGAATTTGTGTGATGATGAAGAATGTCTGACAACAGGTTGGGCCAGTTTCGTGCTGCACGATTCTGCGTAGCTGCAAGAAGAGCTTGAACATATTTGAGAAATAATATGAACCTATCCACCTTATTTTTCCCGTAAGAGTGTGCGAGACTTCCGGTCTCATCCACTTCCAGCTATTTTGTAGCTGTACAAAACAGCTTGTTTAATCGCTATTAATCACATCCAAAATAAAAGTTTTAGTTTACAAAATATATGTGTGTGTACTTTGTATATTTATTATGTATATATAACATAATACACACACATGCATGGATATATTTAAGAAAAATATGTTATCTTTATATATTAAATATATTTATATTTAATATTAATTGTATTAATACAAATATAGACGTAAATACATCTAAATATTTTTACAATATATACTGTATGTGTGTGTATTTATATATACATAATAAATATACACAGTACACACACATATATTAGGTAAACAAAAACTTTTATTTTGGATGTGATTAATTGTGATTAATCATTGCACAGCACTAATTAGCAATATAAACTAATGAATAGACATAAAAACAAACTAATAGCATTTTCTTAGTAATGTTATTAGTAACTCATGATGATTTATGTAATTTATTGTGACGCATAAATAATGTAAAATAAATATAAAATAAAATAAACATTAGTACACACATACACACACACACACACACACACACACACATATATATATATATATATATATATATTGTGTGTGTTTATGTATATACATATATATATATATATATATATATATATATATATATATATTATTGTGTATATTGAAATACAAACTCTACATCTAAAGTATTACAAAATAATAAAGATAAATTAACAATTGTGTGCGTGTGTGTGTGTATATATACACACACACACGCACACACAATTGTTGATTTATCTTTATTACTTTGTAATACTTTAGATGTAGAGTTTGCATTTTGATATACACAAAAATGTGGAAAAGTTTATATAATAATAAAGTATAAAAAAGTTAAGAACTGTGCAAAAACTTTTCTAATATTACAAAAGAATTCTGTTTTAAATATGCTGTTCTTTTGAACTTTCGAAGAATTTCAAAGAATCCAGAAAGAATCCAGAAATAAATGTATTAAGGTTTCCACAAAAACTTTCAGCAGTCAGTATTAATTAAAGCTGTTTTCAACATTGCTAATGATCAGAAATGTTCCTTACACAGCAAATCAGCATATTAAAATGATTTCTGAAGGATCATGTGACGCTGAAGGCTGGAGTAATGATGCAAAAAAAAATGTATTTGAAATATGCAAAAAAAACAAAAAATAAATGCAGGCTTGGTGAACATTTGATACTTGTTTCAGAAACATTACAAAAAAAGATCTTACCCCAAACTTTTGAACGAAAGTGTAATTAACAGTTGTCGCTTTGCCCGAAGCGCTGTCTGCCAGCTAAGGTTGGCCAAAGTTTATGAATATTGCTGTGGGCAGAAGTGCATCGACAGTTTAACTGGTATGAAATGCACCCACTCCTCCGCTCGCAGAGATAACGATAAAGGTGATGCCCACACGAAATATAAATGAGAGTTTCACAGAGGATGCTCAGAAGTGGAAGCAGCAGATCTCACTCTGTGCGCCGTTTCCTCTGAGGGGAACCACAGCGTGCCGCATGCTCACCAACATCTTAAAAACAACTGCAGGCCTGACAGATCATGAAGTACAGCTTATTTTCATGTACAGTATGTTTACAGTGCAGAAGCGTAAACCAGTGTTATTTTAATAACGAGACACTACAGTGACAACTGGGTCATGAACTGCATTTTTTTACAATTATTTCAGAATGTCAACTAAGGTGCACTTATATTAGTATGACTTTTATATCAGTAAGTGTCATGATTTAGTAATAAAAGGACGTTTTCTTCTCTGATTTGAACACTGTGTTGGAAAGGGCGTGTCTACTGTTAGACTTCAACTGATCTGATTGGCTGACATCTTCGCATATGAAATGAGTATTACATGTTTAGCTCTCTCAAAAACTTTTACTACGTTTTCACTATTACAACTGTTGAGATTAAGTAATCTTGAAGTGTTGAGCATTTAGCATCTACTCCCGTTGCATTAAATGTAAAATATAATATTTCTGTAATATAACTTGTGTTTGTTTGTTTGCTGGTTTTTATTGTATTTGCTATACTTGTTTTTGCCATGAAAATAGCTTAAGATGCTGACATGGCATTAAATAAAAATATACTACTACCGTCACATGAACTATTGCAGCGATGAACACTGTAGCCAATGACAGACCGTTGTGTGCAAGAACTTGCAGAAAAGAACTTTTCTGTACTCCGAGGAAAGCTTTCATCATAACAGTGCAAACGCAATATAAATATGAGATTCACTCTGTTCACTGTAGACTACTATAAAAACATCCTGTGAGTTTCAGAGCTCAAAACTTCCTTGTTAGTCCAAAATAAGCTTTTATTGAAACCAAGCCCAGGAAACAACTTGTTTCTGATTTTGCCACATTATGACATCATTTTCAAGTGCATAGCGCTGAAACCCTATTGTAATTGTTAGAATGGTCACGGATCAGCAATCTCTGTGTAAAACTGATCGTGCAGACCAAACTGTAAGTCTTAGAGACTTTAAACTTGGAGGGATGGTAGTACTCACACCACCTACAACGTCACCAATGCTCGCCCCAATCGGCCTGATGGGGACGCTACAGCGATCAAAAGTACGAAATCGCATTTAGAATTCTGACAGTCACAGTTTTCGGGTATTTTATACTTTCGACTCACCGTCACAAAGGGACGCCAAAACGTTCGAAAGGGGCAAGGCCACTTTTAGTAAAATGCCTATAACTCTTGAATGAGATATCTCTACCAAACAATCTGAGGTCACAGGACAAAAAATCTTGGAGCTTGGCCACTTGGTGGCACTATAAGAGGGAAAAAACGTAAAAATGGCTATAACTGCACATTTGTCCTTTCAACATGAAAATCGCTGTGCACAGTCTTGGTCCAGAGTGCCGCAAGTGTCTATAAGGACATTTGCGTATCTCAAAAAACATGGCTGTCAAAGTTTGAGCACCTGTTAGACAAGGTTAATAGAGGCAGATCGAAATTAAACTCGGTGGACCTGATTGACTCACGGCCCCAAAGGTCTGTGAGAAATGCGATATCATATAGCATATATACGATATAACTCTGGACAACTTTGCCTCTAGAAGCACTGCTGTCAATCGATTTGTTTGTTAAATGATTCAGAAGATGTAAAACAGCAGACCTAGAGAGTACTGGACTCTCTAGGTCAATAATTATCAAAAAAATGTTTACATTTGCCCTTTAGGAAGCTATAACAGGGTTGTTTAGAAAAGGGGCCTGTCCAAATGTACCCAAAATCCTATTAAGCCTAAAGGAAATTTTAAAACTTCACGAAACCTGCTGAGCACATGCGACAGGTGATTCTAAACAAGCATGCAAAGTTTTAAACCGATCAGTCCACAGCTGGCACTATAAGGTTAAAAAACATCATATTTCTGGTAAATTACCAGGAAATGCTTTTTTAATCATTGACTTAGGTGGGTACAGCCTTGCTAAATATGTAATGTCTTTTTCCTTATATGCTTAACTGCCTTAAGCACTTGAGTGCCGGTAATCGCAGCTTGCGGCTAAATTCTGGGCTTGGTATTAATAAAAGCTGCTTTTGGACTAACAAGGAAGATTTGAGCAGTGAAACTTTGCTTTTTTGTTTTTCTGGTAGTCAAAAGATTAAGGAAAATTAGATTTCTCAGTTCATGACCCCTTTAAATGACCTTTTAATGTTGTCATGATTCAGACTAATTATCTGACTCTTGTCTTTGTTGCAGGTAATTGGTCTACTAGATGTTTTCACGCCCGCGACCAGTCTAGCAGGATTCAATGACGTGTGAGTATTGGCTTCATTTCTAGAAGGTGGTTTGACTTATATTCTTCATAGTTTCTATTGTCAGTTAATGCCTTCCTCCAGATCATTCTTCTAGGAAATGTTGTTGTGAGTGTGGCATTATGGGCTGCAGGTCTGTGCTTTGTGAGTAATACTGAGACACGGAGTAACAGCTGATAAGTAGTAGCACACTGCAGTAATTACTCGGGCGTAGCTGCCACACCTCAGGAGCGTGTGGCTTCGTCTAATTATTCCATGTGTAGGTGTCTCCACTGCACAAATATGCATTGTTCAATAAAAGCTTAATTAGATGTAGTCCTGATGGTTCGGCGTTTCTCTCCACTGTGTGTCAGAGGACCTGTTAAATCCGGTTACGATCGAGTGCCTTGCATCCAGTTGTCAGAGCGATAATCGAGGAGCAGCGGCGGTTACTTCCTGTCGAGTTCTGCTCCGGGAGGGGTGTTGGGAATATCCGTAGTTACCGTGGCAACACGGATTCATCTGCTCAGCATCATTTCCTCATAGGTGCATAGGCAATAATCTGCAAACTGTTATTGCCTCATAATATAACTGCCTCCTAATACACTCAACACATGCAGAAGAGAATAAGAGCACATTATAGATAAAAAAAAATTGATTGCCTTTGCAAGGGTTTGATATGAGCTGTCACAATTATGAAATACTGGCTGATTAATTGTCATACTAATAATTGAAGCCTAATGCACACATATATATAATCCTGGGGTAGAATATCATGATTAATTAATATAAATCATGATTATGAATTATATAAGCATTATTATTTTAATTATTGCAGTATTTAGAAATGAACATATTTTTCTTTAGATTTGTCTTCGCTTTTCATGCAGGCTGATATTTTTGGAGCTCAAGCTTAATATTACATGATAATTTAGTATACTTGTAATATGTAATTTTTGTTGTGAATATAGGAATGTTTCATTAACACATTCTGTCTTAAAATGTTCAGTGTCACACATCGTTTTATGATGATCTGAGTTCTAAAAACAAATGTTGAAACATTGTGTTCACAATATACGTTTTCTTTATACTTCCATGTGTACTGCATATTTTGTTACATTTCCTTATTTGTATGGAATATGTGATTGGAATTTAAAATTCACAGTATTAACTGCAATTATATTGCAATCAAGCATTTATTCACGTAATTAGCCGATTTTAGCAAAGTTGCATATTTGTCCTATATTTACCTGTTCAATGTCATATAATAAACCTCATAATAAGAGCTTATAAATAGGATACAAATAAGAACATTAACCAAAGAGCCATTTTATATATAAATCTGCTCTGTGCCTACTCAAAGATGCACGTAATGCACCTTAAAAGCCAAATTAAATTATTCCAGTTGTAATTTGTGTAAATGCATTTATGCCACCTGTGAGCAACACTAAACAGTCTGTGTAAATGTAAAAAACACCCAAATGCCACTAAATAACACCTAAGAACTGCTCTGTTTCAGCTCAAAATAGTGTAAAGACCATAAAAGCCTGATTAAATTATGCCTTTTGGGTGAGCACCACAGCTGTCAATTGGTTAAAACTTTCAATATATTTCAATATACCCAATGTTTTGATTAATTAATATAATTAATTGCGTATTAATCACACATCAAATCTGGCTGAGAAATGACACACAAAAGATTATTTAAAGCCATTATTGTGTTACCTCGGAAAAGCATGAAATTAACATTAAAAAAAATGCTTTTTTCAACTTTTTTAAAATGTTATTTTCATTTTTTGAATTTGAGTGAGCTATCCCTTTAATTACTTTTTTTTTCAGATTCAGATTTTTATTAATATGTAAATATGAAATTATTTCTAATGAAATAATGCTCTAAATAAGAAACTAAAACTGCCAGTAGGTGGCGGTAAATTTCTTTGAGTAAGTCATTGAGCATTCATTCATTCGATTCGTTCAAATGGCTGATTCATTCAGAAATTAAGTAAATCAAGTAAATCTCTTTATAAATGGACCATTAAATCATTGGCTTACTCGATTCATTTAAAACGTGGATTCATTCAGAAATGGTACTTTGTTAGGTAATATTTGCACTGGCAAAACTAAGCAAAAACAGAAAATCTTGTGACCAAAATATAATGCAATATTACGTCCTTGTGTATTGAACGGTCATATAAAGTCAATATCACATTTGCACTCGTGCTACTTGGACAAAAACACCACTCGTGTGATATTGCACAACTGTATCATATGATATAAATGTAAGACAAAAACACATACAGGGGTGTTTTTCCCCAATCTCTTGAATTTTAGGGACATATAACTGCTTTCTACAGGCTGCATCATCTTTGTTGAGTAGATTTGGCAATGGTTTACAAATGCAAAGTGAAATTTTGAAACCCACTACCCTTGACTAACCACACAGTCAGGTATGAACACTGTGTAACATTGAATAAGACGAGATGATCATGGGTGTGACTTGAACAGTGTTGCTGAAATGGAGTCACGTGTTCCTTGTGTGTCTCATGTAAAACCTGGATCACTGATCTGATCACAAAATCTGCTAACATCGTAGCTAATAGACATAAAAGTCCAATTTTATTTTCAGGGGTTCTTTAAGGACTCTCCTCATGTGCTGTCCAAATGTTCAGCCCAGTCTCAGCGTTGTTCATTTAAGTTGGGCAAGAGCCGTTTGAGGTCACGACTGCAGGGAGAGAGGAAGAGACGCACAGACTTTCCCTGGAACAAGAGCTCCAGTGTGAGTTGTGTTTGGCCGCAGAGACACTGGAAACAGGAGTTGGCACTTCTGCACACTTCCACTGGAGGAAGGGCCTTACTGTGCTTTATATCTGCATTGCACAAGCACTGCAAGATGCATGGAAACAAGAGCTAAGAATACTATAATATTCTATAAATACCCCGGCCCCAAAATCTCATGGAGAATGAGTGAGAGAGCAGAGCTCGGGGCAAGAGGGAGGAGCACGTTTGGCAAGAGATATTTCTGAACCGCGTGTATCCGTATACTTGAGTATCTGCTATGCAAACCTCTCTGACGAAGAACTCGCCTTTTAATGGAAGGCATTTTCACTACCATAAGGCTGTTTCACCCGGCATGTTTGCCTCGAGCAGCGAAGCGCTCATGATTGTTGAGGTTAATGATAGCGCTCGTGGCCAGGTCAAACGAGTGCCCGCTTGGATTCCTCTCGCCGCTCAGCAGAGCTTCCAGCGGGCCGCCTGTGCCCAACTGGCTCCGCACCAGACGCATTCCACTGTTCCCATCTGTGCGCGAACAAGCTGATTGGTTGTGCTTGATGTCAATCAGAGCTAGTGATCCACTGAAATTACCAGAATTAGTTTTCAGTTAGCCGAAAACAAAAAGTATTGTTAAAAGTTTTATACAAACATTTAAAGTGTACATTTGACAGTTTTCATTTTTAATAAATATTTTATGGTATAATGTAGTTATGTCTCATGTAATCATCAGTGTTTTAACCATAGAAAGATGTCAATAAAATGGTCCGTAAACAATATATCACGTAATGTTACATTTAGAAATAAAAATCACTCTAGAGAGGAGCATTTAGATAAAAATATGCATTGTTTGATGTGGTTAAATTACAGCCACAGTTGTTGACATAGAACTGCTTATGTGCAGTTTAAATGATTGTACAGCTCAGATTTTATTTTTTAGTGTTGATTCAGTTTGGTTTTCTTTTTTTTTTTTTGAGTTTTGGACCTGTATTTTACTTTTGGTGCATCACTGATATAATGAACATTGAATGGCTTTTCTGATGTAAACATAACATTGTGGCATTGCTTACAAGCTGTTTCATGACATTTTTCACAGCCAAAACACTGATTAAGTGATTATGACAGACATGTTACATTTAGCAAGTTGTACTGTTTCTTTAAACACACCTCTGATGCTTATTAAAGTTTATTTTGTGCTATAACTTGTAGTAAAAATTAAGAGATTATCAATTTACGTGCCACGTTAAAGAGCGTCAAAACCACATTTATTGTTTGAATTTCATTATAAAATTGACTGAATTTGAAAGTTTACACTTTATATCAAAAGTAACAAATCACAAAGCTTTATTGAGATTACTGGATGGCAGGTGTGATACAAGTAATGTGTAGTGATGTTTTGTTCACTCATCAGCTGAAAACGGCATAAACTAAAATATCTTGGTTCCTCAAAATGAAAATCAATGAAAATCAAGAAATAGATATTGTCAATATAGTCCTAGCATCCACATATCTGACATATTCACCTGCTGAAGTTTACCCATGTTGTGTACACTAAGTAGAGTCACCGAAACAGTCAAAATGCAACCATAGAAGCACTAATTCAGTGTTACCCTTTTGGCCCTCCAAAACTCTATCGGCATGAAACTGAAAGTTATTTTTTGGACTAATATTTTCAGTTGCCAGAATTTCAGTGCATCACTAAACAGGATTTTTTTGTTCTGAGTTAATGCTGTATTATTATATCCCAGTTGAGTGTAAGTTCTGTTGTGCTTCAAAGCTCTAGTGCACTTCAAAAAGCCTAAAGAGTTCATTGATTGCTGTGTCATGATGACTTTGTTCAACAGGTATCTGGTGACTCACCTGATGGGAGCAGACCTCAACAATATCGTCAAGTGTCAGAAGCTGACAGATGATCACGTCCAGTTCCTCATTTATCAAATCCTGCGAGGATTGAAGGTTAGGCCGCATCCACAGTTTTTGTAATGGCAGCTTAAATCAACATCCAATCAACAACCGATGGAGCAAGTTCCTACTTTTTCTTTTTAACTAATCTGTTTGAGTCAGATGAACGTCACAACACCGCTACTTTGTTACTTTAACCTTTTTGTACTTTAACGCTGCCGTTCATTATTCACTGCACAATTGCTTTAATTCACTCTCTTTGATGTTAATTTAAAAGATAATTATGTAGTATTTGTAATACTTCGGAGTATGAGCTAGAGTATGAACAAGAGTTTTTGTCGATCCAAGTGTGCTTGACTCAGACGCTTGGCCTGCTTCTCATTGATCTCTGCATTTGACTGAAGTGAGTTGATCTTTCTGTCTCTCCACAGTATATTCACTCAGCAGACATCATCCACAGAGTGAGTAGACCGCGCTTTCCGCTCATTATTTCATTTATTTATGAGCAATGTGGGGTTATTACTTTTTAAATAGTCTCTGGTGTTGTCTTAGAATCACATTTTGGAAGCTAAAAAAATATAAATTTTATTTAATTTTATTAAATATTAAAGGTTATTGACATTATATATATACCAATATTTTATACGCCTTTCATATTTAATAAAATATCTGGAAAAAACTACAGAGCTCCTGCTCTAGAAATTCACTCTTAGAAATTATTCAATTACTGGCTGAATCACTGAATTATTAAAGGAATAGTTCTCCTAAAAATCTACTCACCCTCAGGCCATCCAAGATGTAGATGCATTTAATTTTTCATGGGAACAGATTTGGAATAAAGTAGCATTGCATCACTTGCTCACCAATGGGTCCTCTGGAGTGAATGGGTGCCGTCAGAAAAAAACATCACAATAATCCACAAGTAATCCACACCACCTCAGTCCATCAGTTAACATCTTAAGAAGTGAAAAACTTCTGTTTATAAGAAACAAATCCAACGAGGTGTTTTAACTTTAAATTGTTGCTTTTGGGCAAATATGAGTCCATAATCCATAATAACAGTTCATTCAAGTGATGTTTTTATCAGCTGTTAGGACTGTCATTCTGACGGCACCCATTCACTGCAGAGGATCCATTTGTGATGCAATGCTGAATTTCTCCAAATCTGTTCTGATAAAGAGACAAACTCATCTACATCTTGGATGGCCTGAGGATGAGGAGCTTTCCAGTAAATTTTCATTTTTGGTGAACTGTTCCTTTAAGATGTTTAGGAAATTTCAGACAGATTTGATTGAAATGTACAGCCGTCAGTACGGAAATGTTTTTTCTCATTAGTGTGGAATGTGAGTTTTACTGCCGTTTTTTTCACGGGTAAACAGATTTGGTTTTAGGGTTTCATCTGCACCACTGCTTGAGTAAACACCTTTATGGTTTATAATTAAGGTTGTTTCTGCCCTGACCTGATATTTGCTCCCAGGATGGCTTTTATTAATGCATGAAAGCCTTTTGTAGTAAAACACGTTGCATTCTCCCTTATACCTTGTATCTGCTTATGTTTTTCCATCACACAGGATCTTAAACCCAGTAACTTGGCTGTAAATGAAGACTGTGAACTTAAGGTGAGCGCATGATAATCTGAGCTTGCCAAGATCTCTGCCATCATCATCATCGTCATGATCATCTGATGCTTTTTCCACTGTCACATCTGTTATTATTCTCTGTTGACCAACAGTGAGTTTATAGTCAGGCAAACACTGAGCGCTGATAAGTCTAGTTTATGGCTAATGCTTACTCTCATATCTGCGCTCAGATTTTGGACTTTGGGCTGGCCCGGCTGACTGACGATGAGATGACGGGATACGTTGCCACCCGATGGTACCGTGCCCCAGAGATCATGCTTAACTGGATGCACTACAACATGACAGGTCGGGATTACCCAGAATCCTCACAAGCGTACTGATGATTAAAAAAAGGTTTTGTTTTTAACTGGCTCATTTAACTGGCTGAAGAAGAATATTTAGCCAGAAGTAATATAGGATGGCATTTAATATTATAAATGAGGATATGATTGGATGCTTAAGAAATGGGCATTGTTATTTTTCTCTGACGTTGGTAACATTAGCAAAAATTGTGTGTTATACCATGGTATTGTAGATTTATTTATTTATTTATTTATTTTCATTTCTATTCATTGGTTAAATTCTTATTGTATTACATTTATTAATGCACAACTGTGAATTTTTCCAATGTTGTTGATTGTAGTACCAATGCACATCACCTCAATACCTTTTTTTTTTTACTAGTTAAAAGTTTAAGTTTGCCCTAGTAAAAAAATAATATATTTAAAATATATTGTGTAGTTCAAATCTGTTAACATATTTACTGAGACTTCCTGATTAAAAAAAAATATATAATTAAACTTTATTTGGAGTACTACTTGTGCACAATGCACATTTTTATGGAGTGAATTTTGTGCCAATATTCATCAAACAAATCCAGTGTTTTGCAAATAAACACAATCTGCTTTGCAAAGAAAAACTCAACTTTCAAACAAACGCAGAGTGATTTGCAAATACAAAACTCTATCTGAGAGAAAATGCAGTGGTATGGAGAAATACATGTATTGTGTGTTACATCTGTGAGATTTTCTCACAAATGCAATTTTAGTATTACAATATGTGACATAATATATTGTTATTATACCCCTGTGTTGTTTTAATTGTTGAACAATTGTCTCAACATATGCATATATTCTATATCCCACAATCCAACAGAGGATACTGAAAATGGATCCATTTTTATAGGGAAAAACTGCCGAGTTAAATGTTTAGCCATGTCTCTACTGATTTTTGACCTATCAGTCATGTTAGTAACTTTACAGCACTTATTGCGAATTTCACTGACTTTGTAGTATAGGGTCGCTTTGTGAAAACATCTAAATGGTTAATTATAGACATAGTAAGACAGAAACTCACCGGTTCCACACACATGTTGCTCTGCTGTATTCCCTGAAAAAGTAAATGGGTGTTTCGGGTCTAAGGAGACTAGTGTAAATAGACCGACAGCGCCATTTGCTGTTTTTGGAAATAGAAGTTGCTCAATTGCATTTGTGAGAAAATCTGCCTGCACGCATTTGTGAGAAAATTAAGCCAAGTTTCCTCATAAAAAGGCAACTGAGTCTCACAGTTGTAACACACAATACATGTATTTCTCCATACCATTTTCTCTCAGATAGAGTTTTGTATTTGCAAATCACTTTGCGTTTGTTTGAAAGTCGAGTTTTTCTTTGCAAAGCAGATTGTGTTTATTTGCAAAACACTGGATTTGTTTGATGAATATTGGCACAAAATTTACTCCATACACATTCCTTAATATTAAGCCTTAAATATGTTTTAATGTCACTGTTGATGAGCATCTTTGAATAATGTCAGTCTTTAAATGCAAGATATTTAAAGTGTACTTAAAGTATACTTGCAATAGTTCCACTTTAGCACAATCAAATATATTTAAGTATATTTTTAGTTGGACTTCAGCACTACTTTTGCTCAATTAAAGTGCATTAAGTACAAATTTAGTTGTTCCAATTTAACAGACTTTAAGTATAGCAGTTTAGTATACTGAAAGTACAGTTGCAAGGTATTTTAAGTACATAAATGCCTAAATGTATTTGTAGTATATAATGTATTTCAAATATGTTTTTGTATACTTAATTTTGCACTAGGGTGGGTTAAAGAGTTATGCTTTGGATGAAAATTTTAATCAAAAATGTGGTAACTCTATATTAATTAAAGTGGATTAATTAACTGTGCTGCATGCCACTAAATAGCTGAAAGGTAATGTGCATTACAGTTGATTCACCATGCATATTTGTAATAATGCAATGTTCCGATGTCAGTTATTCCATACTTAATAAATATATAATAAAACATTTTCTAATTAGAATAACATGCATTGATAAATTTTACCCAGTAAAATTAGGGACATTTGTTAAGAAAATTAATATGTGACACTATTTGTAGACTCATGGCTGTAA
The DNA here is from genome assembly GCF_022985175.1 of Labeo rohita. Lineage (NCBI taxonomy): Eukaryota > Metazoa > Chordata > Actinopteri > Cypriniformes > Cyprinidae > Labeo > Labeo rohita. The sequence continues at coordinate 1,370,038 of NC_066879.1, forward strand.
AACTTAGCACACATTATCACCAGATCATCATAACAAAGAGTTCTGAAAATAATTGAGTTGCACAGATAATAATTAATTGGAATAGCAATGCCTATTTGCACAAACTGATCTATATCTGATGAATGCAGTGTCCAGACTTAACAATGCATGCCACGCTTTGTTAAATTCTGCATATAGGGAGCACTACAATTTAAAAACCTCTGTGAATATGCAATAGTATTATCAATTAAGTTGAAAACTGGTATGCATAATCTTTGGTACACATGCCAACACATTCTTTAAATATGTGACCCTGGAGCACAAAACCAGTCTTAAGTAGCACAGGTATTTTTGTAGCAATAGCCAAAACTACATTGTATGGGTGAAAATGATAAATTTTTCTTTTAAGCCAAAAATCATTAGGGTATTAATTTAAAGAAAATGTTCCATGAAGATACTTTGTAAATTTTGTGCCGTAAATTTATCAAACAGTAATTTTTGATTAGTAATATGCATTGCTAAGAACTTCATTTGGACAACTTTAAAGGTGATTTTCTTAATATTTTGATTTTTTTTTGCCCCCTAAGATTCCATATTGTCAAATAGTTGTATCTCGGTCAAATATTGTCCTATCCTAACAATTTTATTGTCCTATCAATGGAAAGCTTATTCATTCAGCTTTCTGGTGATGTGCAAATGTCATTTTCTCAGATTTTCTCAGGTCCCATATTACTTTGTCTGTAACAGAATGTATTTTGCTTCAGTGAATGAGAGCTGGTTTTTGTTTTGTGTTGTAGTGGACATCTGGTCGGTGGGCTGCATAATGGCTGAGCTCCTCACAGGACGGACTCTGTTTCCCGGCACTGATCGTATCCTTTCCCCTTCATTCACCCCCTGGCCCAAATCTCTCTTCCTGGAAATACCCTTTAGTTGTGTGACATTTTTTGGCATGCATTGGTCCTGCCCTCCCTCTCTGCAAGTGTGAAAAAAAAAAAAAAAAGAAAAAGACACCTCCGCGTGTCAGCCGGATCTAATTCATAGAGAGGCAGGCAGCGATCCTGAGGGGAATGAGTCAGCTAGTGCCGGCCCGCTGTGAGTCACGCCGCCTGATGCTCCTGTTGACAAAAAACATGAACTTTGCTCAGTCTTAAAGGACAAAGATTCTAGCTCTGGGAATCTGAATGATTTGCTGCTTCTGTTCTAGTGCGCGAGGTCGTCGAATCAAACCCGTTGTGAAAAACACAACAGGCTCGCACATTCAGGGCACATTAAACAGGGTCCTGGCCTTCTGAGAAAGGAAATGTGATCTGCATTTCAAGGAAGCCTGCGAAAGAATAGATTAGGATAAAGGATAAAAAGTTTTTTTGGTTGCCAAACATGCAGATTATCTGCTTTTTGTATGCATGTGAGAATATCTCTAGTTTGGGTGTGTAAAATGACAAATTACAAATGCATAGTGTGTTTCTACAACAGATTCATTTGGCCAGAAATTAAAGTGTCATTCATTTACTCACCCTCATGTAATTCCAAACCATATCATTTTTAGATGCAGTGTGTTTTTTTTTTTTTTTTAAACATCATGTTATTGACATCAAACGTTCACTCATATCCACCTGACTGTGAGAGGCTTCACATGATAAGATAACAATTTAAACTTCACTCTGTTCTCACACAAACTATTGTTTGACTTCAGAAGACTTGGTATGTAGCAAACCACATGGACCATTTTTATGGTTGTCATTTTTGGAGCCCGACAGCATCTATCCCCATTTACGTTCATTATAAAGAAATAAGCGGCTTAGACAACGTCCAAAATATCTTGTGTTGCACGAAAGTCAGTCGTACAGTTTTGGAACCACATGAGAGTGAGTAAATGATCATTTTTGGCTTTTTGAATCCGCAAAAAAGCATACAATACTCACATGAAGCACTAAATCTTGCATGCATGAGCTAAATGTTGACTTGTTGCGTTTATGCATGCTTCTAACTGCATGAATGAACTACCCCGATCGTTCAGCTAAACCTCTCTTAGTCTTCAAACAGTGCCTTCATTGACTTTTCACTTGCCTTTTTGATAATTGTTTGTGCTTCTTGCTAACATCCACCTTTGCCAGTTTTGAATAGAAGTCAGTGTGGATCTGCACATGTGTAGAAATAGCCCAGTTTGCTGTAGCTCACACCTTCCTGTCACACTCAGTTGTTATTACATATATTATATATATGTTTTCACTGACTGCATTTACATGCATAAGAATATTCCTATAGGAATCAGAATTTGATCATATTCTGATTATGCAAGCGGACATGTTTCAGCAATGTAAGAATATTCCAATTTTGTAAACTTCATGTAAATGCATTAACCATAATGAGGTTAAGCCAGTATTTTGAAGTCTGCATGTATTCATGAGAACTTACATCACCTAAACATTCTTTTTTCCCAGAGTATTCACCATAGCTGAACATTATATATCACTTTTATGTGTTAAAAAGGTAATTTCTGAAAAATTAATTGATGAAATGAGAAGTTAATTTTGGAGATAGGAATAAGCTTGAAATATATATACTGTTCAAAGGTTTGTATTTAACATTTTTTTTTTAAATGTTTTTGAATTAAGTCTCAACAAGGCTGCATTTATTTGATCAAAAATACAGCAAAAACAGTAATATTCTGAAATGATTACAAGTGTGATCCTTCAGAAATCATTCGGATATGCTGATTTGCTGCTTGAAAAACAAACATGACCATCATATTGAAAACTGCTGCTTTTTTTTATTGCTGCTTAATATTTTTGTGAAAAACCAAATAAATTTTTCAGGATTCTTTGATGAATAGAAGTTTAAAAAGAAAAGTTACTTTTGTAACATTATAAATGTCTTAATTGTCACTTTTGATCAATTTAATGCATCCTTGCTCAATATATGTAGAGAAAAATTAATTAATGGAAATAAGCTAAAAAAAATATACTGTTCAAACAGTATATGCAGAGTAAACAAAATAACTTGAACCAGAATATGGAGCTTAATGTGTAAATGATGTGCATGTAAATGTGGTCAGTCTCATCTGCCTGACACGCCTTTGTGAGTGTTTTTCAATCAGGTAAGTGTGCTAGCGTACGTCTGCTCAGTGACACAATAGAGGAATCTTTGTGAGCTCCTTACGTTGTTAATGCAGAATGCATGTTGGCTTCGAACCAGTCATGGCTCATTTTGATTTCTTCCTTTATCCCATTTTCCTGTGCTGTTTTTATTCTTTTGTTAAACAATTACTTTTATCATTGTTGGTTTTGTTTTCCTTTTCCCCAGTCCCTGCTTTCATAGTCACCCCATTCCCTGCATTTTCCTTTATTTTGCTCTTAAAGATATTGATCAGTTGAAGCTTATCTTGATGCTCGTCGGAACCCCAGAGGCAGACCTCTTGATGAAAATCTCCTCAGAGTCTGTGAGTTTTCTGTTCTGCCTGAGTTTGACTCCCTCTGTGTCGCAACGACGGCCTGGCGACCCGTTCTGCTTGCTTCAGTCGCCCCGATCACACTTCATACTCATCTCGCATCGTTTTTTCCCCTTCCTGATTCACTGGCATGAACTACTAGTTATGCAATCGCCTTTAAATAGTCAGTAGTAGTCAAATAGCTGGCAGATGATTTTGCCAAATCAACCCACGCTTGCAGGCTTTCTCAATCCTGGCTCTTCTGTTTTCTGCACTTCAACACTAGTTTGACTGACGTGGGAAGTATGGGTCTAACATCTAACATGGTGTGCATTTGTGTTCTTTCTTCCTGTCCTGTTTTTTCCTTTCTCAAATGATCTCGGCATCGAGCCGCGGTGGTCGCAGCAGCTGCATTGTTGTCCTGTTTTCCACTCATATTTGTGAGTGTATTTTATCGTACACCCCTTGACCTGGGTTCCCCAAGATATAAACCAGCTTCAGCAGATAATGCGACTGACGGGAACCCCGCCGGCCTCTCTAATAAGCAGGATGCCGAGCCACGAGGTGAGAACGGACTTCTTTCGAGCCCTGGTCCACGTCTGGACGTAATGACCCGGGCGCTCTGGAACGAGAGACTACGCATTTTTGATTTTCCAAACCCCTCCCAACCTCCCTCTTTCCCAACTACTGCCTGCTTTTCGTTTGCAACACGTCTGACCTCATTTCCGCCCAGTGCAGTCCTACAGTTCACCGCAAGGCTGAGTTTTTAGGCAAATAGCGCCACTCGTTTTAAACACAGGCATGCAGTGAGTTCAGACCGCTTAAGCTATAACATACAGTGTTGAATGTTCTGTGGAGTAAACAAAAGCAACAGTGTTTGTTTAACATGCAGCAGCACTGGTGCGTGTTGCCTGAGGTCCACTGATCCAGATTAACATTTAAAAAAAATCCCAAAAAATGTGCACATTTTAACCATACTTCAAATGTGCAATTTGTATATTTTAAATGTGGCTTAATTTTGTGGAAAATAATTTAGGACAACCATATAGTCAGATCATTTTAATTTTAATGAAGCGCTGCAGTGATGGCATGTTCAGGAGGCCAATCCTGAAGTTCATCACTCTGGTTCCCTCAGCAAAAACCCAGTAGGATTTTTCTATTAGCTTCTGCATTATTGCTGAGAATAAGCTCTGTGATCAACACAAGTGTGTTAGTGTGTTCACAAATGAACAAAATGCAATCAGCAGTAGTACAAAATTCAACATAACCACCATTGAACTTCCAACAACACTTTCAGACATTTATAAAAATGAAAAAAAAAAAAAAAAAAAAATCTCTGGAAGTTTAAGTTAGATTAGTTTGCAAGAGTGTTATTATTAACAGCAAAGCTGTGAAAGTTTACTAGATGACATTTAATGTGGTTGAGAACCTCTGTAGTCCTATTTAACCATTTAACCACAAAAATCACAGGATATTAATGATAGATTTTATGCTGAAAAATAAAATGTGGGAAATATATTGAGCTTGTGTTAACTACAGACCTTATCTCAGGCATTTAACCAAACCCCATTGACTTTAGGGCAATGGAGTCTTTACTTTGTCCTAGATGTTGTCCCTAATTTGACTCTTTAATAATTATATTTAATGCTTTAATGTGTTTCTTTTTTATAATCAACAGGCAAGGAACTACATCAATTCCCTTCCTTATATGCCCAAGAGGAACTTCGCAGATGTGTTTATTGGTGCAAACCCATTAGGTAGCAATTCTGTCTTTTCACACTGATAAATCCACTGAAGCTCAGCTGGAGGATGCAGATCTCTTTCAGAACGGCCCACGCTTCCAGTAACTTAAGAGCTGAGCAATAATGTGATTAACTTCATCAGCAGATTTTAAACTGAGGTCAAAATGGTTTTCTACCATTTGGGGTAGTGCATATTATTTATTTGATATTTATAATGTCAGAAAAGATATCTACTTCAAATAAATGCTGTTCTTTTGAACTTTCAAAAAAAAAAAAAAAAACATGTTTCCATAAAACTATGATTATTGATAATAATCAGAAATGTTTCTTCATCATTTGACACCGAAGACTGGAGTAATGATGGTTTATAATGATATTTTGGCTAGTAATGATATTTTAACATATATTACAATAGAGAAGTTATTTTTAAATTGTAACAATATTAAATAATATTGCTGTTTTTAATGAAAAATTTGATCAAATAAATGTGGCCTTTCTGAGCATAAGAGACTGTCAAAATCATTAATACATTTTTGGAGTGTAGTAAAGATGTTATTTTTATTAGTTTTGGTTATAGTTTACAACAGCGTTTTATTCAGATTTCAAGAATAAAGTCGAAATATTACAAGAGTAAAGTTGAAATATTACAAGAGTAAAATCGAAATGTTACGAGATTAAAATCGGAATGTTACGAGAGTAAAGTCGGAATGTTACGAGAGTAAAATCAGAATGTTACGAGATTAAAGTCGGAATGTTACGAGAATAAAGTCAACATGTTACGAGGTTAAAGTTGAAATGTTACGAGAGTAAAGTCGGAATGTTATGAGATTAAAGTCGGAATGTTACGAGAATAAAGTCGGAATGTTACGAGAATAAAGTCAACATGTTACGAGATTAAAGTCGGAATGTTACGAGAGTAAAGTCGGAATGTTACGAGAGTAAAATCAGAATGTTACGAGATTAAAGTCAGAATGTTACGAGAATAAAGTCGAAATGTTACGAGAATAAAGTCAAATGTTACGAGATTAAAGTCGAAATGTTACGAGATTAAAGTCGAAATGTTACGAGATTAAAGTCGAAATGTTACAAGATTAAAGTCGAAATGTTACGAGAGCAAAGTCAGAATGTTACGAGATTAAAGTCGGAATGTTATGAGCAAAGTCAGAATGTTAAAGTAAAGCGAAATGTTATTCGGAATGTTACGAGATTAAAGTCGGAATGTTATGAGAGTAAAGTCAGCATATTATGAGAAAATAATATGTATATATATGTATATATTTTTTAAACTAGACAAACAAAAATGCCTTCATAATGTCACAGTATTTTCTCACACAGAATAAATTGTTGTTTTATGCATGTTTTATAAAATGATTGGTGATAATAGTGGTAGCAGTCTTATTTGATACAATCTATGGCTAAAGCACAGTCTCTGATGAAAGCCTGACCTACTTCATCCATTTCAGCTGTGGACCTGCTGGAGAAGATGCTGGTTCTGGACACAGACAAACGGATTACCGCTTCACAGGCTCTCGCGCACCCGTACTTCGCCCAGTACCACGACCCGGACGACGAGCCCGAAGCAGATCCCTACGACCAGAGCTTTGAGAGCCGCGATCTGGACATCGACGAGTGGAAACGTAAGCTTGCAGACAGATGACACTTTTATTAAAAGTTTTGCTTGGTGTTAGCACTTTTCACAGTCAGCGTCTGTCCTTAGGGCTCACGTATGAGGAGGTGGTCAGCTTCGAGCCTCCCATGTTCGACGGAGACGAGATGGAGTCATGAAGGCTGCTCGACCTACAGGATCTTCATCCATACAGGACAATGACATTCAAGTGCCTGCCATCATCAAGTGCTGGCTTCCCCGTCTTCTGAGACCGCTCATCCCTGCCTTCATACACGCTCTGTCAAATGAGGGAAAGAAACGTTTCAAAAAGGACACAAAGAATGTAAGGTTGTGTGTCCTGTACCCCTGTAAATTAAAGGGACAGTTCACCTAAAAATTAAGATTTATGTTGTTCCAAACGTGTACGAGTTTCTTTCTTCTGTTGAGCACAAAAGAAGATATTTTGAAGAATGCTTGTAACCAAATACTTGATTGTTGCTGTTGACTTGTTTTTTTTCCCATGCTATGGAAGTCACCAGCTTTTTGGTTACCAGCATTCTTCAAAATATCAGGATTGGAACAACTTGTGGGTGAGAAAATGAACACATTTTTATTATTATTATTTTTTTTTTTGGTCAAAACACTTGTAATTACAAAAAAAAATTCTTATAAAAAATCCAAAAAGCAATCAGTCAAATTCACATCAGCATTTTAAGCTCACAGTTTTCTATTCTTTCTCTGGGGAAGCAAAACATTTACCTCTGAACTCCGCGTGTAGCCTATAATAAACACAGGCCAGAAAAACTTGAGTACTGTCAGAATACTAAGTTTTAGACATGTAAATAAAATGGCACTGCTGTACATAAATGATAATGATGTGCACCGACAGTTTTATTTAGCATTTGCAGCAAAGCACACATCGCAGAATGCGATCTGCGTTATAAATAGCAAACGAACGAACTAAAGAGTGAATCTGATCGCCTAAAGAGAATGTAATTATTATTTAGTGCTCTGTGTAGAATGTAAACAGAAGAGTATATATCGACGCAGTGTTCTTCTGCCAAACGCATCTTTGTCTCAGACATTAATAGATGACAGAAACAGTAATAAATGCTGTTTATACGAATGAACGCAGACATGCTTGGAAAAAACACAAAATAATGTTATGGGCAAATCTTACAAAACCTCTCAAGAACATGTCCAGATCATAATTAACCACAAAATCTAAAGAGAAAAAATTGTATAATATATTTTAAATATAGAGAAAAATAATTTGCATTTTTTGCATGCTTTATATTATTTGAAAACCAATAACTGTTATTGTATTATTATTTATATATCAATGATTTATTCATTTTACTTTGTCGACACATTATTGCCATGATGCACAAAAAAAAAATTAAAAAAATCAAGTAATTTTCATTGCTGTAATGCAGTGAAATACTGTGATAGTAATTTAAATTATAAATTATTTTTCCATCACTGTAGTATTTGTTGTATGGCTTTTATATAGAGTTACATTTAAATTTGTACAAATAACATTGTTTTACAGTATTGAGGCTCACCATTCAAAAAAGACATGAAAATAGAAGTTTGTAAAAATAAAAAAATGGAAGTCTCTAAAAAATATGTTGTCTTTCATTTTTGACCTTTTTTGGACATGTTTTTAACTGGTTTTGTGTGATTTACCCTTTTTATCTCCCTGATTGTCTGCCTGTTTTTCAAATGCTTGCTGTTCCCTTCACTCCATGTTAAAGGGCAGCTGATCTCTAGCTAGACTAGAGCATAGTTTCTCCCCTCATTAATTTATTATTTATGTAAACTGAGAGAAATGGGTTTAAAACAGGACAGGGACTGTTTTTCAATAGGAAGTTCATGTCAACAGAACATTATGGTCCACAATAAGTAGTTCCCATTTATTTTTGCTTGCCCTGGGAAAGACGTACAACCACAAAGTTCCTGTTTGCGAAAGTGAAAGAACCTGAGCCAATATTCTGCTTCTCCGTTGCGCATGATGATCTTAATTTAACAGCCCAGACCAGAAGACTGTCTCGTCAGGAATGTGTTTTCTCTCAAGCAGAGCCGGCATCTAACTTATTGTATCAGTTGTTTAAGTTTATTTTTAAAGTGTTTTCTTTATCACTGTATATTATCACTTAATTTTATTCAGCAATATTTTCTGTGTTGAGCATGTATTGTTATACGTGAGGGGGTGCATTTGTTTGTTTGTTTGTTTGTTTGTATGCACATTTACAGTTTTCCGACGAGTGGAAAATCACTAAACGTGTCGATCGGTGGTGCATCAAGCAGCAAAATTCATTCAATGTGGTTTATACTTCATTTTTTGTCGCATGGAATCCGTTTCTCATGAGAAAGAGATTACTGAATCTCTTTTTTGTGCATATAACCGGTTTTTCTTCAGTCACACTCAAACTTATGTGGTCTGTGAACAACCACTGCTATACAGGAATAAAGGCAATTATTTTTCACACCATTCTTTCTTTGGTATTTCTTTTGCATGAAAATAGTCAATTGAGTTTTGCTTGTATACTTCTGATTTGGAAGGGATAATGTGAAGTTGCATCAGTTCAAACTATTTTTTGAAAAACACTGCCACCAAGTGGTAATTTCTCATAGTGCACACTCAAAATGTCTGTGTTACATAATAAATGTGTATTGCAGATTACCACAACCCACTGCAATTCTTAATATATGAGTCATCATCTATGAAATAATCACTCACTGACACAGTTTCTTTTAACCTCTAGTGACACCAAAAACACAGATGATAGTACTGTAAACATACATTCAGAGGAACATACAAAAAAAAAAGATACAATTTGCTTAACATTTTCACAATTTGTGACAACATGCCCCAGTAGCAGAGCATGCATGTAAGGATTGCACTGTGCATTATAGAAATCACAGTGGGAAATTCCACTGACTGACAATGATTTGAGAAGAATGTTTGAATAATGAAGTACTATTTAAAAAAAGAGATGAAAGCTGAATAAATAAGCTTTCCATTGATGTATGGTTTGTTAGGATAGGACAATATTTGAAAATCTGGAATCTGAGGGTGCAAAAAAAAAATCAAAATATTGCGAAAATCACCTTTAAAGTTGTCCAAATGAAGTTCTTAGCCAAGCATATTACTAATTAAAAAGTTTTGTTATATTTACGGTAGGAAATTTACTAAATATCTTCATGGAACATGATCTTTACTTAATATCTTAATGATTTTTGGCATAAAATAAAATTTGATCATTTTGACCCATACAATGTATTTTTGGCTATTACTAAAAATATACCTTTGCTACTTAAGACTGATTTTGTGCTCCAGGGTCTCATATTACTAATTAAAAATTAAGTTTTGTTATTTTTAAGGTAGGAAATTTACAAAATATTTTGATGGAACATTGTCTATACTTAATATCCTAATGATTTTTGGCATAAAAGAAAAATCGATAATTTTAACCCACACAACACAAATATACCCGTGCTACTTATGACTAGTTTTGTGGTCCAGAGTCACATTTTACTATGTAACATCTGTATTTAACCTTCTGGTGCTGTTTGGTTAAAATACATGAAATAAATTTTAGTTTGATAATATATTTTCTTTCTTTCTTTTCTAGGTGATTTTAAGATACTAAATTATATTTATGGAATAGATATGATCCATCTATCACCTGTTAATCACTTTCTAAGCATAGACCTGAAAATGAAATACCCATCCAAACGGGATGTTACATTAGTTATATAAGTTTAAGTTTATTATTATAAAAATGCACAAACAATTTTATGTCAAATATTTATTTTCTAAAACATGTTTTACTCTAAAACTATCAAAAAAATAATGATTGCATAGGTCTAAAGTTGTGTTCCAATTTTGAGGGTGATATCTTTAAAATGAGCTGTGTGTGTGCCTGGTATTCTCTACATGATGGGAATCATACAGAATGAAGTATTTTGAAAATCTAAAATAACAAAGTTTTGTGTGAGGGGTGTGTTTAAGTGTAGGGGGATAGAAAATACAGTTTGTACAGTAGAAAAAAAAAACATTATGTTTATGGAAACCAGTGTGTTTTATTGGCTATTTAATGTATTTTTGCATATTATTTATGTATAATGTATGCATGTACATATATTTACACAACAGCTGTTAAATCAACGAGTGTGCTCTTTGTGACAAATTCTGTATGTGTGGCTCGTGTAAGGAGATGTGGGTGTGACACACTGTAACTGTTCAGCTGAGTTGTTGTTGAGGAAGTTTTGTGCGCATGCGCGGACCGTTACATGTGAGTGAATCTGATCACTTAGCCGCCGGTGCAGCATGGAAAGGAAAGGTGAGCATCAAAACCAACTAACTACTGTCCTCCACAACAGTTTGTAGTAACAGCGCAAGTATAAATATAAATAAAGCGATCATCCAGTCTGAATCATATCCGTGTTGTGAAGTGTGGCGCTGTGAGGTTCCCAGTGTGTGCTGATAGAGACAAAAGCCCATGTGTGTTTAGCTGCTGCTAATACAACAGTACTGCTGCTTTACATCAACATCCGCTTATATTGCAGTGTATATCAGGAACGAGGACAATTGTTAGTTATTTATGAGTGTTTTTAGTGTGCTTCTGACTGTAATCGCTGTTTGTTGTAGTTATATTCATGTTTTTTTTGCAGCCGTCTTATTGTGAGCTTTTGCTAGCTGAACTTTCCCTTGTTTTGGTTCGAGTTTAACAATGTGTTTATCGTAAATGTGTTTATTTTATTCTTATGTTATTCTGCTTTTGCTGTTTTTGTGTCAACAGCACAAACTGATAAAGCCGGCAAAAATTAAAAAAATTAATCCATTTAAATATTTTGCTGACCGCGGTTACCGCCTAAATGCCACTTTACTGTCAACTGTAAAACCGTTATGAATTATTAGAGAATTTAGGAACGATACAATAAGCTTTTTAATTTTTGTATTTTTTTTTTTTTAACTATCGTTTTGTTTCTGATCTATTGTTAATGACAGTTTTGGCTCATTTGAAGTGGCTATTGTAGTATAATGTGGTCTCTTGATGATTAAGTTTTGATGTTTTGTGTCAACATAAAAATAATGTCTTAACATGAAAAGAGAATATATAGAAGACTAACAGGTTTAATTGTAGAATTAAGTATATTATTTATGAAAAGTGCCCAACTCTTCATCTGTTTTCTGACAGTACTCGCACTTCAGGCGCGGAAGAAAAGGACCAAAACCAAGAAACCCAACAAAAAGTGAGTAAATTCCAGTTTGGATTTGGTTTATTGTTCACTATAAGGTAGAGCTGTCAACGATTAATCGCGATTAATCGCATACAAAATAAAAGTTTAAGTTTGCCTAATATATGTGTGTGTACTGTGTGTAATTATTATGTATATATAAATACAAACACATTCATGTTTATATTTAAGAAATATTTTCAAGCATATATATTTATTATAATTTTTATAATTTGATATTATATATAAATAAAATTATTTTGTATATTAATAACATATTTCTCATATATATACACATTAATTTGTGTGTATTTATATATACATAATAATTGCACACAGTACACACACATATATTAGGCAAACTTAAACTTTTATTTTGTATGCGATTAATCGTTGACAGCCCTACTATAAGGTTGTGAAAGGAGGTCTGAACAATGTAAACATGATTCAGAAACATCAGCGATTAGGGAGTGCAAGAATGGTGGAAACGGTTATAATAATGTGCTCTATTATATATCTATAAAAAACAGCATCTATGTGGAACCTTATCAAGAGGTCTAAAACATCCTGGAAATTCAGAATTGCTCTATTCAAAGCACTCACTCCAAGGTTAGCTAATAAAACCCCAGAATGTATCAAAATCACAATCTGAAAGAGGCTGGTTTGAATGGAAATCAGTGAAGATGCTTCTGTATGCTGAATAAGCTGCTTTTGTGTCGAAACGGCCTTCAATATCTTAAAATTAGGCCCGCTCACTGTTCACCTCTGCCTTTTACACATTTCTGTAATGCCTGCTATAGACTGCACAGTTTTGGGTTGTCCCAGACGAAAGATGACCAACATGAAACAATCGTGGTGTTTTCTTTGGTCGTGGCCCCTGAATAGTGGTCCTACATCGTACTGTGGGAGAGATTCAAAGGTCTTTTGTCAGAGTGTCAGAAATTTAGGATGAATATTTCGCAGTGTGTTTACTGTTACAACCTACGTCTACTGACTAGCCAATACAAATGTAACATGAGAGTATGTATTGATCAATGCAACATGCTATGGAGGTGAAAAGAAAGAATACTGGTATGTGGAATCCACAGTCTGTAGAAGCATTTTTTTAATATATAATAATTTTATATATTAAAAGCATAATTTATTAGTTGTAGAAATGTGTATTATATCTGATTATCCAGGCAGAGTGTATTTCTTCTGGGCTTCTGGACAAAATTTTGGCAATTAAAAATATTTGACTAAAACAGCAAAAATGAATTTTTGTTTTTGGAGGGCTGAGATCACTGAGAAACATTGATGTGTAACTAGTCCTTCTCATATTTTGCATTTTGACTCTGTCGTGTACATGGATAAGCTACAGTGTGTCAGCTGTGTGGACGCTGGTTTGACGATATTGATTTCTCAAATATTTCACCTGAATGAAAATTGAATGGAAAAAAATGTTGAATATTTACCTACCCCCAGGGCATTCAAGATGTAGTGGTGTTTGTTTCTTCATTGGAAAAGACAAAGAAATTTAGCATTACATCATTTGGTCACCAATCTACATCTCGGATTGCTGGAGGATGAGTAAAGTACAGCAAATTTTCACATTAAACTGAACTGTTCCTTTAAATGTGACCCTGGACCACAAAACCAGCTTTAAGTAGGACGGGTATATTTGTAGCAGTTGCCAAAAACACATTGTATGGGTCAAAATGATAGATTTTTCTTTTATGCCAAAAATCATTAGGATAATAAGTAAAGGTCATGTTCTATGAAGATATTTAGTAAATTTCCACTGTAAATATATCAAAACTTAATTTTTGATTAGTAATATGCATTGATAAGAACGTCATTTGGACAACTTCAAAGGCAATTTTCCTCAATGTTTAGTATTTTTTTGTGCCCTTAGATTCCAGATTTTACCTCGGACAAATATTGTGCTATCCTAACAAACCATACATCAATGGAAAGCTTATTTATTCATGACTTTGTGGTCTAAGGTCACAAATTTGATTGTTGCTTCAAATTTGATTTGATTATTAAATAATGGTTATTTTCATTTGGTCATGAGTAAAATATGTATGTGTATGTTTTTGTTGAATTGTGTGGATGAGAGTTGTAGCTCACACTTTCAACATGCTTAAATATATAGACTGTAAAGTCACCTATGGCGTTGATCAGTGTTGTCATATATATTGATCCTATTCTCCCTACATTTGGCCAGTTTTTCCAGTCACATCTTTACTTTGTCTCTTAAAACAAAAGTAAAACAAACCATTGCTTAAGAATCAGAGAACCAAATGTAATATCTATCACTGACACCCTAAAATACACCGCAGAATTCTGGGACTAAATGATGGAACTGTGAAGACATGCACTGTGTGTGTGTGTGTGTGTGTGTTCCTCTCTTAAATAGTGGACAGCCTCACGTCTGCCCTGAAGAGAGCCGTTACATAACAGTGCTTTGTGACAGCCATCAAGCCTGATGCGTTTTATTCTTTTTCCATCACACACACTCACACACACTTTCATCTACTGAATGCTCAGGTGAAGCACAAACAGAAGGGAACATGCCCTCTGGGGTCTGCTTGTGTCCTTGAAATCCAACATGTCAAACCGACAGAACCTTCGGCCCGGCCCTTCTGCAGAAGAGAGGCGGGGTGTGCGTTCACAGTGAGCCTTAATAAAAGCTGTCATCGTGCCCTCTCCTCCTGTGCTGCGTTTACGCCACGCCGTGTTAGACGAGAGTGAGTTTTCACTCACTTATCACCCTCCTCCTCTGCTCTTGTTTCTCTTGCCCTTCCCCTCCCTCCTGCGCTGCCTTGTTTTCCAGCTCACTAGTGTCGGATCGGTAGTGTCGAGGCGGCCAGTGAGCAGAGAGCAAGCTGGCACACTCTAGGAGCTAGAAAGAAAGTCTCATCCGCGGTTCAACTGTGGCTCGCACCGTGCCGTCTTGCCCCGCGCTGTCCTCCTCTGCCATGTGGCTCCTGGACTGGATCGTTTCGCTCAACACCGCCGTGGTGAAACTCGCCAGCGGTCTGAGGTGCAAGTGAGTGCCTGTGTGTGTGTGAGCGGAGGCTGAGGTGGCACTGCTGACTTATTGATGCTGGATACAATTTTAATCAGACAGCTGATGCGTTTGGGTGAGGTTCGGGTTAGATTGTTCCTTTGGGACTCTTTGGAGAGTGCATACCACAATAGCCTCCTTTGTGGGATGCATGCTTGCGCTGAAGAAGTGGGATGGGTTTGCAGAATCCTCTGTTAGTAGAGTCTTATAGACTTCTCTCTGCTGGGGCGGCTGATGCATGCGTGCATGAAACTTGCTGACCGCCCAGTTCTGCAAAAGTGCGTTCGGACTCTTGTATGTGCACCCTGTGTGTGTGAGTTAGGAAGTTGTGTCTCCCCAGGTGTATACACCCTGCACAAGTTCTGGTGCAGTGCTGGAAAACTTAAAGGGCTGGCATCGCAGTTCAGGCTGCAGTCAACTGCGCTGGGATTTGTCTAGCTGTGAGGACGCTCATTATGTAAGCTGTATCCTCCACAACTGCAGCACAGGGGGTCTGGAGGACTGCAGATGGCAGCGTGTGTGGCTCTCAGCACGGACTGTATGAAACCAAATCAGGTCACAGTTTTGGGAAGCTGAGCGCCATGCGGATGCTGCACTGGCCTGTTTAGCAGCAGGGCGGCTCCTGTTTCGAGTTACCTGACCAACTCCTTAAAGTCATGAAATTGGCAGATCTGAATTCAGAGATGCTAGGGTACTTTCTAATCATCATTGGCAGTGTTGTTTGGGATCAGGGATTTGAAGGAACCATTAACCTTAAGTAGTAGGTATGTAATTTGGCCCGCACAGGCATGAATCATATCTCAAATTGCATGGCTTGTTAGCAGAGGTACTTTTAAATGCAATCAGACTTAGTTTTGTCCAAGAGAGCATAAGCATTGGAACATCTTAAGAAAGGCCTGTGCTGCTTTTTAAGGGTGTGACGATAAATATATTCAGTTTTCTGAATGCATAGTGATTCTCTCTGGAATTGATTCTGAGCTTAGTTTTTAACAGCAGATGGTGCTCTAGGCTAGTAATTCACTTCAACCTTTTTGTACTTTATGAATAATTAATTCAGGTTAAAGTTGTGTGTGTGTAAGGAAGTGGAAGCAAGCTGAGTACGGCTGTTTCTAAAGCATGCAGTGCCCTCTGCTGTTAAAAAACTGTTCAGAATCGATTTAAGAGAGAATCGTGATTAGGGATGCAATATCGTGATATAAACTCCACGCGATGATTAAAAAAAACAAAAAAAACAACAACAACAAACTTGGATAAAAATGAAAATTTTGTGTAGTTTAAAGTTAAATTCTTCTGTCTAATGCACTTTGAGAGTTAACTAAGAAGAAGACTAAGTCAGAAAATAAGTCAGTGAATTGACTTGTACCTGAACTTTAAAGAGTACTCAACCCTCTTTTTAGTTTTGGTATACTCAGTCTAAACTACATTTACACTAATGTTTTAAAAGCCAAACAAATTAGAATATAATAATAATAACAATTTTATATTATTGTAATTCTTATGACACCAGCAGTCATATATTGTAAAACAATTGCACTGTAAAATAAATGAAAGTTAATTTTTCATAAGTATATTATTTTTGCTTTACACTGCAGCATGGAAATTACAATACTACTTTCTTAATTTCAATACTTGAAAGAGATGTTTTGAATTTGGACTGCAGTAACGTTACACATTTAAACCACTAGCTGTCAGCAATTCATACTGTGCTTTTAGGCTTTTCTTTTGACGGAAGGGCAGTGAAGGAAAACTATTGTGAAGGAAAACTCAGGAAAAACAGTTTCAGTGAAAACAGGCTTACAAAAACGCACCTCACTACAAACGTATTGAAATGCTGTAATCATCTGCCGTGAAAATAAAGCATAACTGGTGGCTGTTGTGTTCCCAAGCGTACAATAATCTCGCAGTACATGCAATAAATGAGTTCACTGCTTCATTCAGAGTTCAACTGAATGAAGTGTGTGCTTCGCTTTAAAACGTGCAGTGAAAACAGACTTCATGAAGGGATTAAGCCATTTTGATTGTGCTTTTGATTTTAGTTTGTTTGATGGATACTGTGCCAAAGCATAATGGCCCCTTACATAATTTTAAAGACCCCTAATGTTAGCATATTTTAAAAATCTACACTTTTTGACCAGAAAGCCTGTATCGTTTCATATCGTCATGTGACCACAATAATATCGTTTTGTTATCGCAGTACCTCTATCGATCCACAAGTCAATTTATTGTCGCACCCTTATTGCTTTTGGAGGGCCACCTTCCTGCAGAGTTTTGCTTTACATGAACACACCTGGCTGAAACTTTCATAGTGATCCTGAAGACCTTGATTAACTCTTTTGGGTGTGTTTAATTTGGTTTGCATCTAAACTCTGCAGGATGGTGAATCTCCTGGAGCAGCAATTCATACCAGCCTCCTACTATACCCTAGCATTGTGGCAGTGAGTTTTGCATGGGCAATATGCATGAAAAGCAAGTGTTCCACTTGGGTGGGGCTACCTGGTGCAACGCTGCAGAAACGGAAACCGAGCGACAGTCTCTGTCTATGTGTAGTGTCACTGCTGCAGCTGAATGAGGCACGGTGATGAGTTATGAAATGCATGTACTACTGTAAAATGCACACTGACTGAATCAGCATAGACTGATGTGCTGTCATCATGCCCTGTGATAACCTGCCTCTCTCTGGTTGGCACAGATTGCATAACACAGCAGGTTTAATCTAGCATGCCCAATGATGCTCAGTTAACTGCAGCTCTCAGACCGCAAGCTAATTCCATCATTCTTAGTATGACACCCCCTCATTGTCCAATAAAGCTTAACTGAAAAAAATGCTTGGTTACACATTCAGCGCGGTACAGACAGTATGCATTTTGCATTTCACTCGAAAGTGCTAAATTGCATTATAATGAATGATCTTTATCATGCGTTTACCCAAACGTAATGTGAAGGGCACTTCACAAAGATTTAAATATGTGGTCAGTGGCAAACTTAAGTGCTTAAGTGGATTCGGCATTCGTTGGTTAATTAACCATGAATGTTGAGCTTGTTTTGTAGCGGAAAATAATGAAACATGTGGTTGGGCCTCATAATAGCAGATAATTAAATCATTTGGAAAGCCACAACTACATGTTTAAAATGTTTGTTGGCCTAGGTGAGTGCTGGATACATGTCTGCTGTGCTGTGCAACAAAAATGAGTTTGATTGCACTAGTGAATATCCCTGAAAGAGTGGATTCATTGAATTCTGCTGTTATGAAGGCCAGCCAGCTGTCTGTTGAACATTGACATGAAGTGGTTATATATTAACTGAAGATGCAAACTTTCCTTTGTAGAAGCTCTAGGACAATTCAGAAGTAGAAAACTGCCACAATAAAATGAAAATAAAATGAAAAGCTGGCATATCTGCCACTGTCTGTGTGCTAAGATCAGGATACCAAATTGAGCTGCATGACAAGTATTTGTTAGAGCTCTGGGACTACAATAAAACAGTCTATCCAGACATCACCAGTCTCAGACTTTGGCCTCTTTAGGAGAGAGTCATTTATGAGACACCAAGAGTAAAGTTATGCCTGGAGAGTGCCTGAAGCCATTTGACAACCTAAAACTTTGAGTAATATTTTATGCTGTGAATAAAGTTAATCTGAAAATGAAGCACAAGCCAAATACACCGTGCAATCAGTATTCAGTCAGTTTTTGTTAGCTTTTATGCTTCCTAAGGTTGTTCAGTGACATTTTGCGGGTGATGTCCAGTCAGTTTATTAGGAATCAACACTGTTGGGAGTTTCACATGAGGGTGTAAAAGTTCCACACTCAAATTTCCCTTGTGGTCAAATTGGGCAAGTGAATTCACCCCAAAAGTGACATCGAAGTGACAAAGCAAGCAAACAATGAAGATGAGGGAACTCAAAGATGGCACTATAAATTGACCTACATCTTCATCTTTTCAGAGCATTCCAATACGTGAATATTTTCTTACTGACATGGCTTTTTTAGCCTAATTAATATAAAGCCAAACTGGTCCTTCCTTTTCAAAATGCTAAGCTGGATGCACTGCCAAAAGTATATGCGCTGACTCTTAGCATCGCCGATTGAACACAATCAGTGAATGAAAAGTTACAGTTTTGCATTGTGCTTTGAAAACGACAGTGAATAGCCTGGATTTATGCTTTCAGTTCAAATAGAAATCTTATACAATATTGCAGTTTGCTGATCTGAAATGGTAATTGTGCAGTAACGTCTGTCAACCATGTTGGTGCACAAATGAGTGGTCTGAACTTATTTACACACCGCATTTTTTATTTTGGATCGCACATGTACACCTGTGGACCACTTATATGCACCCCTGGTTATCATGGCCACTATAACTGTTTTAGCATACAGATACCCAATTAGCCTAGTAGTTTATGGATTTGCACGTACCCTTCTTGTATTCACAATAATCTTTAATGAACATGTAAAATGAAGTGATAGATGTCCGAATATTTCATTTATTCACTTATTATAAATTAATAGTTTATCAAGTGAAAGAAATTCCATTCCATTTGGTTATTATGCACTATATCCACCTTATTTTTCAACACAGATGTAAAACATTTTCTTTGAATGTGCCAGACTTCCGGATCATATGCCGCCGTCTGGAAATAGGTAAAAGAATAACAGGTAAAAAATAAAAAAAAGTGCAATAAACGGTAAAACATTTTGGACTACAAACCAGTGTGTTTATAATTAACATTACTTAAATTAAAATATAGTAGGACACAACAATTTGCATTATCAGGTAGCAAAATGAGCTGTTTTATACGGCTAAAAATAGCTGGAATGACAGTGGAAGCCAGATCCATACAAAAGTTTTAAAATGGCAGTGTCCGCTCTAATGGGAGAAATAAGGTGGATAGTAAGCTGTTATGCATATTTTAAGTTAATTATCTTTTGAATGTAATTCTGAGTTTATAACTTGCAATTGCAAATTTATATCATGGAATTGTGAGGAAAAAAAAGTGTTTATTCAAGCTTATATAGCTTATGGACCAACTGATTAGTGCAAACAAAAACAAAAAACAAAGTGCATGTTTGAGCTGAGCATACAGATTACCTGCAATTAGAAATGTATAGCATACGCCAAAGGTTAGACGTTGATTTAATAGTAAGTTATTTAATACTATTAATTATTTAATATTGGTATTAATATAGTTATTTAATATTAATACTGTTATATTTGTTTGTTTCCATCACAAGTGTGGGTAACAGAATGGTTTCCTGTCAGCTCTTTAGAGGGAGGAGCTGAAAACTTTTTGCCTTCAAGAGCCCAATGGATAAAGCCCAAATACTGGCAAATCCTGTTGGAGAGCCTGTTTAAGCTAACCAAAGATCTGCATTTAGGAAAAGATTTGGCCCAAAACACTTGACGCAAAGCTATAAAGATTTATAAAGTTCCTTTTACGAGCTACAAAAGGAAATAAATATTTTCCAGTTTTTGGCCTTTGCTGCAGAGACAGGAAATGATAGGGGAATGGGTTCGAAAAAATGTCACACTTGTGTCGCCCACCATGACTCGATGTGTCAGTGCTTGCTGCGAGGCCAACACGCAAATCATTTTTTTTTTGATGCGTAAATGTGTTGATGTGCAGCGGAAATGATTCCTTTCTCAAATGGTGTAATTAATTCAGGGCTGTAACGGGAACAAAATGTCAAGAATTTAAAGCGGTGAAGTGCATACTTCCTGAAGTACTGACACACGCAAGCGCTTATATAAATGTATCAGCACTATGAAAGGCTTGTTAATTGCATAATGTTAAATTATGCAATACACGTGGCAAAGTGTTTTACAGCCCTGTCAGTCAGAGAGACCCTACCTTTCTTCTGTTGCCAAAGGTTTTGTGGTTGCTAAGAAACTAGTAGAGCATTAAATGCATTTTATCTAATGACGTGTCCTACTGTAGGACCAGGGCAGCTTTGCTTTGAAGAGTCCTGCATGCTGCACATTTTTCAGCTTTTTGGTGGTGCACTTGCATGAGACTTTTTTAGTCTACACATCTTTAGATTTTAATGAACAGCTCCATGACAGTCAGTGATTTGTGATTCATAGTGAAGAGTCTGTTGTCTTTTTACATTGTATTAGTTCATAGCAGCATCCTCCACCCACGTCTCTCCATCTATTAGAAGAGTGTTTGATGAGTGGAGACTGAGAGAGTGAATTATGTTGTGTTTGTTTGCACCTGTCTGTCTTGACTCTTCTTATGCTCTCGTCTGGAGCACCACTTTGGACAGGTTTTGTTGTGTCTGACCTCAACAGAGGTGAATATATATATATAAATAATAAAAAACAAACATTTAATTTCAGATGAATTGGAGAAATTATGTGGTCAAGTAAGCATGACAAAAAATAGAAAGATGTCTATGAGCTGAAGGCTTGTCAACATCGGCATTTGTATCTAGCATGGTCATTTTGAGGAGAGGACCAGCATGAACAGTGTAGTCTATGATTCCTGATCAGATGATTCATAGGAGCAGATTCTTTTTGACTAAATCAAAAACATCCTGGTGTATTTCAACCAATTCATGAACAAATGTTTTCTATGAGCCAGGTCTTTTATGAATCTAAAACAGAGCACAAACAGTATAGTCTGACTGATTTCTTGTTATTTATTTATTTATTTACTGAATCAAAAATATGCAATGTTCAACTAGTGTGGTCCAACTTACTCTTATAAACATCACAACTAGATGAGTAAACCTAAAAAATTACTCTCATGAGCCGATTGATTTTAAATAATCAGAAACATACAGCATGACCAGTGTTGCCCAGCCAGCTCAGATATGTCAAACTGATTCCTGAGTGAATGTTTTTTATTAGGCCCGTCTTTTTACTGAATCAAAAAAACAGAGCGGAACCAGTGTAATCCAACTGATTCCTAAATAAACTGACTCTGGTCCAGTTTTTTTTTTTTTTTCTTTTCTACTGAATCAAAAACATGCTTTATGACCAGTGTAGTCCGAATGACTGAATGACAATCCTGAACAAATGTCTATGGGACTTTTTTTTTTTTTTTTTTCTGAATCCAAAACATATAGAGCGATCAGTGTAATTGAACAAATGACTTTTATGTGTAGCTGTTTTACTGAATCAAGATCATGCATTATGACCAGTGTAATCTACACAACTTTCATCTGATTCCTGAATTCCTGGGTCTATTTCTCTCTCTTTTTTTTTTTTTTTTTTTATAAATCCAAAACATTTAGTGCAGTCAGTGTAGTCCAACCGATTCTTGAACAAATGACTCTTATCATTTGTTTTACTGAATTGAAACATGCAATTGAAACATGCATTATGACCAGTGTAGTCCAAATGACCACAGTGTACTGAACAAATGACTGTGGGTCTGTTTTTACTCTTATGTGTCGGTTATTTTACCAAAAACATGCATTATGACCAGTGCAGATTCCTTAATAAATGACTCTGGATCTATTCTTTTTTTTTTTTTTTTTTTTTTTTTTTTTTTTTTCCAATCCAAAACATCAAGTGCAATCAGTGTAGTTCAACTGATTCCTAAACGAATGACTCCTATGAGTCATTTTATTTATTTATTTTTAATCTGAGGTGGTTCTTTTTGTACTGATTCCAAAATTTATAGTCCCAGCTTGTTTCTGGGAAAAAAATGACTCGTATGAGCCATTTCTAAGTCACATTAAAACATGTTTTTTGTGCAAAAAATAAAAAAAACTTGTCATTTGGCAGTAGTATTTTTTTTTTCTTCTCAATTTGTTTTCCCAATTCATGGTCAAGATTTTTCAGTGCAGAGCTGCTGTTTTTGCAGCAGAAGCTGTTCCACTGTCTGTGGGAAACAGACGTCAGTCTAATTGGCTTTTGCAGTTCAAGTTCAATGTTTCCCCCTCCTGAAAGCTGCTGTGCTTTAGCTTGCAATAGATACTATAAAACCGTTAAAATGATAGATGGGGGTCTTTCATTTGAGATATTCTCAGTCAAGTATCTCTCATGTGGTTGTGTACGTCTCAGAGGGGCGAGAGAAAAGAGTAATTGA
Source organism: Labeo rohita (assembly GCF_022985175.1). Taxonomy (NCBI): domain Eukaryota; kingdom Metazoa; phylum Chordata; class Actinopteri; order Cypriniformes; family Cyprinidae; genus Labeo; species Labeo rohita. Next base: position 1,393,123 of record NC_066879.1, read on the forward strand.
TTGTGTGGAGTGCCCTCTTACACAGACCCTCTCTCTCACTGCCATGACTCACTGCTGCTTACCTGCCATCACTAATAAGGATGTAAAGAGGCTGGTTTAGACTGAAACGCAGATCTTATGAGCAAGAGAGTGTCCAACTCGTCGTCTTGTGAGCTGCTGCTGCCTGTTTTCTGCTGTAATTAGAGAGAGAGCAGATGGGATGAGTGACGGCAGAGCGCGTCGCGTTATGAGGGAGAAATGAGGAGGCGGCTGTGTTTTTTACCTGCAATGCAGTGCTAGCTTTCCCCAGCCAATCAGAGCCCGGGGCACAGAGGGGAGGGCGGGCTCTCGTTGCTGACGGAAGCAGAGCGAGCAGGAGAGGGAGGGACGAGCGAGTGAGCAGACGGCTCCGGCTCCTCAGCATTCAGCCTCACTGTGCATCTGTGTGCACTGAGGTGGCCCTCCTCTGCCTCTGGTACATGGCTCTGTCTCTGGCCTGCCAGCCCCTGTTGCCTTCATTAGCACTCTCTCTCATGGGCATCCGCGCGTCTTGTAGGTAAGAAGCAAAGTTGCACTTCTGTTTGCGTCTTTGGTGTGTCTTAAGTGTGTGTCTGTTGCACCATGTGTGTGAGAGCTTTGATTTGACAATTTGGTGGATGTATTTTAATATAGTTGCTTTTGTCGAGTTATTTTCCTTTATGCTCTGAGCTTCGAAAGAAAAAATAATTCTTTAAAATTAGATGAGTTTATTTTAGTTGTATTATTTAAACTGAAATGAACTATTAGGGATATTTTAGGAAATTTACAGTTTATGCACAGTTTAAAAATGAGAGTTGCATAAGAACATTAGTTCTGTTGTACGATGAAAACATTTTTTTTCACATGACCGCAAGACAGAAATGTATTTATATGCGTAATAGTGTATCATAATATTTAGCAGCAGTACTGCTATTAAAAATATTCATGCAATGTTTTGGTGATATAATGAAAAGAAAAAAGTGAATATTTCATCATTCAAATATTTACAGCAATACCACTAGTCAAAAATATATTTATGCAATGTTTTGATATAATGAAAAGAAGCAAACATGTATGCATAAATATTTAATTATGCACGTATTTAGCAGCAAAACTACTGTTTGTTTTATTGGTATTAAAAAGCAGAAAAATGTGTGTGTATATACATTTCATTTAAATATTGCGTATGCAATTAAAATATATATTCATACAATGTTTGTGTATGCAAATATGCATTTAAGTAATACAATTATTTGCTGCCAAAACTGAATTATCTTTGTACATATAGTATAATCCTGGATAATGCCAATACTAAAGAGAAATAAGTATTTTCTAATGTCAAGTATATACCAACCTGAATAGAAACAGTTTCCCAAAATGTGAGAAATTTGCACTGTGCACCACAGTGCAGTGATTTATCATAAAAATAAACTGTAGCAGCTCTGCGTGCATCTTTCTGAATTGATCAAACTCCTCTCAAAAGGCATGCACTCGTGTCCTTGAAGGTGCTGCTTAAAAAAAGCTTGGTGGACACACACTGTGCGAAGTTTTCAGATTAAATCCAGCATTAAAGAGTCTGACTGAGATAAATTGTGGCAGAGGGGAGATGAAAGCAAGGGAGACGTGTTGAATGCACGCTGTGCTGCAGCCGCCTGGGTGGGAGCCATGCGATAAAACCGCTTCTTCACCTTTATCGAGATTTGTATACGTTCAAGCTGCACCCCAGATTGCAGGCTAATGAAAAGCCACTGCAATAAAGGGGGTAAAGTCACCAAGTTCCTCTACTGACGGCAACATCGATGCAATCAGAAGATTGTTACCCGAGCAAAACCACAGGTGGGAAAATCCACACGGGACAGGTTTTGCACTAAATGAAATCGATTTCAACAACCTTGCTGTGCTTGGGGCTCCGATGCTGCAATGCAGTTCGCACGCAAATGAAAACAATGGTAGCAGGGTTTTCAGAGCCTGGCGTTCCTGGAAAAGCAGATTGTTTTGATGCATGCGTGAGCACTCTGACACAAGACAAGAGAATGTCAGACGTGTTGTGGTTTGTTGTGTGGGCTAGAGAACTTCTGAAGGCTGAGCTCTGTATTAAGAGTGAATTTAACTCTCTGTGCGCCGAACGTTTCTCCCTCCCACTCACGACGCTCGTGCACAGACACACACGGCCCCCTTGTTTTTCTCTGGCTGAATGTGTTATGAAGGCTCGGGAGGTGAAGTTTTGGTTCAGATGAATAGTCCAGGCTGGTTGCTAAGGCTTGAGGCTTTTAATAGAAGCCTCCTTCGCTGAAAAACAACTTAAAGTAATGGAGGGAATTATGGAAATGTGATTCATAGAGAGGATCCATGTGAGGCGATAAGAAAATAGCCTCTCTGATGCAGCCTTTCTGACCACTCGTCACCTGTGATGCGATCACAATGGAGAAGCCTGGGTTTATAGTAAAGCGAATTTCATAGATTCACAAACATACTTTATATGAATGACTCAATGTGCTGAGCTGATATTTGGTAAACATCAAACATAGCAAACCTATGCACCCTAATAGCAAAAAATGCTTTATATGTCATAAGGGTAAATTTTTTTTAAACTGAGATTTATACATCATCTGAAAGCTGAATAAAAAAGCTTTCCATTGATGTATGGTTTGGTAGGACAAGACAATATTTGGAAATTTGGAAAAAAAATAAATAAATAAAAAATCTGGAAACTGGGGGTGCAAAAAAAAATCTAAATATTGATCAATTCCCCTTAAAGTTGTCAAAATGAAGTTCTTAGCAATGCATATTACTAAGCAAAAATTAGGTTTTGATATATTTACAGTAAGAAATTTACAAAATATCTTCATGGGACGTGATATTCACTTATTATCCTAATGGTTTTTGGCATAAAATAAAAATCGATCATTTTGACCCACACAATGTATTGTTGGCAATTGCTACAAGTATACCAGTGCTACTTTAGACTGGTTTTGTGGTCCAGGGTCACATAATATAAAGAAAAAAAAAAATTAAACAAAAAAGGCACATTTAAAAAGCACTTTTTTTTTTTCACTCAAATTCATAGCACTATAGTCCAGTATTGATTAAAATAGTGAATTAAATAAATAAATTACTCCAAAACAAAATTATTTAAACAACACTATACACATTAGCATTATTTTATTTTAGTTTTTTGTATATTTGTAGATATTTACATGGTTGGTATTGATAAATACAGATGTCTCTATTTTTTCGTACACAGGATTATTTTATGGACCGCTTTTATGAACAGCTTTTCCAACTTTAAATTTGATAACATTTTCTGTGAGAGCTGTGTAGTATTTACTTTTAATTTCAAGCTAAAGCACAAAAAGGGTGTTTTTGAATATGATTAATATGCATGCTCCAGGGTCACAGTCTGTTGAATGTTATTAATTTAAAGTAATCTTTTAAAACCCTTATAGCATTACGTAGACTAGTAAACTACTGCAATAAGTAGAATGTGTCTTAAAAATATCAAACAAATGATGTGGCATTACAAAATGATGCTTCGTTTTGCTTTTTTATGTTCTTTTGGGGTGAAATATGACCTAGACAATTCTTGACAGTTTGCATTGGATTCATTCTTATGATTTTGAAAGCTCTTGTCATTTTTGCGTGCAGCATGTATCAGACGGTCTGTAGGCGTGCCGTCTGAGGCTAGAAACAATACGCTGTAGACTTGAGATTAAGCTGAATTTCAATGGCGTGTTTAACAGTAGATTACATCCCCCTCTATTGCTTCCTGCCAGCTTAAACAACCAGAGGAATGATTCCTCGTCTTAATTTTGATCATTATTCTTGAAAGGATTAATGGAGTTAAATAAAACACTGCTTCTGGAATCAAAAATGAGCAGTCTGTGTTACTCCAGTGCAACAAATGAGAGTTGAATTAGAGGATTTAGTGGTCTGATGTTTCTTAAACTTTCAAACGTTTTTTGGCTGAAGAATCAATATTTCACACACGCAGGTCCGTTGTGTTCCAGACTTTCTGTATACCAGCCAAAAAAGTTTGTTCAGTCCACTTGCTTCTGTAGATTTCCATGAATCTGTCTTTTGCATTCCAAGCAGTATCTTCCACAGACTGAACAAACCTCAATTCACCTTGACATCTTGAATCTTCAGCACAGAGAACTGTCTCTGCAGAGAGTTTTGCAACCTCACTGACTATCCATCAATCAGAGCAACTGTTAACCCTCAAAGACCGAGACAGCCGCCCGCGGCTAAAAATAACTATTGTTCTTAAATATTTAATAACTTTTGAACCGCTCATCCATCTGAATGCTTTAAAAAGTGCCGCAAAGACGAGATTCTCTGCTTTTTTCCTGTATCAAGTTTGTCTCATATGGATATTCAGAGACTGATTACGTCATCACATTTTGATCGCATTGAATCGTCAGAGGAAACCAAAGCATTTCGTTCCTCTCAGCTAAGCAGGAACGATTTTTGACACTTAGTCCCACCCCGTGCCCAGATTGGTTCAAACTGTCATCTAGTTGAACAAACTCAAAGTGAAAGTAAAGTGCTTCATGCGTACATGAAAACAAACATAAAATAACACATTTGCATGACAGCACTCTCTGAAAAAGCATAGAAAAACACACGACAGAGCACTGCAATTTATGTTTTCACGTGGCTATGCGCTGTCCCTGTAAAACACGGAATACAGCCATTATGGTAATTCTTCTTATGTAGTTTATAAAGATCAGTTGCACTATTTTTTTCTGTTGCACTCTGTATATTTTTCTCTCATTTTGTGTGTAGTTTGTGAAATCATTTGCACTGTTGCACAAGACCATTTGTGCAATTGTTTTCACTACTTGCTGCACTGTTTGCGTTTGTTGTTCGTATTCTGATTGAAAATATATATAATACCGTTTCCATTTACTTTACTTCCTAAACATTTTTGAACACATCTGTATTGTCATTAAACTGAATAGACGACTTTTTCACTGAAAAGCCTATAACAATATTGTAATAAATGGCTATAACTTGCTTAGAGAATGTTATATGTAAATACAATTTTATTTTAAAGTGTAAAACACCCAAATACAACTTTCTAAAGAAAAATATCCAAACTTCATGAGTTTCTGTTTGAGTACACAGTAAAAAACCTCCAATTATTGCTTGCTATTTTCATAAAATTTTGGAAATTCATTCATTCGAAAGGAAAATTGGGACTTTAAATGAGCTATACTAAAACTTCAAGTTCTCCTGTTTACAGTGATATATAGCACTTGATGCTGACTGCTAGAATAGGTCTGAAATTAATAATCGTCTGCTGGTTTGTTGACATTTAGCTGCAATGGGATTTCAAATAGGAGAGAGTTGACCAGAAGGAATTTTAATCTGGTTATGAGTCTGTTTTACTGCTGTTCTAAATTTTTCAGTGTATAATTTTGTGATTTACTCTTACTATGGTCAGTAAATGCATGAGTTTTGTCTGGCAACTGAAAAGAACAGTACAGTCCATTGAACACACTGAACTTCAGTACCTCACAGCTTCATTTTCATTCCTATCAAACATTTAATATGGTGGCTAAGATCTGATGGATGAGAACTTATACTGGGATGTTGCAGAGATTGTGCTTTATCACTGTGGTAAGGCACTTAACCCCTCGTTGCTCCGACACTGAAATGATTCATTTCTGGTCAGATTATTTTTAGGTCTGCTTTACATTTCATTAGCTTATAGCAGTGGAGTTGAGTTGCTTTTCTAGAAATTTGCATAAGGCTCTATGCAAAGTATTTAAAGAGCAGGCCATGTAGGTTTTCGAAAAATATCTTTTTTGCCGTTTGTAACGTATAGCTGTCCTTCAATGTAAACAGTCTGCAAAGTTGTTAATCAAAAAAGTGCATTAGACATAAAGATATTGTTTCTCAAAAGAAAGAGTTGGTTCTGAATCGCCTTAACGGGTTGTCATATTTTCGAATCTTTTTCCTGTTACTGATTAACACTTTTGTTTGTTTGTTTGTTTACATTGTCGAAATCGCTGTGTTCTGTGCTGTGAAAGCAAGTTTGTTTTGTTTTCATTGCCGAAAGATGATGACGTGAAGAATCAGTGGTTTAAAATGTATTTTTTCCATGATACCAGAGCAATACAATTTGAACCTTGTTGTTTGTCGTCGCTTTACCGAGGACTGCTTCTCTAATCTTGGCTTTTATCTTCATTGCCTTTTAATGTTCTTTATTTGGACCAGCAAGCGTCTCCAAACCACAACCTGTAAGTATGATTGATACGTTATGTGTACATTTTTCAAGTGAGTGCTCAAAATATCCAGCTTTAGGTTTCCAGGTAAACCACGATATTTCTTTCTTACTGAAATAGTTTCGATAAATCAGACTGTCGTTGTTCTATTTTTTTAGTTTATTAATAAAGAATGTAACTTAGACATATTTTAGTTTACAAACGGCATTGTTTCATCAGTTAGTCACGTTAGCACTCGGCTAATGTATCCACCATTATTGTTTTATGTGTTTACAGTTTAGCAGCTAAACAAATTGGCTGTGGGCGCAGTTTGCTTGCTAAACAAAATGTCAAAATGAAGAACTGGTTGGAGCATGCAGGATTGCCAGGTTTTCACAACAAAAAAACGCCCAATTGCTACTCAAAACTAGCCCAGTCTTGTCTCAAATCGCTGGAAATTCAGCCTTTTGTATTTTGTTTATTTTATTGATCTTGTGGTGAATTATTTATCCATGCATGTTTTTTTGACCTTTTAATTTTTAATTAAAATTATATAGTTGTTCCTCTGGTGAAACAGTGACTTGTGACATATGCAGGACTTCTCTAGTCATTTCGACAGCAAAAATTCTGCCCTTCCTGTCAATGGAGTTGAGGCCGGGATTGTTTATATGTCCTGTATATTACCAAAAACCATTCTGAGGTACAGTTTTTTTGCATTTCTGCTCAGTTGTTCTTCTTTAGGTCAATAGACAAAAATAACAGAATAGCCGATGTCCTTTTACTGAAAGACATTACTGAAAGGGCAAGCGAATACTAAGACTGACACTAAAGCAATGCAAGGCATTCTGGTATGTTGCCTGCTTTGTGCTGTCTGAGCTGACAACTGTGCAAAATAGGGACGCCTACAATCTCTCCAGACGTTTGGGTTTCACATCTTATTAGGCAAAGTTTTGTCTTTCTCCCATCCTTCCAGCAGCATAACAGTTGCTATCTGAAGACAACAAACAAAACTTCATTACAGTAGTTATATATAAAGAATGATTAACAATCAAGCATTTATTTTATGTGTAATTTTTATGTGAAGAACTTGACTGCTCTGCACAAAGACTTGAAATGCTGTTCGCTGATGCTCTTGTGTCTGAATGAGAGCAAATCCATGTTGGAACGTCTAGTGGAAAGTTTTTCCAGCGTAGTGGAAGCTTGTAAGGAGGAAATACTCCCTAATGCCCATTAATTTTGAACTCTAAACCCAAATGTGCTTCAACAAGCAAGCATGGGTGTGGTGTCAGTTTGCCCCACATATTTTTGGGCATGTAGTGCACATTCGCCCATGACTGCACATCCCTTGAATTCAATATGACTGCAATAAGTTGTGACATTGCTTGGCAACACCAGGTAACCAAACTCGGTATCACGTTGTTCCTATCAAATCTACTTAAGTTCTTCTTTGTTCAAAACATGTTGTGCTCTGTTTTCGCTTCACTCTCATATGTACATTTTGTAAGGTCATGATTGCCACATGTACATTACAGCTGAATCTCACACATTTCTTTTGCTCATTATAAACCTGGGGTGTCCAATCCAGCTCCTGGAGGGCTAATGTTCTGGAAAGTTTAGCTCCATCCCGAATGAAACACACCTGAACCAGCTAATCGATGTCTTCAGGCATCTTCAGAAACTTCTGGGGCAAGTTGGAGCTAAACATTGTAGGACACTGGCCCGCAGGAGCAGGTTTGGACACCTCTGTTATGTAGCATTTAAAAACAAAAACATAATGATGTGTTGACGTCTTGTTCTTTAATTCAGTGGCTCGTCTCATTAACTGCTGTGCTGAGTGTTGTGTCTGCAGTGATCTTTCAGCATTCATTACTGTCGGCTCTCAGATTGCTGCTCTTGTCATCTTTTAATGATTGCATCTGTCTTTGAATAGTTTGAAATGTATTGAATGATAATATGAAAACATTTTATCTAAGAAACGTCATCACTTTTGTCATCACACTCTTTCTAGAAGTAAAACCGATAATTCCACCATGTTCAAGAATTGGTTGTGTATGTTTTATTTTTGGCAGTTGATCAAAATAAAGCAGTTAGTCAGGGTGCAGGTTCTCACGAGACTGTAATGTCTTTAGTCTGTACTTGAATAGGGCTGGGTGATTAGCTTAGAAATATTATCTACTGATATTCAGTCAGTCAGTCATTGTTTGAATTTAAAGTATCTTGCTATTTACCAAACAAAGAAATATATGAATATGAATATTTAAGTTGGAATTCTTTTATTGGCTTGCTTATGAGCAGTGAGGCAGGACACGAGCACAGCCGTGGAGGAAACGTGGGTTTCCCAGATGAGTAGTCGGTTATACAATGGGGTAACAGGTGATAGACTTAATAGTGCAAGATTTATTTTTTGTACTGGCTCTGGAACCGCTTTTTCAATCCATCATTGCAACCTTTCAGTGTGTGTACGCTGTTCAGCTGCAACATTAAACCACTGACAGGTGAAGTGAATAACATTGATTATATCGTTACAATGGCACTTGTCCAAGCATAGGATATGTTAGACAGCAAGTGAACAGTCAGTTCTTGCATCTGTTGGAAGCAGGTAAAATTAGCAAGTGTATCTTCAAAACAACAAGTTTGTGGAGTGCAATATCTGCCAAAAGTGGTGTGAGGAAGGACAAATGGTGAACCGGTTTCAGGGTTGTGGGGGTCTGAGGATCATTAATGCACATGGGGGGGCGGTGATAGACCATCTGGTCCAATCACACAGAACAGCTACTTTAGCTCAGATTACTGAAGAACTTAATGCTGTTTATAACAAAAAGCTGCCAGAACACACAGTGCATCACAGTAAGTCTGAGTTCCATGATGACCTCTGTTCACCACCAAAAGGACCATGGAGCAATGGAAGAAGATTGCCTCGTCTGATGAATCACATTTTCCTTTGGATCAGGTCGATGGATGTGTGCTTGTGTGTTGTTTATCTGGGGTGTAGATGGCAGCAGGATGCACTATGGGAAGAAGGCAAGCCGATGTTCTGCTGGAAAACTTTGGGTCCTGCCATCCATGTGGATGTTACTTTGACATGTACCACCTTCACAATAATCACCATCTTCTTCATTGCAATGGTGTTCCTGATGGCAGTGGCCTCTTTCAGCAAGACGATAACCCTGACACACTGCAAAAAATGGGTGTTAGGGTGTTGCTTTGGCCCTGAAATCCCCAGATCTGAATCCAGTTGAGAAATTTTGGGATGTGCTAGACCAACAAATCCATTCTATGAGGCTCCACCTACTAACTTTAGGGCCCTATGAAATCATTTTTATTTTTTTCCAAATTCTTTGTTTTCCATTTTAATTATTCTGGATTCTATTTTTTTTCTTTAGAATTTTTTTGGATTCAGTTTTTGGATTCAGTTTTTTTTTTTTTTTTTTTTTTTTTTTTTTTCATTTTTAAATACATTTTTAATGATATAATTAATTACAATTATGAAAGTTACAATATTTAACAGCAATTTATTAAAAGTGTTATGCAAATTAATTTAATTTTAATTGAAATTCAGTTTCATTTTTTACCACATTCTGTTTTCCATTCATTTCTGCTTTTCATTTTAATGGTTCCAATGGTTTTGGTTTAAATTTAATAATCAAAAGCATCTCTAATTAATTGATTTTATACAAAATAATTTATTATTATTTTCCCAGAAATTATGTGTTGTGTATTTGCATTATTCTGCTCTGGTAAATCAATGTGCTGGTAGATATTTCTTTCAAAAATAGTTTTAATAACATTTTTATGAGGAGTAATATTAGTAGTACTATTATTACATTTAATAATGTATTTGTCACGTATTAATAATATATTTGCGTAGTAAACGAAACAGCGCGTCTGCGCCATTCATTCACGCAGAACATGCAGGATTCATATTTAAATAGTATTCACATACGCTACTTCCTGTTGCATTTTAATTTAAGTGTACTGACCTACTTTTGATATTTGACACATTTGACACATTCCGTGTCATTCTGTGTTATACAATCTGTGTTTTCCGCATTGTGGAAATCATACAGCTTTAACGACCAAATTAAAAGCAAAGAAAAATCATTTTTGAGCAAATATCATAGCAAATATAATGAATACTTGCTATATTGCCCTTCACATGAGCACTTTGTATGAGAGTTAAGATTAGAGCGGCAGGACTGCTGTGCTTCAACATCTGCTCTGCTCTGAGCCATAGGCACATGAATGTATGTATGCACGTGTGTGTGTGTGTGTGTGTACATATAGCTCTCCCCCCAGACCTGCGTCACATTCACACGCACCTCCACTAATTAACTCCCACTAGCAAAGCCTCTAATTTGTGAGATCTGGCTAAATTAATTATTTGCACCCACCACGTTCAGCCCACAGCACACAACTACACAATCGTTCTCGTCGTCTAATGTTCATTAGAATATGTGTGGTGTCTGTGCAAACTGCAAAGTTTGCGTGCTCCAATCAAAAGCTAATCAAGTCAAAAGAGCAGAATTTGTAAATCCCCAGGATCTGAAGTAGACGTTTGCAGTGTATTTGCCGCTGGTGGCATGTTCATTATTGAAATACTCACTGATGCACGAAGCGCAAAATTGATTCGGTTGGTAAGCAGATAGAGATAACAGCTTCTCAATTAAACCGTTCCATGTTTATGGGAACAATCTGTGATATGTGATGTTGTCTGGGATTTGTGGGGAAAAAAAGCTTTTCTATGCTCCAATGTCAGGCTGTCCTGTTTAACTGCATTTATTATTCATAATTCTTGCAGATGAATATTTAATTTTAATTTCCATCTCAGTTTATTTAGTTTGGCCAAATTTTAATGTACAGCTTTAAAATTGTACAATTGCGCTAAACCAACAGAAAGAAACCGGAAAACATGTATGTTTAATGACTCGCCGCATTTAATCCACTGCTTCAGACATTCTTTGTGTATTGTTCATAAGCCGTATTGAGAATGACGAATTCAAAAAGTGTCCTTGTAAAGGCTTATGCTATTTTGGACTTGTTTCGAACTTCCAAGACTCAGTTCAGAGCCCGGTTTAGGATGCAGAAAATTGCCAATTGCTTCAGAGAGATTACACTACACAGCGAGGCGAACTCATCAGCGGGAACGGCACAAAGCTGCATATCTAATCGCATTAATGCTTAACGCAGCTGGTGCAGCCAACCAATAGAAATAACACCGCAAATAGTATGATATTGAAAAGGTCAATGAGATATTTAGACACAATGCAGGTAAAATGAATGGATCACAAATCTGTAATTAAAACAATCGGATAGGCAAAACCGTAAACCGTCTGGTCTTGTTATTCACTCAAGTCTTGGCACATGCCCCCATTTTTTTTTTTTTTTTTGGTTGAAATCCGTAACTGACCCACATACCGTGATATGCTGACAGGGTATGTATGATTAAAATGCTGAATGCATTTAAACACATATTCAGGTGTATACTTTGTCTTTTTATTGCAATTCCAAAATAGTGGATTACCAGGGCTCTATGCTTTACTTTTCTTTTTAGAAGAACTTGTGCTCCTCACTTACAAAAGGGAGCACAGTCAAAATTTTAGGAGCACCAACAAATCTGATCAAAAATTAGCCTTCCCATTACGAGGTGATATTTGAATCCTTAAAGTGATTTAAAGGGGAATTTTGTTTTTACCTTTGTAATGGCAAACTTTATTAAAAGTATGTCATCTTTTATGTCAAATTAAAAATATATATTTTATAAGCTTTTTCAAAATGTCTAATTAAAACAACAGAATAGGAATGTTACCAATCAAATGAAATCAGTATTAACAAAATGTATTTGTACTACAGAGGTGACACAGAAAAACACAAAAGTGGTTTGTAGGTATATTTTCATATGTTTAATGAGGCTCAGAGGTGGCATGAGTGCAATTAAATTCATAAATTCATGTTGATATTAATGTTTTAAATCTAAAATATTGAATATAGAAATGTTAAATGATTTAAATAACTGAAAAGATACTTTAAAAATGAAACAAAAACTGCCAGTAGGTGGCGGCAAGTCACAGATTTAATTACTGAATCATTCATTCATTTGATTCGTTCGAACGGCTGAATATAGATAAAAATATAGATATTTTTCGTACACAAACACATCAGTTCACTTCAAAAGGCCTTTATTAACCTCCCAGAGCTGTGTGGAGTACTTTTTATGATGGATGAATGCACTTTATTGGACTTCAAAATCTCAACACCCATTGACTGGCATTATAACGTTTGGAAGAGCCAGGATTTTTTTTTAATATAACTCTGATTGAATTTGTCTGAAAGAAGAAAGTCATATACACCTAGGATGTTCTTAAGGGTGAGTAAATCATGAGGTAATTTTCATTTTTGGGTGAACTATCCCTTCAAGTTTGCTGCAGCAGCTTGACTCAAAAAAAAACAAAACAAAAAAAAAACGAATGCTTTATGATTTCTCACAGCTTGACGCCTCTTAAGATTTCCTTCACGGCTCACTCTGAGCTATAGTGAATCAGCAAAGACCGTCTCTGTAACTCTGCAATATACCCGCAGTCTCTTCGGTTTAACATTGCACCTGCACTGATTTATAGCTTTCATAAACGTCTGACCCTCACATCAGAGAAGCCCAGTGGACATTCATAGATCATATGGTGCAATAGCACGATAAAGGTGGTATTAAATCATAAATGCATCAAACCCCCTCAGAGGATTTCCAATTATTGCAAATAACAGCATTTTAAAGCCACTTGATAATATTTGGTTGCCTTCCTGTAACTAGCACATCTAGAATGAGATGTGTGAAAACATTTGGCCAGGGGTTGTGGTTGCTACTCGGCTGTTGTTGCATCTGTTTTCTAATGATAAGCTTTCTTTCTCCAGGCCTGATCCCCACCCGAGGGGAGCCGCACAGCAGCCTGACTCACTGCAGGAGCAAGATGAAGAGATCTTGGGTTCAGATGATGAAGAACAAGAGGATCCTAATGATTACTGCAAGGGTAGGAGTCCTGTGATCATAGTACTGGGAGAGATTCATGTGTACAGGAAAGCATATGCATTGTAAACAGGATCCAGCATTATATTTCGCAATACTTTTTGCCATTTGGGCTAAGTGATTAATCAAAATAAATTTTGAAATCACGATACGTGTTATTAAATTGCTGCGATTTAATTTAATATACAGTTGAGGTCAAACGTTTACTTCACCCTTAATACTGTGTTGTTACCTGAATGATCCTTTTCACACTGAGAGACCCATATGCAACTATTGCAGAAGGTTCAAACGCTCACTGATGCTCCTGAAGGAAAAACCATGCATTAAGAGCTGGGGGGTGAAAACTTTTGAACAGAATGAAGATGCATACATTTTTCTTATTTTGCCTAAATGTCTTTTTTTCATTTAGTACTGCCCTTTAGAGGGTACAGAAGATACTTGCATGTTTCCCAGAAGACAAAATAAGTTAAATTTACCCTGATCTTCAAATTCAAAAGGTTTTCACCCCCGCCTCTTAATGCATGTTTTTTCCTTCTGGAGCATCAGTGGGCGTTTGAACCTTCTGTAATAGTTGCATACCCTCAGTTGTCCTCCGTGTGAAAAGATGGATCTCAAAATCATAAAGTCATTGTTGGAAAGAGATCAAATACACAAAAATGCTGAAAAACCAAAGAATTAGTGGGACCTGAAGGATTTTTTTAAAGAACAGCAGAAAGTTTAACTGTTCAGGACAAACAAGGGACTCACAAAAACACACAGCTGTGGATCATGCTGATAACAGCACAGTATTAAGAATCAAGGGGATGTAAACTTTTGAACTAGGTCATTTTTATAAATTCAGCTATTATTTTCTCTTGTGGACTATATGTAAATGACTTTTATGTGAAATATCATTTTCAGGTCAGTACTAAATATAATGCATTTTTTTATGATCCCTCTTATTTTGGTAAAATAATTAACTTTTTGCAGATTCTGAAAGGGGGATGCAAACTTTACGCAAATGCACATTTCAGAGTTAAGCACAGCACTTATCTTTTTGCATGCAAGAAGCTCATGATTCAATGTTTTCAGTGTTTTTAGCAACTCAGTTCATGGTAAATGTGTTGTGTTCTGTTCCTCACAAACTCCATCTCTGTGTCTGCGTGCATTTGGGAACACAGTGTGCACCAACCCATTTTACTAGATTTGTAATGGAAAGCATAAATAGCCAAAAAGCTTGTTAGTTTATCATTTGGAGGAAATTGAGTTTGTAGTATTATTCTAAAATATTTAATTGTTTTATTACATTTTAGACTTTATTATTTTACAGTAAAATATTTTTTACAATAGTAATATTTCTTATTTTGTTTAATATTTTAATTTAATAATAATGATTATCATAATAATCATAATTATTACCCTTATTTAAAATAATTATCTATTTTTTCTCTAGTCAAAAGAGTCATCTTTTCCCTGTTTTACTTTTTTCTCCTTACGTTTGTCTGCCTGTTGGTTGCACTGCATGACTTGCTGGATAAAATGGTGGATGAAAAGATTTGTTTTTAAACAGTTTTCCAAAACAGTTAACGATTATGCCATTTTAATAAAGCATAATATATTTAATAAGTTTTTCTTTTCAAGAATCATTGAAGAGGTGCATTTAAGTCATGAAGTATGAATCCAGACAGTGTTCATTTTGGACCCTGATATTAAAATAATTCCATATGTACAGTGTTTTAACAGCCAGAAACTTATTTTCTAGGTGGTTATCACCATGTGAAAATAGGTGACCTGTTCAATGGACGGTACCACGTAATCCGCAAGCTGGGATGGGGTCATTTTTCCACTGTTTGGCTTGCTTGGGACATACAGTACGTTCACTTACCTGTCTGTTTTGTTTTTATCTCCCTCCAATGCCATTTATATGTTAGGTATGAGTACTGTGAGGTAATTTATTGTTTTGGTTGCAGAGGGAAACGTTTTGTGGCCATGAAAGTGGTTAAGAGTGCAGAGCACTACACCGAAACGGCTCTCGATGAGATCAAGCTCCTGAGATCGGTGAGTTTTCCCGACACCAGCGCTGACATACAGACCATTACGATGAATTATTCTCGAGACCATTCAGCGTCAAATGAATGCCACAGTATGCTGGGAATGAAGTAATGAAACCCAGGTGTATCCACATGCCCCGATGAAAGTGATTTCATCAAATGAAAACCGTTTATTTTGTACTAAACCAAAGAAAATGTTTTTGAAACATAGAGTAAAACTGTCTGAGGCCTGAGTTTTTTTTTTTTTTTTTTTTTTTTTTTTTTTTCCCCGTCTGGTGGATTCAGGTCAGGAACACAGACCAGAATGATCCCAGCAGGGAGAAAGTGGTGCAGCTTTTGGACGACTTCAAGATCTCGGGCGTGAACGGAACCCGTATCCTTTCAGTACCGCTGCTGTTCATTGTACAGGTGTCCTTCATTTTACAAGGGATCCACAGGTGTTTTTCTAGTGCACTTCATGTTCGCTTCTGTACAGGATGCAGTTTTCAGCTGCCGCTCAATCTCTCGGTCCACAGCTGTGAGAGTGGGCGCTCTGCCCAGATTCAGCCCAGCTCGCTCTTTTATTTGTGAAGTACAGCTCATAATGAGCTGGAGCTCTTGGCTGGACTTTTGTTCTCCATCATTTCTCTTTAACATGCGCCGTCAGATGTGTGTATGGTGTTTGAAGTTCTCGGCCACCATCTGCTCAAGTGGATTATTAAATCCAACTATCAGGGCCTGCCGTTGCCGTGCGTCAAGAGCATCATTCGACAGGTGCGTGTTTGCCACTCATTATCATTTAATGTGGTTTACAGCAGGTCAAACTAAAATTTTCTCTGTGTAGGTTTTGCAAGGCTTGGACTACCTGCACACCAAGTGTAAGATCATCCACACTGATATAAAGCCAGAGAACATCCTGATGGACGTGAACGAGGCGTATGTCAAGAGACTGGCCGCGGAGGCCACGGAGTGGCAGAAATCTGGAGCTCCACCACCTTCTGGATCTGCAGGTGACTGCAAGAGCGAAAGCAGAACATTTGGATTAATTATGGATTGTTAACACATGGGACAAAACATCTAATATGTCAAAATTAAAGCTTTGAAGCATAAATGAAGACTAAAGAGGCGTGCTACCATCTAGGATTTTATCATTATTATTGTTAAAGGAGTAGTTCACCCAAAATAATTTGCTGAAAATATACTCATCCTCGAGCCATCCAAGATGTAGATGAGTTTGTTTGTTTCTTTATCAGAACAGATTTGGAGAAGTGCCCAAACACCTGTACCTAGTGCTTATTAAGCACTTATTCTACATGACCTTATTCTACATCCCTAATCCTACCCAATACCTAAACTTAACTACCTTACTGTCTATTAATAAGCAGCAAATTAGGAATTTATTGAGGGAAAAGTCGTAGTTAATAATGAATAAGTGTACCCTATTCTAAAGTGTTACCAAAAATGTTTTCTAGGATTGGTCATTAGATTAAGATTTCTTTTGCATTATTATTAGGGATGGTAAACAATACAAAAAAACTAATCTAATATGTGTTAATTAATTAAATCACAAATTAATTGCACATCAAATTTTTGTGTTAAATGAAAAATGCATAAAACATTACAAAATGTAACTTTAGAATTTTTTTATTTTTTATTTAACATACTACAAAAAATTTACAATGACCATGATTTTTATTATTTGTGACCCTGGACCATAAAACTGGTCTTAAGTGCACGGGTATATTTGTAGCGGTAGCCAACAATACATTGTATGGGTCAAAATTATAGATTTTTCTTTTATGCCAGAAATCATTAGGATGTTAAGTTCCATGTTCCATGAAGATATTTTTAATTTTCCTACCATAAATATATCAAAACTTAATTTTTGATTAGTAATATGCATTGCTAAGATCTTTATTTGGACAACTTTAAAGGTGATTTTCTCAATATTTTGATTTTTTTGCACCCTCAGATTCCAGATTTTGAAATGGTTGTATCTCGGCCAAATATTGTCCTATCCTAACAAACCATGCATCATTGCTTATTTATTTAGCTTTCAAGTGAGAGAGACAAAAATTGACCCTTATGACTGGTTTTGCAGTCCAGAGTCACATGTTTATTTTTTTTTAATTATTAGTATTATATTTTTTATTAATATTATTTTTAGAAGCTGCATCTGAATTGGTATTTAAATATATATTTACAGAACATTTATTGCAGCTCATCCGTGGGATGAGTGCATTTACGCTGCAACTAAGAGCGTCATGAGATTAATGGGTTTTAAATAGGAATTAAAAGGAAAATGTCAGTTCTGTCATTTACTCACCCATGGAACATAAAAGAATCAAATGAATGATAGGTTAAATTAACAGCCCTAATATTTATATTTATATTATAATATTTAAAAATATGATAAAGGTCAGTTATTAAATGGAAATGTAATAGAATATTTATTGTAAATATTAAATAATCATTAAAAATATTTAATTTGCTAGGAATCGCAAAGAACTAGAAATTCATTGGTCAAAATCCCTTAGACTGGGTCAGTGCGTTTATGAATGTTCTGTTGTATTATTTGCTGTTTTATGTAGCTGTAGCTTA
Source organism: Labeo rohita (assembly GCF_022985175.1). Classification (NCBI taxonomy): domain Eukaryota; kingdom Metazoa; phylum Chordata; class Actinopteri; order Cypriniformes; family Cyprinidae; genus Labeo; species Labeo rohita. The sequence continues at coordinate 1,410,954 of NC_066879.1, forward strand.
GTAACTTCACATCCATTCACCTCTTGTGACACCTCAGCATAGAACATCTCCATTGATACATTATGCAGAGTGACGTGAAGTCTGCGGGATGTTTCTAAATGGAGAGCAGTGACTCATGAGCTCTAAACAACTGAAGGATGACACATTCTCTGGAGAAGCTCATGTGCACTGCTTTTGAACTCTGAAAAATGTCCTGCTTTCATGATGATGATGTTGTCTTCTCTTTTCATCTTCTTCCTCCACTGCAGTGAGTACAGCTCCAGCTCCAAAACAAGTGAGTGTTCATCAGCAGCACATTCACACATAAAAACATGTTAAATAATGCTGTGAAATTGCCAGATTTAACTTGTTCATTAAAGGTAGCACGTCTGTTATTCACACAAACAACTGCATTTGCACACTCAAACTCCTGCAGATGTTCTTGTATTGTTAGTCTCACTGGATTTTTTTCTATTTAAATTTTAGTTATTTTAGTATTTTTTATTTTTTTTTAATTATTATTATTTCAGTTTCCAAGCAAACATTTCTCATTTTCTAAATTTCTGGTTTAAATTTGTTTTCCATCTGGTGTTTATATTTTATTTAATTAAGCTTTGTTTTAATTAACATAAATAAATTAAAAAAAAAAAAAGTTAAGTAATTAAATCAAGATAATAAACTCCAATAAAAATATATAGAAGCACTGTTAGTTTAGAAAAGTGGTTGGATTCTCTTCTTCAGGTGGCCAAAATGTCCAAGAACAAGAAGAAAAAGATGAAGAAGAAGCAGAAGCGTCAGGCTGAGCTCATGGAGAAGAGGATTCTGGAGATAGAGGGACTGGAGAAGGGCCCTGAGGGAGGAGACGAGGAAGAGGAGGATGAAACGGAGACGCCCGACAGCACGCCGTCAGTCCCCACCAGTCACACGCTGCATGACATCACAGCTGAGGCCACACTGGGTGAGCGAGCATCAACTCAAACACTTATTAATACTCTGCTTTAGTAAATAATAGTGCTGGTACACATTTCTTGATGAGAGTTTAACTGACAAGCTCTCCATCTGATTCTGATTTCAGTTCAGTTTGATTCTGAATCATTCGGGTTGTTTTTTTAGTAACAATGTGCACATAAAAGAGATTCTGTTAATGCTGCAAATTATATATGGAACCCTTTATCTTAGTACGTTACAAAGACATTCATTTTAAAAATGAACAACAGCCCATCTTATTTTAGTATTTTTGTATATTCAGTTTTAATTTGGATTTTTAGTTGTAAGGTTTAATCATTTCTGTTACTAATTTGTTATTTAAGTTTTAGTCGTTTTAGTATTTGTTTTATTTCAGTTTCCAAGCAAACATTTCTCATTTTCTGAATTTCTGGTAAAGTGTATACTTGCTGGCAACCCACCAAAATAAAAGCTTGCTAATTTAAGTTTGAAAATGATGCAAAATGCATATAAAAAAAGTAAATATTATTGTATTTTTAAGCTTAATATAAAAATAGTTTTTTATATTTTTTTTAATCCCTTTTTATTTTAAAATGTAATAGTATTACCACGCTTGATTATTGTTTATTATTTTATTTAATGAAAAACTAAATAATTAAATTCAATTATTAAATTAAATTAAGGATATTATCACTATTATTATTATTATTATTATTATTTATTATATTTATTTATTTATTTATTTTTATGTGCAGTGTGAGGACCAAACCAAATCTCTAGGTCTTGTAAGAACCAGGCTTAAAAAAATATATATATATATATATATGTGACCCAGGACCACAAAATCAGTCATAAAGGTCAATTTTTCAAAACTGAGCTTTATACATCATCCGAATAAATACATCTTTCCATTGATGTATGGTTTGTTAGGATAGGACAATATTTGGCAGAGATACAACTATTTGAAAATATGGAATCTGAGGGTGCAAGAAAATCAAAATATTGAGAAAATCATCTTTAAAGTTGTCCAAATGAAGCTCTTACTAATGCATATTACTAATCAAAAATTAAGTTTTTATATATTTACAGTAGGAATTTTACAAAAAATCTTCATGAAACATGATCTTTTCTTAATTTCCTAATGATTTTTGACATAAAATAAAAATCAATAATTTTGACCCACACAATGTTTTTTTGGCTATTGCTACAAATATACCCCAGCGACTTAAGACTGGTTTTGTGGTCCAGGGCCACATATAGTCATTAAATCTAAATAATTAACTACAATGAAAATATATAGAAGTACTGTTGATCTGCATGTTGTATATATGTACATCATATTTTCTGAAAATATGTAACATTTTTCATCTGTTTTGTAATATTATTAAATATTTCCATCACTGCAGTGCACTCTAATGCTTTTCAGCTTAAATATTAATGCAGGACGAGATGTTGATTTAGTACACACTATGAAAGATTCATTCAATTCATTCAGGGAAAGATTTGTCAGACTGAGACTTTCTTAAAAAAATAAATATATAGCAATAAATGGAGTGGCTCGAAACAGTAATTTCTTTGTTCACTGGTTACAGGTTTGACTCCCTAAATAGAAATGGTTCATGAGAGTAAGTTACCCTTGATTTGAACTGCACTGGCTTAGTTTAAGATTCATCTCATCATTTTAAAAATGTAGTAAGAAAGTGCATAGCATCACACTCAGAACACCTTAGTAATGCTCTGGCATCCATTAACAACACCTTAGCACAATACCATCGAGCATAGACAAACACCTCTTACAAAGTAAATCTTTTGACAAAAAGATTTATCTTTTGCAAAGTAAATCTTCAAAAAGTTGTTTATGCTATTATTATATATGCTATAATTATATCTATATATTTCTGTGAGATATCTGCAATGTAGGAGAATCTCTGCTGCTCTTCTTCGAGTCTAGCCACGTCCCAGTCGTTTTAAAAAAATCATGCTTCCAGCTCCTGTCTTCATCAATTATAACTAGTGCTGCTGCGCTTGAGAGTCATAGTACTGCGTCGTGACATATCAGTGTTTTTACTCAGAGAATGTGTTAAAATCAAACACTTTTGTCTTTTCTCCACCCTAGATGGCGTCTCAGATGGTTGGTCTCAGCACAGAGGCGCCATCAACGGCCACAGCCAGGGCCCCGAGGAGGAGCAGACCCTGGATCTCCAGCAGCAGATGAAGGACGACACCCCCGTGAACCCCTACGACAGCGGCACCGAGGGCTCCGAGCCTACTAACCCTTACCCGGCGTGCAACGGCACCGTAGAGAAAGAGCCCAGTCCTCCGTCCCCTGTGGTCACAGACGGTAATGGACCTTTGATTTGTGGCATGGTTGAGTCACAGTGCCCTAGGGTGCAGGATCAAGAGAGCCCCGCGGCGGAGCTCAACGGCTCCGGCTCCGTTGAGGGCCCCAAAGCGGAGATGGGCCTCACCATGGAGGTGGACCCCAGCGCGCAGGCGGCCACAGAGGAGGAGAGCCTGAAGGACGGTCAGTGCGGAGCCCTCGCTGGAGGATCGCCCCTCTGTTTGCTCCTTACTAACTCCCCTCCCTCCTCTCTCTCTCTGTTTCTATCTGTGTGTTTTCCTCGAGAGTCTCTAACACTGTCGGCTGAGCTGGAATCACTAACAGCCTGGTTTTGTGGTGCTGAATAATGTAGCAGTGTTTAACCAGGAAAGGAACAGTTTACATAAAACATGAATTTGTTGAAACTATGAAATTATAAATATGGGACTAACAGAGTTCCTAGAGTCATATCAGCAATGAGTTTTAAAAGTAATGTGCAAGTCATTGTTACACCTCACTAAAAATCAGTTAAAATAGTAAATAATGATATTATTAGGAAAAAAAATTAAAATTGATTTTGGAAAAGGTTAGATGGCCTATATGTATATGGGTCAAAGACGTTAAGATGTCCATCAAAAGAAATTTACAAAAGTGATTTTATGTCTTTAGAAGGCACAATGAATGTAAGTAAAGTGTTTCAAACTAGTTTTTGGAGAATAAAATGTCAAAATTTGGTTGAAATAATGTCACGTTGTCATTAAGCGTAATGCAATATTTATGTAAAAATTCAAACAACATGCTTATTCTGACTTGTACATATTAAAATATAAAAGAATAAGGTAGCATATTAAATTTTATTGTGTTTTAAATGAGTAAAAAAAAAAAATTACAGACAAATGGGCAAAACCTAGGATAGTGGCAAGTTTTTTAAATGTAGAATTACAACTAATTAGTATTTTGGGAGAAAGTAATTTGTCTTTTAATACATCATAAATTGCTTTTTGTTGTAAATATGTCTGACAAGGTTGTTAAACTGAATGACATTTTAGTGGGTGTTTTCTGTAAAGTAGGGAAAATGTATGATATTTATTTTTTGCCCAGGAAAACTAAAACAAAAATGCAATTAAATTAAACAGAAAGCTATTATAATGTACATTTATTTTATTTTTATTTTTTTATTTAATTTTTGAATAATTGTAATTAATATTTATTAAATACATTTTATTATTTAAATGTATTTAAATGTATTTAAATCATTTTTATTTATTATTTAAATGCATTTAAATAATAAAAAAGACATTTAATTTATTATCAAAATATTTCTCCTTTAGTTTGTTGCAGCATTACAATACAATATTTTTAAAAAGGCATGGAAAAGTCAATGGCATTTTAGTGAGTTTGTTTTTAATTTTTTCTATATAATTAGATTTTATTAGCTGAGAAACAGTTGTGAATGCAGTCTCTAAAATTTTTTATTAAAATAAAAAGTCAAGGATAAAAGTCATGCAAATGCAGTGATAGATGGAACAAGGTAGAAACCCTTAACTTAATTAAATTAATTAATTAACCCTTAATTAAATGAACCAATAAATATTTTAGCTTTCTTTTATTTATTTATTTTTTTTTATTTATTTAATTTTTTTAAGGGAACTGTTCCTTTCTGTATGTGTTATGGTGACGTCCATTCAGATCTGAACTAAACTATTTGTCATAGTTCCCCAACTAACTAATGCTTGTAATTAATTGATGCTTCATTTAAAATTGATTTCTTATTGCTGCTTTCTCAAAGCCTCACAGTCAACATGAAATTAAATCGTTTTCTCAAATTATTCATCAGTGCATGTTATTTCAAAGAAAAATCTTTTTATCTTCATAATCATAAAGCAATAATGTGCTCCAGCAGTGAAAAAAACCTTCCTTTTTAGTTGACGTCAACAGTCCGTCATATTCCATTTAACATGGAAAGTGGTAATTTCCAACTTCCTCCTTGGAAAAGTGCGTCAGAATGCCTCTTAAAGTTAAAGTTCCCTTTTATAGACTTAAATCCATAACGGAGAGATCTGTGATTTTACATGCACAAGCTGGCACACAGTAATGATCAATAATGACAAATGTTCATTTTTAAACAGATAAAACATTTAAGTATTGGCTGTCGATTGCAGTTTCATGTTGACTTGAATTCCCAGTGGTTTGCTTTTCCTGTTACAGAATTGCCCATTTCAAGTTTCATTGAGTTAAATCAATAAGACAAGCAGTTTATTACCTGTTACCAGTGTCTTCATTATGATGCTCTGCTTTTTCATGGCTGATATTGATTAATAGAGAGCTGCTGTAGCAGACTCAACATCCTACAGGGTTTTATAATTCAGCAAACACCGAACCTCACAGGAACTAATCCAGCATGTGCGGGGTGTGTTCTTGACTCTAAAACCATCTTTCTCATTCTTCTTTTGTACTGCAGCTAAGATTGCAGCAGGAAACCTGCTAGTCAACCCCCTGGAACCGCTAAACGCTGATAAGATCCGGGTAAAAATCGCTGACCTGGGCAACGCCTGCTGGGTGGTGAGTTTGGAGTTTTCCTTGCATTTACACCAAATGCAGCTCAGTCAGAGTGTTAAAGAGACAGTCCACACCAAAACAAAGATTGAGTCATCATTTACCACCAACCCTCGATTAATTGAATTGAATCTGTTGAGATGCTGATATCCTCATGGGTTTTGATGTCTCAACGTCAGTGTCAGCGGTTGGTTGTTCTTTATGTAACTCTTGTTTGTCTTCATCAGCACAAGCACTTCACAGACGACATTCAGACGCGGCAGTATCGCTCTCTGGAGGTGTTGATTGGAGCCGGATACGGCACCCCAGCTGACATCTGGAGCACAGCTTGCATGGTGTGTTCAAAGACAGCACACTGAGATTTCATGCATTTCTTTTTTTTATATATATATATATATATATATATATATATATATATATCTACTGAAACTTTCATGTAGAGACTTTTCTCACTATATGGAATAAAAAGTTGTGAAGTGTGCAGTTCTAAAACATCAATGTTTCAAAGTTTTCACAGCTCTGTTGCAAAACCCATGAGCTGAGTTTTGTGTTAGCATGTTGTTAAAGGTAATGACTTTACATGAAATTGTTTCCATTAGCTTCATGTTAGCATGTTGCTAAGGTCATGATTCGATACTCTAATTTTTATGTTAGCATCTTGTTAAAGTAGCGACTCAACACTCAGATTTCATTCCAGTAGCTTTAGCATAATGCCAACATAATGATTCAGTACTTGATTCAGTTGAATTACAGTAGATTTTTGCATTAGCATGTTGAAATGTCGTTTAGGTTTGTATTAACATTTTTGCTAAAGTAATGAATATACTGAAATGTCATTTCAGTAGCTTTACATTGTTGTTAAAGTACTGAGTAATGACTAAAATTTGATTTTAATTGTTTTACATTAACATGTTGCGAATGTAATGACTCTAATTTAATTCCCATAGTTAAGCATTAGCATTTTTCTAAAGTAATGACTCAACTTTGATTCCAGTAGTTTTTTTGTTAACATATGTTCCTAATGACTTAATACTTCTTTTAAATGTAATTTCAGTAGTTTTATATTAGCATGTTGCTGAGGTCATGACTGGACTGGATATTTTGGACACCCATAGTGCCTGAAATACACTGTCTACGTGGCTCAGCAGTTTTTGCAGCAGCGCTAATATCTGTCAGGCTGAAGTCAGAGGTGTCAGAGGAAGGTGACTCTCTGACTGACTTGTGCTCTCAAGCGTTTCATCGAGCGCTGCTGACGCTGGTCCTCTTGGCCTTTACTCCTGCTCTGCAGTGCACAGACTCTGCACCTTTCTTGAAGCAGTAAGGCCAGACCCGCAGACAGAGGTTAAACTGTAAACTCTAAATCTGTATCAGCATTTCAAACCCACTGCGTAACAAAAGTGTTGTGAGCTGCGCTCTGTCACATTGTGCTGGCCTCAGTCTGAGCTGAGAAGGTTGGTTTGGCCTTTCAGACATCGGCCTACCATCTAGAGAATCTGAGACTAGGATGACTGTGTCCACATACACATGCATGCGTTCTTATAGTGTGTCTCTCCCTAGGCATTTGAGCTGGCAACAGGCGATTACCTGTTTGAGCCTCACTCCGGAGAGGATTATTCCAGAGATGAAGGTAATTATTCTTCCACAGGTTGGGATTCAACACACACCATATCTGCAGATCCACAGCCGGTCAAAAGCTCCAACACACAAACGAACAGTCGCATCTGGAGAACAAATCACACTGTTAATTAGCAGTTGAACGAGAGCCATTACTAGTGTCAAGAACGCACAATGCGTCCATTTCTCAAACGTGGTGTAATATTTGCGCTGTCATTATGGAGGTGGCACTGGGGAGTGAATTGCCAGAGAGGTTTTGACCTCTAAGCTGATTCAGAATGAAACCATCTTGTAGTCTCCTAAAATCTTGAAGCATGGCGGTCTTTGCATTGCTGATCAATTTTTGATGTTGTACATTATAATATTGTGATGCCTTTGCATTTGAAAGGATTTGCATTTACTTCTATTCTCCTCGCTTTTTCTGCTAAATGATTAAATGTACATGTAAATGTATCAGCCACAATATTAACTGCACAGCTAGGGGGTGTGCAATAGTGACAAAATTATATTTCAGTATTTTTTTTTTTTTTTTTTTTTTCAATAGCAGTAATTGAACTGTGTGTTTTTGTTGTTGTTTGTTTGTTTTGTTTGGTAACTTTGGCTATCATGGATGAATAAATATGACACTAAAACCTCCAGAAGGTGGCAGCAAGTCCCTGTCTTAAAAAGTGATTCATTGAATCATTCATTAAATCGGTGAATCATTCATTAAAACAATTTGTTCAAAGCAGCTGATTCGTTTGGAAGCGAAGCAAGTGACTGTCTTGAATTGGATCATTGAATTATTGACTCAAATGATTAATTCAAAAACAGATTCCTTCCGGAACACCATTAGTGTTACTAATATTTAAGAAAACTGCACTGTTGCTGCTTTGATATTACTTAAGTATATAAATATAAAAAAAACCAAGATGTTCTTATTCTTTGCAAGTAACATACTCAAAGTCAGTTTGCATATCATTAAAACAACAATTACTGTATTAATGCAGACAATAAATCTTGCACACCCCAAAGTGCAGGCCTAAATGATCTTTTTATTTATTTACTTATTTTTTTTATTAATTTCATTGTTATAAAAGTAATAATGCACTAGCTTCTGTAAAAGGTCCTGTAGTGAATTGCAAAAAAAAAAAAAAAAAAAAAAAAATATATATATATATATATATATATATATATATATATAAACCTAATCTAAATCAAGGATAAATGTGACCTTGGACTACAAAACCAGTCATAAATTCCTTTTTTTTTTTTTTATGTATACATCATCTGAAAGCTGTATACATTGATGTATGGTTTGTTACGATAGGACAATATTTGGCTGAGATACAACTATTTGAAAATCTGGAATCTGAGGGTGCAAAAACCATAAAAAAAAATTGAGAAAATCACCTTTAACGTTGTCCAAATGACGTTCTGAGCTATGCATATTATTAATCAAAAATTAAGTTTTGATATGTTTATGGTAGGAAATTTATAAAGTGTCTTCATGGAACATTATTTAATATCCTAATGATTTTTGGCCCATACAATGTATTTTTGGCTATTTCTACAAATATACCCATGCTACTTCTGACTGGTTTTGTGGTCCAGGGTCACAACTATGAATTGACAGAACAATAGACTACTGTTTTGGGTAAGTTCAAGTCAATAGTTTCTAAATCTAAAGCTTGTTGTTCATCTGGATCCTTATTTCTATTGTAAACAGATCATATTGCATTGATTATCGAGCTGCTGGGGAAGATTCCTCGTAAACTCATCATGAACGGCAAATATTCCAAGGAATTTTTCACCAAGAAAGGTACATCTGTCAACATGTCAGTGTTATATGAGTAACTGCTCAGCTCATGTGTTTCACTCACTTGATAAACCTGCTGTAAGTGTTTAGTGGCTGTGTGTGAATGTCTCAGTGTGATTGATGAGCCATTATTAGTATGGCTATGCATATTTTAGTGTGTGTGTTAATGCATAGTCTGTATATGTTAAAACTGATAGTTCCACCTCCAACTGAATGTGGAAGTGTCCATGTATTTATTTGTGCACTAGGTGACCTGAGGCACATCACCAAGCTGAAACCGTGGGGTTTGCAGGACGTGCTGGTCGAAAAGTACGAATGGGCCCGAGAGGAAGCTCAGAATTTCTCAGACTTCCTCCTCCCGATGTTGGACCTCATCCCAGAGAAAAGAGCAACGGCTGCCGAGTGCCTCCGCCATTCCTGGATCGCCTCCTAGTGGCCACAGAGCTCCAAAACACACACATACGCACACACTTACACGCACTTCTTTGAACTCATGAATGCTCCCCACTGACAGACGCTGTCTTAAGAGCCGTGCCTGGTGTCATGGCAGATATTAGCTGTGAGTACGAGAAGGTCCGCTCACACAGATCCAGTTCTCAAATCGTCGTTGCTTTTTTACATAATTGGTATAATTTGAGTGTACCGTCATTTCAGTGGTTTGTGCTCTTGGTGATTTAACTAACAATCACTTTTCAGTCAATTTCCGTCATATCGCAGGATGGTTTGAAATTGATTTATCTTCTTAAGAGGTTGGACTAAGTTCCACTTCTCTTTGTTTTCTTAAAAAGCATAAGTGTTTGCAGTAAATCGGACTCAGTAGCTGATTGTAGTGTTTTTTCACTGTATTAAAAAAAGATTGTTAATCGCAGCTTCCTTCAAACTCTTTTCCATATCTTCAAAAAGGGTTTTATATCAGCTGTCTGAATGAAGGGAACATGAATGGACGTTTTGGAAGTTCTGAGCGTCGTCTTCATATTGAATGTGAGCTACTGTACAGTGCAGGAAAAACACACATGTATTTTTACCACAAAGGGCAAAAAGAAACTCAAAGTAGAGAAACACTAGCCTTTCATATGTCACATCATGGTTAAAATAACTCGCGTGTAATCACGTTTAATATCTGAATGCCAGGGAGGATTTTTGGAATCAAGGTCTATTTCCGTTTCAAAATCTAAAATCAGTGACAACATTTCAAACTTTGTACATACTCGTACCAAAGAGTTGGTTCGTCACACGATCAGTGTTGTACAGTCTTAAGTCCCATTATTTGTGTACAGTTTTGCTATGAATGAACGGCTTAAGGAAAATGTTTGAGAATCACTGATTTAGAGATGCCTTGAAATGAATCTGCAATGATCTGTGCATCTTTTTCAGCTTTTTTCCCCACTGTTTTGCTTCAAGCAACATCCCAGTTTGACTTTGAAGGATCCTTGCGTTTTCTTTTGGAAGTGTCGGCTTCATTTCATCTTTTACGGCATCATAAATCTCATCTGCTTCTCTGCGCTCCTCTTTTTCATGAATGTCTCTCTGCTTTTGATTGTTCAGCACTGAACTAAAATTGTTTCTGTAGTAACTTCAAATAAAGTTTTTGAAATGGCGAAAAGCTCTCGGAGCATTTGTGATCGGGAGTAACTTTATAGTTTTGATTCCTATTGCAAAGTAACAAAGTAAGAGCGTTTCCGGGTTCATTTCACAAGGAATTTCTTATTCATCTTTTCTTATTCATCGTTTCTTCGCATCGTCAGAGTGGCACTGAACAAGTTCTCAATCAAAAACCAAACAAAAATGATCTGGATAGATCTGTTTTATTGCCGTTGTGGGGGAAGGTATGAAGTCTAAGCTTTTATGGAGTCTTTTAGTAGGCACACAAATTTCAACAAACCGTAAAAATGTTTCTCAAGCAGTTTTTGAGCAAATCGGTTGAGTGAGTAATTCAACGACTCACTCGTAACAAAATGTTACTAATGTAAATGAGCAGTCACAAGACTTGTGACATAATGTCACATTCTGGCATTTTTTAAAAACATAAATTTACCAAATGAAATACTACTTTCCTGCAACACTGCAAACCTGCAGCTTTAAAGTTTCTTTCAATTTAGCTATAAGATCACGCCGCAACATAGTAATTAATGTAATATGGATTAGTCACATGTCTTCATGTAATATAAATTTTAAGGTTAGAGGTCACCAAACTTTGGAATACAGTGAAATTCAAAAAGTCTTTGTGCTACCCACTTGTTTATTGACAAAAAAATTATATTTCATTATTTATTGGTAACTGCTACTGCTACAATGTAACTAGCACAAGAGCCACTGAGTGACTCAGTTAATGTATCTGAATATTTTATGCGAACAAATGTAAAATATTTGAGTCACTGGTATAAATTAAAAGTCCCCACTACAGGGTCGAGCAGCGATTTGGACCAATGAGATTCACTGTGGGCGGGGCTAGTCAATGTGACATCATATAAATTGAAATCAGTTCATTACTGTTGACTGATTTCATTGTTACAAAACTCATTTTTAACACGCTTTCAGTTTGGCTTTGGTCTCAAAATATAAAACATCTTGTTGCTCTTAATATTAGAAAGTAACCTCAAAGGTGGGAATTACATAATACAGACACATATGGAAAATTAAAAGAATTTTTCAAAAAATTAAAAGTCTACATATTGCCTTCAGATGCTCAGAAAGTGGCTTGAAAAAACCCACAGGGTCCATTGAGCCAGATGATGTTCAGGGGTCTTCATGCTTCCTCTAAATAAAAAAATAAAAAAAGCAAAAAACAAAGTAGGCTTATATTAGTTTTTAAACAATTTCAACAGCATTGTGTGAGGAACATGAAAACAGGAATAGCCTGATTAATAGTGTTTTGCTTTGTTGTTGCAAGTGACTGAGCACGCTAATGAAAGCCACACGTAAACATACACAAATCTGTCACGGCTAGTAGAATTCATTTTACTAGCGCTGAACATTTGAAATGGGCTCTTTGTGATCACAAACCTCTGCCATGGTCGTTATAGAGAGCAAAAAAAAGTATATTGTCTCCTTGGGCATTGTTATTTTTGCACAGAAGATGCATACGTTTTTTCTTAAAAGAAGCAATGTTACACCGCCATTAGATACCTGCTTCACTTCGAACAGAGATAAAATGGTGAAGAACAGAACAGGGGGTGCTGTGAAAAGAAACAAAACACCCTCTGCCCGTCTCACTTATATTATTTAAAAGAATAGTTTACCAAAGAAAAGAAAATTGTGACATTTTAAACCTGTCTTTTCTTTGAAAAATTTTATTGCAACCAGTGCGGGTAGTAACTGATTACATGTAATCTGGATTCAGGTCAAAAGTTTACATCCCCTTTTCAGAATCATTCAAAATGTTCATCATTTTACTAAAATCATACAAAATGCATATTATTGTTTATTTAGTACTGACCCGAATAAGATATTTCACATAAGATATGTTTACATATAGTCCACAAGAGAAAAGAATAGCTGAATTTACAAAAAATGACCCTGTTCAAAAGTTTACATCCCCTTGATTCTTAATACTGTGTTGTTACCTGAATGATCCACAGCTGTGTGTTTCTGAGACCCTTCAGGTCTCAGAAACTATTTGGTTTTTCAGCATTTATATGATTATGTGATCCATCTTTTCACACGGAGGACAATTTAGAGACTCATATGCAACTATTACAGAATGTTCAAACACTCACTGATGCTTTAGAAGGAAGCACTATGCTTTAAGAGCTGGGGGGTGAAAACTTTTGAACAGGATGGAGATGGTTACATTTTTATCATTTTGCCTAAATATCATATTTTTTTCCTTTTGTGCTGCCCTTCAGAGGTTACAGAAGATACTTACATGTTTCCCAGAAGACAAAATAAGTCAAATTTACCCTGATCTTCCAATTTAAAAAGTTTTCACCCCCCGGCTCTTAATGCATGGTAATGCAGTATTAAGAATCAAAGGGATGTAAACTTTTGAACTGGTTAATTTTTATAAATGTAACTATTATTTTCTCTTGTGGACTACATGTAAACATCTTTAATGTGAAATATCTTATTCAGGTCAGTACTGAATAAACAAAAACATGGATTTTTATGATTCCTCTTATTTTGGTAAAATAACATTTTTAATGATTCTAAAGGGGGATGTAAAATTTCAGCCTCAACTGTATGTAATCAGATTACAAAAATTAAGTACTTTTAGGTAGATTATATTACGTTAAAACGCTATGGAACACAATCCCATTCAAATGTGATGAGCAAATTAGTCAAACGTAATAAAAAAGTAGTCAAAATACATGACCTAAAATCAAAAAATAGATGATGATACTAATTACAATTTTTGTCATGTAACTTGTAAAAAGTAATGAACTACAATTTGTGAGTAATCTAGCCAGAACTGATGGTAATACATAGTACACGTGTATACCTTTCTTTTCCTCCACCTGGAAGTCTTCGGGTAGCAGTTTGTCTTGCCGGTTGCCCAGTACGAAGGCCAGGAACGATAATGTGAGGGAGTCCATGATGCTAATGATGGCCAGGATGTACGCCCAGCGCACCGTGCAGTTACCCAGCGTGTATTTATCCGTTCGCTGACCGCACATCCTCTTCACCTCCTCTGAGTCCCAGCCATCCGGATAGATCATACAGCCGATGACCATACAAGTCGCTGAAGATGGAAAAGAAACCAGTCAGATAAAAGTTAGCCTAACTTCTGTTTAACTATAAAAGCAATATCTTTCACAATCATGTGGTCTTAATAGCAGCTGTGATTATCTGAGTCACAGATATCATATTCAGGAAACAGGGCTCTTGCATCTATGATATTATTATTATGTTTTTAACAATCAGCTGTGACAATATTTACGTTATTACATTTGTCTCTATTCTTGGATAATATGGTGTAAATGTTTAATCATTTTATAGACTTTGAATCTATACAGAAAGTGACTTCCAAAAATAACTCCACCCTGATAATTACTCACAGGAGAAAAAGCTAGACTCCTTCACAATATATTCAAAAATACTCTTGACTACCAGAAATACTTTGCATTGGGGCTGTTGCCTGGCAACTTCAGCCACACTTAACTCATCATTTATTATTCATATGACAATATACTCCATGCAGGGCAGCTGGTGCTGCTGTGGGTATTGCTTTACACACTCGCTCTCATTAGCACTCTCACTTTCCTTTAATGAGTATGCATTGCAAATGCATTGTTATGTAACATGATGTGATGAGAGGGTTAGCTGTCCTCACTGATAACTTCATTAGACTTAAAAACACTATATTTCACAGCACAATTTGAAATATAGTACTCTGATATACTGTAAATTAAGTAAGCAGCATTCCCCATTCCCAGTAAGAAGTGGAACTATCCAGGGTGCTGAAGTCCTGATTAACCTCATGCATTACAGGAAAAGCTGTTTATTTCCCAATTCAACCTTGAGAACATAACTGTACTGTTGAGGCATCTGAAGATTTAGTCAGTACTTTATATAATATATATTATTTATTAACTAAAACTGAAAAAAATAAAAGCAAAAACTAATAAAATTAGTAAATTTGAAAAAAAATGACTAAACTTAAAGTAAAATTAAAATGAAAACTAAAAATATAAAATAAAAGCTAACTGAAAATAATAATAAATATTATAAGAGTATAGAAATAACACAAAAATAAACAACATAAAGACTCAATGTTATTGCATTACATTATGCAATATTAAATTACACCTGCAAACTGATTATATCACTTTAAGCAAAACAAAGCAACAAATAAATGCCATTTGGTTTGAAATATAATACATTTAAAATGTTATATTTTCAGAAAATACATTTTAAGTGCAACTTAAGTGTCCAAAATTGTGTCAAGAAAAATTGTTCCACTAACCAGCTGCCAGTTGCATCCATGCGCAGATTTTGTAGACGCTGCCTGAGTTGCAGAAGAAGAACAAACTAAAGCAGACGATAGTCCCCACAATGAGCAGCAAAGAGATCCCAACGAAGAACATCGCAGTTTTGAAGGCACCTGATGGGATGGACCCAAAGTCCAAAGCGCTGCCTTTACACACCAGCTCTCCTGTGATGGGGTTCCCAATGCAGTAGTGAAAAAGCCCAAAGTATCCTGACTGAGGGGTGTCGACACTGTCTCCAATCCAGTACGGCTGAATGAAGACCACCACACAGATGATGGCGAAGCAGATGGTGAAGATGGTCCACAGCACTCCGACGGCTCGTGCGTTCCTCACGTAATTTGTGTGGTAGATCTTAGCAGCCTCCTGGGCGGATAACATTTTAGTCATGTTTGCTGGAGATGATGGGCCACCCGAAGGTGTGCGATAGAGGAATGTTCAGACTGAAGACAACGAACAACTTTTGGTATCTGAGAAACGTGGTCAACTTCATGCGTTGTCTAGAATTGAAAATCAAACTGCCAAACGTAACAAATTTTACAAAATGCCACAGATGTCAAACGTCTTCTTTCTGAAGGAAGTGTGCACCTTTGGGCCCTGAGAGATGCATTAGATAATGTAAGCCAGAATGACTGTAACCCGAATCTCCATTTGCAGGCCAACAGTGGTTCCCCGACTGTGTCCATTAGATCCGTCTGATGAGAAAGTTTGGAAGCTGATGAAAGTGCTCTCTTCATCCAGACAAACACTGTGTGGTGCTGTGAGATCGCTTGATTATTAATTAATGGAGGTGTAGAGTTACACTTTGGCTTTGTCTCAAACCTACAGAGCTGACTCACCGTCTGTGCCTAAAACAGCTCTCTGTCATTCACTACAAATAGAGTCTACAGTCTGCTTGTCTCTTTTATACCGCAGACAGACAGACAGACGTAGATAGATGGATCTACCAATACTGCTGGAGACCCTATTGGAATTGCTCAGATTCTTCTTCTTCTTCTTCTCTAAAATGAATTGCATTATTGAGGGCCTAAACATCCTCGAAAAATCATGAAACTTTGCACACATGCCAAAAGTGGTGAAAATTTACATCTGACATGGGTTTCAGAAGTGGGTGTGGTAAAATGGCTCGATAGCTCCACCTATAAAATTTCAATAAAGTACCCTTCGAGCTATGTTTCACATATATGTACGAAATCCGCTAGACACGTGACACACCAATACCTACAAAAAGTCCCCTGGTACGAAGTCCGAAACCCAAAAGGAAGAAAGAACTAACTATTTTGAATTTTCTTGCCAAGTGAAAAGTCAAACACCATTTTCAGGCGTTGTATTTAAATGAACTCCTCCTGGAGATTTAACCAGATCAACACCAGATTTGGTCAGTCTAATCTAAAGCCCTGTGTGATGTTAAATTGTGAAGATCTTGAGTTTTGCGTTGAAGGGCGTGTCTGTGGCGGCCTGACAAACTTCGATGTTTCAACATGGAAAAAGGAAGTTGCTATAATTCAGGCATACAATGTCCGACAGGGTTGCCAGGTTTTTACAACAAAACCCGCCCAATTGCTACTCAAAACTAGCCCAAAGGCATTTCGAGGGGGGTCCCCGGTAAAAATAGTGTTCCGAGAGTTAAAATACACGTTTTTGGTGTTATTTTGTGAATAAACTTAGCATTTCAGGGGCCAAATATCACGCTATTGGGGTCACTTCAACCTGCCTACATTAAAAACAACCTGCGGCAACAGTGTTAAAATAGCCCAATTCACCAGGAAAACCACGGACTTGGCAACACTGATGTCTGATCTGCCCCAAACTTCACATGTTTGATAAGAGTCCTGTCCTGAAAACATGTCCATGACCTTATTCAGTTATAGTCATAGTGCCACCACTTATAAATGACTTTGACATATTCCTTTTATATTTACCACTTTAAATGCATTTTGTCCACTGTTTGCTGTTTTACTAAAGCCACCAGGTGATGGTGAGCACTGGTGCAAGGGCTCTTTCAACGCTGCTTGCAGCTTTAATTAACAATCATAATCAGATCAAGTCTGGAAACTTACGAAAACGCAATTACAAATATTCAAAACCCACTTGACTTCCCAATTACACAAGAAGAACTGACAAAAAACTACTAACACACAATGCCGTATACTTACCTCAGCCTGCTCATCAGTGCATCGGGGAGTTTCAGTAGGGCAGTGAATGCTTTCAAAGATAAAACTCGAAGAGCTCTAAATATTGATTTACTGATTCCAATTTGGTGTAAAACCTTTGATAGTCTGCTCAGAGATCAGAGCTACACTATTTGCGAGAGACATCCAACAGAAGCCCTACACACAGAAATCTGCAAAATGATTCTAAAATGACTAAGCAGAACACCAAATAATGTATGTAGAGCAGAATTAGGCCGATTCCTATCGATTATTAATATGCAAAAAATCTGGATGCATCTAAAAAAAAATGAACACTACAAATTCAAGAACTGAAACCTGAAAGTCCCCTCAATCAGCTGGTTCTAAGACTTACTAACCTGACTAACTCTACTAACACTAGCCAGCGTCAGACCAGCAAGTAATCCGGGAGAAGGTTAGGACGATTTTAAGGGCCCTGATGACAGAGGGCCTTTAACAAAGGATCCAGTGAGAGTTAGCAATATCATGCTTTACCCAGTAGGAGGCGCTGTGATATTGTGAAAACTCTCCTAGACATTCATAATAAGTTTAATCACTGATTTAATAACCGGGCCAATTATTCTATTACAGTCGAGGCCTGTGTTTAGAGTTCAGACAGAATTTTATTGATGTTACGGTTTAACGTATACAGATAATGTGTGGTGAAATCAGATTAGCCCTGCTGTCAGTAAAATTATATGTGCAAACTACTACATAATCACCCTGTCAGTTTTAACAATTAGCCCTGGTGCCATTTTTAAAAAGTGACAGAAAGGGACAAATAACATTGACATTTAGGAGGGAATAATGTCACCATCCCCATCACCTGTCCCTCCGGTGCATAATTGCACAATAATTCATGATTAAAATATATGAAGCAAAGGTGCTGGGACAATAGCACAATACAGTGGCCCCCTGGGGTTGAATAAGGAAATCAATGAAGTGCTCATCTGCCCAATTCAACCGTCCCATCGGCTTTGTCATGAATAGCCGCCAGACGCACGTCAAGTGACGGACGGAACGTGCCATCTGCTGCTCTTGATAGCATTTTGTAGGGCAGAGAAACTGCTTATTTTATTTTATTTTGCTGCTGAGTGTCATATCATGGAAAGCACTGATGAATTACAGCGAATTACACAACACCATTAGTACAGAGAGCTTCCTAATGTGAACTGACTGCTTTATGATATATTAACAATGCTTTGCAGCCTTGATGGTAATGTGATTTTCCTCTGGGACATTTTGGAACCACACGCCCCCCCTGCTATTCAACAAAGATTTCCTTAATAATGTTTAACCGAATGATATATGAACAAACCGATCTGTCAAACCCTCAATTCGCTGTTCTTGTCATGTGTCACTTTTTATCACTTTTATCTTACAGCAGTGTTTTTAAACAGGGCAAAAAAATAGATTGAATGCTTTAATATTCCAGATTTGTTTTCCCCTTTATATTGTAAATGGAAAGTTTTATGTATTTGCTTGTTTAGGGTTCGAACAAGCACCAAAAATGATACACTTACTTTGACTGAAAGAGCAAATCTAGCCATATTTAGCAAATGCTCATGTGCAGTTGTCCACTTTAATAACAACAGTGAAATATTTATGACAGTGAATTCCACTCACTTAGCTGTAGCTGTTAGCTTCTAGGTCAAAAATATGCAAAACTACATGTAGATGCTTTAAAATTTGTTCAGTTTACTTTAAAATGCAACTCTTGTGTTTTTAAACATATTAATGCATTCTGTAAAGAAGTTTTTGCATTTCACTGTACTGTTTTCCCAATGTTTTTCTGTGTAAACATGCACTAGACTGACTTATTTTACCGTTTTGTCCTTTGCAGTGTTTGCTCATAAAGCCGAGGTCAATGTGGATTATGAACACACAAAATTTTATGGAATGCAAACGGCGCCAAAAGCCTTTAAACCGGAATGCATGAAATTTGACCATGTCAACATGCAGTGTTCATCTGCGTTGCTGCAATTTTTGAACATGTTTCTTTTGAATGTTTTTTTTATATTTTTTAAAAACATAATTGCACATGGAAAATATCAAAATATATAATCTATTTCACTTTTTTTTTTAAATTGTTAAACCACAAATATTTTTTATTTGTGGATAGCATATTGTGGGTCCCATTTCTAAATTCTAAAATCCTGTAGAGCCCTTAAAGGTGCAGTCACATTATTAGCAAAATTAAGGCAACGTTTTTTTTACAGGCAAAAAATGGTGCATTTTGCTCAATAGTACAGCTACATGTGAAGCACTGATCACACAGAGGTCAGTTTGAAACAAAGCAGTTTTCTGTTTATCAGCGTGGCAAATTCGCATGAACATGAGTAAAATCTGCATGGGGAACTTTTTTTCACAAAAATCCCAATTGCACAGATTCCTACTGAAATGAATGGAATTCACCCACAAAATTTAGTCAGAGCAACAGTAAATGTGATTGCACCTAGGGTTGCCAGGTTTTCACAACAAAACCCACCCAATTCCTGCTCATTGTATTTCAAAGCGAGTACCTTGGTAAAAATCACATTTTGGAGGGTAAAATACACATTTTTGGTGGGATTCCCCTGGTAAAATTCACATTTGATGGGCTAAATATCACGTTATTGGTGTTGCTTCAACCAGCGGACATAAAAAACAACCTGCGGCAGCAGTGTTAAAGTAGCCCACTTAGCAACACTGATCGCACCTTACTAGGCAGCATTCTAAAAACGTTTAAATGTAATTTAACTTTTATAAAAGCCGTTTTGCGTTTTCTCTGATCACATTGCCCTTGGGTTTTTGCTGTGTAAACACGACCATATTTGACAGAATAAAATATAATAGCACGCTGCAACACTAGAGACCTACAATGCATCCAATCAGCCGATTTCATGGCATCCTCTGGTCATTTACCGTGTCGTCTTTCCACAATGTGGCCAGACAGATGGTGTCCATAAGTGAGATGTACTTACAGTAATAAGCATCGCACTTCACCAGCCGTCTTCTCTAATGATTTGACCTCACTTGTTCCAGGGTCCCTAAAACCTTCTCAGTCTGTCCTTTACTGTAATGCCTTTTAATTACATCTTTATTGTTTACAATCAGGTATGAGCAGAGATCATAAGAAGACTTGTGCTTCCCCCCGTGGCTAAAGGCAGATGCTCATCCCATGATGTGTTTTGCCCTCAGGTGGAAGTGAGGTTTGTCTATTCACGCCGCTTTGTGGACATCCTAAATGATAGACTATACAAAAGCTTTTTTGTTGTCAGGACATGGTTCTGGTTTCCCTTTTAAAACCGTTCCCATGGAAACAGGGCACAAAATGCACTTAAAAATAAACCAGTTATAAAACTGGTGGAAGATCAGCAGGCCCTTCCTCAAAAATGCAAGGGAGAATGTTGACCACTTAGTACAGTTATGTAAGGAATAAATCACATATCATGACATATCAATGCTTTTATGACTTACTAAGTATCACAGACAGAGTTACTAAACTCGCTTATTCCACACATGAATGCTCTTGTCTGTCATGTGCGCTCATGTGGTTTCAAGTGCTCTAGTTAAGGCTCGTCTGCTCTTTTTACCCATCCAACACAAAGGAAATCCCTCCCTTTCTGCTCCGCCGTGACCTCGCTGTCATCCCCTCCACACACCAGGCCTTTCTGTCCGTCATTTGGCGCCAACACTATCAATAACCGTGTCAGTGGGGCAAGTCCCATAGGCTATGCTCAACCCCACCATCCCGCATCCAAACCAGGCCCAGCGTGAAATTCAGAAGCCTGGGGGGGATGTAGGTGGGGTGAAACAGCACGCGACACAGAATGGAGGCCCCCCTGAAGAGACACTCTTTTGACCACCAGACCGCCCCGACCATTGACTTCCTTCTCAGCCAACTGTGCGTTCATCACACCATCTTTGCCTTTGTCAACATGCGATGGGGTAATTATTCCCCTCCTTTATGAAAACCAGACGCCATTTGTTGCACATAACAAGCAACTGATTAGCAGGGCAAGCTAATAAAAACACAGCTAATTTCAAACATTCACCCAAGCATAAATCGTGAATGTTGGAATACTTACATCAGGCGCATAGGAACTATCAGAAAGTGCTGGGAACACATTATAAACATTGTCAGCTCGTCTCATGAATATTAATCAGGTGGCCTAATGTTTATTCAATAGTTCTGACTGAAAGTCAGGTAAGTGGCTGATAGCAAGATTAGTGCTTTATTTAATCCACTACTGCTTCTGCCTCAGCCTTAATTTGTCATTTTATGTAACAAGCTATATTTTTTTGTACACTTATAAAACTTATAATTCTAAGCACTAATAAGACTTAGAACTTCTTCAGCACTTTATAAATAAAATTGAATTGAATACTTTTAAAAAGAGTACTGAAGTAATATACTTTAAAAGAATATAATAGTGAAAACAATGCATTTTTATGTGTATATTTTTTCATTCTATTGTCTTTGAAATATGATTTAAAGTGTCCTGATGAATATCCCAGGACCACAAAACCAGTCATAAAGGTTTTATTTTTTAAACTGAGATGTATAAAGTTAAAAAAAAATGTATACACTGAATAAATAAGCTTTACATTGATATATGGTTTGTTAGGACAGGACAGTATTTGGCGAGATACAACTATTTGAAAATCTGGAAACTGATAGTGTAAAAAAAAATTAAAAAATGAGATAACTGCCTTTAAAGTTGTCCAAATGAAGTTCTTAGTAATGCATATTACCAATTAAAAATTAAGTTTTGATATATTTATGGTTGGAAATTTACTAAATATCTTCATGGAACATGATCTTTACTTAATATCCTAACGATTACGATAATTTTGGCCAATACAATGTATTTTTATGACTGGATTGGGTCACATATTTATGGTAAACTTTATACCTTTGTTTGTCTATTGAAACTTGCACATCACATTTTTAAAAATATTTGTAATTACACGTTTGTAATAATAAAGATTAGTGCATTTAGTACATTTAAAATATATTAACTTTTCATGTAAAATTTAATAAAACATACTGTTACAATTATAAATAATCAAGTACTTAATGTCCAGTGTTATGCAAAATGAATGTACTTCTTTAAACCACATTATTAAAACATAAGGATTTAACATGTAATCTAAAGCAAAACTATCAATTCGACATAGTGATAAAAGTGGACTTTTCTTAAGTACACTTAAGTGGCCTTTTTATTTCATTAATGTTCATTTTAAGTACACTACAGGTGCTCCTTCAACACAATTAAGCGGTCATCTTTTTAACAGGGGATAGTTTACCCAAAAATGCTGCCAGAGTACCATATTTCAACAATAAATAGAAAAATAAATGAAAATTTTGTCCTCATTTACTCACCTCCATTCCAAACCTGCATGATTTATATTCTTTCGTAGAAAACAAAGGAAGATATTCTAAGAAATATCTCCGTTTTTTCTATGCAGTGCACCAAAATGGCTGTTCTGTGTACTGTAGATGAAAGAAAGACATACAGGTTTGGAACAAAGAAGGGTGAGTTTCCCCCATCACTCTATTTACTGTAGAAATACACCCAGTCAGCATGTTGCAAGTTAACTTTTCTTGTTCTGCCAGATCGAGTGAAGATTGGGCTCTAAACCTGGGTGGTTTGGCAAACCTCTTCCCACACAGATGGTGATGATGCTGGGGGGAGGATGGATGTAATTTGGGGATGGATGAGGGAGTCTGTATGTCAACGTGTGTGTAGTCGGATGTGTGTGTTATGTGTGTAGCCCAGGGGCACAGACATACACACATACACAGCACACTGACCTAGATGAAGTCAGAGCTGTCAGCTGACTCTGTGCCTGGCCGTTCCCTTGCTCTCTACCCAAATGTGCGGCTGCTGTATTCACAGGAAAGAAACAGACATGGACTGTGGCTAATCTGCCCCCACACACACTCCCTCACACTCACACATACACTGAACGAGTCAACCGCACCGCTCCGCTCCTGGCTATTGTATTCCAACAAGCTTTTGTCTGGTGTGGGGCGAGCGTTAGAGTGAAGTGTGCTGGGATCTGTACATACAAACTGGAACCTTGTCATCAGAAATTACTGCAACTTTAATTTGTTCAACTTCATCTGCACAGTTCAGAGTCGCGTGAATCAGGATTAGTCCTTAGGCAGATATGAGTTAGCAAAAAATGCATGCATAATAATATTCATTTTCAGATACCGGAAAAGGTTGATTAAAAATGTGAAATTGAATCAGCTTATGACCTCAAAACTAAATATAGCAAACTGCGTAAAAGGGATTACGGAAACATCAAAGAAAAATGAAAAATCATGTCACGTTCTGTGTCATTCTGCTGTAGGTCTGTCAGTTTCTCATTTTTGCTGGTCAGAAATAGTATTGCAAATGTGTGTGTGTGTATATATGCAGTGCATATGTATTTATAAAAAATGCATAGAAATAAAACAAATAAAACACGCCTTCTATCTGTTATGTTTTCTTAGAATCTGATTAATTCTGACAAAATTAAGGTGAAAGGTCACGATTGTGCTCATATTTAAGAAGGCACTTTCAAAAAAACATCAGCTTACCCAAAGTGAGATTAACACAAAAACAATCCTCTCCTAAGTCTCTAAAATAGCATCATGTGATGTTTTAAACCTCCAAGCGTGCTAGTTTCATATGCATGCTCTGAAGAACACTTACGTAAGTGAATTATCCAGGAGGCAGGTTTTCGAGGATGTTCTTAAACATTTGTTTCCTTTGAGATGTCATTTATGATGGGGGCATTATGTGAAAGATCTGATACAGTGTGTCTTTAATCCTATAAACTGCTTTGACATCTGTTTGAATGGGTTTAGAATCCTTCTTACATGCTTTGAATTGTGAGTGGCTGCATTATGCAACATGCGTTAATTTATATGAAACAGCTTCTTTATGCTTTACAGTACTGCAAATGATCCTTCCACAGGCAAAACATAGCTAAATCCTCATCTGGTGTTCTTGTGAAATTATTTTGCTGTGATTTAGACAAAGTGCTGTTCCTCATCTCAGAAAAAACTACTAAAGTTGCGGCATGACAGCTGCTGCATTGCTTTGAGCTCTTATAGTGTTAGCTGAAATTAGAAACCCAAACAATTGCTATTGGTTTCTAATTAAGGACAAATGCGTTTCATGATTTAGTTAAAAATTAAAGGATATAACACTTGCTTTTGTTCTTCACAGTTCTCTGCAACTGTTTAAACTGATGCAGGTTCCACTTTTATGGAGAAGTTGTAAAATTCTCTCTATTTCCCAATCGTTTACAGCCATGCCTGTCGTATGGTAATGTATATCCAATACATTTCTGTGTTTTGTTTTGCCTTTGGTCTCTTGTGTGTGATCTGTGACTAATGGGGTGTTGTAAATCATGCCCCTTGAGCCCAGACCAATTCCACGTTTGCAGCCTTTGGATGCGTTTCAGATGTGGCTTTGTTTTCGCGTATGAATCTTGCATTTGAACCGATTCTTTTGTATGACTCAGTTGACTCGATTCGCAATTTGACCACAAAAGATCTGCGAAAATGGGCCTACATGAATGACAGGAGCATTTCCACCACTTTGGTGTGTTGTTTCATAACATTTCTAGACTGAAAATGACGCTTTAAACAAAATGGATAAAATGACTTTTGTCCTTTTCCCTTTCCTAAGACTAAAATACAGACAATTAAATACTTTTTTCACACGTTTGCGTAATTTGACAAGATATTATGTTAATAAAAATATTCGGCTTTGTAATATTTACCTCGTTTTTTTTCTTTTTCTTTCTTTTTTTTTTTTTTTTTACACACGTCCCATGTTTCATCTCAAGAATGCTATTCACTGTACACCACAAAAGTGTATTTGTTTAAATTAATAAATAATTTTCACATAAGTATTCCAAATTTAGATTAACAGTTATAAACATTAAAAAATCTAAGTATTAAACGCATCGGTGAATCGTTTTTAACAGGTTTTGTTTTACATTAAAACGAATCTGATTTCCCAACACAGCGTTCAGATGTGTCAATTTGAGTTTATTTTAATCTATGACCGCTGAGTGTGCTTTTAAAGGGAAATCCGCCGCTGAGCTCTAATTGGTCAATTAAATCCACATGTAGGCGGGAAGAGCAGCTATGTGTGGTCGGGAGGCGTGCCAATCATCTGCGTATGGACACGCCCACGCCTCTCTCAGTTGAGCTCTGCACATTGAACGTGCGAGCGCACAGACGCTGTGTGTGGTTTCAGATGTACGCAAGAGCACCTCTCGCACATATGACAGGATACAAGCGCGAAGGAAGAAAATATGCCAATCTCCGTCATGTTTCATGCGATTTCTACACCGCGGTGCTGATTTCAGCAGTGTTATAGAGGTGAGCCGCGATGTCTGGCTGCGTAACGCTGATTGACGGACCGGCTCGGTTGCGTGCGTGTTAACGCACCACAGTGTTTTCAGCTGAACTTTGCGAGAACTTCGCGACATCGCTTCCCATTTCGACGGGCGAGGTGAAACGGCAGCGCAAAGCATGGCGACACAAAACGACTGCTGTGTCAAGGTCTCTTTAAGGTAAGCCCGACTGTCAGAACCTACCGACCGCCGACCCTTATTTCCCATTGTTTGTGGTTTTACACACTCTTCTTGCTTTATTGATCATGCACTGTTTATTTGCATTCAAAACAAAGAGTTTGTAGGTCAAAACAAGGCTGTTGCAATTCTCTGGGTGTGTGCTGCGCAAGGTAAGACCCGGGTGATAGGGTGGGCACATGCACATAGATGCAATTTTGCAAGCCGGGGAGTGTATAATACGTGTGTAAGTGTCAAACACAGAGCTGTGCGCGAACTATAGTTCCCATGTGCCGCAACATACATGTTGCATGCATGCATAATCACATGCATAATGCATATGGAGACAAGTTATGTTTAGGTTGACTTGTGTCGTGCATTGTATACAAGCGTTCAGCATGTTTCGTCTAATTGCTTTATGAGTTGTGCATAACTGCTGAAGGACATCAGATGATGCAGGAATGTCTGCAAGGTGATAATGACACAAAGACGCGTGCGCGCTCCCTCTCAATGTCCTTTTCCCCTTTGTCAAAACCCCACATTGGGGATTAATATCGCTGTAGTTCAATATCAAATCGATTCGCCTTCATTTGCAATGATCATCAGAATTGCCAGTCGCATTAATGTCATTATTCACTAGCGGCGAGCTCGTAAAATTGAAGCGCATGTCAGCAGTCAGGAGCGGCATCGGGCTGCAGCAGCATGCCTGGAGGCGGTGGTCTAAGCATTGTCTGGATCCTCCTTAGATCAGTCTGATGGGAAAAAATAGAGATCAAGTCAACTGTCTGGGTGTGTTATGTCCCCGTAAGCCCTCCGGTGAGCTCGTACGCATGCATTGTGTGCTGTTTTAAAGGGCCGAGTGGACCTTAAAGTGGGTCTTTTGTGCTGTCCAGTATTAGGAAATGTGGCTGCAGGTGCATGGTTGATTTTTTTGATGCACGGTTTGCATAGTGAGCGTGCTTTACTGTGGCTACTGCTCACTCTGGGTCACACCTGCAGATGGGAGGGGGAGCATTACATCAATGAATGAAGTGGACCCACGTGTTCTACTGAGCATCACAAAGGCTAACTGTTATTTAAAGCTATACTTTATCTACACATCCCGACTGGATGTAGCTCTGGTGCTTGCAAGGCGAGCAGTGTTCCTCAAACAGTGTGTTTTAAGTGCTGCTTGGTTGTTCAAGCATCACTGTTAGTGTTGCACATGCTTAACATAAAGGGGTGTTCACACTGACAGCGTTGTGCAGTGACAAAGTGACCAGAGTCATCGGTTTTCAAGGATAATTGTGACCCTGGAGCACAAAACCAGTCATAAGGGTCATTTTTTTTGAAAATGAGATTTATACGTTGTCTGAAAGCTGAATCAATAAGCTTTCCATTGATGTCTGGTTTGTTAGGATAGGACAGTATTTGGCCAAATCTGAGCTTGCAAAAAAACAAAAAACAAAAACAAATAATGAGGAATTAGCCTTTGAAGTTGTCCAAATGAAGACCTTAGCAATGCATATTACTAATTAAAATTTAAATTTAGATATATTTACGGTAGGAAATTGGCAAAATGTCTTCATGGAACATGATCTTTATTTAATATCCTGATGATTTTTGGCATAAAAGAAAAAAACAATAATTTTGACGCATATCATGTATTTTTGCCGATTGCTACAAATATACCCGTGCTACTTATGACTGGTTTTGTGGGCATCTGAGAAAAGTGAGCATTGGAATGGCAAAATTAGTGACCCACCACCAGATATGTTATTGCAGAGAGGGTCTACTCTTATGTTAATGAATGAGAAGAATCATAACACTTAATATAGCATTTTACAAAATTTAATTGGCTGCTGTAGTTGACTCAAGCACAACCAGGCGCATTTGTATGCATGCCTTTCCTTGAAAGTTATAAATATTATATTTGTCGTCATAACTCTTAACTCCTATGGTTATTTATGCCGGACTTCTTGAATCAATTTGTATGCATAAACCCTGTCCCTTTCTCACAATCAACTGTGAGCTTGCATTAATGCTGTTTTCAAGTGATCTTAGACCTCTGATTCAGGTATTCGTTATTACATCATGCATTCAAGCAGTGCATTAAATGCCCTGCATTTTTTTCCTCTTTCAAATAATCAGTTTCAATCTGACGTACCTCACAATATTAAAGAAAAGATCTGTTGCTACTTCCATGTTGCAAATTTAAGATTGGAGTTGGCTGCTGTAGTTGTTGTTCTATGTTCTGAGTTGCAAAAAAGTAAATCAAGTGCATTTAGATGCAAGCCTCCCACTAAAGTTGACATAAAATATCATACATGCTTATTATCCTTCAGCTAGATGGAACCATAGCCTTGAGGTTAAAAATTTAGAGTTTGCACCAATCATATGTGACTTCTTTTGTGAAATTTGTCAACTCCCTCTGGCCAAAATCTGCATACTGATTCTGACTCGCCGCAACAACAGATCTAGGCTGAAGTTGTGTAATTTAATCCATTTTTTACTTGTGTTTTAGTGTCGTATTTAGGTGTTTGAGGAGAAGCAGAATAATGGTTTATCTCACAGCAGTGAAATCCCATTTATTTCATAATCTTTGGAATTTCCCTGCAGACTCATTGGATAAGAGCCGGAAGGATGTGATTGGGCTGGGACAGTGAGAAATTGAGGACATCAGCCAATCAGAATCTTCCCTAATGCCTACTTTACGCACACACAAAATGAGATGATGCATCTTAGGATGCATCAAAAGTCCTGTCTTGATGAAATCCCTACCAGTGGTCTAATTTAGAGCTGTGAGTGATAATACTGTTCTGCATTTACAGTATGTCACGTCATTGCAGTCGTTTGGGAAATGAACAACTTCCCCATCATTTAGAGACTGAATATCCTTGCCACTGTGAGAATATGTGACCTCAGCGTAGCAAGCTCAGCTTCGCTTCTCATGAGCTGACCCTTTTTCTACCTCATTTCCTCTTAATCACCATCAAAGCCTGTAGTTGAGAGATTGATAATGTTTGTGCCTCTGTGGGTGGGAGTTTGCATCTGTAGTGTTTGTGTGTCGTCCCATGGGTGTATGTCATCTGCAGGCCATCTTTTCTTGCCTCCACCCTTCTGCTGTAGACAAGCGAGACGTTTTCCAGGAGTGTTGACTCAACAGCGCTGTTATAATTAGACACAAAGCGAAAATTTGTTCTGCTGAAGATTTTCTTGCCTGATAAAAGAAGGTTATCCATACTGTGGCGACAGACTGTCTGTATTTGGAGGGGTCTCTTAGGAATCCCTTCAGGGTCTCGAGATAACGTGTCTGATGATTTTCATATTTATGGGAATATTATAACATCGCTAGCTGTGTGTTTTTTTTTTTTTAAGAAATATTCTCTTTTTCTTTTCCAACTGAACTCCAATTGAATGGCTGCCAGATAAGTGCCTGCATTCGACAGTTTGAGAAATGCATGACCTGTTTATGTGTCCAGTCTGCTTCCTACTGACATGGCTTGGTCTTTTCTCAAGGGTCTGGCTGAGAATGCAGGGGTTTGTGGGGGGATCGTGTTAATAGTTGAGGCTCCTGGGAACCGGACTCGTAATTGCCTCTTTATGAGAATAGCTTCCTCCAGGACTTCAGGGTAAAATGTTTCGGGTCTTTTAAGATCCTTGGCATTCCCAGGAGTTACATGGTGGTGGTGATCACTAGGTTAGTGACAAATGGCAGTGTGCAGTGAAGAAAAAAGAAAAATCTGTTAAAAGTCTAGTCGCCTAATTCTTAGAATTGATCTCCTTTGTATTCATGTTGGCTCCACACTCTTTAAAAATAAAGGAACCTTGAACATCCATGGAAACTTTCGCATGCAGAAAAGGTTCTTTATAGTTGAAAAAGGTTCTTTAGATTTTTAAAATGTTCCTAAAAATGTTTTTTTTTTTAGGAACTGTTCACTGAAAGGTTCTTTGGGGAACCAAAAATGGTTATTCTATGGCATCGCTGAAAAAACACCCTTCTGGACCCTTTATTTTTAAGAGTGCTTGTGATTTTTAAATAACGTTTATGCCATTTTTTTGTAAGGAAAGTTTAAATTCGGAGACTTAAAAAAGCTATGTGGTGTAAACAAGTAAGAATTAATACATATTTTCCTTGTTTCCTTGTTGAATACATGAATGTACACAAAAGTTTGGTTTTGTGGAGACTCACTACGTGGCATTTTCCTGACCTTCAGAGATTTTTAAGAAACTTTACTGACCTAATTTCTGTCCCCCCCCCCGACATCATGATTGCACCACATGGCTTTGGCATTTGGTAGATGAACATTTTTCAAATGTTATTTAAATAACAAAACTTTTCTTGAATTTTATAATTCCATTTTTCCTCAAGAATTTTTATTCTTCTACTAAGGCTTTATAATTCAGTATACATTTTTATAAAATTTAAAAAATAATTTTAATAAAATAAAAATAATAAAATTAAAATTAAATACAATTTTTATAGATTTTTTAAAATAAAATTTTTCTTTACTATCATAACATCAGAACAATTGTAACACCTGATATTTTAAGTCAAGCCAGGTGAGCTTTGTTGTCATTCTGCCATATGTAGAGACATACAAATAAACAAAATACACAAAACATAAACATGGGCAAATACACAGAGACAAGACATAGAAAGGTATATAAATACACAACCTACAATGATCTATGTATATCTATGTAAACAATAAAAAAATAACTATGCTACCTATATAAATAGCTAACCTAAATACTTCACATAAATCTTGATGTACACTTGGACCCGGGTCAAACATAGGGCAGAGGTACAGAATTTAATTAAGCAATTTAAAACTTGTTTTGAATGAATAGTTCTGCACAAATAAGCAAGCAAACAAACAAAAACGTAAGTTTTGTGTCATTGACTTCTCTGTGATTGTCAGTAGTTTACTGAATGCTTTGTGACCTTAGTTGCTTAGTAGTTTGCTTGACACTGGTCCGTTTGGCCATCCATTAAACTCTATTATTAAGCTCTAAAGAACCTGCACAATGCGAGTTTTGCTAGTGTTCTTTGTGAAGGTGGCCAGCTTAGTGCCTGTTTTGGAAGTCTTATGTTGTACAGGCTGAATGCATGGGTCTTTTCTCTGGAGTAAATTTAGAGGGAGTATAAGGAAAAGAGTTTGGTTTATTTAGTTGAGCATTTCGGTTAAGCTGCACTTGCAGTAATAACCATTTAAGCCTGCTGCAGATAAGACGATAAAGTCAGTTGAGGATTAATTTAGGCACGCAGAAGATGGGCAGAGTGAAGTAGCTTCTTTAGTTCTTGCTTGATAGTGCTTACTAATAGAATGACTTCCTCAACCGCCACATGAGCCGTACCTCTGTCTGTTACTTTACTTCCTGTTGATGCAATATTTAGGCTGTGGGGGGCAGGAAGGGTGGAGACCCGTGAGTTTAATATTCACAGCCTCAGCCGACATTTTTCGTGAACAGACCATATCATCACGCGCACCTCACTTAAATTAGAGACTCTAATTGCATGCTATGTTGTGAAAATCTCACTGCGACTGTCCTTCCCGCTGTTTCCACAGGAAATCGTTTGCCATGCAAGGCAGTAGATTATGTGTAGCTGAACGCGTTAAGTTCAGCGCACCGCACAGGAAGTGATAGGCGAGGGGGTCAGAGGTGTGTTTCTGTGACCTACTTGTGACATTAGTCTCAGTTTCTCTTAGGCAGGAAGACGTGCTATTAAATGCGGCCATTGGTCAGTTTGCCTCAGGGCTTCCCTTTAAAACCCTTCCAGACCCAGCGACCCTGATTCACTGACATGAGAGCATCAATTGATAATGTCTCTCGGAGTGAATTAGATGCTGTTCTGGTAGACATCGTCGAAAGAAAAGGCCGGTTGTGTTTCAAATGAAAAGGGGAAGAGGCTTGGAGGGAGGCGGGGAGAGAAAGAGAGAGTGAGAGGGCAAGAGAAAACAGGAAGTGTCTTTTTCTCTTTCAGTGTCAAAGGGCTGCATAGCAAAATCAACATTAGCTTTCAGTGGAAGCATACAAAGAGAGGCATTTATTAATTATTTGTGTGTGATGGGTCACTGTGTGTTTTGAGGCTCTGCTAAACAGCTGTATGTCAGATAGAGCAGTGTCATTGGTCTGTAGAGTAAAGCCACTACAGTGTGACTTCAGGGTGTTAAATGCATCAGAAGCATAAATGGAATGTTATTAAAAGGTTCGTCCACAATAAAAGAAAAATTTGCTTAATTTTATCAGGAAATGCAAAAAGAGATGATATGCGGAATGTTCACGCTGTTCTTTTCTGTTTGCATTTATATGCACAGGAGAGTTTGTCAATGAAAAATAAAAAAAGAGTCTAATTCACAACACGTGCGTATGCACGTAAATCTGTTCTTCACCTCATTCTAATGTTATGTTAATAAGTTACAGACCTCTATTTAGCCAGTTGTATTTACATACATGTATTTGCATTTTTATGCAGAGGAGCCTCGCAGCTTAAGCATAATGCCTTTTTCCTGCTATTTTACTGTGTATGCTGAAATAAATGATGTAAAGATAAATATGAAAATTTAATTTTAACATGTTTAAGTCCACCAAGAGTATCTGATTTGCCTATTTTTATTTTTTGTCAATTTAAAATAAATTTTGTTACAAAAATTATAGATAAATCATGGAAACATCCATACTGTACATATGATGTAGTGCATTCAGCTTCAGTTGTGTCAACTC
This sequence comes from Labeo rohita, assembly GCF_022985175.1. Taxonomy (NCBI): domain Eukaryota; kingdom Metazoa; phylum Chordata; class Actinopteri; order Cypriniformes; family Cyprinidae; genus Labeo; species Labeo rohita. Next base: position 1,443,534 of record NC_066879.1, read on the forward strand.
ACTGCCATTCACAGCAATGTCCTGTGGCTTTATAGGATAGTAAACTGTCCATTGGATGCACACTTGGCGGAAGTAATAGGTTGTCTGTTTACTTTTTGTTTACTGTTTTATGAATACTATGAATTCATTCCCAGTCAATTTACAACTGTTTTTATAGGCGTATTTAGACACACAGATCGACTGTAGCTTTTAAATATTGTATCATAAGCAGAAGTGCACTTAGTGTGACCCATTAAGTATACAAAATAAATAAATAAAAATACATAAATAAATAAATAATGGTGATGATAATATAATTGGGCTATATATTCAGTTTTTTTTTAAAAATAAAATAATAAACAAAATAATAAAATGTGGTAATACTGTTATATTTTAAAATAAAAAAGGAATATTAATTTTTATAATAAAATTAAAAATAAAATCATAATTCACATAAAAAAAGGAAATATTTTCATAATTTTCAAACCTGAATTAGCAAGCTTTTATTTTGGCAGATTGCCAGGAAGTAAGTATACGTGTTACCGCCGGGATTAGCGCTTCCAGTTGAAGAGAGTCAGTTAATGAAATGTCACATTTTTGCTTTGTTCTTTAAAAACGGTAGTGAATGGCCTAGAATTATGCTTTCAGTTCCAATAGAAATTGTAGGCCCCGATCAGACAGAACGCACTTTTGCAGTGAGAGGCACCTTTTTCGAATAGTTTTCTATTGGCAGTGAGCGTTTTAACCACTTGCTACACCTCACGTTTTTCCGGAGCGCTCTAAGCGCATGAAGTTTGGAAAAAAAAAACAAAACAAAAAAAGCAGCTCTGAGCAGAAAAGCACCCGACGTTGTGTTTTTTTTTTTTTTTTTTTTTTTTTTTTTTTTCCCCATTGTCCAATCGAATGAATGGAGAGGCGGGCCTTCTGTTGTGGTGACGAAATTTTACCGTTGCTTAGAAAGTTCGGAGACTTTTGGTGTCTGTCGCGGGTTACCCGGAGCTGTATGTTTTTTAAGGTTTTTGCTAATATGACATATTGCTTAACAGCAAAACCCAAAAATTTTAGAGCGCTCATGCTATAATCCTTTGATTAGACTGACAGGACTGCTGATTTGATGGTTGCCTAACAGCATAAAAAAAACGCAACGCACTGCTCTTTTTTTAAAAGTCTCCAAAAAAAAGGCCGTGTGGTGCACCTCGCATTTTCAGACCCAAAAAAACATGTTCGGTGTGATCGGGGCCTTATACAGTATTACAGTTTGTCGATCTAAAATGGTAATTGTGCAATAACCGCTGTCAACCATGTCGGTACTCAAATGCGTGCTTTAAACTTATTTCCACAATGCATTTTCTTATTTCGGTCATGCATGCGGACCTGTGGACCACTTATGTGCGCCCCTGATCATAAGATTTTTTAAAAGTTTGTTCCTGATACAAAGCTGTCGCATTGCTTTGTTAGACTTGGAATATAGTGCACAGGTTGTATGCACTCTTGCTGCGGTACTTTTTTGGTTTGAAATGTTCACCCACATTTTGGGTGAACTGTCCCTTTAAGAGAGGTTGATTGTTTTAAAATGTGTTAATGGAAAGCTGAGGGATTTGAGTATGCGTGTGTGTACTTTTACTTTGTAACAAAACTTTAATTGGGATCGAGGAAGCATGGCATAAGTAATTCCCAGCGTATCCTCTTTGGTCGTGTTAATCTTATCATAGTTGTAAAATAATTAACCTAGAGGACTTCATGGTTTTTGCGTTTTGCGTTTCTGAACTTTATGCTGACAGAAGCCCTTTTTGCTCTTATTCAAATTTCAGCAAAGGTTCAATAGGGCTTTTCTTTTGTGAATCTGAAATGCACATACATCGGCTATTTTCCTTCTTCACGCTCCGCTGGACTCTCTTGGCTCCCTGCCGGACTGTCCAAGGGCCGCGCTGCGACACGGAGGCCGTGAAGCACAGCCCCCTCCGTCAGATGCTGGAGCGCATTCAGGGCGAGCTTGTACCCCGGCCTTTGAAATCAAACTGACCCCCTGCTGCCCTCTCCAGCCACCAGCCCCCTCCCATAGTCCTGCTTTTCTCCTGCGAACAGGGGGGATTTGTGGGACAATTAGGTGAATAGATCTCTGGTTTTGGACCCTTTGCGCTGGTCCCTCTTTTCATACTGCATAACAGAACCAGGGCCGGGACAAACACTCAGGGTTTGGAGCACCCAGTGTTCGCGAGGACCTTCGGGACATTGCGCAGCTTGTAAATGATAATAAAGAAGTTGTTTAACGGATCTAAAGGACCAGCTGGTGATTAGGTATCTTAAGCCATAAGGAGCTTAAAGAGGGCCTGGGGTCTCTGATGAAATTGGTTTTGCGTCCTTATTAGTGGTAGCATATAAGGCAAGCATCATTGCTCATTAAACCATTTGAGCTGCAAACTTGAATAGCAGTTAAAATTGTGCAGTTTGATTAAGACCGATGTGCTGTTCCCAAACAATCAGATATTTAACCTGGTGTATGGAAAACAAAATCCCATAGAGTGGTGTTTTGTGCATCATTGACAATAGACAATGGCCTTTCATTTGCACCAGACTTGTCACGTTTCTCTTGGCCTGATGACAGACCTGATTGAAAACAGCATGCATGTGTTTATTTGGAGGTGTGTTTACCCCTGTAAGACACACACACACCTGCTTACAGGAGGCATATAGCTTGCTCACCCCAGGGAGCACTTTGTGTGATTCAGTCGCTCTCATCCATGCTGGGTCACGCTGGGCCGTGGACTTCCGTCTGGCCCCACAAACACAGTCAGGCTCTAGGGTTACGGAGGGCCGCTGCTTGTTTAATTCATTCTCTGTGCCAAAAGGAACAGATGAATGTCACACCTTTTCTGAGGTTGATTACCATATGACTGTTAACGCCGTAGAGTCGGTCATCATTTTATTTTAAGATAATGAACTGCAATTCCTTAGAAGTGACCTTTTATAAAGGTCCTTTTAACATGAATAGGATGTGTCTGCTGCTTCGCTGAATATACTTATTTTTACCACACAATAAGCTCTCATTCGCACACGCACTCAATGTCGCTCCCAGCTGCGATCACTGGGCCGTCTGACCTTGAAATGGGTGTTGAGAGAAAAAGACTGAACCAAGCCTCTGGAAATCCACCAATGGGACAAAATCACTCTTTAAAACCACAGTATATTGCTCACTAATTCATGTTATACATATGTGACCCAGAATCACAAAACCAGTTATAAGGGTCAATTTTTTTGAAATTGAGATTTATACAGCATCTGAAAGCTGAGATGTATGGTTTGTTAGGATAATGTAGAAATCTGAGAATGCAAAAAAAAAATCAAAATATTGAGAATATTCTCCAAATGAAGTTCTTAGCAATGCATATTACTACTCAAAAAATACATTTTGATAATCTAGTTGACAAAATATCTTCATGGAACTTACTTAATATCCTAATGATTTTTGACATAAAAGAAAAATCAATAATTTTGACCCATACAATGTATTTTTGGCTATTGCTACAAATATGCCCTTGCTACTTAAGACTGGTTTTGTGGTCCAGGGTCACATATGTTGATTAATACTTAAATGGCATGTCAAACATTTTTATACAATGATCATTATATTTGTCTGATTTTATTTTATGCCCTCATTGTAAGAGAAATGTGTATGTAATGTGACAGATTTTAATGGGGAGGCGATGATTGACCCGGAATCTTTTTTGGAGGTGGAACACTGTGTCAATATCATATCACAAATGCTCATCTCCTTAATCACCTGTACTACACATAGTTTTCATTATATTCCTGATGCAAGTGCTTTCTTTTGTTTATTCAGCAGAGCATTATACTGCTTTTTATCAATCTACCCCTCAGCATGGCCAGTGCGTGACTATTTTGTGCGCAAAGCCCTCTTTAGATCTCTGTAATGGGGGTAATCCCATCCTGCAGGCCTTGCGGATCGCTGAACGGCCCTCTGGGAATTGTAGTCCAGACGAGAACGAGAGTTTTGGAATCAGAGCTCAAGGTCTGTATGAGCCATTAATTGGGCCTGTCGTAGACAGTCTAGAGAGTGTGCTTCACTCATCAGACTATTAATCACGGGGGTGAAATAGGCTCTGTGCTAATGAAGTCCTCCAGCTTTGTTACGAAACTTAGCGAGCCACCTACCTAGATGAGATTTTAAAGGGATAGTTCATCCAAAAAATGAAGTTTTTCATGTGCTCACCCTCATGTCATTCTAAACTCACTTATGTTCCTCTATTACAAAACACATAATATTTGAAAAGCGTATTTCCATGTAGTGAAAGTCAGTGGAGTGCAATACTTTTAAACTCCAAAAAGCTTTTCTGAAGCAACTTTGTATAAGGCAGACAGTATTTAAAGGAGAAGTTCACTTTGCTGCAGAAGTACCAACCCAGTGTTTACAAAGTGAACATGCAAAGAACATCAAACGGCCTTTACAAAAAAGGTAAAACAGCTATGTAGGGTTGAATGCTTCTGACTTTGAAGAAGAAAACGTTAACACTTTACAATAAGGTTCATTAGTTAACTACATTAGTTAACATGAACTAAGAATGAACAATACTACTACAGCATTTATTAATCTTAGTTAATGTTAATTTCAGCCTTTACTAATGATTGTTAAAATCACAAGTTGTGTTTGTTAACATTAGTTAATGCACTGTGAACTAACATGAATTAACAATGAACCACTGTATTTTTATTATCTAACATTAACTAAGATTAATTAATAGTGTAATAAATGTATTGTTCATTGTTCATTCATGTTAGTTAATACAATAACCAATATTAACAAATGACACCTTATTGTAAAGTGTTACCAAGAAAACAAGACGGGAGTTTTTCTACATACCCTAACTGTATTGACCCGGATTACACAGACTACGCATGCGCATCGTAGAGACAAGACAAGACGAGCATTTGAGGTTAAAAAGCATATAAATTGTCAATTTGTTTCGAAAATGACCGATCGTTTTGCTAGATAAGACCCTTCTTCCTCAGCTGGGATCATTTAGAGCCATTTGAAGCTGCATTTAAACTGCTTTTTGTAAGTTTAAACTTGGGGGGCAGAGATATGGAGAGAAATTCCTGAAATGTTTTCCTGAAGAAACATAATTTCTTAATTTCATAATTTCTTTCTTGAAGAAAGAAAGACATGAACATCGTGGATGACAAGGGGGTGAGTAAATCTGTAAATTTATGTTCTGGAAGTGAACTTCTCTAAGTTTCTGTTTACTCATGTTCATTCACTTTCAAATTGTGCAATTCAAGTGAAGTGCAACTTGACAATTGATTCCATTTGAGTTTGGTGTTAGCATGCTGCTAAACAAATGGCTTGATCCTTTGACAGAGATTATGGAAGCCCATTTCCACCATTCCACCTGTTTCTCACAATTCTGTTCTTTTTTTTTCTTCCAATTGTGATTTTACATCTGGCAATTCTTACTTTTTTTCAGAATACGATATATAAACTAGCAAGTTACAAAGTAATAGTTGCGTGATTTAAACGTACAATTCTGACTTTTCTTGCAGTTGTGAGTTATATCTCACAATTGGACAGTAAGTCCACTCACTAGGTTTTGGAACAGCTTCTGTGTGTTGGATATTTTGTAAGAGTTTACATGGAATATAGTGGATTGTATTCGAGCACAGTGGTTCAGGCATTTTGTGTGCATTTGCATGCATATTTTTAAATGTGATGGATTTGCATGTGTGTGCATTTGCTTTTGTGCCAGCTTTCAGCACAGGGGAGTGGCAGACGTCCACGGGCGCTGCTCATATGTTGACTTATTGAGATTAAGCAATCTAACAAAGTGACTTGAGAGCAAGAGCGGGAGCGTGTAGGTACTATACCTCAAGCTTTTCAATTACACTCTCAGGCTGCCCAGCAAGAGCATGTTTATGTGCTGAGGAACGAGAATGCATTGTTGCACTATAAAGCTTCTATAGATATGATTGTCTGCCATTGTTCTTTGGTTCTGGGCTTGGAATATCCTGGCAACGGTACGACGGCAAGTCTGTTCTGGGAAGAATGGAACCTTGGCAATCCACACTTGCTCGTTTCCTCACCTGTTTTTCCCAGCTGCCCGCCGTTTAATAAATGAGGTGGGCCAATATTCCTGCTGCGGCCCGTCCTTTCGCTTTCTCTCAGGTAAAGTTTGGCGCAGCTGAACATCCAAAAGTCTGCCAAAATCACAAAGGGACATGAGAACCAAGCCAGAATCTCCTGATTCACCATATGATGGTCCGCTAGCGTCCGTTCCCGGTCCTCTGAAGCTTCATATGGCGTCTGTGGTAGCAGATGTTTGCACGCTAGGCTATAATTCACCTGCAGAGCTGAGGAGTCTCCATGCATAAGTGGAAACTACGATGATGAAATTGAAATAGTCAACTTTGGGAATTGTGAAAATGAGATGCTTTGGAATACTGTGTGAAAAACGTCTCTCTGGACCAGTAAGCTTAGAGGTTTTTTTTTTTTGCCCTTGTGGTTTAGTACTGTGAATAATGCCTGTCCGTGACCTGAGATCCATGCACTCTGTTTCTCTCTGTGTTTTAAAGGCTTTTGAGAGTAATATATTGTTCTGTAAAAATCAATGTGATCAATAATGGGTTGCACGCGTGGGGAAATGACCGGCTCGCAAAGGGAAGTGCTGATGCTCAGAGGACTCAGTGACCATTTACTGAATCATTTTTAAAACATTGCCTGGCTTTTAAGACTCTGATTGCCATAATCTTGCAGTTTATATAGTTCATGGTAAAAATTGCCATTATGCCGAAATCATAACTACCTTTTAAAACAGATTTATGACATTAATTATACAGTACTTTTTGTGTTCATGACCCAAAGCAGTTTAAAGTGGTCACATTGAGAATTATTTAAAAATTAAAATGGATTATGTTTGGAATAAAGCCATTTTGTATCAAATTAACCACTTTTCTGAAGAAAGATAAACATGTATTGTGATGAAAATATTAAACATCATGGAAGTATTTACTGAATAATCCACTGTTTTGTAGAAGGGTTTTTGATTGAGACACAGAGCGAAATTACAGGAGGACAAAAATTGGAAAGATGGCAGCATCATTATGTTTTCATGTAGCGATTGGTAAATCTATTAAGTAAATCTATTCCTTTTATCAATCTTTGTCACATTATATGCCAGTGGTGACCATTCAAAAATGGGGAAAAAAGCACTTTTTCAAGTTTTTCTCTCCGAAGTTTGCATGGCTGTAACTATTGGAGATATCTTAATGCTCTTTTAAGATGCTCTTTTAAATTTTAACAAACTTTTCATTAGGTATCTTCATTTTTAAGGTCCTGTATGGATCAATTCCAGAGTTTTAGGGAACTAAATATGGCTCTAAGAGAAAATGGTTAAGTTGTACACATTTTCAGTGGTCAAAAACCAATTGTGGGTCACTTTGCAAAAAGTGTTTTTTTTTTGTTTTGTTTTGTTTTTTTCCCCATTTTTGAAGGGTCATTAATGGCATATAATGCAACAAAGTTGTTTAAAGTCAAAAGATTTTATAATCAGACCTACCAATCCAATGATGCTGCTGCTATCTTTCTAAAATCATTTTACCCCCCGGTAATTTGACTCCAAATCTAAGGTGAAAATTGTCATTTTTGGCTTTCTAATTCCTTTATGTATTTCTTTCACCAGAAAAAATATTAAGAAAATCAAAAATTTGAGCCAGGGACCTTTGATTTTAAATTTTTAAATAAGTTGATACTGTTATTCATAAAGGATGCAGTAAATTAAGCAAAAGTGAGAGTAAAGACATTTGTAATGTTACATATGTTTCTATTTAAAATAAATCTTGTTCATTTGACTGTTCTTAAGAAGAAAAAGAAAAAACAGTCATAAGGGTCAATTTTTTGGAAATTGAGATTTATACATGATCTGGAAGCCGAATAAATAAGTCTTCCATTAATGTATGGTTTGTTAAGATAGGACTATATTTGGCAGAGATACAACTATTTCAAAATTTGGAATCTGAGGGTGCAAAAAAATCTAAATATTGATAAAATCGCTTTTTAAAGTTGTCCAAATTAAGTTTTTAGCAATGCATATTGCTAATCAAAAATTAAGTTTTGATATATTTAAGGTAGGAAATTTACAAAATATCTTCATGGAACACGATCTTTACTTAATATCCTAATTATTTTTAGCATAAAAGAAAAATTGATCATTTTGACCCATAAAATGTATGGCTATTGCTACAAATATACTCATGCTATTTAAAGGAGAAGTCCACTTCCAAAACAAAGATTCACATATAATGTACTCACCCCTTGTCATTCAAGATGTTCATGTCTTTCTTTCTTCAGTTGTAAAGAAATTATGTTTTTTGAGGAAAACATTTCAGCATTTTTCTCAATATAATGGATTGATATGGTGCATTTTTGAACTTTCAAAATGTAGTTTAAATGCAGCTTCAAAGGCTCTAAACGATCCCAGCCGAGGAAGAAGGGTCTTATCTAGCATAATGATCAGTAATTTTAATAAAAATAATACAATTTATATACTCTTTAATGTCAAACGCTGGTCTTGTCTTACTCTGCCTGGACTGTTTTTGTTCCGGTTCATGACAGTTAGGGTATGTCGAAAAACTCCCATCTCATGTTCTCCCTCAACTTCAAAATCGTCTTATATCGCTGTTTTACCTTTTTTGTTAAGGGTGTTTGATCTTTTTGCATGTTCTCTTGGCAAAGACTGTGTCGGTACTTCTGCAGTGATGTAGGATGGTTTTGAAATGATTTTTGAAGTTGAGGGAGAAAATACGATTGGAGTTTTTTGACGTACCCTAACTGTCTTGAGCCAGAATGCACAGAGTTCAGGGAGAGAAAGACAAGACAAGCGTTTGAGATTAAAAAGTATTTAAATTGCATTTTTTTTTTTTTTTTAAATGAAAATAACTGATTGTTTCGCTAGATAAGGCTCTTCTTCCTTGGCTGGGATCATTTACAACCGCATTTGTGATCGTTTGAAGCCACATTTAAACTGCTTTTTGGAAGTTCAAAATCGGGGCACCATATCAGTCCATTATATGGAGAAAAATGCTGAAATGTTTTCCTCAAAAAACAATTTCTTTACGATTGAAGAAAGAAAGACATAAACTTCTTGGATGACAAGGGGGTGAGTACATTATATGTGAATCTTTGTTTTGGAAGTGGACCTCTCCTTTAAGACTGGTTTTGTGGTCCAGGGTCACATTTTCCACAAAAGTAAAAAGCAGCACAACTGTTTTCAACATTGATCGCAATCACATTGTTTGTTGAGCAGCAAATCAGCATATTAGAATGATTTGTACAAGATCATGCGACACTAAGGACTGGAGTATGATGCTAAAAATACAGCTTTGCATCACAGGAATTGAATACATTTTAAAACAGTAAACCGTTCTTGTAAACTGTAAAAATATTTCACAGTTTTATTGTTTTTATGGTATTTTTGATCAAATAAATGCAGCCTTAGTGAACATATAAGAAAATCTCCAACTCCAAACTTTTGAAACGTAGTGTACTATGTCCTCTAATGCAATGCACTCAGCTTGACTTCTGTATAATGTAATAAAATGAAACTGAGTAGTAACAACCGTTACTCTCTCAACGTCTTTTTTATTTGCGCACCAGTGTCAGCCATTCTGTCCTTCAGCTCCCATGGAAATTCACAGCGAAACCATTCAAAATCATTGTTGTCGCCTTTTTCGTTACATTATTTTCAGGATTCAATGCTCTGAATATCTGGTTACTCTGAATGGACTCATTCCCATCAGGACAGTATCGTGTTCAATCCCCCTGTAGCCGCCCCTTGACAAACTCAACAACGGTTCTCCTCATCCTCTGACTTCAAAGACAATTCTCAGTGCAGCGTCACCTCAGTGCTGCTGTATCGGGTTCACACATGACTCTCAGCTCTCTGTGGCCGCATGTTTTACAATCACATGTTTGCATTGTTCTCTGTGCAGGCACCGGAGTGGCAGTCAAAACAGAGCCACCTTAGTGACTCTAAACACAGAAGACAGGAAACGTGGTGACGGAATAGCCGTCCGCTTTCTATTCATTACCTGTCTGAGATAAACGAGAGCTTTTTATGGCCCACTTGGAGAAAAATTAGAATGGCGTTTACAAGACGTTGCTCAGAGATACATCAATATATGTCAGCGAAACAATAGAGTCGTGCCGCTATTGACAATTGCCTAAATATATATGCATGTCAAAACAAATGCTAATATAAATACATGTATCCTCAGTTAAGCTCAGCTTAATGTCTATGGACGGTGTTTGTAGTTTATTGTGGAGTACCACATGGATCAGAGTGTTTTCAGTGTGGTTTTAGACAAGCGGGAGCTTGGGCACATTTTCCATTTGGTTAAACCCAGTGGTTTGATAACCTCTTTTCTAAAGGGCAAGGAAGAGGCGCTGTTGTGTGTTTGAGGTGAAGCTCCAGACATCCTCCTCTTCCTTGAGAGGTCCAAGAAAACCACAAACACACTTAGTCATTCTTTTTATCTCTATTTCTCACATACACGCACAGGCTGACGTGCTTTACTGTTTACATTTTCATGAATTCTTCATCACAGTGCCAAGAACTACCATATTTTGCTTGAAGTGAGATGAAACGTTGCAGATGTGTGAGTGTGTATGCAGATATAATCGAGGCACATGAGGTTTGGCGGCAGCTGTTTACACTCATCACCAGGTGTGTGTGTGTGTCAGATGTGTGTTTGTGTGTTTATGCGCATGTGCATGACAGGACAGGCTAATCCTAATCTCTAGAACACATTTGCGTCATATGCCTATATCTGGAGGATGAGTACGGGACTGGAGGAAATCATTTTGGAGGATTGCGCTTAGGAAAAGAGGTGGCATAGAGGACACTGATGTAGTTTAGAGGACATTGGAGATTGAGGAGCTGAAGAAATCTGTCATGGGAGGGTAAAAAGAGAGGAGAAGGTTGGTGGAGGCAGTGGGAAAACCGGACTGTGGAAAGGAGATCTGACATCTGGAGAGACTCTCCACCTTCAAAAAGGGGCCCAAAGGGTGACGAGAGGTCACACACTCACACACACACTCATACCACGAAACACACGTATGCAATGTGCTTCCTGTGAAGCTGGGGCTCTTAACTAGCTCTGAGGTCTTTATTTGTGGTTGAGGATGCACCCATGTCTCTTTAAGGTCCTGGGGGTCAACATAGGTCATGCTCATCTGATGGTCTCCAGATGAGACATGAAACATGCTAGTTAGGTATTATCGTAGGGCTGCACAATAATGGGTATACTGATTATCAAAAATTCTATTTAAGTTTTATTAATTGAGATTCTTCTCATTTGAGAATTGTTTCCATTTCATTAGAATTATTGCACATTCACATAAGCGTAGGTTAAGTGAATGTAAACTCGTATGCTGTATGAGTTTATTTTACCTCACCTAGTCTCCTCGTTTATTTCAAATAATTTGACTTACTTTTTTATAATCAAAATGAAATCAAACCACTGAAAGTTAAATCTGAAACAGAATTTGGGGAATTAAAACAAAATTATATATTTTTATTATGACATTGTGTTATATGGTAAATTCCATTTTTTTTAATGATTTGAATCCATCTACATTTTCTACATTGGAGAAATCATTGGACCTTGTATTTATAATCTAGATTAATGCTATCTACGTTATTATCTGGTAAAACCTATTTTCAAAAGCTAAAACAGTGAAGTTCCTAATATTAACTCCAGTAATTCCAAATTCTGTTAACATTAACAGTCCAAAAAAACAGTCCAAAAAAACTTACTATTCTGGCACAGAGGTGTATTTTTTTTTTCAGCAACCACAATTGCAAACAATATAGCAGAGAGATTCCTAATTAGATTTATTGCAGTATGTAGACTGGCTTTATTATGCTTTCATTTGAGCAAAATATGCGGCAGAGACCAAAAACTTCTGCACAGATGTTTGTCTGTGTGTTCAGATCATCAGTGCTTTTTAGGGGTTCATGTGCCAAGTTTTAAGGGATACAAAATTCTGTCCTCATTTACTCACCCTCATATTGTTCCAACCCTGTATGAGTTTCTGTCTTTTGAACACATTCAAAGATCATTTGGAGAATGTTGTTAACCAAACAGTTGATGGTAGCCATTGACATCTGTAGTACTTTATGGAAAAAATACTATGGAAGTCAGTGGCTACCAGCAACATTCTTCAGAATATCCTCCTTTTGTGTTCAGTATTTGAAATAAATTCATACAAGTTTGGAACAAAATATGGAATTTCATGTTTGAGTGAACCATTATAAGAAAATGTATCCATTTTAAAAAAGAAAAACTCTGATTGGGGGATTTACACTCTTGACATCTGGCAACCCCAAGCATGAAAGCTCGTGGAGGCTTGTTATCAACACAAGATAACTGTAATGTCAAATGGGGGTAAAAAGAAAACGTTTCAGCATAAGTAACCAGTGGGCCAGTATGCTTAATTAAGAGAAGCATAAATCATGATCGCGGTTAAAATAATTAATCGTGCATCCCTAGTGGTTAGCTCACACACTTCTAAAACATACCATGTGGTGCTCATCTGGGAGACATAAGTTCGAATCCAGCCTGCACTGTGTCTGTTTGAGCAGTGATAAAGCCTTCAGGATGAAACACTGATTTGTAAAGTCATTTATATGACGGAGCCAAGAATTATTGTCCTTTAACTGCTGCGTTCGGCCGTCTGTCTCATAGAGTCGCCAGCATTGATCAATCTGTAAATTCTGCTGACATGTTCCTGATGTCTCACGAGTTGTGTGTGTGTTTGCCATCTGCGTGCACCTGTCTGAAACACACACACACTCACACACTTCACACACTGTAAGCGCAGTCTCATTGTTGTCCTTGGCAGGGCAGCCAAGATTGTGTGTGCATGTGTGTTTGTTACGCTGTGGTTAGTACATTAAACTATGTGCGTGCGTATGTGTGTGTGTCGAACTACAGCTTGTATTCATCTGTTAATATGCTTAAAGGGGCATGTAATGAGAAATCTAATTTTACTTGATCTAATTTTGCTTGAAACGAGCTTTATGTAGCTTTCAGCACTCAAAACTTCCTCCTCAGTGCAAAATGAGCATTTATTGAAATGAAACTGCAAAGATGGCTTTTTCTGAAACTTTTTGACAACACATGGATGGATTCATTTATGTATGATTAGCCACATTTACATGTCAGTGTTATCGTTAACTGTAACTAAAACTGTAATTTAGGTTAATTTGAAGTAATAAAATTAGTACAATGAAAAACAAACAAACTAAAATTTAGCTAAATAAAAATATTAAAAAAATGAATGTAGTACTAAAATTAAAACTAAAAAAATATATATTTAAAAAAATCAGTTATCGTTAACTGTATCAAACTGTAACTTGGGTTAATTTGAAGTACTAAAATTAGTAAAATGAAAAACAAACTTAGCTAAATAGAAATTAAAAAATTAATGAAAATGACAAGAGTGCATAGCACTAAAATCAAAACTATATACTATTACTATTACATATACTATTAAAAAGTGTGTATATGTATATGTGTATATATATGTGTATATGTATGTATGTATATATATATATATGTGTGTGTGTGTGTGTGTGTGTGTGTGTGTATATATATATATATATATATATATATATATATATATATATATACACACACACACACAAAATAGCATAGAATTTTAATATTGCCTGTGTATCCTATTAAAAAGTGTGTGTGTACATATGTGTATGTATATGTATATGTATGTATATGTATATGTATGTATATGTATATGTATGTATATGTATATGTATGTATATGTATATGTATGTATATGTGTATATGTGTATATATATGTGTATGTATAGCCTTCTGGGTTTTATGCAAATCATCCTCATCTCCAGGCAAATGGCCTGATGGTTTAGAGAGATACTCGTAGAGAGAGAGCGTTCTGCCCCGGATGGGAGTTCAGCGCAGCTCTCCAAAGCCTTTCCTGAGAAAATCTTTTCCTGTTCTCTCCGTAATCATAACATTAACGCATTCAAAATGTGGAAGAACAGGTACCTTGTGTCCCATTTTAATATGATCCTGATCTGGCATGGTTTGAATATGAAAACGTCTGTTTATTCAGAAATGTTTTGCCGGTAGGCAGATCTGTCGAAGGATATCCTGAATGTGTCGATTGGCTTTTCACACCTACACGTTGAAGACTGTGTGTGCAGTGTTTTCTCTGTCCCATTCCCCTCACACAGGCGCTGAAAAGGAGATAAAAGCTTAAAGCCTATCATTGGTTTGATTGGTCCACGGGTGTTTTTTTCCACTCGACGACTCAATGGAGTGGACGCAGTTAATCTTATCAGCCAGACGGCTTCTGTGCGCCACTGGAGTTCAGTCAATGCCACAGTCAAAAGACTGAAGCATTTGTTTTTAGGAGACTTGGAACTGCTGAATGATGAATTTGACGGTAAAAGGCGGCCAAACTGCAGGGTTTGTACTGATGTCATCACCTTTTGTTCGTGTGTGTTCAGTGAGATACACCTCTGCAGATGGTGGATAGAGTTGGGATAAGGTCTTATATAAGGCAAAGCTGTAGAATGTAGTTTTATTTGTATTTTAATCATTTTTGCATTTACAGTATACATACTTTTTATAGTTTTTATTTAAATAGATATTTTATAGTTTTTATATAAAACAAATTGTTAGTTTAGTCAGTTTATCTTTCAATTATGAATTTTTACACTTATGTATTTTTTAAAAATATTTCTTTCTACACACACCCACTTTTTATTTATATTATATAAGAAAATTAAAACACACAAAAATACTTAAGATTTTTATTTATGCATGTTTTAAATTAAATTTTAAATTAGTTATTTTAATCAATTTATCTTTCAATTACGTATTAATTTTTATATTTATGTATTTTTTTATATTTCTTTCTACACACACCTACATTTTATTTATATAAAAGAAATTTAAAAAACAAAAATACATAAGGTTTTTATTTATGCATGTTTTAAATAAAAATGTTTATTTAAATTAAATAAAAAATGTACTTTAATCAATTTATCTTTGTTACGTATGATTTCTTATATTTGTTTTTTTATATTTCTTTTTGCACGCCCACGTTTTATTTATATAAAAGAAAAGTAAAACATACATAATACATAAGATTTTTATTTATGCACGTTTTTGTTACACGGAGTGAGGGACGAGAGGCGAGCGGATCCATATGCAAGCCTTTATTGGGATGAGACAAAGACATGGTCGTACAGGCAAGGTCGAGACGGGAGCAAACAGGAATAACAAAGGCGATCGAGAGAATAATCCAGATAACAAGAGCGATAATCCAAGGCAGGCGGCTAGACAGACGTAAACGAAAGAGCAGGCGAGAAGTCAAAAACACGGGAACCAGAAACCAGGGAACGCTAACACAACAACAATACAATCTAACAATCCGTGACTAGCATGGAAAGTCCGGGGCTTTTATAGCGCCGCTGATTGGTCGTGGGTCAAGTGTAATGGCTGATGGGAAATGTAGTCCGGGGTGTGGTGCAACAGTCTGTGTGTGAAAGGGCGAGAGTGACATCTGGTGGTGAGCGGACAGCGGGACACCGACCAGATTCGTGACATAGCCCCCCCCCAAGGAGCGGCTTCCAGACGCTCCAACAGAGTAACAGTCCAGGGAAGCGGTGGGGCGGGAGTGAGACAGGGCGAGGGCTGGAGGGCCAGGTTCCTGCGGAGGACCCGGTGATTGAGGCAGGACTGGCAGAGCAGGAACCCTCCAGGGTGGGGCCGGAGGCGGAGCAGGAGGCACAGGAGACCTCCAGGGGAGCCGGAGCCGGAGCAAGCGACGCCAGAGCCCTCCAGGGCGGAGCCGGAGGCAGAGCGTGAGGCGCGGGCGCCCTCCAGGGTGGAGCAGGAGGCGCAGGAGCCCTCCGAGGCGAAACAGGAGGCGGAGCAGGAGGTGGAGCAGCCCTCCAGGGCGAAACAGGAATCTGCGTCACGGTCTGGGACCTGGGGATAGCAGGGACAGAGGAGGCAGACAGAATAGGAGAAGGCGCAGCAGTCCTCCGGGGCGGAACAGGAGGCACCGCAGCCCTCCGGGGCGGAACAGGAGGCTGCGTCCTGGTCTGGGACCTGGGGAAAGCAGAGACAGAGGAGCCAGACAGAATAAAGGGAGAAGCAGAGAGTTCAAAGGGAAACGCCCCCTCCATAGGAGGTTCTACAGCTGACGCTGACACCTCTGGAGGCATTGGCGCAGCTTCTCCGACGGGGAAGGCCTCTGGAGCCGACTTGAGACCAGACGGGACCTCTGGAGCAGACTTGAGACCAGACGGGGGCTCTGGAGCAGACTTGAGACCAGACGGGGGCTCTGGAGCAGACTTGAGACCAGACGGGGGCTCTGGAGCAGACTTGAGACCAGACGGGGCTCTGGAGCAGACTTGAGACCAGACGTGACCCCAGAAGCACAATGTGCAGCCCACACACACCAGATGGCAATAGCCATTAAGGGTAGAGCAGCAGCGGGAGGTTGTGGTGGGTCCAGGGCGCTGGCTATCCCGATAGGCTGTGGTCTTGGGATGTCAGACGAGATGTGACTTGACTTGGGGTCTGGTGTGACTTGACTTGGGGACTGGGCATGACCTGACTCTGGGCCGTCAGACGGGTCATGGTAAGGCTCTGGGTGGCCAGACGAGACGTGGCTTGAGTCTGGGCCGTCAGGCGGGGCGTGGCTTGAGTCTGGGCCGTCAGGCGGGGCGTGGCTTGACTCTGGGCCGTCAGGCGGGGCGTGGCTTGACTCTGGGCCGTCAGGCGGGGCGTGGCTTGACTCTGGGCCGTCAGGCGGGGCGTGGCTTGACTCTGGAACAGCCGCCTTGACATTGCTCGACTTGGAAGCTTGACTGGACCTGGAAGCTTGACTGGACTTGGAAGCTTGACTGGACTTGGAAGCTTGACTGGACGCTGTAGCTTGACGGGACTTGGAAGCTTGACTGGACGCTGAAGCTTGACTGGACGCTGAAGCTTGACTGGACGCTGAAGCTTGACTGGAGACGGAAGCTGCATTATGACAGGACCTGACAACTAGGCTTGACTCACGAGGATCTGCAGAGGCCTGGCTTGCTTCAGGAATAACAGCTGTAACGTGACTTGGCTCAGGGACGACAGCTGTGACGTGACTTGGCTCAGGGACGACAGCTGTAACGTGACTTAACTCATGAGGAACAGCTGTGACTTGGCTTGACTCGTGGAGAACAAGAGCTTTGGTTTGACTTGACTCTGTTGTTTGACCGGACTTGGAAGCTTGACTTGACCCTGGGGTAGCAGCCGCGACGTGAAGGAGCGCCATTTTAGCTGCCCGTACAGCCATCAGGGGTGAATCCAGCACATGTGCCATCATGATAGGCCGCGATCTTGGGATGTCAGGCGGTACGTGACTTGACTCAGGAACCACGGCTGTGACTTTGCTTGACTCGGGAACTGCTTCAGGGGGCGGCCATGATGGGTGCAGACTCAGGAGCAGAAGACATGGCGTGAACTGGCTGTGACTTGACGGAGATGTCCTGAGCAGGCTGTGGTTTGGCTGACGTGGCGTTAGCGGGCGCCGGCCTGACTGACGGGGCTTTAGCAGGCGGAGGCTTTGGCGTGGCAACCATCTTGTGCAGTGGCTCTGGCGTGGCAGCCATCTTGACAGTGCTTGGCTCGGGAACGATGACTGTAACTTGACTTGACACAGAAACAGCAGCTGTAATGTTGCTTGACTCAGAAACTTGACTGGACTCAGGAAACAGAGCTGCAACTTGACTCGATTTGGAAACTTGACTTGACTCAGGAAATGTAACTGTACCTTTAAATGGCTTTTGTATGGCAGCTGTGACGTGACGGAGCTCTGTGATCGCCGCCATCTTGTGAGCGGGCTCCGCCGTCGCCGCCATTGTGTGGACGCGCTCCGACGCGGCCGCCATTTTGTGAACGGGCACCGCTGTCGCCGCTACTTTGTGCACAGGCTCTGTTGTCGCTGCTGTGGTATGAACGCGCTCCGGCGCGGCCGTCATCTGGTGAGCGAGCACCGGCACGGCCGCCATTACACGGGCCGGTTGCGCTGCCGGCGTTACCGCGATGTCGCGTTGCTTCCCGCGACACCCACAGTGAGCAAGGAACCGCTGATCTGGAGTGCAATGTTCAGATATTGGCTTATCGTCCACTGGGGCTGATACATTGGCATTAAGGAGCCGAAAGGTTCAGAGAGACCTCCACGGAAAAAAATCATCAGACACAGATCACTCATCGAAGTCTGCTGTGCTAATGCGTAGAAGTCCATGACAAACTTTTCAACTGGTCGCTCACCTTGCTTGAGGAGCATGATCTGTACTGCGGGGTTCTGAGCTGCTGGATCCTTGTTGACGGATTGTTCTGTTACACGGAGTGAGGGACGAGAGGCGAGCGGATCCATATGCAAGCCTTTATTGGGATGAGACAAAGACATGGTCGTACAGGCAAGGTCGAGACGGGAGCAAACAGGAATAACAAAGGCGATCGAGAGAATAATCCAGATAACAAGAGCGATAATCCAAGGCAGGCGGCTAGACAGACGTAAACGAAAGAGCAGGCGAGAAGTCAAAAACACGGGAACCAGAAACCAGGGAACGCTAACACAACAACAATACAATCTAACAATCCGTGACTAGCATGGAAAGTCCGGGGCTTTTATAGCGCCGCTGATTGGTCGTGGGTCAAGTGTAATGGCTGATGGGAAATGTAGTCCGGGGTGTGGTGCAACAGTCTGTGTGTGAAAGGGCGAGAGTGACATCTGGTGGTGAGCGGACAGCGGGACACCGACCAGATTCGTGACAGTTTTAAATTAAATTATCTTTCAATTATGTATTAATTTTTTTTTTTTTATATTTCTTTCTACACACACCCACGTTTTATTTATATACAAGAAAATTAAAATGTACATAAAATGCATAAGATTTTTTTGTTTTTTTTTTTTGTTTTAAATTAGATTAAATTATTTTTTTTGAATTTATTTTTATATCTTTTATTTTATTGTATAATTTATATAAATTTTATATTTTTACATTTATTTTTCTTATTTTAAAAGAAATGTAACTTTACAATAAATTAAAATATAAAAAGTGTATAAAATTAAATACAAAAATGTTAAAATACATAGATATTTTTATTTTATACATTTATTATTTTGTATATATTTTTTTCATAATTTTTATATATAATTTTGTACATATTTTTCTTATTTATTTCTTAATGTATTTAATAAAACACACACACAGACACACACACACACACACACACTATAACTTAAATTTCACTCTATAATTTAAATAAAATATAATTTTTTTAAAATAAATGAATTGCCTTCTTTTTATATTTATTTTGCAATAAAATAACCGCTGAATGATTTGTCAGCACAACACAAGCGTCTCTCTAAGCTGTGCTGATGCCCATGGAGTACTAGGCTTGGCACACACATCCATGCTTTTTTGTGGTCTTGAGAGACTGCATTTAAAGAAGTGCTCCTGTGTGTGTTCAACCGGTGAGTGAGACGAATACAAAACGTCTCTGTTGGAGACAGACACAAAGCCATGCAGCAGACGAGCGGTCACTCAACTCCGTCAGATTCTGGTTTGTTTGGGGGAAGAGCCTAGACAATCACGTATGTGATCTGGCTGTTAAAGGGTCCGTCACGAGAGGAAATGGAGGTCCGTTTCCTGCACTCCCGCCCCTCCCTTATGACCCACTGATCTGTTTTTCCAGGCGCTGCTCACAGAGAGTGAAAGACGGGAGGAAGAGTTTGCTTTGGAGGGGGAGGCGATGATGTCAAAACAATCACACTTTACTACATACATATTTTCATTTTACTCTCTTCATAACTCTCATGAACGCAAGGCCTTTTAGTGCTGCATAAACTTGAAAGGCTCGGTTGTAACAAAGAGTTTATTGCCAGTCGAATGGCTCTTGGCTTGGAGTAGCGCGGGCCCTTTGGACCGGGGCCCAGATGAGATTCTCCGTCCATAAACTCCGTCTTTAATTGGCGATACTCAACTGCCCTTTTGTGTCGGTGGCTTTGAGTTACAGTAGGAGATATCAGACCGAATATTTCCATAAAATGAACAGTAGTCGAGTTAAGATTAAACGCTGTTTGTTGTCAGAGAGACGTTGTTAGCAGACTGATCTTTGACTGGGGCGGTGCGAGAGAAGTTTATGTGTCCTCTCTGAGTTGTCATGCGATTGGCCATAGCATTTTTCTCTCTTTCAGATCCTGTTTTTATCACGTGTACGGCTGGTTGATCGTACCCTTGCCCTCTTCAATTTCCTGAAACCAAAGCCCAGGAATGCTGGGTGGGCATCCAAATATGCACAGATATGTGTTTATCTTGGCCTTGCGGTGAAGTGCGTCTAGCATACACTGATATGGGCCCAAAAATGAAAACACTGTCATTGTTCCAAACCTGTATAGGTTATATTTTATGAACACTAAAGGAGGTGTTTTGTAGAATGGGTTAAATGTTTCTATCCATGCAGTCAGTGCTCACCAAAACTGACTGTTTTCTTCAGAAAATCTTCTTTTTGTACAGCACATTTGTAAAAATAAGCTAAAATTGTCTTTATCTTTATTCACAACAATGGAATCCTATGGGGTGAGATTTTTCAACAGAAAGATTTTTAATGTTTTTTTTTTTTTAAAGAAGTCTCTTCTACTCACCAAGCCTGCATTTATTTGATCTTAAATACAGCAAAAGCAGTAATATTGTGAAATGTTTTTACTATTTAAATAATTGCTTTCTATTTGAATATATTTTAAAATGTAATTTATTCCTGTGATCAAAGCTACATTTTTAACATCATTACTTCAGTCTTCAGTGTCACATGATTCTTCAGAAATCATTCTAATATGCTGATTTTCTGCATTTTATTTTTGTTGTTATTTAAAAAAAGGTTGAGTACTTTTTTTTTTTTTTTTTTTTTTTTTTTTTTTTTTTTTTTTTTTTTTTAGGATCATTTGAATAGAAACATCCAAAGACCAGCATTTATCTAAAAATAAAACGCTTTTGTAACATCATACACTTTACCATTTACAAGCTTAGAGTCAGTTTTTTTTTCTTTTTTCTATAGAAATTAATACTTTTTTTGTCTTTGATAAAGACATTTATAATTTTACAAAAGATTTCTGTTTCTGATAAATGCTGTTCTTCTGAGCTTCATTCATCAGAGAAGCATGAAAAAATTGTAAATGTTTTTAAATGTTTTTTGAGCAGCAAATCAAAATATTAGAATGATTTCTGAAGGATCATGTGACTGGAGTAATGATGCTCAAAATTCAGCTTTGAAGTCACAGGAATAAATTACATTTTAAAATATATTCAAATAGATAACAGTTATTTTTAAATAGTAAAAATATTTTCAAATTTTACTGCTTTTACTGTACTGTTTTTAAATGCAGGCTTGGTGAGCAGAAGAGATTTCTTTGAAAACATTAAAAATCTTACGGTTCAAAACATTTTGACTTGTAGTGTATGGTATTTTTCTTTAGCTGTAAAGTTTAAAATAATTATTTTCTTGGTGGGAATGTTGTTCTATGTGAAAGTTTTTCTGCTTATACATTAACCTAATTAAAAAAATTCCTTACCATTCAAAACTTTGGGGTCCCTAAGATGTATATTTAAATTTAAAATATGACTAGGTAATACAATATTGCTGAAACTGATAACATAATCCGAAAAAACTGAACAGTAAAATTATACTTTTATTCACCAATGACACATTTAGTTGACAAAAATTGACAGCATAGACAGAAATGTTATAAAATAATGTTACAAAAGATTTCCATTTTTAGCTAAATGCTGTTCTTTTGAATCAAATAATCATAAAAAATAATTTTCTACAAAAAAAACAAAAAACAAAAAAGCAGCTCAACTGTTTTCAATATTGATTACTGTATTTCTGATCCAATAAATACCACCTTGGTCAACATAACAAACTTCTCGGAAAAATATAAAAAAATCTTGACCCTAGACTTGATCAGTAGTGTATTTGTAGTATATAAAAGTCAAGTAAACATGTATCTTCTATGCAGGTTTTTTCAAAGTAAACCAAACTTTGTAACATTTTAATGTGCCTTTCTGATATTCTTTCACATACAGTTACATGGTTTTCAGGCTTTGAATAGTTACGGCAGGAGTTGAATGAGTGGAAATAACTTTGCATAGACTTGAAGGCAGTGTTATAGTGCTAGACTAATGATGACGCATAGGAAGTTTCAAGTCTTATGGTTATACCTTTGAAATGGTGTGAGGGTGTTTTAAATTTTTTTTTTTTTTTTCCCCTGGTGTTTTGTCTCAATCCCTCGTCAAATTTCCCATTGTAAATCTATTAATATACCTCCTATACACATCACACATGGACCTCTGATGCTGTCTAGTATATAGTAAGTAAAGTAAACTATATTAGCTTTAAAACACCAGAAAAGCTTTTAACGCGGGAAAAAGACTCTTTGTGGTTATGGTGGCTTCACACTGATCTTAGACTTCATTAACTGAAGGATGTGGCGAGAACTTCCCTCTGTGGACCAGGAAGTGCAGTCAGAGCAGACTGATGACACACTTCCTTTTGTTTTCTTGTACGCATACACAAACAAACACACGCAGAGCCAGCAGGCGGACAGATGCGTCAGGAGAGTTTCTGTCGTGACTGTCAGACGCTCTTGATGGATCACTGCGGATATTGAAATGGGAGGCCCGACGTCTGATTTCTTGTTGTTGTTTATGAATCTAATTTAGAACTGCTGGAATCATATTCTGAATTGTACCTTGACAAAACAGAAGTTGTTTAAGTATTTGAGGATATTTTTTGTGTGTGTGTGTGTGTGTGGGATTTTGTCTCTGACTCATCTAAAGATGCTTTTTGGGTTTTGAATTAATCATTTTGCATAATTAAAAATTGATAATGACACCGATAGCATTAGCAGCCCTTATTTAGAGCAACCAACCCTATTAAAACTCCAGGCCCTGTGGGAATGAAATGTCTTTGTTCTGCGAAACATCAACATAATTATTTAGCAAAGTCGTTTAGTATTTTATCTCGCAGGAAATTACAAATTGCACAGCTCTTTAAGATAAACAGATCAAGGATGTGCCTTGGGACGCACACTGATCTGAAAACGGTTTCGAGGACTCTGTTGGAGGATTTCGGTGGCGTGAGATGGTCTAGGATCGGGTGCGGGCCGATCGAGTGTGTAATCCTCCAGCGTGGGGTTATTTTTAGCGTGTGATCCTCTCAGGGGAGCGCCTCATGTGTTGTGTTTGTCCTCCTGATCAATGCGCTATAGATTACGCTTCCCCTGACTGGGGAACGGGATGAAAGAAAGAGGCTAAAGCCCAGCTGAGGCCAGAGAGAGGAGGATGGGTAGATATGGATGGATGTGTGTGTGTGTGAAGCAGAAGGGATTGAGCCTGTGTTCTGTGCATGTGTGCTCTTGTTAATTGATTATTCATGGTTCTCTCTCATTTCCTGCCACATTCGGCCGGTTTGTGCATCCCTCACAGCTGTAGACGCTAATGATCAATGGTACACACAGAATTAGGGTTCAAATGTGACTAACATATGCCGGGACGTGTCGCTACTGACAGTGTGTTTGCGGTGTGCTTTATGTTTTGCTGATCTGGTAACATGAAAACCTTTGTACTTGGCTATGCAAAAACGTCCCCAGAAGTTTGCCAAGTGTGTGTACATGTGACCCTGGACCACAAAACCAGTCATAAGGGTCAATTTTTTTTTTTTTTTTAATTCATATGAAATCATAAGAAAGCTGAATAAATAACCTTTTAGGATATTTTAGCTGTTAGGATAGGACAATGTTTGGCTGAGATACAACAGTTTGAAAATCTGGAAACTGAGGGTGCAATAAAATCTAAATATTGAGAAAATCACCTTTAAATTTGCCCAAATGAAGCTCTTAGCAATACATATTACTAATCCAAAATGAAGGTTTGATATATTTATGGTAGAACATTTACCAAATATCTTCATGGAACATGACCTTTACTTGATATCCTAATGATTTTTGGCATAAAAGAAAAAGCAATAATTTTGAGCCATACAAATTTGAGCCATAATATCTATCTATCTATCTATCTCTCTATCTATCTATCAATCTATCTATCTATCTGTCTATCTATCTATCTATCTATCTATCTATCTATCTAGTCCATATTCAGTGTTACATTTAAAATTAGTTGTTTCATGATTTTTTTTCTTATGAAATATGCTTTCTAAAGGTGTAACAATGAATAAAACAGTGTTATAATGTATCATAAATGTGGTAACAATTATTCATGAGATTATACAATGCAATATAAGGTGCATAATTAACACATTTAAATATTTTATATGTATTAAGGCTTGAAGTTAAGTGGTATGTTTATATTTTGGCATTTACCAAATTAAATTTATGAAATGTATTAGTTATTTATTATTTTTTTTTAGCCAACACTTTTTAGAAATGAAGCATTTTTAGAAATAAAGGTGCCCTCAGTAATTTGTCTCTTGTAAAATATTTCACAGATAAATAACAAGAACACCTATATTTAGCCCAGGTTTCACAGACAAGGCTTAAGCCTAGTCCCAGAATGAAATGTAAGTCTGAGCTTGTTTCAACTAAAAGAAACTTGATCTTAAAGCATGTCAGTGCCTTTGTTTTGTCTCAAGATGCACATCAGTAATTTTCCCAGGCACGTTTATAAAAATTACTTAAATGTACTAATTGAACTATGGCCTAATCTTGGCTTAGTCTAAGTCCTGTCTGTGAAACCAGGCCTTAGTTTTATACATTTTATGTAATAAATATTTATTTATAAACTTGTCTGTCAAAACTACTTTTTATTTACTTATAATAATGAAATGATTAGTAATTTGATAAATTGTTCATAAATAAACTGATTTTTGATTACGTAAATATATATGTGAACCTGGACAGCAAAACCAGTAATAAGGGTCAATTATTTGAAATTTAGCTTTATACATCATCTGAAAGCTCAATAAATAAGCTTTCCATTGATGCATGGTTTGTTAGGATAGGACAATATTTGAAAATCTGGAATCTGAGGGTGCCAAAAATCTAAATTTTGAGAAAATCCCCTTTAAAGTTGTCCAAATGAAGTTCTTAGCAATGCATATTATTAATCAAAAATTAAGTTTTGATATACTTACAATAGTAAATTTACAAAATATCTTCATGAACATGATCTTTACTTAATATCCTAATGTTTTATGGCATGAAAGAAAAATGAATAATTTTGACCCATACAGTGTATTGTTGGCTATTGCTACAAATATACCCGTGCTAATTATGACTGGCTTTGTGGTCCACGCTCACATATTTTACTGTATTTATTTATTTTCTTAAGGTGTGAAACTTTTAAAGCAAACAATTACTGAGTGCTCGTTTGACTCTAAAAATGCAGAACGTTTTCTGTCAGGGTTGGGCTTCAAGGGTGTGTGTTAGGGTTGTTCTGTTGTAATTACTTTGTATAAACCAATAGTCTAAGCCTATGGTATGTCCTCATTTATATAAACATGTATATGTGTATGACACAAAGAGAAGTAGTCAGTTGACACGTAACATTCTCAGTGTTCCTGTGTCTGTCCGGGCTTCCTTTATGTGTCTGTGCTGGGCTAAACAGACGTGTGTGTGTGTGTGTGTGTGTGTGTGTTTGTTTGTGTTATGAGTCAGTGTGTATCAGAGAGGACACTAGTGCTGTACGGTCTAATTCAACATAATGGTAATTACCATGTAAAACCAGCTGAAAACTAGATTATCTGAATAAAATATGAGTGGCTTCTGCCATTTGCCACTCACCAGTGCTTGTTATTGGTTTTTAGCATGTTGCTATTTTCCAGTTGATGAAAATAACAAACCTTTAAGATGTTTTGACTGATTAAAAAAAAAAGATGCTAGCTAAACGCAAGTTAATAATAAAAAGGGCAAATCATGAGGTCTGCTGACCGATTCACTCTGTCAGTTGAGACCAATGTATTGGTAAGAACTGGCAGTAGTAGAGATGAATGTGTATGAGCCCATCACAAATGCCCCAAGCAAAAACTAATTAACTTGATTCAATTAATTGTTTAATGAATTAGTGGGTTTTTAGCCTGGAGATTTCATTAACCTTGATGTTAACTTGACATGTGTCACTTGTCTGTTAATGAAAGTGCTTCAACCTGTTCCTTCACCCTGCTAGAAAGCAGACGATCTTACTGTATAATAATGTGATGAACAGCAGGTCTATGTGCTCACTTCCTTGTTTCAGAATTACTGAGATTGCGTGTTTCTTGTGCAACTAATGTTGTTTTGGCAATGTGGTCTGAAAGCACAGTATTCACACTCTCATGAGCTTACTTAATTTGTCTGCTAACAATGGCCGACAGTGTTTGCATGTAACATTACAAAAGAAGTCATGCAAAGTAATGCAAATTTCCAGCACATCTCAAATTCTGAGTGACTAAATGACTCCCATGCCTTGTTAATGCTTATTTCATAACAAAAAATTAATGTATTCTGTATTTCACAAATTACACAACTTAATTTCTCACATAAATTCATAATTTTACAATATGACAGCTTGATGCACAGTAAAAATAGTGATATTTGCTCCTATATTTGATGTATTTTTCATTTCTCTTTCACTTTTTCACTTCTTCACTTTTTTTAAAATTTTAAATAAAGACGCAAACGTGTTCTTTGTGGAAAAAAATTACATCACAACTGTTTTTATTATTATTATTATTATTATTATTATTATTATTTTCCTTTTTATTAATTTTTTTGGAGTTTAGGATTAAAACTCTGGGTTTAGGATGGGAAATAAAACAATAAAATAAAAAAATCTTCATATAAAAGTTTATCTCTAAATTCTAAATTGTATCTGTCGCTTTATATATATATATAATAATATAATATAATATATAATATAATCTGTTAATTCCCACGTGACTTGAATGCAGCATATGTCTTTGTTTCTTTGCTTTTGTTATTATATGTTTTCAATTGTTTTTTTGTTCTTTTCATTAGGATCCGGCCGCAGATGGCAAAGGAGAAGATTGAGGGATGTCACATCTGCACGTCCGTTACTCCCGGGGAGCCCCAGGTGCTCTTGGGTAAAGACAAGGCCTTTACGTATGACTTTGTGTTTGACTTGGACGCTCAGCAACATCAGATCTACAGCGCCTGCGTTCAAAAGCTGGTTGAAGGCTGCTTCGAGGGATACAACGCGACTGTCTTCGCTTATGGACAAGTAAGATCTACCACACTTAGACACCTGATAAAATGACGTTTGTGCAGACTGTGAACCAGAAATGGCAGTTGTTTGTGATGTCAAAAATGATTTACCTGAATCATATCAAAGCTATCCATATATTCAGCTCATTGATTTCTTTGGATAAGTATTAACACTTCACTGTCGGTCTGGCGTGACCCCGTGACCTTTTCCTCACGTGACGATGCGGCAGCTGTGCCTAGTGTCTCTGTCTCACACAAGCCTCTCGGTTCCACTCGTCACACCCTCTCTTCACATTTAGAGTGCTGATTGTGCAGCGGTCGGGGTTAATCGCTCCAACTCTAACTCTTTGCTAGATGATGTATGAAAGAAAATGTGAGCCCACTAAAACATGAGTGGACACTTGAACACCTGAGAGGAGCAGTTCTGCTAATGACCAACTCTCTTGCGAGGGACACAAGCATTAATTACTTAAAGGGACAGTTCGCCCAAAAATGAAAACTCTCATCATTTACCCATACTGATGTTTTTCCCAAACATTTATTAGTTTCTTTCATCTGCTGAGCACTAAACAGATATTTTGAAGAATGCTGGGAACCAAACAGTTGACGGTAGCCATTAACTTTGACAGTTTGGAAAAAAATACTGTTAAAATGTCTTTGTTTGTGTTCTATGTGCAGTATCTAATTTTATTAATAGTATATGTAATTGTTTCTTGAATTTTATCACTTGCTGAATGATGTTGCCTCTAAGACAATCTGAAAATGTCAGAAAACACAGTTTTAGGTTCTTGAAACCTAGAAATCTTTAAATTTAACGGGTTGTATATTAAAAAATTAAACGTGGAAAAAAAGCAGCATGCATATGCAATTACCAAATTATTAATATCAAATCACCTAATTATTAATTCAGTTATTTTATTATTATTAGATTATTAATTATGATTACATAATAATTACTATCTAATTAAATATGGTTTCAATAGATTTGATATTCCCATCATTTTAAATGGCAACTCAAGAGATTATCTTGCTTACATTTGCAGCTGTTTGACTATTTTTGATGAAAAATCTGTAAGGATAAACAGACCAAGGGAAACTTTAAAAAAATGGTATTTAAAAAATGCATTTCATGATCCCTTTAATCACTATATATATATGAATGTATATTGTGTACTAACATTGTATATGTTGAGTTCATTTGTATTCTTCATTGTGCATTGCAATGATTTTATGCATGTTTTCATGTTTGTTGCAGACCGGTTCAGGAAAGACCTACACCATGGGCACTGGCTTTGATGTAACCGTGTCGGACGAAGAGCAGGGCATAATTCCACGGGCCGTGCGACATTTCTTCCAGGGCATCCAGAAACGCAGACTAGAGGCACAGAGCGCCGGCTTGCCACTGCCAGAATTCAAAGTCAGCGCCCAGTTCCTTGAGGTGAGACTTCAGCAAGACTCTTTAGTAGATTGGCCAAACTTATACAACTGTGGGTTTTGATTCTATAGTTTCACTGCCATTTATACAGCCTTATGAAGTTAAATTCAGTTTTTATATTTTCCTTTTTTTCTGCGTTATTGTTTTTCTGGACGACATTTTTTAATCTATAGATTACATTTTTGTAAAAAGCATGGCTACTAAATTTAAATCATGAAACATGTATTATTAAACTTTATTATTCAATTTTTTTTTTTTTTTTTTTTTTTTTTTTTTTACCAAATTCAGTTTTATTTTTAAAAAAATTCTGGATTCCATTGCATCGCTAGATTCTATTGAATTCATAAAAACAACTTAATTAAAAAAAAATGATAATAATCGGGCCCTATGATTTTTTTTCTTTTTCTTCAGGAATATTTACATTTTTCTGGTAATCAAATGGAGTCATAAAACATACGCTTTTTCTTTAATTATTATTTTATTTTTTTTTTTTTTCATTAAAATTAATCTTTTAATAACGTTAAAGTTAAAGAAACCCTTTCATTTTTTGGCAAACAAAAGTGTTGGACAAGTACAAAAGAGGTATTTAAATTTAAAGAACATTTGTATGATTATTCCTTAAAAAAATAATATTTTAATAATTACTTATTATTAATAGTATTAGCATTTTTAGTACAATAAGACACTCTACTGTAAAATATATTTATCCCAATTTCAAGTTGAACCAAGCTTTTATTTTGATGGGTTGCTGTGACTGGTTAAATTGCGCTGGAAAAAATTTACTTGGTGTAGGATTTACTTTGAACCAATTTTCAAAATAATTTTGTTAGTAAATTTAACAAATAATTAAAATAAAATGAAATTACATTTAATCCAGTGTGTTACTTTTGGAAGCTTATTTCCACCACAGAATAAAAAAAAAAATATATTAAAAAAGGTAAATTGTGACTTTTTATCCCACAATTTTGACTTTTTATCAGAATAGCAAGAAAAAATCTGAATTATGAGAGAGAAAGTCACAAAAAACTTGTAATTGTGAATTAATGTCTTGCAATTCTAAGAAAAAAAAAGAAGAGTTTAGTTATTTTTTATTCCATGGCAGAAATAAACTTCTGTAGTGACTGAAATAGTATTTTCTTATAAAAGTACTCCATTCTTTGTTTTATTTGCTTGTCTTTTTCTGTAGTGTGTATTGGGTCTGATGGCAGACGGCTGGAGTCCTACGCTTTTTACTCATTTATCTGGGTCTCATCGTCTGGTATCAGTGCTGTTAGACAGAAGTGTGATTGAGAGGAAACTGCTCTCGATGACATGGAGGAAACCCCCCCTGTCAAGTCTATATTTATTTGATATCGGTCATTAGGTGGGAAGGAGGCGCTCAGTTGCCAGGGCCCACAGACAGCAGACAGTGTAGCTGTAAAGCGATTAGCCCCTTCCTTGTGTAAAGTCCTGGCTTAGGTAATGAGTTTAAACCTGTAAGGGGCGTTTTAACGATCCGTGCCGCTTGCTGTCTGGCACAGGCTGCTGTTTGTTCAGCAGATTCACGGCTCGCCGTGGGGAATAACTCGACAGATCTGTCTCGAGTTCTGCGGCTGTGAACGGTCGCCGTCTCTTGGGGCGGTTTTAATAGGGCATTAAAATGCCCTTATTTCATTAGTCTTGTCCTTTCCAGAATCCTTTGTGCACTTTGTGCATTGTTTTTTCTATGTTAGCACTTTGATTTATTGTTTTGAACCCTAAATTGATTTTATCAAGTCCCTCTGTGTCAGTTCCTCAAGCAAGGCACTCTGGGAAAGGCCCTGTCTCCTTCTCCCATCTCTTTTCTCATTCTCTCTTCACTTGTAGTTTCACTCTGATGTTGTGAATTAGGTTTCCATTATTTATCATTCCCTCGTCCATCAGCTTGTGTGGTCTCTGGGATTCCCGAGTCAAACATGCAAGGCTCTGGCCTTTTCACCTTTTGACCTTTGCACTCTGAAGGTCACAAAAGATGTGTATTTGTCTTGCAGCTCTATAACGAGGAGATCCTGGACCTGTTTGACAGCACACGTGACCCTGAGGCTCGAGGCAGGAAGTCCAATATTAAGATCCACGAGGATGGGAGCGGAAGCATCTACACCACAGGAGTGACGTCACGGCTGGTCAGCTCAGAAGAGGAGGTCAGATATCTGCCTGTTTATGGCCTGCATTTAGCATATTTACAGTCATTTGAAGTCAACATAAAATAAAAATGGACATTAATTGCTCTTAAATGCCCTTGTGCATGCTTCATCAGTCCACAACATGCTAAAAAATAATGATAGAATAAAGGTAAATTTTGACTTTTTATCCCACAAATTTAGATTTTTTTTTTTTCAGAATAGCAAGAAAAAGTCTGAATTGTGAGAAATAAACTCACAAAAGAACTTGCAAATGCTTGTTACCATGTTGCAATTCTGAGAAAAAAAGGGTATTAAATGGTCATTTAAAAAGGGAATTGCTGCAAGATTCTTAGGATAGTTTTAACTGGAGTCAAGCTAACTACATTTAAGCCAACAATAATAGTAGAAAACACCAAAATTTTAATATAACTGTCAGAAATGCATCGATTGTTAGCAGCATTTGATAATTATAATATAAAAATTATTGTAAAAAATGTTTTTTGTATGTCACTACACTATTATTACTACAAAAAGAGATCTGAAAAAGTGTGTCTGTGCAGAGGAATAATAATACAATAAAAAAATAGTAATAATAATAATAATAATAAAATAAATATTATTATTATTATTATTATAGTAGTAGAAGTGATCGTAGTAACATTAAAAGTTGATGATGTAATATTGAACATATAAATATTACTATTATTAGTAATAATTTTGTTATATGTTGTGGTTGTTAATTATGGTAATATAATATAATTATTATTATTATTTGTGGTAGTAGTAGTAGTAGAAATAGTGTGTATATTATATATTAAGTGTTATTAAATGTTGTTTAATATATAATATACACACTACTACACACTATAATAATTAATATAAAGTATAACACTACTATTACTACTGCTAATAATATGAAATTATTTGATGATGATAATAATAATAATAATTAATAATAATAATAATAATAGTAATAATAATAATAATAATAATAATTATTATTAGTAGTAGTAGTAGTAGTAGTAGTGTGTATACTAAATGCTAATAATAATTAATATAGAAATATAACACTACTATTACTCCTACTGCTAATGATATTACATTTAATAATAATAATAATAATAATAATAATAATAATAATAATAATAATAATTATCATTATTATTATTATTAGTAGTAGTAGTAGTAGTAGAGTAGTAGGAACAGAGTTACAAAAAAAAAGTAGCTTGCTGCTAAAGCCACATTGTTTTGACAACAGCTCTTGTCACAGTTCCACCCTTCATTATTTCCCATTGATTATTCGTTTTCACTCAGAATGACAAATGACAACAGTAAAATTCTTTGTGAATCTGATGTTCTTTTGGCTTCATATTTATTTGTTTTAAACAGCTCTTATTACTTGATGACTTGAAGACAATAGAAAGCATTTCTGACTAGAATAACAGCTCACAGTAGATATTTCCGTCAATTCTTGTACTTTCTCCTCAGCTGCTGCAGTGTCTGAAGCTGGGCGCTCTTTCCCGCACCACCGCCAGCACGCAGATGAACGCCCAGAGTTCCCGCTCTCATGCCATCTTCACCATCCACCTCTGCCAGATGAGAGTGTGCACACAGCCACAACTGGTACGACACATCTACATCTGACAACACGTGAATATTAATTAAAACCGCAAACAAGCTGTAACCTAAACTACTGGATTAGAAAGCCATTAACAAGTTTAAGCAGGTCACAAGTTCTGAAGAATTAAAATTCACAGAGTTCAGACTGCTGCGGTGCAAAACAGAGTAATTATATAAAACCACTGGCATTAGAAACATCAACACTGAACGTGTCAGAGCACACTGAAAGTGCAGGAACGCTGAAGACTGTGCACATAATTTTGCATAATTTTCCTCTTCCCTCTCGCACTCCAGGTGAACGGAGAGATGAACGGCGTGACTGATAGCTCCATGTCTCAGTCTGAGTATGAGACGCTCTCTGCTAAGTTTCACTTTGTGGACCTGGCTGGATCAGAGCGTCTCAAACGCACGGGAGCCACAGGAGAGAGAGCGAGAGAGGGCATCTCTATCAACTGTGGCCTGGTACGTGTGATATTCAAACTATAGGGACTTTTGCATCGGGATAGTTATAGGAACTAACCACCAGGACGGTCCCCTGAGAACTACATTTTCCCCTAGGGCCATTTTCCTAGTAACATTGTGCAATCATTTAATCTGGAGGTGATTTGCATTACCCTGTTGCTCAAAACGCGATGTTATGTGTTTTGATGGAATGCCAGACAGAATGCAAGATTTAAATTTAAATTCCGGTCTGTCATTTGGCTCCAGAAGTTACATGACTGCATAAACTTTTTTCTTTTTTCCTTTATTACTTCTATTGGCAAATATATATGCTTTTAGTAAGTAAATTAATAAAAATTTGTGCTGTCAAACAATTAATCATGATTAATCACATCCAAAACAAACGTTTTTGTTTGCATGTGTATGTACTGAGTATATTTATTACGTATTTATAAATACACACACATGCATGCATATATTTAAGAAAAATGTTTATATAATAAAAATATTTATATATAACATCAGTTATATGAATATACATGGAAATAAATGTAAATATTGTCAAAATATATCCTGTATGTGTGTGTATTTTTATATACATAGTAAATATACACAGTACAAACACATTTATTATGTAAACAAAACTTTTGGACTTTGTTTTGCATGCAATTATTTGTGCTGAATCATTTGACAGCTCTAATAAAAATAAATAAAAATTAGGGCTGCCAAATGATTAATTGCGATTAATCGCATACAGGAAGTTTGAGTTTGCCTAAATTATGTGTGTGTACTGTGTGTAACTATTATGTATATATAAATACAAGCACATTCATGTATGTATTTAAGAAATATTTACAAGTATATGTATTTATTATAATTTTTATATGATTTATATTATGTATAAATACAAATATTTTGTACATAACATATTTCTCTTAAATATATACAATAAGTTGTGTGTATTTTTATTTATATATATATATATATATATATATATATATACATAATTACACACAGTACACACACATATATTAGCCAAACTCAAACTTTTATTTTGTATGCGATTAATCACGACGAATCATTTGACAGCCCTAATAAAAATGTGTGTGTTTTGTTTGCATATAATGCAGATATTGATAACTGGTCCATGTGCATCATTAATGCATCATGTGGCATCATTAATGCAGTTTCATTCCGCTTTTGGCACATAAACATTACATTATAGTATTTTCATTGAATTATTATTATAATTTTAATTGCCTAGCCCTTGATGCTGACACAACAGCCAATCACTTTACTTTTCTGGTGTTGCATGAATGTGATTGGCTAGTGTCTGTGCTAGGGTATTTGCATAAGGCGATCTGATTGGCGAGCAATGAGCACACTGTATAAAAAAAAAAGTTGTTTCAACTTAAAATTTTTAGTTTAGTCAACTTGAAATTTTAAGTTACTTAATGTTAATGTAAGTGACAACTGGAATATTTTAGTTGACTAAACTGAACATTTTAAGTTTTTCAGTGTGGCACAACGTGACAAATCCACAATACAGTTCGGCAACGTATGATGTCACCCATTTAAAGTAAATGAGAAGCGTTAACGCTGATGCCCCATGTGAATGGGGCATAACTGTTTTTATTTTTAGATCATGAATGAATTATTTTAAAGTTACCAGTCCCGTTAACCATGACTAGATAAACACTCAAGAAAGTTTTCAGATATGCACTAAGCCATCACCTGAAAACCGCATAACTAGCTTCGTCAGGGATTTTTCGAAACTCCTAGACTTCATTATCATAATTGTGAAGGTTCTTTTAGCTGAGTCAAGTTTATCCATGTTAACTAAGCTGTGAAATTTGTTTTCATTAGTTCTGCCTCCTCCTAGATTCAATACTGCACATTCACTGTTTTGCTGGGTAAAGTTGCCTGAGTAGATGAAGGGAAGGAAAGGTAATTACATTGTGAGAGAGTTCTGAAGAAGAGCTGAGGTCTGGAAGAGAGCCAAGAAGAGCCATTGTTTGAGAGCTGAATAGAGCTCTATTGTTTTTAAAGCCCAGTTACTCATTTGTAAGAGAGCCCATTTAAAAGCTTTTAATCTTAGATAGCAGCATGCGATGGAGCGTGACCGGGTCTCTCTCTCTCTCTCTCTCTCTCTCTCTCTCTCTCTGTGTGTTTGGCAGCTGGCCCTGGGTAATGTGATCAGTGCATTGGGAGATCAGAGTAAGAAGGCAGGCCATGTGCCTTACAGAGACTCCAAACTCACACGCCTGCTGCAGGATTCGCTGGGAGGAAACAGGTAACGTCTGATACACATGAAGACATGCCTAAACACCTGAAGTGTTGTGTTTTCAGGAACACTGTCTTAATAAAAGATGTTTTTGTAACAAACTTTTGTGTGAAGATGCACACGTGCGTTTTTGTATCATGTAGGTAACTCCCTTTGAGCTCTATTGTGCTTAAATTAAGCTAATTATGATTACTATTAAACCTAATCCTTCATTCTTAACATTTTTAGCTGTGTTTAGTCCTTTTATGAAGCTATGAAGTTTTTCAGGTTGTAGTGAAGATGAGCTTTGTTAGTTTAAAGTTTTGTTATTGTGAGACCTACCAACGACTTCTGTTGTTTTTTGAATATGATAATTAAAATTACTATACCACACCTTTTATAAGACACCCTTTTACACCTGTCATTGTTATTGTATGTGAAATTAGACATTGTTCAGTTTCTTTATGTAGCTTTTAGTCACCACAAAAACAGCAAAACTGGACACGTTGTTATTTTATATTTTATGTTAAATATTACAGACCGTCCCTGCTTCTGACTCACCTCTTTTATTATGACACTTTTATGATGTTACACATTTTTATTTACATGGTTAAAAAAAATAGAATATTTTTATGACTTACTGCAGAATTAAAATGCAGTTAAGGGGCATGATTAAGATAATTTAAAATATATATATTTGTATTATGTATTTTTATTTAAAAAAATGATTTAATGATTAATTTCAGGAAATTAACATTAAACAGACCTAATTCAGAATTTACAAATTGGAGGCCTGATTAATTGAGATTTTATTTAAATATTTTATTTTATATATGTGACCCTGGACCACAAAACCGGTCAGAAGGGTCAGTTTTTTTTTAACTGAGATTTAAACATCATCTGAAAGCTGAAATATAAATAAGCTTTCCATGGATGTATGGTTTGTTATGATAGGGCAATATTTGGTTGAGATAGAACTATTTAAAAAAAATCTGGAACCTGTGGGTGCAAAAAATTATTGAGAAAATATTGAGAAAATCACCTTTAAATTTGTCCAAATGAAGTTCTTAGCAATGCTTGTTACTAATTAAAAATTAATTTGGAACATGGAACGGGATCTTTACATAATAGCCTAATGATTTTTGGCATTTAAAAAAATAATAATAAAATAAATAATATATTTAAATTTATTTACTCTTTAACAAATGTTGTGAATTTGTATTTTTAAATAGTTATAATTGGAATAATTGACAGGCAACAGAATTACTTCATAATGTACAAGTAAGTTAGAGCATGATTAAGATTTCTTTTTCAAAAAAATATTTTATTTTATATATTTATTTATTTTATAATTGTAACAAATATTTTAATATGTATTTTTAAATAATTGATCTCAGTAAATTAGCATGAAATTAACCGATCTGCAAGGCTTTAAGTTCTGATGTTGTGGAGACGGTTTGTCTTGCGCTTTGTTCGACTTGTTTATGCGAGTTCACACACTTGTAAACGTCGCTGGGCACAGTACAGTCATTGTGCCCTGAAGGTTAATGCATGCTAGCAGTTCAGTGCATCAGTCTGTGCGGAGGCACAGTGCTGGGTCACTCAGCCCACGGTGGTCGGCTGCACAGGCTGCACATATATTCTCATGATGTGGGTTCAGAGGGGGAGTTGATTGAATTAAACATGAGGGACTGCAGACAGAAGCACTCCTTAAAGACATTCAATCCCAGCCGCATCCACAAAAATATGCGGGCAGAGTATGCAGTCCATGAAAGCGTGCTTGTGTTTATCTGTCATCTGTTTGTGTGTTTTATCTTTCTGCCTCGTGCGTGTTTGGCCGTCAAAGATCTCACAGACCCTTATGAATTCCTGTCTTCTTGCATTCTCATCTGCTTTGTATCTGTCTAGTCGGACCGTGATGATTGCCTGCGTGAGCCCGTCTGACCGAGACTTCATGGAGACCCTTAACACGCTGAAGTATGCCAATCGGGCTCGCAACATCAAGAACAAAGTGATCGTGAACCAGGACAAAACCAGCCAGCAGATCAGCGCCTTGCGAGCAGAGATCGCACGCCTGCAGATGGAGATCATGGAGTACAAAGCGGTAAGGAGAAGGGCCTGGAGGGTCGTGGGATTCTGGGAGGAGTTGGTCTCCAGCAGGCATCTTTTCCCATCCACAAAAACACTCAAATGGGCAATTCACCCCAAAATGAAATTGTCATCTTATACTCACACCCATATCATAAATTTTCTCCCTAGTGAAAAATAAATATGCTAAAATGTATTTCAAATGCGTTTATTTCATGCTAAGTATACTACAAATACATATTATGTACTTAATAAATATACCCTGCAATTGTACTTTTAGTATGCTAAACTGGTATATTTAAAGCCAGCTAAATTGAAGCAACTAATTTTGCGCTTAATGCAGTTTAATTGTGCTGAAGTAGTGCTGGAGTCCAAATAAAGATATACTTAAATATATTTGATTGTGCTAAAGTGGAACTATTGCAAGTATACTTTAAGTACACTTTAAATACCTTGCATTTAAAGACTGATATTATTTAAAGATCATGCCGTCCTCATCAATAGTAACATTAAAACATATTTTAGACTTAATATTAAGAAATGTGCGTTGTGCACAAGTAGTGCTCCAAATAAAGTTTAATTACAGTTTTTATATCAGTAAGTCTCAAGCGATATGTCAGAAAATATGTTAATAGACTTGAACTATACTTAGTATAAAATAAATGCATTTTAAATCTATTACTTTACTAGGGCTGGCCCTTCATTTCAACAATAAGTGAATGGTAACTGGGGCTCCTAATATTGCTAGTGCACTATATTCCAGTTGTTCTTGATGATAAATTTATATGAGGAACAGCCCAAAGAAATCATTCTTAGCTAAAAATCTTGCCCTCTGCACAGTCTCATGCCAATTTGTGAGTATTTTTACAAGTATGTTTTTTTAAGAATCTTCATGGTGACATTTTACCCTATAAATAGTATGAATTCATACAATTTTACCTAAAGACATACAATTATTTTGGATAAAATGTCACCATAAATTGGTTTCGAATGTGCATGAATTAGTACAAATCCTGGTGGCATTTCGCCTACAAATCAGACAGCTAGATGTTAAACGTCACCATGAATGTTCACCTCTAAAACTAACCCTCAAGAGGTACACTTCTTAAGGGATGGATTTGGGTCTGACCTTCATGGCAGGGTTGCCAGGTTTTTACAACAAAACCTGCCCAATTGCTGCTCAAAACGTTAAAAATTGCAATCCGTGGAGTAAAAGACATGTTTTTTTGGCGGGGTTCCCCTGGTAAAATTTTCATTCTAGGTAATAAATATTGCGTTACTGGGGTCGCTTCAACCCACGAACATGAAAAACAACCTGCGGCAACAGTGTTAAAGTAGTCCAATTTGGCAACACTGCTCCGTGGTCACACTTTACCTACAACTTGTACATGTTCATATGATTTACTAGTTTTTACATAAAATGTTGTCATAAATTGGTTGCATGAGTGCATATAAAATCCAACGCATTCATACTTAAAAATTCTTGTGAGAACAGCTCTCAAATCTAATTCTTGCTTTCAGGAGAATATCATATGTGACACTGGACGACAAAACCAGTCATAAGGGTCAATTTTTTGAAAATGAGATTTATACACCATCTGAAAGCTGAATAAATAAGCTTTCCATTGATGTGTGGTTTGTCAGGACAGTATTTGGTTGAGATACAACTATTTGAAAATCTGGAATCTGAGGGTGCAAAAAAATCTAAATATTGAGAAAATCACCTCTAAAGTTGTCCAAATTAAGTTCTAAGCAATGCATATTACTAATCAAATTAATTTTTGATATATTTACGGTAATACATTTACAAAATATTTTCATGGAACATGATCTTTACTTGATATCCTAATGATTTGTGGCATAAAAGAAAAATTGATCATTTTGACCCATACAGTATACTGTTGGCTATTGCTACAAATATACCTGTGCTACTTATGACTTTTTTTGAGCTTGGAATGATGTCAGACTTTTCATTTTTGTGAATCTGAAAGACATAAGTACAAACTCATTGAGTCAGGATAGCAAACATATGCCACATGCCAGGATGTTTTACACAGCAGGAACCAGTTTACAGTGACAGAACTGACTTGTCACGATATCTTATTACTTGCTTATTTTACTACAGAGGAAACAGTTTGAACTAACATTGAAGTGTCAAACAGCTAAACACTTCCTCTATTACTAAATCAAATAGAGGATAGTGAGTCTGGTGACCTTCTTTCATTCCTACACTTGTTCTCTCCTTCAGTGCCACCCATTTGGCGCTCTGGCCATTGATGTAATGAGTTGACGGGATGAGAGAACTTGTGCGGTGGGCTTGTGAGGCACGATAACATGGTTCAGCTCATGGGATCTCTCTGGAGTTAATGGAGCGTAGCAGTAGCTTAGCGCCTCGGCCTGACCTGGATGATAAACGCCGCCGGAAGAAGTTAGCGATTAGCTATGATGGCTTTGAGAGAGTTGAGCCACCCTGACAGAGAGACCGAGCATGAAAGGACTGGGGGATTGCCGCTTGGGTTGGATGGGGTCAATGCCTAGCTTTCTGTTTCTCACAGTCTTTTACTGTTTGGGTTTCTTTCAGGGGAAGCGAGTGGCCTGTGAAGATGGATCGGAAGGTTTTAGCGATCTGTTTCAGGAGAACTCGATGCTCCAAAAAGAGAACGATACTCTGCGAATGCGGGTCAAAGCCATGCAAGAAACCATCGACCACCTCAACACTCGAGTCACGCAGCTGCTCACCAATGGAGTCAACCTGCTGCTCACGAAGACTGGTGAGAGACCTCTAGTGGCTGGAGAGGGGATTGCTACTGAATTATGTATAGTTAGATATTCAATATAATTTAGTTGTTTTTAGAAAACGCTTTTAGTTTTCAACTTTTAAAATCGCTCAGTTTTTGAATACAAGTAAGTGCATATAAGCAACAGACAGCAATGCATCTCACTAGGTTTTAGATAAGAGCTGCCACTTTAAGACACACACACACACACACACAAACACACACAAACACACACACATGTTTTTCTATTGTGTTAGGCAACTCCCTTTATAGCAATTATAATTACTATAGATTAACCCAACCTCTAATTCATTACATTTATAGATATATGAAAGATATTTGCAATAATTCTTTTATGAAACTATGAAGTTTTTCATGTTGTACTGAAGATCGCTTCATTAGTTTTGTTACTGTGGGCCCTCACATTGACTGCTATTGTATAAGGTGGTAATTATAATTAACATAGCACATCTTGTACAAGACACCTTATTTGTCGTGAAAAAAGACATTATTCATTTTTTTTTCTGTAGCTTTTAGCCCCTTTTAGTTTTTGAAAATTAAAAAATAAACTCTTCATATTTTTTCTAAATATACAAATGCATGTGTGCATATTTATATATACATAATAAATGTACACAGCACACCCACACACATTATGTAAACAAAAACTTTAATTTTGGATGTGATTAATCACGATTAACTGTTTAACAGCGCTATTTATTATTTTTTGGTATTGTGTTTTTTTTTTTTTTTCCCTCACCAGAGAACATTGTTTTATTCTGTTGATACCCTTGAAAAGGTTTTTAAAAATGAGTCTTATCTTAGAAAATGAGTCTTATTTAGCTTCTATTTTAAATTGTAATTAATAAACTATAGATTTCACCATGGAATCTGGCTATTTTCTGGCTAAAAAACAAATAAACATCAATGCTTCTAGTTTTGCTAAAAAATCCATCTCTCTTTGAACAGGTGAAACGAACGAGGAGATTGGCAATCTAATCCAGAACTACATCCGAGAGATTGAAGAGCTGAGGTAACGTGATATTCCTCTCACGACACGTTTGGATGTGAATTTCTCATCATTGCAATAGAAAACAATGACTCATCTGTCTCTCTCAGGTCTAAGCTGCTGGAGAGCGAAGCCATGAACGAGTCTCTGAGGCGCAGTTTGTCTCGCCTCTCGGCCCGCGCTCCATACCCGGCCTCCCACCCGTCTACTCCAGCACTCCCTCTCGGCTCCTCCCCCTCGGTTTCCATGGATGCAGAGATGACAGATGTGATTCGTCAAGCCAAATTAGATGTGGAGAGGCTGAAGAAGAAAGAGAGAAATCAGAGGAGGAAGAGGTGAGGTTTAAGGAGCAACCAATTTTGTTTGTTTATTTATTGATTTTTATTAATTTATCTATTGATTAATGCATTTTTGTAATAATATTATTATTTATTTTTATTTTTTAAAATTATTATTTTATTCTCGAATAATAATAATAAAATATAATTTCATTTTTGAGTGAAATTATACCATAGTAAATCCAAATAATCCATGGAAGATAAAATAAAAATTTTCACCTATGAAAATGTATTTTTGAACATTTAAAAGTCGCATTTAAAATAAAATGATACTGTCAGACTACAATATACACACCATGTATAAATTAATAATTGCTATTAAATATGTGATAAAATAAGAGATCCTGCTCCAAGACATCTCGGGTGGTCTTGATGCATCTTGTCTCTGTCTGGCGCTCTCGTCTTATAACTTATTCCACTGATTGTGTATTTGGAAGACTTTAATATGCTTGTCCTCTTTATGTTTTATGTTACTGAGCCAATAAGAGGCTGTAAAACATGGCAGAATTAGTTTTATCTCTGTGTTTGTGCCAGTATGTCCTGACCGACTCAAACTAAGGACAGCAAGCTGGCACAGATACAAGTTTCTCTCAGTAAATCGTCCGTTATAATGAATATGACTGGAGGAACATCCCGCGCTTCAGACTGGCTCTAATGTGGCCGTAATGGGAGAGAGGCCATGGCTAATTTGCGAACCCAGCATTACAGAATTACTACTGGAAGTCTCGGCTGACCTGCAAAGGCTAAAAAGCAGAAGACTCCGGATAAATCTCTGCTCTGTTATGAGTCCCTGTGGTGCGATTTATATGACTATTAAATGACGTTTGCATCAGATGTTGGTGGAATTGTTGATATTATGGCCCAATCCCTTATTTTTGTGTGCAAACTCCTGTGTTGTATTTATGCATGTATTTGTCTATTAAAAACTTTAATGATGGTTCACCATTATCTCTCTTTTTTTAGTCCTGAGAAAGAAAAGGGTTTGAAGAAGAGAGCCAAGCTTTTTCCTCAGGAAAATGGAGAAAAGAGCGAGAATGGGCTGAGCAGAGAAAATGAAGAGAGGCGTGAAAATGGAGATGGAGACTCTGATAATGAACCTGAAGAGGTGAGAGAACGGAGATTTAGTCATCATATTCCAACTGGCCTTCTGGTTACTAAGATTTGAGATGGATTTAAAAAAATAGAGTCATAATATTTTAAAGAAAAAGTTGCATGGCAGTATTTTATGAGAATTATTTTGTGACGTTATGAGAGAGAATAGTCATCAACTATTCAAGAATAAAGCGGTAATAATGCAAGGATTGTCGCTGTGTAATGTCACAGTATATTACAATAATACAACAATGCACACAGTGATTAATAAAAAATAAAATCCTACAATTACAAAAACTACGTTTCACTTTTTAAGCCATAAAAACTGCATTTTACAGCAGTGTTTTATGAACAAAATGTAATATGAGGGATAAAAACAATATTGGAATT
Source organism: Labeo rohita (assembly GCF_022985175.1). Taxonomy (NCBI): domain Eukaryota; kingdom Metazoa; phylum Chordata; class Actinopteri; order Cypriniformes; family Cyprinidae; genus Labeo; species Labeo rohita. The sequence goes on from NC_066879.1 coordinate 1,486,438, forward strand.
AAGTTTTCTTTTGAAATATTTTATGAAAAAAAGAAGAAAAAAGCTGAAAAAATATTTTTCAGGAATAAAAGCTTATTGCAGGAAAAAAATGTTATAAAAACAATAAAAATGCAATTTAACAGCAGTGTTTTATGAACAAGATGTAATATGAGGAAGAAAAAAGCAATATTGGTATTAAGTTTTTGTTTGCAATATTTTATGAAAAAAAAAAAGGCTGAAAAAAGTTTTAAGAATAAAATCTTATTGCAGAAAAAAGTCATAAAAAGCCATGAAAATCACATTTTACAGCAGTGTTTTAGGAACAACATATAATACGAGGAAGAAAAAAGCTGAAAAAGGTTTCAGGAATAAAATTGCAGAAAAAAATGTCAAAAACCCATACGATTTTTTTTACAGCAGTTTTAAGAATATGATATAATATGAGGCGAAAAAAAGCAATATTGGAATTAAGCTTTTGTTTGCAATAATTCATGAAAAAAAAGAAAAGAAAAATGTTTAAAAAAAATAAGTTTCAGGAATAAAATCTTACTCTAGGAAAAAATGTCATAAAATGCCATAAACAGAATTTTACAGCAGTGTTTTATGAACAAGATTTAATATGATGGGAAAAAAGCAATATTGGAATTAATTTTTTAATTAAAACCTCAATAAAAAAGTTGCATGATTGTATGATGTCTTAATATTAAGGCAAAAAGGTTATATGGTAGTGTTTAATAAGAATAAAAGCATTAGAGAAGTCATATAACAATAAAGTCAATAAAACACTGCTAGTTGACTTTTTCCTCAAAAATATTGAGTCATAATATTACAAGAATAATGCTGTGACATTTCAAGATGGAAATCATTAGGGATAAATAGGCATAATTAAATGAAATAATGTTATGATTATTTTGGGGGTTTGGTGAGTGCAAAAGACGCTTGTAAAGGTTTTTTGTCATTCACCCTGTGCAGGACGGCATGTATCCTCTTCAGGAGGATGATCACGGGGAGAGCGGCTGTGATGAAGATGAGGAGGAGGAAGAGGAAGCCAGAGAGGAAGAGTTCGACAGCGACGAGAGCCTGGTGGATTCTGACTCTGACTCGGATGAGAAAGGTGAATTCTGAGATGCAGTTATTACATCCAAAGAGTCCATTTCATTCACACTTACCTTTTAACCTGTGGCTCCTCATCTCTCAGTCAACTTGCAGGCCGACCTTGCGGATCTGACGTGTGAGATCGAGATCAAGCAGAGACTCATCGATGAGCTGGAGAACAGCCAACGGCGGCTCCTGACGCTGAAGAGCCAGTATGAGGAGAAACTGATTCTGCTCCAGAACAAGATCAGAGACACACAGCTGGAGAGAGACCGCGTGCTGCACAACCTCAGTGAGCGTCTGCCAGACACGCATCCGTTTGTGATGCATGTCATTTTTCCCAAGGCAAAAAGCCGAACAGTCTATAAATAGGTGTTTTAAAGGGTTAGTTTACCTCAAAATGAAAATTCTGTCATCATTCACTCACTTGCAACTGTACTCGTTTGATGTGTCAGAATAAATTAATTGGTTTATCGCGTGTCAAGCAAGCGTGTTTGAGCTTCCGTGACCAACTTTGAATGTTCTAAACATTTTTTTGCTGATCAAAGCATATGTATTAATAAAAAAAGCCATGGACCAAATAAAAATAAAAGCCTAAATTAAACCTGTTCATCATATAAAGACTTGGATTTAACCACTCAGTTCATATGGATATATTTTTGGGTCTCTTTATGAACATTTTAAAGTTTTTCAGTGAACACGCTTTTAGTGCAGAGATAGAAATCTCTCAGATTTGATAAAAATATCTTTGTGTTTTGAGGATGAACACATTTTTCTATGGGTTTGAAATGACATGAGCGTGAGTAAAGGATGGCAAAATGTCCATTTTGTGGTAAACTAACACATTAATAATCCCAGTACAATTCTTCCATCATTTTCTTTTTGATTTTAGTGTCCATGGAGAACTACACTGAAGAGAAAGCCAGTAAAATCAAATCAGATTATGAGAAGCGTCTAAAGGAGATGAACAGGGACCTGCTGAAGCTTCAGGCGGCTCAGAAGGAGCACGCCCGTCTGCTGAAGAACCAGAGCCGCTACGAGAGAGAGCTCAAGAAACTGCAGTCTGAAGTGGCTGAGATGAAGAAAGCAAAGGTGAGAGCTGGAGAGCTGTATTTTGAGAAATACACCGCCTCCTTGAGGACATCTGGAGAAAAACAACAAAACATTTCAAAGGTTTAATCAGCTGTAGACATAATTGGCTGTAATTGAGAATGAAGACATTTACAGTGTCAGCTTTTTTTTGAGAGGGTAATTAACGCACCAATTTTCCTGTGAGTTTAGAATTTTTTTGTTTTGATGAAAGTAGCTGATCCCTCAGGCATAGGCCGTGTCCCAGTTTGCGTAAATGTATGCTGGTAGTGGGGAAACCGCTTACTTTTTGCTTAAGTGCTTAACGACTAAAAACACACCTCTTCCATTATTATTTGACCATCTAACCCTAGCACTCTCTATTCTAATTCTATTCTTTAAAAAAATAAAACTTGACTGTTCAAGAAATATTATTGAAATATTATTCGTTTTCTAACTGCTTGTTTTCTTTGTTTTTCTGTTTTCTTTTTACTTATTATATAATTAACAAAAAAGATCTCTAGCACTAGCTTGTATTCTTTTTCTATTCTGTTTGCTTTTTATTTATTATATAATTAAAAAAAAACACAAAAAAAACCTTGCTACATGTACTGTGTCATAGCAATTACATATCATTGCTCTTTTGTTGATTCTGATAGCTTCCATTGTCCTCATTTGTAAGTTGCTTACGTCGGATGAAAGCGTCTGCTAAATGACAAAATGTAAATGTCAAACTGAAACCATACAAAAATCATTATTTGCAAAAGCAAAATTCATTATTTGAAATAAACTTTAACTGAAATAAAAAAAAAATGCAATATTAAAAAACTCTATTTCAGCTAGTTGCAACATTTTCACATTTTAATTTAGTTTAACTCGATTTATTAAAATAACTAAAATTAAAACTGTAAAAATAATAAAACAAATAAACAAAAACTACTGAAAATACACAAAATTACAAAAAAGTTACTAAGGGTAAAATAATAAAAAAATGAAAATAACAGCTGATTAGAAATGTTACTAAAAGCTGTAGTAGTATCATAGTGTTTAGTTTTTTTTTTTTTTGATACAGCAAGGATGCGTTAAATTGATCAGAGGTGACAAAGACATAAAAGTTACAAAGATTTGTTTATTTCAAATGCTGTTTTATTTATCAAGTAATTCTGAAAAGGTATTATATTTTCCACAAAAATATTAAGCAGCACAAAAATTTTTAAACATTGATAAAAACATAAGAATAATGTTTCTTTAGCAATTCAGCATGTTAGATTGTTTTTTGAAGATTGAAGTAATAGAAGCTACATATTCAGCTTTGCATCACATGAATAAACCGCCGCTTTGGTGAGCATGAGACATGAACAATTTTTACTGACCCCAGACTTTTGAGCGGTAGTGTACAGCACCCAGATTACCTTCTACATTTGTAAATGTGCATTATAAAAAAGAACAAGGCATGAAATGCGTCTATCCCAAATTGCAATGTGCCTGACTTTGACCGTGCTTTCTAGTGTGACAAATGAGTCAGAAAGTAGTGCAGCCACTAATCTGAACACCTCTTTTTTCACTTTAATAATCCTGGCACAAAATTGAATTACAAATCCAAAATGACCTAAAGTTATTCATATAGAACATTCTTGTTCAATGGAATGTGCTATGTTTTGGAACACATTCATTGTAATACAGCATACTACTTTTTTATGACAAATATTATGTGAACTAGAACTTTGGACTACTTTTTTTCACTGCTGCGTCTGGTTGTTTTTAACAGTGCTTGCTTTCCATTCCACCTGTAGGTGGCGCTAATGAAGCAGATGAAGGAGGAGCAGCAGCGGAGGAGGATGGTTGAGGCAAAGAGGAACAGAGAAATCGCACAACTGAAGAAAGAGCAGCGACGACAAGAGGTTTGACTGATTAACAATTGTGACCCTGGACCACAAAACCAGTCATAAGGGTCAATTTTTTCAAAATTGACATTTATAAATCATATGAATTCTGCATAAAAGAAGCGTTCCATTGATGTTTGATTTATGATGTGACAGTATTTGGCCGAGATACAATTATTTGAAAATCTGGGGGTGCAAAAATTCTAAATATTGAGAAAAACGCCTTTAAAGTTGTCCAAATGAAGTTCTTAGCAATGCGTATTACTAATTAAACATTCAGTTTTGATATATTTGAGAAATTTACAAAATATCTGGATATGTGCTTTATTAGTATCAGATCCGAGCTTTGGAGTCCCAGAAGCGTCAGCAGGAGATCGTGTTGAGGAGGAAGACGCAGGAGGTGACGGCACTGAGGCGGCTGGCCAAGCCCATGTCTGAGCGTGTGGCCGGACGTGTGGTCCGCAGAATTACCACTGTGGACTCCGGAGCAGAGCTGTCCAACTGTACCACAACAACCTCCTCCGAACCAGAATCCACTCGCTCCGTGTCCAGCATCATACGCCAGTGGAACACCAAACTGAACGGATACCTGGGAGAGCATGACAGCCATGGCACCGCAGGAAACCTGGCCAGGTCAGATTCTGACAACATCAGTGAAGTCTCTTACGTGCACCAAGGCTGCATTTATTAGATCAAAAAACAATAATATTGAGAAATATAATTACAATTTAAAATAACTGTTTTCTGTTTGAATTTATTTTTCAAAAATAATTTATTTCTGTGATGTAAAGCTAAATTTTCAGTATTATTACTCCAGTCTTTAGCATCACATGATCCTTCAGAAATCATTCTATTATGCTGATTTTGCTCAGGAAACACTTCTAATTATTATCATCAGTGAAAGTTTTCCTGGATACTTTGGATACCTTTTTTTTTTTTACACGGGATCTTAAGAGGGGTTCTAAAGGTTCTAAATATTTTGTAACATTCTAAATGTCATCTATTTCACATTTGATACATTTGAATGGGTATAATTATGTTTAAATAAATACATTTTTTGTACATTTTATAACAATAACATTTATAATAATAATATTAACCAATTATATCAGTCCAAACAAATCCCAGTGAATCAAATCATATACATTATATTGCAGTAGATTATTGCAAGATTTTCTGTTTTTTGTAAATTCCATTTTATTTTAAAGATTAATCCAAAAAATCCTTTTTTTATTTAATGGTTAATCTTAGATCTGTTGGGTGACATTCATTAAGAAAAATATGTTGACATTACAATATGAACTGTAGGCTGTACAGTTTACATTTGATTTTTTTTTTCATTAGCAGAAAAAAGTTCCAGCGAAAGAGTACGAGCACAAGTTTTTCAAAGACAGCCCGTCAGAAGTGGCAGTCCCTGGAGAGGAGGATCATGGATATTGTGATGCAGAGAATGACCATCACTAATGTGGAAGCTGATATGGATCGTCTCATTAAGGTGATTTTTGCATTTATATTTCTTGTATTATACATTACATAATATATAAAGTGAATTAGTGATCTATAGAGAAGGATTGTGAACTTAACTCTTTGCATGATCAAATATTGTCTCAATGTTGCTTCAGAAACGTGAGGAGCTGTCCATGCAGCAGGAGGCGCTGTTACGCAAGAGAGAGAAGTTACTGAACGAGGGTTTTGGAGAGGATGAGGAGGAGAGGCTCCTTCAGGAGATGAATGAGGAGATTGAGGTTCTCAATGCCAACATCGACTACATCAGTGACAGTCTGTCTGATTGCCAGGCCACTATCGTACAGATTGAGGAGACCAAGGTACGGCCCATCTCACATGTGACTGCTGGCTGATTGCGTGTTGTTAAATCATGTCACTCATATTTACATAAGTGTTTACTGGGAAAATCATGCGTTTACTTCAGGATGAGCTGGACTCAGTGGACACCTCAGTGGTCATCAGTTCCTGCTCGCTGGCCGAAGCTCGTGCTCTCCTGGACTACTTTCTCAAAGCCTCTATTGACAAGGTAAGTCAAGGCAGACAAAGCCAACAAGATAGTTTGTCGTTGTTGTTTAGAGTCTTCCAGAGTAATACATGATCATATAGAGGCATAGATTAAAATAAATACTTCATAAATAAATTAATAATAAAACCATAATACATCAATTATATTAGAACTGTAAAAAAGAGCAAATACATATGAAGAGTTTGGTTCCAGAATGCTATAAATCCATTTTGATTAATTTTGAGTAAAAATGTGTTTTCTTTACCAAGAAAGTGGCTAGATGAAAACCAATATTTTCTGTTTCAAACGTTCACATATCATCTTTAGGTTGTAATAATATTAAAAATTTAAATCCAGATTTTAATTTTCAGACATTTATTATTAAAAACGGATTATTTTTTTCCCCCCAAAATGCAATAAATCCATCAGGGCTCTACGCTAACTTTTCTTTTTACGAGCACCTGTGCTTCTAACTTAAAACATTTAGGAGCACAGTCAAAATTTTTGGAGCACCTTTTAATCAATAATCAAAAAATCTGATCAAAAATTAGCTTTCCCATTACGAGGTGATATTTGACTCCTTCAAGTGAATTAGAGGGGAATTTTGTTTTTACCTTTGTGACTTTATTATAAGTACGTCATCTTTTATGTCAAATTTTTAAAAATATATTTATAAGCTTTTTTAAATTACTAATTAAAACAACAGAATATGAATAAGTTACCAATCAAATGAAATCAGTATTAACAAAATTAATTTGTAGGTGGCACAGAAGAACACAAAAGTGTCTCGTAGGTGTATCTGCATATGTTTAATGAGGTTCAGAGGTGGCATGCATGCAATCAAATTCATAAATTCATGTTGAGATTATGTTTTAAGTATAAAATTTTGAATATAGAAATATTAAATTATTTAAATAACTGAAAAGAAGATACTTTTAAAATTAAACTAAAACTGCCAGTAGGTGGCGGTTTTAATTACTGAATCATATCATTCATTTGATTTGTTCGAACGGCTAATTCATTCAGGAATAAAGCAAGAGACTGTCTTTATCAATGGGTAATTGAATTATTGACTCACTAGGTTTGTTTAAAAACACACATTCATTCATAAAGAAAACAGCTGTGTTTGAAGAGAGCTGTGCAGTAGCTCAGTTCTGACTATGTTTCGACGTAATAGAGCAAGGCAGTAGTGTTATAGTCAGGCAATGTTAGTCACTTAATATTAACTTCTTGTTTATTCAACTGTTGTATTAAATCAGTATCTCATTTACAAACTCCCTTAAAAATCATTAAACGTCACTCATCTTAGTTCATCGCAATCTCACAAACTTCAATTATATGCACAGTGTATCTCTTATTTACACTCTCTCTACACTTTGTTTATGAAAGGATTGGTCAGTTATGTCTGTGATACATTACTCAACGTTGAAAACTAGGATGCGGGGTGTATTCAGAGCTCCGCCTTTACTGTTTACGATGCGTGAAATGGTGCACTGTGATTGGCTGAGTGGATGTATCGCATTTTGCAGAGAAGTCAAGTCAAGTCAAGTCACCTTTATTTATATACCGCCTTTAACAATACAGAATTGTGACAAGGCGGCTGTACAGTATTAAATAGGAAACAGTACATCAACAATGCCAAAGGCAACATTAAACACTCACATTATAGGTAAAGGTAGTTAATCAAAAACAATAAAATAAAATGCAATATTGTGTTAAGAGAAAGTGTCCCCAACTAAGCAAGCCAGAGGCGACAGCGGCAAGGAACCAAAACTCCATCGGTGACAAATGAGAAAGAAGGGAAGGGACCAGAGAAGGGAGACCGGTGTTTGTCACGGTTTGGAAACACTGGGAGAAAACATGACAGAATAACACGGTGGATGTCGCATTTTGCGTAAAGCTAAAAACTGCCTTTTCAATACCGACCAGATACAATACTGATTTTGGCAGGAGCTCAATTTTGTAGAAAAAAAAAAAGCTGTTTATCGCGTTTTGGAACCAAACTCTTCATGTACCACCATGCAAAAGTTTAAAGTCAAGATTTTTGTAAAGAAATTCAGATACGATGCATTAGATGGATTAAAAGTGACAGTGAAGGCATAATATAAAACATTTTTCAGAACTTTGTGTTTATTAAAGATTCCTGACAAACTGTTTCATGGTTTTCACAAAAAGCAGCACAGCTGTTTTCAATGTGATGTTGAAGACTCAAATAACTTCCACTTTAAATCACAGGAATAAATATTTTTTAAATTGCAATATTTCAAAATATTGGTGTTATTTTTCTGTATTTTTTACTTAAATAAATGCAGAAGAGATGCAGAAGAGACTTTTTTTTTTTTAGCAACCCCATTCTTGAGTGGTAGTATATCACATGTGTTTTGTGTATACAGGGGTTACAAGTTGCTCAAAAAGAGGCTCAAATTCGGCTGCTGGAGGGTCAGCTGCGACAGACGGATGTGATTGGCTCTTCCCAAAATCACATGATCCTGGATGCTCTAAGGGAAAAGGCAGAGTGTATCCCTGAACTACAAGCTCTAATCCACAATGTGCAGCAAGGCGAGTAATCAATCATAAAAGATAGATACTATAGAGAAACAGATACTGTGTGCGTGTATATATAATCTTATTTTGTATAATCTTGTCTTTATGTAAACCACTTAGTTTGCGTATGTGCAGATGACATACTGTAGTATTGTAGAAAGCACCTGAGAAATTTTTAATTGTTAAAATGATTGTAGTGAAACCAGTTTCAAATACATTGTGTTTTTATATCTGTGGTGTTAATTTGTCATTTTATTTCCTATGTATTTTTCAGAGAATGGCTATGCGAGCACAGATGAGGATGCATCTGAGTTCAGTCAGGCGTCAGAGGGCGGGTATGAACACATTCTTACATTCACACATGATTATCATGAAATAATCTATCGAATCTAAATTTGAACCTTTCCTACAGTTTTCCCCAGATGAAGTTGTCTGCGAGTCAAGATGACTTTAAGATGAAGGTAAAACTCAAACGTTGTGTTTTAGCATTGATTGAGTAGTATTTTAAGACATTACTACTGAATATCAAATGGCTCAGCAGCATTGGAAATCAGCAGTTCATATCTGTTGTGTGTGTTATTAACCAGCAGGTGGCAGTGTAGTATTCTGAAATCTGTTCTGCGTTTCATCTCACAGGTTGAGCCTCGGCTTTCTGTACAAATGAAGGCGGTGTCAGCTGAGTATTTGGGCCCGATTCTGGACCTCAGCTCCAAGAACATCACCAAGTCCCTGGCTTCTCTGTCAGAGATCCATGAGAACGGCCTGCTCCTCAGAGAGCCCTATTCTAGAGAGCTGGTGTCTCGAACCATCAGCCTGCCTGTCAGAGGACACACTTTGTGAGTGGAACTGTTATGCAAGACCCTCTCTTACTGGAATAAATTATATTCTTTTAGAACAGTACAGGGTGTAATAAGAACTCGTGAATGTGGCTCTTCACGGTTATTCAGTTATTTAGAGCATAACACAGTTTCTGTGTTTGTGTTTCAGCCCAAGACAGTCCAGAGGATCTGACACGTCCCCCTTAACAAGGAGGCAGTCGTATGACAGAGGCCAGCCATACAGGTAACTTCATCACTAGAAATCTTCTAAGTAATGTTTTTAGTTTATAAGGTGGGGGAAATTTCATAGCAACAGTTAGGAGGAAAAAAAAAAACAGAATTTATTGCTGTTACATTTTGCTTTCTAAAGATTGGACATAAATTCAAAACTAACACTAATCACACTAGTTTCTTTTTTTGTTTGTTTTCTTGTAGTTTTAACAACCAAATCAATTAATCAATCAGTCAATAAGCAATACACTAATCATTAAAAAATGAAGTAATAAAAATACATTATAAAATGTATTTCTTCAATTTTATATAGCTAAAAGTAAAGAGATTATTTCCAGTTGTTTTAATAATTTCCTTATGCATTCAGTATAATGGCAATGTAAAACAACAAACAACATAATATTTAGTACAAATTGCCGTTTCTAAATGAAAATGTATGAAGATGGTCCCTTGATGGATGGTTAGATTTTTATTACAGTTTTAATATAATTATGTGTTTATGTAGTTAATATAAATATTTTAAATGTGTGATATTTTTAGTGTTTAATGTTTCTTTTATTGTTATTTTTATTTTCTTTTTGTTATTATTATTATATTTTATTCTTATATTTTTTTTATTATTAATTTATTATGGCTTTTTATTTACTGCTGTAAAGTACTTGGTCAATATGTTGATATTTAATTTTACTATACAAATAAATTACTATTAGTAGTTTAATAAATTTTGGTGTGCTATTCTGAACACCAGCAGAATAAGATTAAACTTTAAGGTGAACCAGATTAGCTATCGTTATGTTGTAGCGTAGTTTGTTATACTCTTTCCTTTAATCAGACATGTTTTTTTTCGTGTGTGTGTATTGTTTTTTCTTTTTTAATGTCAGAAGTCCAGACATAGGCTACACCCCTCCTCCTTCCCCTCCTCTTCGAACACGTAACGACCGCAACGTCTTTTCCCGCTTGACAAGCAACCAGAGTCAGGGCTCAGCGCTCGACAAGTGAGTTCCACACTAACACACACACTGCATGCACTGTTTATTATCTTGTTAAAAAAGAAAAATCTTCAGAGGCTGATTTACCGTTAGGGTGTAATTCCTCATCATACCTGAGCATGGGATTTTGCACAAGCCCACATGGTCTCTAGGTTTATTTAACTCTTTTCCCTTTCCACCCAGCTAGTATTTTTTTTCTCCTTCAGCTATAAGTTAATGACTTTGGTTCTGCCAGGTTGCTTTCGAGTGCTTCATTACAGTATTTTAATCCACTAGTTCGGTACCTCGACGTTAACCCTGCGTGTGCCGTAGGCAGTATCGATCTCTAATTGCAAGCAAACGGTTAGTATAACTCAAAGCCGACAGCAGAAACTACTGTCAGTTCTTCGGCTCCTGTGAATTCTCATTATAACCCCACAAGTGGGCACATTAGGGTAGGATAACCAATTATTCCACCCTCTGAAGATGGGTTTTGTTTGCACTTTCCTTCCATAATTGAATCAGCAGTGTCTGATATTGCCATAGAGATCTAAATTGGTCATTTGATGCGCCTGTCAGGGATTTATCTCATTATTTCTCCAACCCCTTGAATATTGCACTCTTTTTGTGTGAGTGTGTGGTAGGACACATATGGTAGCGGGCCGTAGATTTCTCATAATGTAATTTCTACCAGGCCGCATCGTTCGGTAGTTTGTTTACAGCGTTTGGCTTGCTATCCTGTTCGTAGTCGTACAACCACCTTTAGCACAGTAATTTTGTGTTCTGTGGTAAATAACCATAATTAGCGCTGTTTGCTAAGGCAAGCATCACTATTACTGTAGCTCATACTTAGAATTAGGGATTTGAATAAAGCCCTTATGGTAGAAAACTTAATGCGTTATCCATCCTGCACTGTTTGTGTGCATATGTGATTCCTCAAATACTGCAAGCTTATTGAAGAGAAGCATACTAATAATTAGAATTTTAATACTTGAAGTTAGTTGAAAGATCCTAAACTTATGTAAAACCACAACTTGTTTGGTGTTTTCTAAAAGTTTCAAGTCTCTTCAATTAAAAATAATAGATGAAAATGAAAAAAACTTAAACTGCATCATAAAAACATGTAGCTTTTTTAACAAGTTAAGTTTAATTAAGTATTACTATTAGTATTAATAGGGTACATTGGGGCTAAAGGCACCCCCTAAGAAAAAATGTGCATTTTACTGTGCCCAAAGTGTATGATTGCAGAAAAATACGTATGTTTGTACTGAACAGTTATGGAGCAACAGAGTTTTTGTGAAAATAAATCATACAAATCATTTATTTTGTCTAAAAATCTCATAAATGTATGAGGTTACCCCACACACAGTATTGATACAAATACTTTTAAATATTTTTGATATTTTGATAAATAAAATATTTTTTTTGTTCAATAAATAAACCGTCATTAAATAGTATTTATTTTCCAGTTATTTCTGGAAATCCTTTTCAGTCTGACTGCTCAGATCGGATTTAGCATAGCTTTTTGGCCTCTGTCACTTTCTCACGCCACTACAAACACATCAGACGTTGTTTGTAGAAAACATGCTAAATGTCTTTGTTGTTGCAAAGTGAAAGTCAAGCGGAAAATGGCAATATACTGCTGATCTACACACCTCTTTGAGTTTTGAGACCGGCGTAGATGGCAGTACGGAAAACAGCTACACATTCCAGCTTCCTACATTTCTGCCACTGCCTCATAAAACGTAATATAATCCAGCGTGACGCCAACATATTTTCATGTTGTAACAAAACATCTGTATTGCAAACTGTATTGCTGTTATTGTTGTTTTTAGCGTAGGCATACCAACACTCATTTAGATCAGATTTCAATTGGATGTGCACAAAATTTGGACCCCCTAAAACAGTCATGCAGTATTTAGGGACTAGAATAACAGGCTTTTTAACTTGAACTAAGAAATTACATAGTGACACATTAGCAACCATTCTGAACATCACAACACCCTAGTGTCATGCATAGGCACTGTAACGTTTCTGTCTACACTGATCTTCATGTGGGAATTAACTTTCACGCAGTGCTAATAAACTTCCTTTATCGCTTCTTTTTGTTTAGAACCTAATTTGATCCTCTCTCATGTATGCTGAGGCGCCTTTACATTAATAATCGCACCTGTTAATGTGCATGTCAGTCATAGTCAGCGCGTCGGTCTCAGTATATAAGCTGTAGTGTGATTTTAATTATTTTAGCCTGTGAGACGCTACTCCACTTGATTACTGATTGGTCCCTAATGGGCGGGACTGACTTGATTAGATTGGAATCCTGACAGCCTTTCAGTCTCTGCTTGGGTTAGCACTGAATAACAAAATCGGACAGCATACGCAAGACATTCATGCAGGCCAATATTAATAGACCTTCATCAACATTTAAATCAGTGTTGGTGTCAGCGAATCAAAGTGTCCTGTCAATTGGTCACACTCTCATTAATCTGTTCCTCAAATAAGCGTGAGCATGCTGGAAGTTTCTTTACTTCTCTTCTGATAGGGTCTGTATTTTAAAGTGTAGTGATAATGCTTGACACTTCATTTACATTTCAGCCAATTAGATGCGATTCGAGGGACTGCCAGTGGTTCCTATAGTTTTTTGACTGTTAGACTCTGCACTGACTTCACTGAACAGCATGGCATGTAGATTTGCAATTCGAAGGTGTTTAGCAGGGTAAAAAAACAGCAGAGCAGAGGTTTGGTAATATAAAGTTTGATAAAATTTTCTCAACTTAGGTTGAACTCGGTGGACATTTTCTGAGGCATAGTAACTAAACTTTTACTGACTCTAAAGTGTAGATAGTTTCTAGTATCTTTACATGGGCTTAGTGGGTTTTAGATGGTCATGACTGGAATAAAAAAAAAAACAAACAAACTGGTAAATCTGCACAGACATGGTTAGTAAGTTTACACTTTAGTCTCATGTTAAATCACATAATATTTAGGTCTTATGCTGTTGTGTATGTTGTGTATTTTTGCACCTATAGGCTTTCATTATAAATGCATTTCTTTAAAAGCTATTTTTGCTTTTGACAAAACGTATAAAAAATATATTTTCATAGTCATCGATTGCAGCTCATAGATATTGATGATCGAGCTTAACCCTGTGTCCTAACATGGTTTTAGGGTTTCTCTACTTCAAAATGCTAATTTAGTTTTAACAACAAAATATTTCTGTTGATGAAAGAAAACCACTTATGTTTGTATATCATTTATATTTTATTCTCTGCACATCAGCAATCATCCAAGTTTGCAAAAAAGCACTTAGTATAATGTGTGAGTGATGATTGCCACGTGCAGCTTTGAATCTCTCTTGTACTTGTATATTGTCTCTGTGAATAGTGGGAGCCATTTAGCCTAGAGCACTGTAGTGTTTCAATAGGAGATGCTGCCTGAATGAAAAAATGGTATTGATAATACGTCTCACTAAAACGCTGGCCTTTTTTATTAGAGTCATGTTTTGTTTCTTTGATAGTCACAATAAAAAGAGCTCAGATCAAATAGGCGAGTGAATTGAGACGTGAAGTATCCATTACGACAACACAAGCGCTGGGAATACATCACTGAAGCTTCTAAATATGGATCTAAGGTTTGGAGTGGGCTCTTCCTGTCAACATCGAGTCTTATGCCAGTAACTCCTCCCAATGAACTCTGCATAACCCTCCTGCTAACTCCTCCCCTCTTGCTCCAGCCCCACCCCCTGCTCCCGCCTGCTTCCTGGAAGGCTCCTCCCCCTCCCTCTCTGTCTTCTACTGACTCTTCCCACCTTCCCCTAACCCAACTGCCGTTCTGCCCTATAGGTCGGATGACAGCGACTCCTCTCTCTCGGAGGTGCTCAGGTAGAGATCTCTGTCTGTCATTCTGTTTCCTGTTGCCTGGTCGCCCCGCCCGGCCACACCCCGCCGGGTGTGGTCGTGGCGTGAGCATGCATGTACCCTTTCCATTTGCGTCCTGTGCTGTGAACTCTGTGAGAATTGAATGAACCTTATGGACGGATTCGTTTGAATAGCTTTAACGATCTTGAAGATTCAGAGGAAGGAAAAGCGATTGCAAAATACAACTTTTGACCTGAACGTACTTGCTTAAATGTCAGTATATGACACAAAATCATTTAATTGATCGTTTCCTGCCGAGCTGTTGGGAAGGCCATATTAAAAACCCTATTTGATTCTCGCAACACCTCTGGACTGGGATCAAAAGGTGGCATCCCGCTAGCCAACTCCAGATGATTTTGGTCTGGAGTGTTACACCTAATGGCATTTTCGCCAAAATCTCAATGCCTTCTGCCAACTCCCTTTAATATTTTTCTCTGATTTCCCATCACAAATTGTTGAAAGAACCAGATCTTACTGAGAAGAACCTCAGTGGTCACTGCCAGAGCCATGAGAGTCTGCCTTACCCACCGAACAATATTTTCAGGCAGTCCAAAAGTCGTTTTTGCCGGCAGGGCCATTAACTCTCCCGCTGAGAGATGCCCCGTCTCTAGATTTTTTTCAGCAACGATGTAAATGAAGCTTAGAAATGAAAACCGGATGGACAATTGGCTAGTCAGACGTGGCCAAACTTGTTAACACGTCTAGCAAATTTTATGTCTTTTTGTCCTTTGAACCAGCAGTGATCTAATTCGTTTTCTCGCAAGTTTCCTCTGGTCTCTGTTGTAAAGACTCCAAAAAAATTGGTTCAGACAAACCCCACAGGTTCAATTTTGGATGTTGCTCAATATTCCTTTCTTATCCAATATAGCAACACTGTGATTTCTCTGCACCCCATTATCCTGACAGCACGATTGCATTTTTCTCGTTTCTTTCGAGTTGTTCTCGTTATTCCATTAGAAGCTAATGGCTCTATGATGGAACATGGAGTGCTTGGAACAACTCGGTCCCAAATTTCCTTTGAGAGACAAATCTGTTTAAGGGAGGAATCACAGACAGCTGGCTTAACTTGATCACCAAGTGAGCCAGCGGCGATAAACCATCCCTGAATGAAACTAAACAGCATGATGATAAACTTCACGCTAACATGTCTAAGTATTTCGGCTAAATTGTCTTATCTGAAGCCAGTGTAACTGGGCAGTTTGGATTTAGTTTTTTTTTTTTAGATCAACACTCTCTTTGATCAGCGTAAAGCTGAACGAGTCAGTAGGGAAGGCTTTTATTCTCTGAAGCACAGTGGTCTGCCCTAAATCCCGCTATGGGAGTGTTCAGATAAGGTTCATTCATAACAACTCCCCCCTTCGTTTATCCATAAAAAGCACAGAGACGCCATATCCTGACCTCCTCATGCTTGTCTTCTCTGCTGAGAAGACTTGGAGAAGAGGCAGCAGGATTCTCCCACCTCCCCTCCCCCTTCACACTCCATGTTTTTCTCTCAGAGCATCTGATTTCTTTGCTTTCAACCCAGTGGAAGGGTCCAGAACCATGAGCTCACTCCTCATTGGTTATGTGCTGCATGATGGTTTGGTTTTTAGAACATCATTTCTGTTTTTTCTTTCAAGTTTGCTGTCATTTGTGTGAGGTTTTCGCACTTGTGTGAAATTAAGTGTTTCATTTTTTGTGTGTTTTTAGTATTGCAGGGTTTGCATGTTGCGTTTCTGGCTGTGTGTGTTATAGACTGATTTTTGGTTTATGGCAGTAATGTTCATTGCGCAGCATGGCACTACAGCTGTATCGACTCAGTTTGTTTGATTGACACTAAGTGAGGAATAAAATTGCAGGTATTTTCATTAATAACGTTTAACACTTTTCTAATTCCTCACTTATCAACTCGAATGAGCAAAAAAATAAGCTGCATGGTGTGGAGAAATTATGCGCTGCTCATTATTGAAGCTTGCTAAGGCAAACATCACTATTACCAACTCCCAGCTGTGAACCGTTTCGCCTGGTGGGCAACAAAGAAGGTGAAAAAATATTAAAGGAACTTATTTTGGGTCTTATTTTGCAAACGCACAGGATGCACCTACAACACTCCGTCATGGCGGCAAGTTTTGCCTGTGCACAAATGTGTACAAAATCTAGTTGCATATACAGTTTTAGAATGTTAATAATATGCATACATCGCTTTATCATAGTTTGCAAGTCAGTTTCTTTGATCGGAGTTCACACACACACAAGCTACTTTGTAGATACTTATGTTTTAAACTCCTCGCACAGTGTTAGTCCGTAGCCCGATCACCATCAGTTCCTGTTCACAGGACCTCCCTAGAGTTCCTCCCACTTTGGAGAGCACAAATGTGCCAACAGCAGCCTCTCGCGTTTCATCTGTCCTCAGAGAGCTGGGATGTCCCAGTTTCCTCTTTAATCAGCCATCCTCTTGTCACCTCTGCGCGGCTGTGCCTGCTCTGAGGCTTTGACGGCTCCACCATCATTAGGACTTCACAGGCGCTGAGCTGGACAGAGGCTGATCTCAGCCCACAGGAGACCAATTTCCCTTCATCCCAAACTCCAGCTTCATTTCCGTCTCGCTCGGCCGGCAGGAAAGAGCGTTCCGAGACCGGGCTGGTCGGGAACGCTGTCAGCCTTAAGGGGAAGAGCCTCATTATTTTTTTTTTTTTATTTATTTTTTTTTAGGGAGGGAAAGCTTGTTTAGCCTTGCCAGGTTGCCAATGCATGTGGGCTAATTGGCAGCCACAACTGGAGTTCCAAAGCTTTCTTGGCAGCTAAAATGAAGGCGATTTTTGAAAAGCAGTGCCTACTTTTGTTTGATTTTTGTTTTTCTTCTGACAGATTACTTCCACCAGTTTACTCAAAGAAATGACTTCTCCACTTTCCAGGAGGGGTCAGTGCTGAGCCGAAAACACCCCCGCTGTTATGACTGACATAATGCGTCCTCCGCTCTGCGCAAGGGGGAGCATGGGAAAATAAGGCAGAAATAAGACGGGAGATGAGAGATCAACCCCGAAGTCATTTTACTTGTCTTGGTCCCTCAAGTACAAGTCCTTGAGACCTTAAGTTTTATTTTTGCTTGCTGAAGTTCTAGAGCAGTTTATAGGCGAATCCTCTCTTCCATCAAAACAACATGTGTGTTTAGCGCATCTCTCTTGTGATAGAAACCTTCATTTAGCCCGTGGCAGCAGTCCATCATAAATCTGACCAGAAATTCGGCTTGCCAGCTGTCAGTAAACGTTACATTCATTTGCAGTTGGCTCTGTGGCGCTGTTACGATGGATGTGGAGATTGCGGTTTTCAGTTGCACACCAGCTTGTCTGTGCTATTGTTGGGGGAAAAAGCTAGTGGATGACATCCAAGGCGAAACATTGTCCGCTCCCCCGATGTGATATGAGCAACCATGACAGGTGTCGTGTGATGGTTATGCCAAGTCTGTCAGCCATTAGACAGACCACAAAATGGTGACATCATAACACGCGTCCCAACATGGTTGAGAGCAACCGTTCCTGCCGCGCCTTTGTCTGGCTGCGCTCTCGATGATTGACGGGTTGCAAGACCTGACGGCGGTCTGATGGTGTTCATACTGGTGAAGAACAGATTTGAAGTCTCTTTTGGGAGCTGCTGGGAAACTCTGTGGTTGCTAATTGGGACCATCTCGCTCACATACAGGCTGCCAAGAGGAAGAAGTGCTGCCTGTCTCCTGCAAAGAGTCTTTTAAACAATTTATGTGGATATAAATAAGTTTAAAAAGCCCCGTGTTGCTTTGCATCCTCAGACGTCGTAGGTTGAGTGACCTGACATGCATAATAGTTTTTAATAATGCATATCAAACAATTTGCCTTGAGCACTAACGTTGTCAAAATTGGTAGGGTAGGAGATTTCGGAGAGGCTAGCAATAGCAAGCTGTCTTTGAAAGCATAAAATTGCACCCTCCTTGCAAATCACTCTACAAAGCCATGTCCCAACCAAAACACATTAACACACCCAGGCAGACCAGAGGCTACCCAGTGACACGATGAGAGACTGTGTTGGTGGAGGGTTGAATGCAACGCTGTCTCATTCACCGGTGAGAAAACATCACAGTACAAAGCACATATTACAATAATAACGCCTTCCATTCTCACTCGGTCTGCAATAGCGTAATGGAACGCGCTGATGACGTATCATGTCTGCGCAAACAGGGCGCGCGGAGGTTTGCAAATGCATACGTTGACAGGCAGATAGGAGAGCCTGTTGTGGTCCTCTGATAATTGGACGAACATTTTATGGTCCTACGCCTACCACAGATGATATACATACATATAGACCACTAAACTTAGTGATTGCTGTCGGGATGTGAAGAGACTTTAAACCAGGATAACAAAAAACGCTTTTGAACCAAAAACCTACCCTGCCTTGAAATGTTACTTTTGCCTGTGAGAAATGGAAAACTGCACATGTCTGCTTAACATTGATGCCAAATGCAGCCTTTGGGGTCTAGAGATAAATTTTTACCTTTACTTGCACCAGTCCATCATGCCTCTGCAAAACATATGGACATTGAAGACAACTTAAAATAGATCCTCTGTCTGTGCCACCCTGCAAAGTCAGCAGTGACCAACTGAGCGGCTTTGAAATGCGGATTTAAGCTTCTGAACCAAAGTTCGCAACTCACAGAGGACTTGGCTGCAGTTTGCATCAGTCAAACAGGCTCCCCTTTCAAGTGTGCATTCAGCTTGGCTTTGCAGTCGGTGTGACATCAACGTCACATGTATCGGCTCCCCTGCTGCTTGGCACTGGTACACTACGACAGGACATAATTAGCACCTGCTCGATATATGGAGTCTGTTCTATTGTTTTCACTGATGTTCGTCTGCCTGGCCGATGGCCGTATCCTGTGTGACCCATGGAGTCCGGAGAGGAAGACTGGGTCGCCGCCTGTAAAACACAGCTGGAGTCTGATGAATCAAATTAAATATCAGCACGTTGACAATGAACTCCAGGGACGGATGGGGGCCTGAAGTGTGCAAGGTTCGACCGACGGATCTCACAAAGGAGTGGACATAAACAATTCAGTCTGCCCATTGAATCAAGTCCGCCTCGGATCCCAAACCAATTCCAGTGGCTGAATGAACTCTTAATGGCTACTCTGTTTAGCACATGATAAATAATTCTACAGAAATATCTTTGTGATCCAAGTTGTTTAATGCTTTTTTTAAATTATACGCTAATGGCAAATTAGCATTGCTAGCTTAGCCCATACTCTGAGACCCTACATATAAACAGCAGTCTTTATGGCTTTAAATCAGCCATTACTAATGGCTACCCTGTGGGGTCCTAGGCGGACTCCAACAGCGTTACTTTTGTGGCTCCACAAACCTGACAATAACCTGTAATTAGGTTAATGGATTGGAATCATATCAGGAAACCTTCCTCTTTCAATTTTTTTTCTTTCTATTCTCCCTCAATCTGTTGTTCTTTCACACATTGATGCAAAAAAATTGTTTTTATGCTTTTTTTGTCCATCCGCGTGGAACAGATGGCACACGTTGTATTTGAACACAAACAAGCTTTGTTGCGATATCCTCCTTTCCACCTGCTCGCTTTGAGACTAACCTCACAGACTTCCACTCTTCACAACAGTGTTTTAAAATGTTGCGTGTCTTTGTGCAGGGGTGTAATCACTCCCACAGGTGGCCTGAAGGGGGGCAGGACGGCCCCTCTGCAGTGTGTGGCGATGGCCGAAGGACACACTAAACCTGTGCTCTGCCTGGATGCCACGGACGAGCTGCTTTTCACAGGCTCCAAAGGTACAGTTTTTTCACTCTGAAGCTATGACAGGAAAACATAAACACCCATAAGCACAAACACATGGGCCAATTTGAATTACATTTTCTCGAGGTCAAGGTTTCATCATGCTTTATTGATCTATTCAGCATCCCACTGCTGTAAAGAAGGCTGACTGTGGGCAGCTAAAGAGAAATCTTGTGCAACTTCAGATACTGTATTTATCACAATGCTGCAGTTATTATGCATTTATAAGCTGCTATTGTTACAACCTGAAACCGTAATCATGATTGCATGTTTTGCAATTTTGCGTTTTATAACTTATGTTTTTGTGTTTATGTTGGTGGGCTTTGCAACCTTGAGTGAAATTTTTCAACTTTAAGGACTTTAAAGGGACTGAACATTTTTAAAGAAAATTTTAATTAATTTTGAAACTTGAATTGAAATTGTATGCAGTTTTAAATATGTTTAACCTTTTGCCAGCAGTGATGGGTGCCTGAAGTGCAAAATATACATTTCCTTTTTTATGCTTTGGGTGTAAAGTTGCACTTGACTGGCATTTTAAACCATTTTTTAATACCTGATATTAAGATCGAACCTGCAAGATGTGGAACCTGGTGACTGGACAGGAAATCGTGACCCTGAGAGGACATCCTAACAACGTAGTGTCTGTCAAATACTGCAGCCACTCCGGCCTTGTCTTCACAGTTTCCACCTCATATGTCAAAGTGTGGGACATTCGTGATTCTGCCAAGTGTGTCCGGACGTTCACGTGAGTCTCTGGAATTAGCAATTAGCCGATGCATCTGAATGCACCTAGTTTAGCATGAAAATGCAACCTTTGCCCATCCATCTTTAGGTCATCGGGTCAGGTGGTCTCAGGCGACGCCTGTGCCGGTACAACCACTCGCACCATCACTACAGCCCAGGGCGAGTACCAGATCAACCAGATCGCCCTCAATCCCTCCGGATCTGTGCTGTACGCCGCTGCCGGCAACACCGTCCGCACATGGGACCTCAACAGGTGCATAGTTCATTCCTTAGTCGAGTACAGACAGAGCTGGTATTAGCATTTATTAGTAGTCATTTATTGATGAATTAAAAAACCTACCAATGTGTATTATATTCTTTGTGTGCAGAATGCAGGCCACTGGGAAGCTGACCGGACACATTGGGTCAGTCATGTGTCTTACAGTGGGTTATTCTGGAGGAGGCAAGGATCAGGTGATCACTGGATCCAAAGACCATTACGTGAAGGTGCGTTTAACTATTTGTTTATTTCTAGGTCTTTTTACTTCATGTAGCCTTCTAGGATATAGATTTGTCAAAATATTAGAGGACACTATTGTGCTTATAATGTTGGTACATTTTTACATCTAAAGCAGTTGTTATTTAGAAATAAATGGCCATTTTCTACCTTGTTTTTGACTACGATTTGAGCACTCTGTTGTAAGAGTGTAAGATGTAAATTTGGTAACATCTTTGCATATGAAGTAAGTATTATGCATGTTAAACTGTTGCAAAAATTACGGCATCAAAGGTTTCTTTTAACACTTTTTTTTTTTTTTTTTTTTTTTTTTTGACATCACTGGGCTTAGTTTTGAATGCATAAATGCAATGGCCAGAGTTTTGTTCAGCGCAAGCGCACATACTTTTGTGAATGCTCTTATCATAATCAAAAAAAGTGCTGACACAATGCAAGTATAAGTTTCATTATGCAGATTTGGTGAGAGAGCAGAACTTGCGCTGAACTAAAGTGAGCAACGGCTCAATTGATTTTAAAGGGATTGTTCTTTGTTTACTTTCTGTATATAATTTAATTAGAATTTGAAAATCTGCTGTTTTTAATGCTACTAAAAGACTAAAAGTGCATATGACTGTACAGGCTTGACTTACTAATGAAATAAAGTATTTTGAGACAAAACAGCTGAGTACATAAGTAGTCATTGAGCAGTCTTGTGCCAATGTATTCATCTCTGTTACATAACAAAAACCTGGAAGTAGAAAACAAGTCATTTTGGCAGCTTGGTTTCATAAAAGCTTTTGAACTGGCAAGTAGGTTTTCAGTTCTGAAAAATTGCAGTATGAAAGAATAAGGAACATTTGACTGTTTTAATGCAGATATTTGACGTTGCGGAGGGGACCCAGGGTAACATCGGACCAGCTCATAACTTCGAGCCCCCTCATTATGATGGGATTGAGTGCCTTGCTGTACATGGTGACGTACTGTTCAGTGGTTCCCGTGACAATGGCATTAAGAAATGGGATCTGGGACAGCAGGAGCTTATTCAGGTAAAAAGATTTCTTTTACATGCAAGCGTATTTTGGTACTTGAGTTAATGAGTGATGTCAGTGTAACATGACAAATGACTGAATCCTGCCTATAATTTACACCCTGCTTATAACTATTTATGGTTAATTTTTTGTCCTCTGTACAATCGACATTCCATTAAAGCAAAGAGCCTTGTGTGAATTTTTTATTTTATTTTATTCTTTTCCCACAATTTACTAAGTATAGATTTCAGTCAGATACTTTTGAGTTAACTAGAGCTAGTGATCAAAAAACTTGGAAGGAGCTTTGTGAATAAGCTGAAAGTACTTTAAAGAGTTTAAAGTGCATTAAAGTTAAGACGGCTTACATGACTGGCAGACTAAATTAAATACAATATCCAATAGCGAAAATAATATATACACAGACAAATGATGTTTCAGAAGGTAATAACCCAGCGTTTACCTATTGTTCCTGTGTCAATAGATGTAGGATGGCTTCATTTAGCAGTGGTTGACGTCATCGTTGTCTGACAGCTGAGAACGCTCTTAGTAATACGTTTGATTTTAATGGTTTTTCCAGCTGCTTTATATTAGACGAGAACACATATCAAAGTTTCACATCATCCAGAGCTAAAAGGTCAAAAATAATGGAAGACTATTACAAGACGACGTCGACAAAACGAGTCTTCTGCACGTCAAAGATGTATGAATTATGTATTTGAGTGGTGAATTTCATTGTCATGTTCATAATTTCAGCACATTTTCATTCAAGTCCAAAATTGAGAACAAATATCCCCAGGAAAATCAACGTGAAATCTTACCTGGGCGTGTAGATGAAAGACATCTTTATATAAATTCATACGTTTACATCAGTCTTTACGCAGATCTATTTAGCACTTAAATGCAAATCTGGGTTAAATTGGATCACAGCTGTAATTGCACGACCACATCTTTTTTTTTTTTTTCTTTTTTTTTTAATTGATTGACAGCATATATCACCTTTTCCCCTTAAAAGAAAGACGGTTAAATCCCAATGCAGTTACCATTGTGTAAGCAGCGAGTTTATCTAAACACACCCTCTCTGATTGCACAACTGGGTAAATTTGCCAAGATAAAGGGCTTTGGTTGCTTTCTTTTATGAGAATTTCTGTCCGCTTCCCCATAGGCCGTTTGTTGGAATCAGCCGAAACCTGGTGGTTCAAAAAAAGAGAAATGGATCATGTGACGTATATAGAGCTTCATTAATGTCTTAATCCTTTTATAGCATCTATATTTGTAGTTTTTTTAACTTGTTGTCTAATTAGTGGTGCTTTCAAACTTTTACCCATAGTAAAGGTTAGAGGGCAACTCTTAAACTAAAGAATTAAACTTCTGTACACTGTTCGTACTGCAGACATGATTGACCGTGAAAATGCAGTTTTGTGTGCTAAAAATGAAATGTTACTTGTTTCTCTACAGCAAATCCCAAACGCGCACAAGGATTGGGTGTGTGCTCTGGCGTTCGTTCCCGGACGGCCCATGCTCCTCAGCGCCTGCAGGGGGGGGCATGCTCAAGGTGTGGAACGTGGACAACTTCACGCCCATTGGAGAAATTAAAGGCCATGACAGCCCAATAAATGCCATCTGCACCAATTCCAAACAGATCTTCACTGCCTCCAGGTACGTGCATCAGCATTCAGAAAAAGAATAAATTACTAGTGATGCACAATACATTAAAACATTGTTATTTTGGTTGACTTTGTCTTTTTTTAATCAGTTGATTTGGTTAGGCTGAACAGTTTGTTCAATCTGGTAAATTTACCAATATGAAATACAAAAACATAGCTTGAAGTTGCGATGAAATCAAAGTAACATCAGTTCCTTTCTTAACATGTTAGTTTAGTGGCCAATTCTCAATAACTAGTTGCTTATTAGCATGCATATTGCTGGCATGTTTAATAGCACTTATAAAGCACATTTTAATACCTTATTCTACATGACCATAATTTAGATTAATCTCTACCCCATACCTAAACTTTACAACTTCCTTACTTTTAATAAGCAGCAAAGAAGGAGTTTACTGAGGCAAAAGTCACAGTTAATAGTTTGTTAATAGTGAGAATTGGTCTTCAAACTGAAGTAAGCAATCTTTTCTTCCATGCTGTGAGATTTGATCCTATGCATCAAGTGTTGGTTGGATTCTGAGTTGTAGGCGTTCCATTAAAAAAATGCTAGATGAACACAAGTTTGCAGGGGTGGTGTTTAGGCGGACTAAATGTTTGTAGAAGTCCTGCAAATGATGATCTTTGGTTTTTTTTTATTATATTTTTGAGACTTTTTTTGACCTATTATTTGTTGTAGCACTTTGCTTGTTGACACAAAGATGTATTTCTGACTCAAGACATAAAGGCCATGTATTTCTGCGTTTCTTGAATTCAATAGTTTGATATTAGCAGCATGACAGAATGAAATGAACCTTTGTTAGGCATTTTGGTAACACTTTTCAATAAGGTATCTTTTGTTAACGTTAGTTAATGTATTAATCTTATTATTTTTATTATTATTTATTATTAATATTAATCTTTGTTAATGTTAGTTAATACAAATACAGACTTTCATTGTTCGTGTTAGTACACAGTGCATTAACTAATGTTAACGAACACAACTTGTGAGTTTATTCATGCATTAGTAAATGCTGAAATGAACTTTAACCAAGATGAATAAATGCTGTAGAAGTATTGTTCATTCTTAGTTCATGATAACTAATGAACCTTATTGTAAAGTGTTACCAGCATTTTCAGTGTGCACAGAAAAGCCTATAGGAGATGGTGAGAACTTCATGTGTCATGAACATTTATCTCAATTACACTAGGAGTTCAAAAACAAACTGGAACGTGCAAAAACGCACTAAATACACCAATTAATCTTAATTGAACAGTGGTAATGAATGGCTGTGTTTGCCTACACAGACATTTATTAAAATGTGTTAAAGCATTTAAGTGCCAGTGTACATTATGATGTAAAAGCAAAGATGAATCTTGTTTGAAAGTCTGCGGGTCGTACTTCCCATCTGTAAATTAGGAGAAAAACCAGCTTCATAGGTGCACTGGGAAAACAAGACAAAGAACACCTTTCATATCACACTGAAGAACAGGTCTTGAATATGGTAATTTTGAAATAATAATATCAGCAGTTATTTACGACCCTCCAAAGGTTCTAAATGGGTCATCAGCTCAATGATTCTGTTATGAGTCGCTCGTCTATTTCTGCGAGACGGTTCAGTCTCTTGCTCTCTTGCGACGCCTTTTTCCAGACAGTAGACTACTTAGAAATGTTCAGTCAGACTAATATGTTTTTAAGACCTACTTTTGTGCATTTCGGGGATGCTTGTTTGTAGAACAGATGGTGCGGGCAGGGGATTGTGGGATTGTTTGACTGTTCCTTCATTAATGTGCCTCTAACAAAGCTCTCCTGTTCCTTCAACTCTCTCTGTCTCTTTCTTTTCTCTCTCATCTCTTCCCTTTGCGCTGTGGGGCTTCATATCCACAGTGACTGTCGGGTGAAGTTGTGGAGTTATGTCCCCGGGCTCACGCCCTGTCTGCCCCGTCGGGTCCTGGCCATCAAGGGCCGGGCCACCAGCCTCCCCTGAGCCTCCACTAACCGGTTCCCTCTGGTACTGTCCTTTCTCTCTCTAATCTTCCTATGTCTCTCTGTTTGAGGATAATTTCCCCTTTTCTCCTTTCCCCTCTGACAAGTCCTTAGCTGAAGCCCTCTTAACAAGTGACAACGTAGCCTACTTATCACATGAAAGTGGTTTGTTTAATGCTTTTCATTGTACATAAAAGTGGCACGAATCTTCCAGAATTTCAAGCTGTGATCTGATTGGCTGGCTACTTGGCAAATTATACAGGTTCCAATGAGTCTATTGGGAAACAAATTGGTGACCAGGCTGGTAAAATAACTTTTTCTGAAGAAAAAAATAGTTGCCATGTTTGCCAAACTTTGCAAGGTGAATTTTGAATCTTTCAGAGAATGTTGTTTTGAGTCATTTTGTAGCTTCGAGAAATTGTGCAAACATTTCAACTGAAAATTTTACAATTTGGTACAGTTGGAGAAACTAAAGTTTCCTCCAGAAAAATAAAAACAAGAAATACATGAGTGAGGATACAAGGAGAGAACGAGAGTTTCTAAGTGTATTCCAATAGAATAATTTATGAGATGTTGTTCATTACATCAAGTGTGAAGATCAGTATCTGTTATCATCTTCACAAAAGTGAAATAAAAAACAAGACCTTGCAACACAGTGCTTGGTAAAACTGAAGAAGCTGTTTCTACAAAAGTTCTTGTGATATAAAGGTTGTTAAAAATATAAGTGTTACAATATTTTACTGACAGGTAAAATTAGAGCTTGACTGGAAATTTACTACCCAGTATGACTGGTTATTTGCGACTTACATGTGACCCTGGACCACAAAACTAGTCACACTATAAGTAGCACGGGTATATTTGTAGCAGTAGATAATACATTGTATGGGTTAAAATTATTGATTTTTCTTTTATGCCAAAAATCATGAGGATATTAAGTAAAGATCATGTTCCATGAAGATATTTTGTAAATTTCCTACTGTAAATATATCAAAACTTAATTTTTGATCAGTAGTATGCATTGCTAAAAACTTAATTTGCTCAACTTTAAAGGTGATTTTTCTCAATATTTTGAGTTTTTGCATCCTTAGGTTACAGATTTTCAAATGGTTGTATCACAGCCAAATATTGTCCTATCTCAAACCATACATCAATGGAAAGCTTATTTATTAAGCTTTCAGATGATGTATAAATCTCACTTTCAGAAATTTGACCTTTATGACTGGTTTTGTGGTCCAGGCTCACATATGATGCATTTTCCATGCTGAACTTACATGTAAAGGTTTTTATAATTGCAAAATAAGGGGAGGAAAAAACAAAAACCAACAATAACACTGTAAATAAGAGCCCTCAGCCGTGAATTATATTGAAGTTATTTTGCTTATGAAGTGGTCAGTCTGTTTAAAATAAGTCGTTGGTTAGAAAAATGCAAAACTTAAATTATAATATTTTGTGTTCATAATTCATAATGATAAAATATTTATTGTAATATTATATGTAAAGCAGAAAAAAAGACATTCTGTGTGAAAATCAATTATTAATTGTGGAACTGGGTTATTTAAATTCCGATTCCTATAAATGAGTTCTCCGTGCTATGAAGAGAGGGACATATAAGGCCGTTTACTCTGGGTTTAGCGGTTGACCAGGCCTTTTTCGACATTTTCGGTCAAACAGAAATTGATTCTGGCAGCTACTGGCAGTCAG
Organism: Labeo rohita; assembly: GCF_022985175.1. Classification (NCBI taxonomy): domain Eukaryota; kingdom Metazoa; phylum Chordata; class Actinopteri; order Cypriniformes; family Cyprinidae; genus Labeo; species Labeo rohita. The sequence goes on from NC_066879.1 coordinate 1,514,326, forward strand.
TGCAGATACTTGAGCAAAGGCGTGACAGTTCCTGAAGGTTAAAGACAAGTCGAGCGGCAGCGTTTCCAATGCGCTCGAGGGGACGTGAGCCGCGGAATGTCTGAGAATAAACTACACAGCTCAACTGTGTCATTTTGTTGTTGTCAATTATTTCCAACTCTGTCAATTGTATATCATCTCTCTCTGTCTGCTTCCAGCTCTCTCATACTTTGCACCAGTTTCGTATCATAGGCCAAGTTCTTTTCAGGTGTTTGATCCCACTTTCCCTTAGTGCTTTCACTTTGGGCCAATAAAAGAAAATCGTACTAATTAGACTCCATGCATAGTTTCTTCTTCATTTCAATGCGCTAAAGAGGCTCATGTTTTAGAGAGCAATGAAAACCTATTGCACCTTTAACTGCATTCAACACCAGTGGCATAAATCTGTTTAATTGGTTCTAGTTAAGGTCTAGGAACCGCAAGATACACCCTACCTCACCGCCCTGCGAGACTTGGGATCCGTTTTAGTGCTATTGTTTTTAACTGGTCAGAAGTTACTTAAAAACTAGAGTGCTTTTTGCAAGACCTACAAATTTGGGGCAAAAAAATTGATGATAAATTTTTTTATTGAAAATTCTGTCTCATTATCTTACATAATTTTGCTTCTCGGGTGAACTCGTTTTTTTTTTTTGTTCCCATAAAGAACTTATTTGAACTTTATCTCAACCTAATGAACCGTTCATTTGCATCACGCTGCGATTCAAAACTCATCTTTTTCTGCACAGATAGAGTGTGTTAGTTAAGATGCGAGCATGCGGTTCTGTGGGCTGGTTCACACAGCGGGGTTTTGATTTTTATTGGGATAAAGCGGTGCATGTGCCTAATTGGTGAGAGGAGCGGGGACTGTGGCGGTTCGCTTTGTGAACTCGTGGTTTTGATGTCTGTGCCATCTCTTCAATGTGAGGAGCTACAGTGACGGTGTCTGAAGATTCAGACAACCGAGTGTGTCTGTCTTTCTGATTATTGGCCTTGTGCATCTCCTCCACCTCTCATCTTATGTCTCGTTTTTTTTGTTTCTTCCATCCCACAGTGACATGAGAGTGAAGATCTGGAATCCGAAGATGGGGAAGAAAAGGTGACGATCCTCCTTTCGGAACGATTGTTGTCTGTGAAGCCTTTTTGGGTCGACTAATTGGACACCACAGCTTGGGGTGTCTGAGACCGACCTTGGCGAAGAGTCCATGGGTCAGCCGTCTCACTCCAGAAGGCCGGTTTCATAGACCTGCCTTAAGGAGATGAGACAGAGCCATCTGTTTTAGAAGACACAACCCTTTCAACCGGCTGAAAATGGTCGCATTCGAGGAATATGATCCAGTGATCATATAAGTCTGAGGTGAACTGCCGGTTGCTTTCTTCTGGATGTTTTTAAGGTGCCATTTTGGTGATGCCGAAACTGTATTATCTGTACAATGAAGTGTCCTTCTGCACTTCCTGTCTAAATGACACTTCACTTCATCTGTAGCTGCTGATTTTACTTCTGAATATTCAAGATGGATATTTTTAGAGAGCCATATGACTTTAGCTTTGACGTAGTACCAGATCACTTTTTCTCAGAATCCGGAAGATTGGCACCTATTGTGTTCAATAAGAACAAGCAGATGCGGAGTCTTCATCAGTCCCAGTCCCACGTTCTCTTAAAACATTGTGCAATAGTATGCACACCACATTTTTCAATGCCTTTCTCATCAGGGGGTTTCTCTGAACATACCTAATAGCTTCCTTAAACTCCCCTAAACCATAGCCAAACACTGTACATCCCTCTTCAGATAGGCTTCCTTTGCTTTTAAACTCCTTCGCTCCATCCTGCTGTGAATTTTATGTTTTCTACCTCAGGTTTAAAATTAGATTTCATGTGTTAAACCTTCACTGATTCACTGGTTTCTTGCACATGACAGGATTCCAGCTTTTCTGTCTTCTAGATGTGTGGATAGAGGTCTCAGAAGTGTAAAGCGGTATTCAGAGTCTGCTGAGTGGGCATTTTGAGGGTCTGCCAGTGTAATGTTTTCAGCTCATTAGAGACTCAAGCAGACAGTTTTAGGCAGAATTAGATGTAACCTCAGGCTCAAGCTTTTGATTGAAAGGCAACGATCCCCTGAGGAGACTGGAAAAAAAACAAAAAAAGGACCCGTGTTGTTGGACACAGTCCTGGTACGAGAATTTCAGACAATCTAACACAGGAATGTTGGATGAAAATTTCGGTCAGTTTGTTAGCCCATTAGTTTTAAATCTACATTATGGCTACTCTCCATAACACTTTAAAACAGAGGTGTTAGAGAATTTGCACAAAGGCTTTTGATATTTTATTTCTGGTCCTCAGCATGCCTGGTCTGAGTTATTTATTATTTATTTTAAAGCGACAGTTCACCTAAAATTGAAAATTGTCCTGTACACCTGTATGACTTTCTTCAGTGGAACAAACGAAGTTTAGCAGATTGTTCCAGCTTTTCTTTTCCATACATTGACGGTACATGAAGCACCAGAAATGAACACAAAACACCATAAAAATACTATATAAAACTGAACACGCATTTGTTATTTAAGTGATGTGTTGCATCTAGAATATCTTTTGTTCGTTTTTCACACATCTGTCATTTGTCTTCTATTATTTTTCTATGCATTTTTGTATTTTTGGAGCTGGATTTTGCCCATTCATTGTCAGAATGGAAAAGAGCAGCTGGAACAACCTACTGAACTTCTCCTTATGTGTTCCAATGAAGAAAGAAATTCACAAAGGTTTGAAACAACACAAAGTTTAGTAAATTACCAAATATACATTTTCAGATAATCTACTCTTTAAAACACCATAATAAGATGTGAAATTATGCTAAAGTGAACATCATCCATTGATGTTTCTCCACTATCACGCTCTTGTACGAGCGTCAAGCGAGTTAAAGACAGCAGTGTTAAAGTAGGTCACATTAGGCACCGTGTTTTCCCAGAGTTTCTCTCCCTATTAAATGAAATAGGAAGCAGCCTCCTCTGCAGTGGAGGATACGGCGTGCCTGATGGGGGTACGTGGGCGTCGTCTTGCTAGAACACATGCAACTTTGTTTATTTTTACACCATCAATCTTGCTGTGCCACGCGCCGCTCCCTTCTCAGGCTTTCCTAGATTTACAGTCTTTTTTAATGAAACATATCTATCACTCTTATCTGCACAACATTTTTTTGGGCGGCCCTTGGCAATTCACCACCTGATCGCAGCCAGTGTAGATGAGCTGCTGTAGGGAGGAAGCTCTTATTTCCAGACAGAGATGTGGTTTATCTGATGAATGGCCTACAGCATCGATAATCGCACATTAAGTGCTGCAGAAGTGCAGTGGGATTCCCAAACAACGAAAAGAGATTTGATCAAATCTGCAAGTTTTCCTTCTGCATTTTTTGCTTTTTTCGAATACGACTTGATGTCACAAAGCTGCTGTCAGTCATTTAAAGCTACTATACAGTGGTTATATATCACATTTCTTAGGACGAGTCTGTAGGCTGGAGTCATTTGCATATTGTAAAGCTCATATACATGCATAAATATTCATAAGGAAGAATGCAGTAGGGGCTTCCTTAACCTTTAGGTTAATAGATTTCTACCAATGGTTGGCAGTGTATACACCTTTATAAATGTAACAGTGTGTACTGTGCTGTCATTTTTGGGTTTGAGATTCTAGAATGTAGAACTATTAACAGCATAGGGTGTTTTTGACCAAATTATCCATTTTTGTTCTTTGGAACAGTGATGCTCGTGAAAAGAAATGGTTTTTGGATCTTTCCTGTGAAGTCTTTTATATCAAGGCCAAATTTATTAAATAATGATCAGAGCGTCTACTTCAAAGAACATTGTTTTCAAAACTGTGAAAAATGCTGCTTTTTTTTTTTTTTAAATGCGCGTCTGTTTGTTTTGTTCTTAAATGGAGATCAAAATATACGGCGTCAAACGTGTTGCCAAAGTTTGATTTAAATAATCACTTGCACATTTCTAGCGTCCTACATTCCCCTCCCCCATTGGATCACTTTGCAAAATTTTACTTTTATACCGGAGTTTCGTTTAAACAAAACAGACATGTCTTAGCTAAACAAATTCGTGAAAGCATGTTTGAATTAAATGTGCAGTTGCAGTTTACATAATGCAACTATTTCCTGTAAGGTTTCTAAAATTCATTCCGTTATCATTCACGTTCAGAGATCGTGTTCGTACAGTATGCTCTTCTAATAATGCATACTATCACAGGGTCATCCTATTTTAATAAGTGCCCCTCATTAGTGAGATTACAAAAGACTGTGTGTCTTTAACTCATTTCATTTTAGAAATGAAAAGCATTGTTTTGAATAGCATTTTTGGTACAATTGTAATATTCTTGGGAAGAGAGCTTGTTGACTTAAAGACTGTGAAATTGGTTTGAGAATTCAGTTCCATAACAACAATGATAATTTCAGCCTCTCAGTTATTTCTCCATTGTGTTTGAAAGCACACTGGTTTACAAGGCTGCTTCTGAGATTGACAGTTCCATCCTTAAATACACCTTAAATCGGCGCTTTTTACAGCCATGCCAGTCGGTGGCCTGCAATTCCTGGTGCTCAGCTTAAAGTCGGTCTTTAGTGGTCTTAACCTTCGATGTACAGTATCTGAAGCTTCTGGGGCTTATCTTTCTTACGCATTCAGCTTCGCAGCAGTAGTTTACCGGTGGTACGTTTAGTGTTGTAGCTTTACGGTGCTTATATTTTATATTCTAGGCCAGTGATGCATGGCAAGCTTCTACATCTGTATAGAATCTCAAAGGAAAGCTTTCCTGTACAGGGGAGATTGTTGACACCTGTCTGTTGATCAGCGTAGCACTAACTTGTGGCTTTTCCCCCCCTGTGATGCCAAAGGTAAGCAGGTTGCCGCTGTCGCCCCAGCTGCCTTACGCCCCTCTCTGTCGCTCCCGGCCTGAAACGCAGGGCCACACTGCAATACGCCTTACGCCTTACTTCACTCTCAGCGCGTGGAACATCATGCCATCGCGAAACGCTGCTGTTCAATCCCTTTTTTGGGAAAAAAAACATCTGTTTGAATAGGGTGCTTTCTAGTTACCTGGCAACCCAGGTAGGCAATTAATACGCAGATTAGAAAAGACATTTAAGTAATAGAGAAAAAGAGGCTGAAATTAAAGGCTTGACAGAGCAATCAGTCATTTTGGAGCCGTTCTGCTGTAACACCGAGTTGAGCTGACGGTTTATTGATCTCCAGGAGCAGGTGAAACGCAGCGGGGCGTATAAATATCTATATAACAACAAAGGTTACAGGTGCCTTTTATTGCATTGACTCCTCCCAAGGAATGTAAATGATTGTACAGAGTTTCTGTCTTTTTGTTACACGTGCATGTGACCAAACTGGGTGTAAAATATCTGACTGTAAATACTGTACAGGTTTTATTTAATTCAAGCATTCCTCCAGAGAAATAAACAAAAAATTCCAAAATATTTTCAGTGTGTTTTCATTTCCTCTTCACCCATGGCAGGAGTTTATTCTCAATGTTCTTGTGCTGTTTTCTTGCCGTTTATCTCTCAGATAGAATTACGGTTGAGTTCCTTCCTGTTTCCTGTCTGTGATGACCCTGAAGATATGATCTGTCCGTATAGAATCACCGGCTTGCTGTCATCACACACAGCAAACTACTACAGCTGAATCTCATCAACCCGTCAGCTCACGTTTCACCACAAAATCAGAAGTTAAAAAAATAACTGTGCATTGTGTGTGTAAAATATTAAAAGTCATGATAATGATATAATATAGACATGTACATGACAGTTTTCATCCTAAAATCTGTCATTCAGGTCATGTACAAACCTTGAGGGGAAAACCTTATTCATCACGGAAACTGTGATATTTTCCTGGCTAATGGTGACAAAAGACTCGGATGTGACATTTCTACTAGAGATTGATCGAGGTTTCTGTTTCCCAGTGGATGTCTCTGAAAATGTCGAAGTTTGAACTCGCAAAAGCATTTTGCAAAACAAAAACGGCGACAAAACGTATTTGTAACAGCTTCATATTGACTGCATTTGAACACTGACTCAGCCCAACGGCCCCTGATGTTGTTACAGAGCGCACAGGGAGATGAAGCTTTCCGGAAAAGCAACGCAATTTAAACGGCAGTCATACATCTTCATTTCACGTGTAAATCGTCATCATTAACTGGCGGGGCTCTGCTTGTCTTCCTTTCCTCGGGAGGACCGTAGGATGATGATGGACGAGTGGCATCAACATGTGATTGAGGCGATACGGCCATAAAAGTGTATGTGCTCTTTTAGACCATTCACAAACATCATACCCTACCTTTCTCAATCTTCAGTCTCGTGTTCTTCCAATCCCATATGACTCTCTTTCCACTGTGTAACAGCAAAGGAGAAATGTTGAAGAATGTACAGGACGCCCATATAATGCAAGTGAGCAGGGTTGGTGAGCTCCAAAATGATAACAAAATGCCATATAAATGGTATGGTATAAAAGGTGTGACTTATTCAGTATATTTCTTTGAGTGAATTTTCTTTGAAGCCGTTTTGTGTGTGTGCATGTACACGTGTTTTACCATTTATTTTAGTCATTGTTTGTACTCATCATTCTTAAAGGCACCTCTTGTATCGATTTCTTCTGTATTATTATTATTCTTCTTCTTCCGTTTTCCTCTTCATCTTCTTACTCTGTTTCTTCCGCTCTAGAGTCTATGGCAGCCCATAGAACCGCTTGCGGGAAAGTTATGAAATTTGGCACACAGATAGAGGACAGTCTCATCATTAGACATATCAAGTTTGGAGTCTCCAAATCAAACTCTCTAGCGCCACCACTTGTCCAAATTTTCACTCATGTTTATGCTAATAACTTTTGAACCTTAAGGTCTAGAAAGAAAGTTCTTTCCTCAAAATTTTTCTCCCCTTTGATTCCTTAGCTCATGCCGAGTCGAATGAAAATTTAAAAATCGTGAGGTTTAGTTTTTTCGCTATTTTTAATAGTTTGTAAAACCTACTTTTTCGAACTCGTCCTAGATGGTTTGTCTGATTTTTACCAAAATTGGCTCAGATCATCTTCAGACCATGCTGGCAAAAAGTTGTGGAATTCACGTTGATTAGTCAAACCGTTCTGGAATAACGCATGAATGAATTCTAAGAGCACACAAAAATGGATGTGAGGCTATAATCTCTGCAACGGTTTGTCCTATTGAGACCAAACTTGGTGTGTGTTATAACATTGGTGTGTGTTATAACATTGGTGTGTGTTATAACAAGCATGACCTGAGGTTACCTGCACAGTTTTGGAGCAGCACCACCTAGTGGTCATGAAATATAAAAAAAAAATACTATTTTGCTTAGTATGTCTAAATGCTTTGGCCAAAAATCACAAAACTTGGAGTTTTGAAGATTTGGTGGAGCATGCAGAATCCATCCATACCCAATTTTCCCATGTCAGCCATTTTTAATTTTATCATAAAAAGCTATATTTTACAAACGCATTGGCGTATTATTACGAAACTTGGTACGTGTCTTCAGCATCACGCCCTGACACTGCTCAAAAAGTTTGGGGGCAGTGCCACCTTATTTATAAAATGCTAATAACATTTGATTAAATTGGCTTATTGTAATGAAAGTGATCTCAATATATTCCTGTCACAGCCATCTGCTGGAGTGCCCTTGCCAGCCATCAGAGGCCACTCTTCTGGACTGTTTTTGTTATTTCGGACTTCAGTTCCCGTCACTCCTTGCACTTATTAGTTCTAATTTGTTTCCAGCTGTGTGTCATTTAGTCTGATTAGTTCCCTTTTATACAGTGTTCTGTGTTTCTTTGGTTGCTGAAGTCATGTTTTCTGTTACATGTTTATGTGCTCTGAATTACCGTGTGTTTTTGCCTTGTTTTTCCCTGTTTTTAGATCATTGTTTGGGACTTAAAAAAACTACACTTGGATCCAAATTTGGCCGAACTTCCTGTCCGACATTTTGATTAATGTTGAAAACCTACCGTTTCGAACTCGTCCTAGATCGTGGGCCAATTTTCACCAAATTTGACCTTTTTTTTGACTGTTTACACCAAATAATGAAAGAAACATTAGTTTTAGTTATTTTCCACAGTTTTAGTGTCCTTACAGAAATGTGACTTTCTGACTAGCTTGTAACTTAATTTAAAGTCACTGGTGAGTTTTGTATTATCATAAATACAGAATCATCATGGATATGTGTTTGCTAGGAATTGGACATGAATGACATCTGAAATCATTTTTGTGACTGAGGAAACTCAGAGCTAATTTTGAGTTTCTAAAATGGGTGCGCCGTAAACTTTAATCAAGGTGGAGGAGGAAAGTGTTGCTGTAGTGACTGTTTAGTTTAATTAGTTTTCCCCAGAACATCTACATTCCTTTCTCTTGTTGTTACACTCATGTATATTTATGCATATGAATAATCATTTGATGCATACTATTTGTATGCATTGCATGTATTTTACTTAGTAAAAACAGCATTTATTTGACTGAAACTTTAGTCATCTAGATATTAAGATGAATGTGGTATGGTTGTGGACGAACTGCATTTTAGTCAAAATCCATTTGATATTAGTTGAATATCTTCAATATGTTTAGACTTTAATAGGTTTTTTCCAAGAAATGAACAAGAATGAACCTGGTGTCCTCCATTATTCCTATTCTTTGAAAACAAAGCACTTAAACACAACAAACTCATAAATATGACTTCAGAAGTGGGAAGCAGGACATCTACAATAGCATGTGGAGGCAACATAACCCACTAACAAAGCACTTCAGTTTATACAGCTCAATCCCCAATATTATTCATATTTAAACGGAAAAAAAAAAAAAAAAAAAAAACATGTTAGTGCATAACTAATATCTTGCATCAACTGTATGTTTTAATTAAAATGGTTTAATAAACAATAAGATGCATTTTCTTATCACTGACAAAATTCAAAAACCTGTTAATAAACATTTTCATCTGAATTTGTCGATGAGTTTAACACTGCAATTGACTACAAATACTGCCACATTAATGGTGCCATTTTTTTTTAACCAAAGCTGAGGGCAAATTTTTCAGTGAGTGACACTTTAAATCTTTCTATTTGTCACACGAAGTACTTGGTTTGGCTTCTGAATGTTTGGAATATGAGTCATATGACAAAAAAATAAACATAACTGTAAAGTGTACTAAAAGTAGTCCATGCTAGAGCTTGACAGGCAAAGTCCCCATTCATTAAGTGGAAAAGCGTTCATTCTTCAATCATCTTGTGCTCAATGAAACAAATTCCTATGAGTTTGGAATGACATATGGATAAATAAACAAGATGGAAAACTACTCTATTAAGCCGCTGCTATGCTTAAATGGCATGACTAAAGTCTACGACTATTAGACTTGCTAGGAAACGCTTAATATGCTCTGGAGGAGTCATGACACATGCAGTCAGACGTTAGCACAAGCCTTTCATTCATCTCCGTGTATCTTGCTGAGGCACATCTGCCATTTTTTGGCGGTCCCACCCCTTGGCCATGGTTCTGAACCCCTTGAGCTGCGGTGCTGAGGCGGTCTTCGCTCCTCATGCTCTTAGTGCCACCGCTGCTTCCTGCGGCGTCTGCTGAGGGGTGATAATGAGAGATTGTGTCAGAGGCGGTGGGTGCCGTGGCTGCGCTGTGATCGCTGGGTGCGGAGAGGCCAGGGCTCATTGAGCTCACCGCAGGGGGACTGTTGTCTCTCCTCTGCACTAGGCTGTGTGCTCGCTGATGACCCGCTTTTACACAGTTTGCAAGAGACTTCTCTACTGAAAACAAAGCTGCAGGCTGGGAGTAAAAAAAAAAATCAAGCGTAAAAGTGTGAGAGAGCATTAGAGAGAGACATGCAGAGAAAGAGGAGAGTGTTGTGGAGGAGAGATTTGGATAAGAACATCTAAACTGATAATATTACAACATAGGCCACCTAACTGGTATGGCCAACAGGGTTAGGCATTATAAGAAATTGGGATAATTTGCACTGTTTCCTCACCCCCACGATTTAGACTGAGGTGGAACACCCAGAAAGGAGGTTTTGATTTAGTCTTGTTGCACCCAGCTCACCCTGCTCCTGAGCTTGTGAATCATCACGTGTATGATGTACATGGCTCTCGGCACTAGTAAGGACCCTGCCTCACTACACACTTGAACAGTGATTAGTTAATTTTCGGTGACATGACCATGTACAACATTGTAAGACATCATCGCTGTTATTAATCAGCAACAGGCAGGACCTACATCTTTTTGATATTATTCTTTATGCTCTTTAAACACATTGTTCTGTTACATATCCATGCAACATTTCAGCCAAATATTAATTATTAATGTAAATTAGATGTGCTCACTACCTGTCTAGTAGTGTGTGTTTATGCATATATATATATATATATATATATATATATATATATTTTTTTTTTTTTCTGTTTAGTTATAGCTGGTCAAAGTAGTTTTAGTGATAGTTGTTCATGAGTCCCTTGTTTGTCCTGAACAGTTAAACTGCCTGCTGTTCTTCAGAAAAATCCTTCAGGTCCCACAAATTCTTTGGTTTTTCAGCATTTCTGTGTATTTGAATCCTTCTCCAACAGTGATTGTATGATTTTAAAATCCAACTCATATGCAACTATTATTCTGAACAGAATGGAGATGTTCATTATTTTGCTTTAATATCATATTTTTGTTTAATTTAGTACTGCCTTTCAGAGGCTACAGAAGATACATACATGTTTCCCAAAAGACAAAATAAGTGAAATTTACCCTGATATTCAAATGACAAAAGTTTTCACCCCCCCAGTTCTTAATGCGTTTTTTAAGGATTTTTCTGAAGAACAGTTTAACTGTTCATGACAAACAAGGGACTCATGAACAACTATCACTTAAAAACACACACACACAGAGCTGTGGATCATTCAGGAAACAGCACAGTTTTAAGAATCAAGCATATGTAAACTTTTGAACGGGGTAATTTTTATAAATTCAGCTATTATGTTCTCTTGTGGAGTATATGTAAACGTCTTTTATGTGAAATATCTTATTCAGGCCAGTACTAAATAAAAAATAGCATTTCTATGACCCCTTTTATTTTGGTAAAACAATTAACATTGTGTAGATTCTGCAGATTGGCTTGTGCATTTTATGTTTTGGGGTTCAGAGATGTGATGTAATTTCCGGTAAGGGAGTATAGTGAGCATCGATGCTCCCTGGTTTTTGCAGTGCATTGTGGGATTTTCCAGGGAGCGAATGCTCTGTGGACTAGAAGAATTTTGTGATTGAGACTTATTGACTAGTGCCCTGACTACTGAACTAGGATGCTGATTGAGACACAGCCCACATCTAACCCACAACACACATATAATAGACTGCAGAGTTTACTTCTAGTTATTATTAACTTACTGGTTATTTGAGTCATGTGACACAAACAAATGAAAAAAGGAAAAAGATGAGATGTTTCCAATGGATTTGTGATATGAAGATAAGCCTTGTCATTTATTTATTTATTCATATATTTTTTGTTAATAATTGCAGGTGAAACTTATGTACATGTAAAATATTGTATAATACATATGTCAACTTATTATATGTAAAGAATATATATACATCCTTTTGCATATAAATTTAATGTACAATCTGAATGTGACCAGCTAATTTTGTTCATTCTGGCATAGTTATAGATTCATAGAGAATAACACCAAAACATGAAAGATACAGAGAGCAAGCTGTTCATAATCAAACATGAACTGTGAGATACAAGTAGTTAAGGTCAGGTATGGAAGAATTTTTGCAGTTTGACCAGAAATCGAAGTCATCTGCGTGTTCCAAATTACAACCTGCTTAAATGGTGTTTGGAAAGAGTCTTTAGAGGCTGGCGTGTAACTACATTGTGAAAGTGGCATTTAAAGAGGCAGCCAGTCCATCGATCCACTGCTGTCGATCAACATGACACAAACACAAACCAGCACTCACGACTGCACATCCTTATGCCTTCCTTGTGTTTCTCCTTAGGTAGAGGAGAGGTTCTGCTTTTCAATTGTCTTTAGACCAAAGGTTAAAATTTACAGCTGAGAAAAAAACACAATGAACATCCAGGTATGCATGCAAGGAATGCAAAGCCTTTTCTATGCAGTAAATGAATCATTATCCTCTTCATAAAAAGTACAGTGATCTTGGAAAACGCTTGAGATCTAGCACATGGCTTTGCATTTGCACTTTGTTCCTGCCTACGCAAGGCCGTTGTTTGAAGTCTTAATTAAGAGTGTCTTAATTAGTCTTTGCCTTCTTTTTCTTCTTCTTTTTCTCCGTGTCCTCCTGCTGACCAGCTGACGGCTTTTTCCAGGGCAGGGCGTTGTAGGAGACGTACGCAGAAATCAAATACGTGGCCATCCCCGTGTATCCACCTATAATCAAACACAGCGGCTGAATCAGCACAAACAGGCAGAAGACATTGACCGAAGCGCTGTTGGGCAAATCCACTCGGCCGTCCTTGCTTGCCTGTAATACGCCTAAGAAATAGATCAGCGCCATGGCTGGGTAGAAAGCTAACTCTACCATGGTGCCAGCTCTCACATATGAATGCGTCGCAGCTAGTGGGGAATGCGATATAACGACAGCACTTCCTTCGACCTTTCATCCGGCAGCTGAGGTAAAACATTACCTTCTTGCCGAGATAACATGCGCAGGCATGTTTTCAAAGACCGAAGTGCAAGTTCCTCTCCCAACATCAGGAAGCCCCTAGAGAGTGACCTTTACTCTCTAATGGAGTTTGAGAAGGAGCCAACAGCCGCCTGCAGGGCTGCTAGTATTAGCATCAAATACATGAAAGAAGACAGCCGAGAGTCCCCAGCTTCCAACACATGCTTGGATTAGTCTAGTGCACTGTGCTTGGCAGAGATTAGGCCGTAGCAATGGACTGCTTTGAAAAAGTCCTCAACCACCTCTATTCTTTGCCAGGGACTGGAAAACACACTGGTGGGAGGAAACAAAAAAAGGCAAGAATTGCTGCTGCTGGTGGAGATGTAATTTATTCATGAGCGTTTGCCAGCCGTTCGCCAGCAGCTGATGGCCCTTCCAGCACCTGTGAGCTGTTAGATTGTTATCTTAGACTCCTATTTAAAAGATGGCACCACAATAGATGTGATGTCACACAAATTCTGGCTTAGACGCCAAGCAGGATGGCAAGTATAAGCCTGTCTGTTTTTGACCCCCGGACCTTTTCACACCCGTATTAATCATCTTATCAAGACCTTACAAGGGTCTTCATTTGGACCTTACCCCTTCAATTCCCTCCATTTAATTGCACCCAAATAGGCCTATTTCTGGCCCCGTTGACGCAATGTGAGAAAAACACAGTAATTAAAGCCCCAAATCACAGTGAATGGTGCAGTTTGGCTGACATTATGGAAAACATTCTTTTTTTCCTGTCTTTGTTCTCCATGGCAGCTTTGCCTACCCATCTGGTGCCGGTTACCAGTGTGGAGATCCAGTTTTGCGGCCCATCCTCACCCTGGCATTGCCTTCAGATCACCTAACGTGCTTTTGTTGGCACTGGATGTTAATTAGTATTTGTCACAGGGTCAAAGTTGAATACGGGCACCGGTTCTTCTCGTTGCTGTGGTGCTGAAGGCACCGCATGAGGCTCAATTAGACCTCAAAATCAGAAGCACATCTGTGGGTCCTCGCGTCCACCCACACCCCCACCCGGATGCCTGGTTTGCTTTAACGTGGCCTTTACAATCATGACTCACTCGAGAAGGGAAGAGGAGGCGAGGGTGGTCGTGGTGCCAGTGTGAGGCTGTTTCCCTGCCCATTGATCTCCAAAGTGGCGCCTGTCTCTCGCCCAGGAGCTTAAGACCACTCTACTTAAGTCGTCCAAGGAAAAGGGATGAAAACAATCACTTTTGCTTTTAATAGACTTGCATCGTGGGGAAGAAAAAAATGTGGCTGCGAGGATTCTGCCACGAGAACTTTGTGTGAATTTACTGCATTAGTACATTTGTTTTGTGAGCTGGCGTTTCTTGGAAATGGTGATTTAGCTCTGAAAAGTGCTGCTACAGTGGGTCTATTGAAAAAAATAACAATATGTGCTACCTTTCTATAAAATAAAAGAAAGGGCATGTTATTTGCATGTTTTTTTACAGTTCCCAGTAAAAAGAAAGCGATTAGCCACATCATTATTATTTTTTTTTTCCTCCATAAGATGTTTGAACAAACACTGAACGTTGGACTTTTAGGCAATAGGAAGAGTGTTTGCAAATAATGGCTTGCTTTTATGTGGTTGAGCTGCTATTCAACAAGTTTGCCTTTTGGGAAACACTGAACTTGTTCACTTTGGCTCGTGGGAGCTGTCCACGCATGCTGGTGCTGAATTCATACACTTTCTAACAATTGTAGGTCAGCGCTTTGCGTTTTTACACTAAAATGGTGTGAATTCACAATGGAGCTTTTGATATTTGTTGGACTAGTGTCTTCTTGAAAAGACGCTTTTGAGTACTAATGCAATAGATGGTGCTATGCAATTTCCTGATGCATTAATTATTAAATTAAAAAAGTGTATTTTTTTTTTTAATTCAAAACAAGAGTATACTCATTCCCAATCTCTATTTCTCTCTCACAAAATTATTGATGTATTTTTAGAATTACACATCTTTCCTCTGCAATAGAGAATGGAACACCGAACACTGAACATTGAGCTTTTAGGCAATAGGAAGAGTGTTTGAAAATAATGGCTTGCTTTTATGTGGTTGAGCTGCTATTCAACAAGTTTGCCGCTTGGAAAACACACTGAACTTGTTCACTTTGGCTCGTGGGAGCTGTCCACGTGTGGTGGTGCTGAATTCAAACACTATCCAACAATTCTAGGTCAGAGCTTTGCTTTTTTACACTAAAATAGTGTGAATTTGCAATGGAGCTTTTGATATTTGTTGGACAAGTGTCTTGATGCTTTTGATTACTAATGCAATAGATTTTCTGATGCATTAATTATGAATTGTTTTTTTTTCTTCTTTAACTTCGAAACAAGAATATAACATTTCCCAATATCTATTTCTCTCTCTCTTCTCAAAATTATTGATGTATTTTTAGGATTACGCATCTGTACTCTGCAATAGAGAACACTGAACATTAGGCTTTTAGGCAATAGGAAGAGTGTTTGCAAATAATGGCTTGCTTTTATGTGGTTGAGCTGTTATTCAACAAGTTTGCCATTTAGGAAACACACTGGCTCTTGGGAGCTGTCCACTGGTGGTGGTGCTGAATTTATACACTTCCTAACTATTTTAGGTCAAACATTTGCATTTTTTTTTTTTGTTTTTTACACTAAAATAGTGTGAATTCACAATGGAGCTTTTGATATTTGTTGGACTAATGTCTTCTTGGACAAGACAGTTTTGATTACTAATGCAATAGATAGTGCTACACAATTTCCTGATGCATTGATTATGAAAAAAAAAAAAAAAGAAAATTTCATTTTAGTTCAGAACAAGAATTTAATCATTCCTACTTTCCCTTACTCTCTCTCTCTCTCTCTCTCTCTCTCTCTCTTCTCTCTCTCTCTTTATTAAAATTATGGATGTATTTTTAGAATTACACATCTGTCTTCTGCAATAGAGAAAAGTGGCGAATGCTACTTTCATCAGCTTTAACACAGAATCAGCCTCATTAGTGGAGGGTTTGCATCAGATGGTTAATCTGCATTGGATTATAATGTAAACACAGAATAATATGTGACTCTGGACCACAAAACCAGTCTTAAGAAGCAGAGGTATACTTATAGCAATAGCTAAAAATTAAGTAAAGATCATGTTCCATGAAGATATTTTGTACATTTCCTACCGTAAATGTATCAAAACTTAACTTAATTTTTGATTATTAATATGCATTGCTAAGAACTTCATTTGGCCAACTTTAAAGGTGATTTTCAGTATTTTTATTATTATTATTATTATTTTTTTTGTCCTGTCCTAACAAACCATTCATTAATGGAAAGCTTATTCAGCTTTCAGATAAAGTATAAATCTCAATTTCAGTTTTGTTGTCCAGGAACACATATAGAAGACACTGAGGCAAACATTATAGGAACAATATAACCAGGTTTGAGACAATTCTGGATAGATAGAACTCTAAATTCTGAATGGATGAGCTGATGGACACACAAACGCACATACACCTGTGACCAAACATCAGTTGAATTCTGTGTTAATGTGCCAAGTTGCTATGGCAACCTTATAGCAACTATAGGACAGAAAGAAAATATTTATTTATTTCCATTATTTATTTATTTTTAAATAATGAAAGATTGTTATAATGATGAAGTTGTTATAAAACCAGTTTTACCATCAGTGGCCAAAAACACTCCTTACCCACGATAAAATCAGCTTATGATATATAACGTTGTCTTTTGGCACAACAGATTTTTGATTCGGAATTATTTACTTGTAAATCAGCCCCTATGCAGCGCTATAAGAAGATCGCGTATGTTTAGTGTAGTGGAGAGCGCGGTAGTACGCATGGGCGTGTTGAAGATAGTAGGGAAGGGCTGGAGAGCGCTGGATGCTCTTAACGAGCGCACATGTAGAGCACTTGATGTGCAGAGGAGATCTTTCTCTCTCTGGTGATGAACCGCAGCTGACCACCAGATTCTCCAGCCCAGTTGTAAGCGACTTTCTCCCGACTTACCCCCATTAAAGTTTCTTGAGTTGTAGGGGGGGCTCTTCGTTAATACCCTGGCCTTGCTAACTCCGGGTTGGTCCGAGAGGGACCGTGAAAGCCTCCGCGGGGCCAGGCTGCGCGAGCCGTGGAACTGCCCCGAGCCGCGGGCGCTCATGGAGGGAGACATCATGGACAAACTCGAGGACATGGCTTCGGTCTACGAGTTCGACCCGCTGACGGGGAACATCCCCGCCACCAAAGTGGAGATCACAGTTTCGTGCAGGTAAGAAAAAAATAAATAAATAAAAAACGGCGTCCGGTGTGACAGCACGCACAGCTGGAGAAAAAAATGCGCGTACGTTTACGCCTCTGTTAGAATAAAACCTCATTCTGAATACGCTAGCCTCGTTTATAGTGTAATTTAACGAAAATAAGTTATCCAGAAAACTTATAAATCTGTCGGGAATGGCTCTGTGATGAATAGAATCTTCAAATGTTGCGTTACAATAGAGCATGAAAAGCGTGCGTTTGTAACACTGTCTAATCTACGAGAGATTTTTTACATTCGTGTATATTTGTGCTTGTTTGTACCGACAGTTGAGGGGATTTTTGTGAATTAGGAAGTTTTGGTTATGGGTGGGGACAGTTGCCACTATTGGCAACCAATGTATGCATGAATAATATATAATGCTGCTTGTTTAAAGTGTTAAAACTGTTGAAGAATTTCTCATGACTGTACTGCATACAGAGAATATGCATTCAGCATCTCATTTGCCTCACAAACACCCGACTGTTATTAATTTATTAATGCAAAAGTTGTGAGTTCGTTCAATTATATGTATAAACGCACGTGTTTTTCTGTGTTGAGATGCTAGAACATCTGTGGTGAATGCATGCACAATATGCTCTGCTCTTATATTCCTGTCTAGCTATTGTCACAGGCTAAACAGACTTATTGAGTAGCTGCACTCATTGATTGATTGCCTGTGTAAACACTCTTTCATAACTGAACTGAATTTAGATTAGAAGCACTGGGTCACATATGTATTACTTCTGCTTTAATTGCTTTTGATGCATTTTTGTTGTAATATTGCGCTGGAGAGTAATGGACTTAATGTATCTGGATTATGTAATCAGACTACAAACGTCAAGCTGGTTATTTAAATTTGGATTTTTCTGATTGTGTCCCTAAATTTTAAAAGAGCTGCCTGAGCCAGAGGTTGAAATAAGTTTGGTAGACCTTCATGAGGTTTTTGAAAGGGTAGCAGACAGACATGATCCCAGCAGCTACTTTGAAGATAGAGCTGTCTCGTTCCCCATTTGACCACATACAGAAATAACTTTCAAGAAGACACATGGAAAATATCACTGAAATGCAGTCCTTGCTTTGCAAAAATGCCCAAAATATATGTACCTAGTATAGCAGTCTAACTAGAATTTGCTATTCAAGATTTAAATTTTTTTAATGCAATGGAAAAAGTTGCAATATCTAATAAAAAACATAATCTAGCTATTTTACAGTTTCAATTTGTGTAATAATGTGTAATCAGTTGTATGCTACATTTGAGATATACGATTTTAAGTGCAAATCTTTGAGATGTTTAAGTAATCTCAATGCAGAGCAGTAATATTTCTTTCCAGTTTCTTGATTTATAAGTCCAGTATGAAGATGTTGTTGCAGCATGCATTATAAAAGAAAACTGGTCTATGTAATGGTGCCTGATTCAACCGAAAATTTCACTCATATGAATATTTATTTGTATAATCAAAATGGCATGCTGGAAGTGGCAGTCTTTGGTTCACTGGTTAAATACAAGCATAAAGACATAATTTAAAAATGAAATTCCGGAATTCCATTGTACAAAAGTGATGATACATGAAGCAGATTCCTGAGAGATGATTAATTGGATTTAAATGAAAATGAATCTCTGTGGATAAGTGCAATTATTTTGTGCCAGGATGATTTGTCTTGATTTGGAGTTACTTGCAGATAAAGGAAGCGCGAGAAGTCATTTGTGCACCGTGATTTATAACTGCCTGCACCTGTGGACCATTTGTCCTTTTCCTGTCTACTTCAGCATGTATTGCTAACATGTCATTGATAAATAGTGGACGATATTGATTTGCAGGACCCTTTGAGGATAAACTGTGAGTGAAAACACCAATGAATAATAAGTGTGAAATCCTTTGGCTAATCTCCAGTACTCTTCTATTATATGAGTCATACAAAAGCAGCATTTTATTTTCTTTGAGAGCCTGGAGCTATAATGAATGGCAAGAAAATAATGCTATTTCACTTTTACAATATACTTAATACAGCACATTATGAAGTAAAGAGGGTGTGGGGATTGACATACTTATATCAGCCTGAACAGGAGAACGAGGCATCAACACGATTCCACTGGTTTCATGAAACAGGAGCTTCATTTACCCTAGAGACCTCGATTGGCATTCCCGTCACATATGGAGCTGAGAGCTGTTGTCATAGAGTGACAAACAGAAGGATCAGCAGATTAAATCTATAATGGATTTCACCAAGTTTGCATTCAAAGGTCCAGCCAAAAGACTCCATTACATCCGACCGGTCGTGTGACGGTTATGCGATTTGAAGCTAAATGAAATCCCAGTGTGGCAGTTTGGATCGCATGGTGGTCTTTCAGTTTAACCTCTTTTATTATCAATGAGATGTGTTCTTTCAGTGCACGACTTTAAGCTTAACATGGCAGCGATTCCTCTACAAATAAGAGACCGTTACCAGAATGCCAACCATTTTTGTTCATTCAACATTCATGCTATAAATGTAAATATTATAGTTCCCCTTAATCTAAAATGCCCAACCCACCTCTTTCTGTTTATATAGCACATCCAGAATCTCTAACTGGTGGCTGTTTGGCACCAAGAAATGTTTTGAGCTGATCAGTGTGATCAGAGCATTGCTTGCTTGTGAAGAGTGTTTCTTATTTATTTATTTTTTTACTTACTGTAACTAGACATGTCCTGGTTTTAAATGCAAGCGTTAAATTATTCAATGTCTTTTCAAAAAAAAGCTTGAAAGGGTTGTGGCGCAAAGATCAAACTTGTGTTGATTTGTATTTGTGCTTTTGAGAGACTTTAGAGAGACGAGGGGAATGCTGTGATGTTTTTCAGGTGCACGCTGGGGTGTGGCCCCTCTCGCTTTGTTCTTTTGTGATAAATACTTTATCTGTAAAGTGTAAGATTCACAAACGCACAGTCTGTATTTGCCACCAGAGACCGTACCAGTTTTATTACCCCAGCTAAACGCAAACATACCTGCGATATGGTTCACTGTGCAAAGAATCCCCTCTGCTTTCATATTCTCTGTGCATTGTGGGAGGCGTGATGTTTGATGATTGATTGCTTCTAGCAGCCAATCACAATGCAGATAATCGCGAGTGTGAAATGTCAGCGTGTACCTGGGGACAGATCTCTCAGAGCCATTTCCCTCTCCTTGCGGCTGTTCAAACCACCCAGATATGATGATTCACAGTTCTGGATCCTGGAGAAAATAAAAATTACGACCTGTCTTTTGTGTGTAATTACAGTGATTTTAGAGCAATTGCTGGTTGCCTCATTAAAATCCCTGTCACAATGAAAAGGCATCAAAAAACTGTCAGAGAAAGACCCTCATGATGATTTTGCTCGGGGTGGGTGAGATAAGGCTGGGATTACTGTAGCTGGATAAAGCGGAAGCCAGATTACACCACATGCAGTTTGAGACTTTTCAAGTGCTATCGACAATGGGAACGTCAAACATCTGTTTTCTTTATCAGATGCATTGCTGTCTGATCACAGAGATATGCTGCCATCAAAAGCAACACCAAACTGCTTTAATGGCCTTCACTTGAAGTCCATGAAGTTGAAAATATAGTTCCCTTGTCTTCATTCTGCTCTGGTTTGCCCGACTGTCTGTTATTTTCAAAGTCTGAAACTTGAAAAACACATGAAGTACACTATTAGAAATAAATGTTCCAAAAGGGTGTTTTTGCAGTGATGCCACAGATGAACCATTTTTGGTTCCCCAAAGAACCTTTCAGTGAACAGATCCTAAAAGAACCGTTTTGAAGAACATTTAAAAAATCTAAAGAACCTTTTCTGCATTTGAAAGGTTCCATAGATGTTCAAGGTTCTTCACAGAACCATTGATGCCAATAAAAAAACCTTTATTTTTAAGAATGTAGCTATTATTTAGCTAAATTTTGAATAGAATAATTTGTAGCTTAGCTAGTTTTTTTTTAAATAGCTCATCTGCAAATGAGGTGATTTAGACTATTTATTCCCTCTGGAGAAACCTTGTTTAATTGTCTTGCACGAAAGGTAGTGATTTATGGATCGCACCTTGTGGGTTTTGTAGCAACCACAACTTTTTGGATATCATCCAGGGTTGTAACCACTACAAGTGATCCATTGAGCACCGATGCTTCATTCTCACATCTCGCAGAAATCTCATATTACGCAAGAGTTTCTGAAAGCTTCTGCCATGTGGTTCAAGGTCCCCTGAGAGTATCCTGACCTCTGGCTTTATTTTCTCCGCATTAAACAGTTTCTCTCCAGGTTGCTACGCTGGGCAGTTTTGCGGGCAGGTGGCATCGCTTGTGCTCCACTTCTCCCATTTGTAACCCTTAATATCTCCTTCGGTTCACGCTGCCCTCTGCTAAATACTGAACTGAGTGGGTGGCTTTCAAACTTTTAAGCCTCTCTGCAGTCTGCGAGGGGCCGTTAAAAAAAAAAAAACTCTCTTTATAAGAAAAAGGAGGAATGGAGAGAGAAGCAAAGTGGACGTCTTTGAGGTGAGCAATGTCGACAGCCTGCCCACATTCTGCAGTCACTTTAATGACAAAAACATATTCAACAGACAATCCGCCATGAAGATGCAGTCCACTGAAGCACCGAGGAAGTAAACAAGAAAAAACTCAAACCAACGGAACAAAATGCATTTCTTGAATTTTTGTCATTGTCGCCGATAAGGATCACAGAGCGATTGATGTTCAAAGCGGAGGCGGTGACAACCTCAGAAACCCCAGCGGAGATCTAGTCCAGCCTGAGCTGTTATGATCACAAGAAACATTGATTTTTCTGATCCTCAGAGATCTGACCCTTGTTCCCTGTATTCTAACATGTGCAGGCACATGGCAATTGTCAATCTTGACTCGGTCTCTCACAAATAGCTGTTCAGTATGGCTGACTGGTGCTTTTTATTGGTTTTTCTGATGGACGTGGCAGAGATGCCGTAAATAACTTTGTCCAATTGTTCATTTTCTTGGTCATGGTTGCCATGCCGGCAGAGTTTTCTTCATTTTGATTTGAAGCAGAAGAGCCTCTCTCTTGTGAATCATTTTAGCGAGTGTGTTCATGAACCACTCATCTCTACTGATTGTTTTCTCATGTAAGTGATTTTGGAAAGCATTCTCTACAAATCCATGTCAAGTTGGGAGCTAAAATCCTTTGTTTATTGCAAAAGTCATGCTGTACTCTAGGTGTGACCTTGCAATGGCTTTCTATATTCCATTAAGTTGAAGAAAGCTTAGTGCCTTTTGCACAGATACAGCTCGACCATATTAGTATTGATTCACCAAGTTTTTAAGTCCTAATTCAAGGTAATTACTGTGGCAAGTCAAGGCCGTAATCATGTCTTGAGCACGTCACATTTGTTGTAAAAAGTATAAACAAACAGAACGTTTAAGGAAATTCTAGGAAATTCTAGTTAGGAAGTAATCACTTTGAACTATTTGCAAATAATATTTTAAAATATGCACACATTCACTCTTATTTGTATGCCTAATGTCAAAAACAAAAAACATTTCTTGTCTTATCACATTCAGTTAGGCATGAATCAGTTCAAATAAAACAGTGAGTAGTTTGCACACTGTTGTTTAACATCTCTGATGTAAAATTGTTGTCGAATATTTAACATTTTACTACTTCAATCTTACTTTACTCTCTTTCAGCTTTAGACTGACACTTCATGGTGGAACAAACCCCGCCTACTTTAATCTGATTGGCCATCTCAATCATTTTGACATTGATGAGCACTGTTAGACCGTTGAGGCTAAAAATGTCACTTTTAAACCTTTTTGTCAACTTATAAACAAAGCGCTGCTTAATGGAGTGCAGCAGAGCAGTTAAGAATTTCAAATATTGAGGGACAGTTTGGCCATTTCTAATTATTGGATGGAATTTGTTCCCCTGAGTGTCTATGGTAGTTATGTCCCTGACATAAGTAGTCATTGTTCCCACAGATGGCATGCCTGCAAAAAAATGCCAAGAACTGGCTGAAATGAACAAATCTGATTGGCTGGCTTCTAGGATTGGGACACAAGTACATTCTTGTGTAATCCAATTCGTAATGAGTAAATCTTGTAAACTGGTTCTTTGGTAAATCAAAAATATACTATGTGACCAGTATAGCCTGATTCCTGAACAAATGACTCTTATAAATGGTTATTTTAGTGAATCAATCAGCTTACAACTTATGTTGTACTTATCCTGTGAAACTACAGTTCGACAAAACAGCTCAAACCCGCAAATAAGGAAGTTAAAGCTGCAAATTTTTGTGTTTGCAATTAAAAAATATATATATAATAAGTGATCATATCATGAATCCATTTTCCAAACTGTGTTTTTGGCTTATCCTGAATCATTACAGTACAACTATAAGAAGTTTTTATATTCTGACTATTTGTGACCCTGGATTTTTTTTCAAATTGACATATGTCTGAATAAACAAGCTTTCCACTGATGGATGGTTTGTTAGGATAGGACAATATATGGCCGAGATGCAACTATTTGAAAATCTGGAATCTGAGAGTGCAAAAAAAAATCTAAATACTGAGAAAATCATCTTTAAAGTTGTCCAAATGAAATTCTTAGCAATGCATATTACTAATGAAAAGTTAAGTTTCGATTTATTTACAGTAGGAAATTTACAAAATATCTTCATGGAATATGATCTTTACTTAATATCCTAATGATTTTTGGCATAAAAGAAAAATCGGATCATTTTGACACATACAATGTATTTGTTGGCTATTGCTACAAATATACTCGTGCTACTTAAGATTGGTTTTGTGGTCCAGGGTCACATTTTGGACTGGTTCTGGTATACAGGTTTGAAACAACATGAGGGTCACTTAATGATGTCAGAATGTTCATTTTTGGGTGAACTATCCCTTTAAGTGGAGACTGCTATTGTAAAACTTCTATAAGTATGTGTTCTGTAAGTACCTATAGTGGTATCATCAGTTTCAGATTCATCCACTGCAAACCCTAGGATTGTGATTGGTGTTGGCTTTTACTTGCTGTCGTGGTTTTTGGCTAAAATAAATGGCAATGTGGACCAGAACTTGTGCCAGAGACTATAGTTTTAATGACTTGTGAACTTCTAGACATAGTCTGTGCAAATCACTCTTAATCACTAATGACTCTTTGATGTACATCCTTAATTTGTGACAAACATGAGTTCCTCTTTCAATCTTCTTTCTATTTCTCTGCTATCCAATTGGCTCTTAATGCACTTCCTCCGTTCCATCTGGCTTTGACTCGTGCAGAATCTCTTCCTTTCTCTGTCAAAAAAGGATCTGCCTCCTGTTCTTTGTGGCTAAATTGACCAGACGCGACTGGCCGCGTGGACTCTTTCGCGAGCTGATAAATGCTCCGGGCCGAGCGAGAAGACCGTGAAACTGAAAGGAATGCCGACTGTGGTGGCAGAATTGGATGTGTGTGGGACAGTGGGACGCCCCTACGCTTCTGTCTGTCTCATCACAGTCACACACACACACACACACACACACAGACAGACACACACCTGACTGAGAGCTAGTGGAGCATAGTGGGACCTGGTTATAAATGCAGACTGCCTCAAGACCACCAAAGAGACAGGTCTGATCTGGAATACAAGAAAGATGGTCTCATAATGAGTCTCAGAAGTTATAATTAAATTACTGGTGGATGAAAGGAGTTTGACACCATTGGGCTTGAAACCAGTGATGTGGTTCAGCTAATTTAAACTTGTTGGGGGAAAAAAAAAAAAAAGTCAACTTGTGGAACACAAAAGAAAATACTTTAAAAAATGTTGGTAACCAATGTTAGAGACCTTTGTACAATATATATATATCTATATATATATATATATATATATACAGTATATATATATATATATATATATATATATAGTACAAATTATTGTAACAAATTATTTATTTATTCTTTATTATTAGAACTAGAATTTTTTATACTATACTATCAGAGCTAATCAAGTGCTACCTAAATTATATGTATAAAAAACAATGGACTGCTAAAACCACTTTATATCCAGTGCCTATTTTACTGTTCTAAATAATGCAATACGGCATTCAAAAATATATGAATATTTGAAGTAGGGCAAATTAAAATGTCTCATTCACTATATAACAAAATAAGTGTCGTAACAATGTCCTGTTGCTCATTTAGTGTCATTAATATTAATCCAATTAAAATTACATAATGACTAATCCAGATGTTATATACTAATGAAACAGGGCTAAAGTGGTATTGAAGCAAATGTGTAATGCTTCATTAGCATTGAGTGTTGGAATGATTAATTATTTTGTGGTTGAGGCTGAAAAAGCTGGTTTTGGATGTCTCAACCAATCTGCTTGTTGAAACATGTCATTTTGGCTGGCAAAACTGCGTTCACCAATGGTCGTTTTCATTTTGTGCAACATATGTTTCCTGACGGGCTCATCACGTGAGCCGTCGCCGTGTTCCCCCTAGCTTGATGATGAATTAACAACATTAGGTTTTGCTTTATTAGAACGAATGCGCTTGCCAAGGCAGAGCATGCTGGGTACAGCTGTTAAACACCAGTGAGTTTAGGAACATGAAAAATGTCTTCTTTTATTTTCCTATTGAGTCAATTGCTTGGATTTGCATTGTGGCCATTTCGGATGCTGTAGAAGTTTTAATGGTTAGACTTTCTCATGTTTGTACCACTGCGTTTCTGTTCTGTCTATTGCATGCAGTTTGAGATTAGATTTGTGACTCTGCATCAGCCAGATATATCTGGCTCTTATTGCTGTGAGAGTTAGTCCCTCACTTATAAAAATACTATAAAGTTTCCAAAACAGGGTTTTGGCAGCAATGCCATAAGAACCATTTTTGGGTTCTCCAAAGAACCTTTTGGTGAACAGTTCAGAATAATTTTGTGCTATAAGGAAATATTAGTGCAATGGAAAGAGTTTGTGAATGTTAAATATTCTTCATAGAACCATGGAGGCCAATAAAGAAGAATAATGTGCCTGAAGCCTCAGGTCTGTATCAGCAGCACTGGGATTTTGGGTGAAAGATTTCTGAAGCCTCAAGTGCCACTCTTTATTCTAAATTTAATGTATTTAGACATGTATTTAACATCTTACCAAGATGAGAGAAGTATTGCGCACAGTATGTAGGAGTAACTTTGGCCTTCTCACTAGAAGAAATTTCATTCTGTGATGTAGGAGTCTAGAGACACATAAATAAATGGTGTAATAAATATATTAGGAGGTATGAATGTGCAAAATATAGATCAGACATGTCTTAAAACTCTCCATGAATGATTTAAACAAATGTTCTTGCTTTAATCAATTTAAAAAACAATCAACAGCATTTGCAAAATGCTGTTCATTACCACTGATAATAATTTGGCCTCGTCTCTCATTTTATAAAAATAAGTAAAAATTGCTTAGGAGTTGTCCTTTTAGAATGTACGTTTACAGTATAAATCCTGATGGGTGTACAAGCAGAAATGCAAAGCTTATTACTGTTTGTATTCAAAACAGTATGACACTATTCTTTATAGAACCTTGGACTGAATGGTTCTTTGTAGAACCAAAAATGGTTCTTCTATGGCATCGATGTGAAGAACCTTTTAAAGCACCTTTAAAGCAAGAGTGTCCTTGCCCTATAGTCTTCTATATAGCGTGCATTACTGAAAAACATCCAAAACATCCAAAAAGCCTCCGTACCAGTCTTAAAATAGGTTAAAGCTGGTGTGAAAAAATGATCATCAAAACCAAATGTCACATTTTGCTTTAGAGAACAAGTGTGTGGGTTTGGTGTGTGGCTTTGGCTTTAAATTTGAGGCTAGATCTGATCTATTTGCTGAGGATTACACTGGCAATCACTTGCATTGAATGTGATTCAGCAGTGTCATGGTCAGAACAAAAAGCCTCCAACAATCCTCCAAAGCGTAGCGGCGTAGTTCACACACTCTAAAGATTGTTCAGATAAAAGCATTTGTGTAGAGCACTTTTTTTTCTGTTGAGTTTTATATAAGATGAAGTTTCAGTTTACAAGAATGTTTTATAAATGAGACTCGTGGGCTGGAGATATGTGACATAGATTTACGAGAGAGTAAGTGAGAAAGAGGGAGACAGAAAGACAAGGACAGCAAAAATGGGGAAAGAGGGGGTTGGAGAGCCGAGATAAGAGTTGTAACAGTAGCTGGGGGCAGGGGCTATAAAAAAAAAAAAAAAAAAACTCAGAGAGCCCAAGCCAGACCCTTAAAACAGATTCATGGAAAGAAAAGCTTGGAGGACAAGACAAGCATTCTACAGAGAGCTGGAGCTCACTTTGAAGACACTTGGCAGGTGTTGTAGAGATGTTTCCGCCACACGCTTTACTGCACTTCTCCTGTTCTGACCCATGCCTCGTTCTTTAAGCATACAAAGCTGCAGTGCTGAGGTGACCCATAAGGCTGTACAGGTTCAACCAGCTCTGCATCAATGGATTTGAGGACAAGAACCATCAAAATGACCTCCTGTCTTCTGTAGAGTAAAAAAGAGGATATTTTTAAAGAATGTCCTTGTTGCTCTTTTTCATGCAATTATAATGATTCATTCAGCTACAAAATAGACGTGTATAGTGTTTTTTTAATGAATTGCTTGAGCCAATGATTCAGTGACCCATTCATAAAGATGCTTAGTTCCTGAGTGAATTAGCCATTTTAAATGCATCTGTTAAATTAATGAAACAATGACTCACTCAGTTTAGTTTAATTTTTAAAGTATCATTTATTTTTTCACAACATTTCATATTTTTATATTCAGTATATTTTACATTTAAAACTTAAATCGTATAACATTATTTATTCAGCTGTAAAGAGTGTAAATACCAATGCCACTTTAAATGCAGCTTCTGTGCCTTTGTAGTGCAAAGATGGATTTGGTCTAATTTCATTTGATTGGCAAAAGCCTGAATTTTAAGAATAAATAAAAAATTTTAATGAAAGTGGACACATGCATTTAAAAAGGTTAGAAAAGTTGCCTTTATCTTAAAAAAAGCCCCTGGAAATCATTTTAAATATCACCCCTCAATGGAAAAGTTCTAGAAAAGTTTCTATCATTGCTAATAGGTTTGGGATTATTTTTCAGTTTTTATCCTGGTTTTAATGCATCCTGCAAAGTGCCCTCCTTTTTGCTGTTATAGAAACCTAATGGAAAAAAAGTATTAAAAGTATTATGAAAGTAGCTCATATGAATTCTGTGCTGCATTCCAGTGATCACGAAACTTAAGTAATCAATCAGTCAGTAAGTCCTGAGTGAATCATTTAGATCCATTTTGTAAACTGAATCAATTCATCGAAAAGATCCAACTCAAAAGATTGATTCATTCAGTGGCTTTATAATTAAACCAGTGATTCACAAGTGAAATATATGTAAACTGGAACAAACTATTTAATTTAAAAATCCAACCCAGCATGCAAATATTCCTACCGGCTACTATATAGTAGGTGAAAAACAGTGTACGAAAAGAGTAGTGTGTACAAATTAACAGTATTCTCAAAGCAGTGTCCCAGAAATACCCAGATGACCTACTATTTCTGGTGAGATTCTAAAGTGTGCATCTGATGGGCACTTTATTATCCCATGAGGCCACGGGAGAGGATTTGGGAATGGCAGCGAAGCCATTCAGCTGATGCCGTAGGTCACATGACAACATAAAGACTGTACGTCCAAATTTCATTCATAGTACACATATTTATACTACTGTATGTTAAACATACTTTTTAATGTGATTCAGGTGCAACTCATATTAAGGCTTCATTCAATGACCGAATCGTCTCGACAGTCCAATTTTCATTCACTTTTATCATGTGGAAAAAAACTGTCAAAAATGTACATTTTGTGTTCCATGGATGAAAGAGAACGACATGGGTGAGTGAATAATGACAGATGTTTCATTTTGTGTGAACTATCCAGTTAACGTTGTTGCCCGTTAGCTGTGTACGTGATGTGGTGTCACTTTCCTCCTCTAGAGAGTTGTACCGCCACAGTGCTGCATTGATACATTCTGCAAAAGGCAGGCCTGCCTCTGCATCTATACCTCTGACATTCCACACACTGCATGGAAAGCCCCGGAGGGGCAGCTGGCCGGAGTGAATAATTAAATAGATGGTGGGAAAAGCATACTGCGTGGGCATCCAGATCGATCCAGAAAGTCCAGGCTCTGTTTGCATCGCATTGCCGGACACATGTAGAGTTTTTTATTAAAGGGATGAAAGCCAATTAGGCCTCACGGCAGCCCGGCCCCAACCGCCACAGACTGCGCCATGGGATTGACTCATTCTGATCTGGATTACTTAGAAAGAAAACTCAGCATTAGCATGCAGAGAAGAGGAGAGAGACTCCAGAGGTTTTCCAGAACGGCGGGGACATGACTGGACTTGAAGATTGTCTACACTCACAAGAAGTTGGGTCACTTCAAGAAAAATCATTTTAGCTGAAATATTGTGAAATACGGCATATAACTGTGCTGGTCTCTCTTGAGAGCCGGGACATAATTGCTTCTGGGATTGGAGAGGTTTAGTTGTTGTTGTTGTTGTTGTAGCAAATTGTATCTATCCAATATCCATTATAAGAGGCTGCCCCGACAAAACGCCTGTTCTTGGGACACATAATCAGTCATGCACTATGGCCTCAGATATCAGTTCTAATCTGTACGTTAATAAAGAGATCATTCGAGCGATATCAATAAGCAAACATCGCCATATGCTGCTGTATTTCTTGTCAGATGCAACGCTCCGCTACGTACGCACATCATTTGCATTTTAGATCTCAAAGGCTGCTATAAGGAGGCCGTCTATTGTGGTTTGCATCCAAGATGAAACTCGAGAACTTTAGCTTGTGTGGGTGTAGCGGCTCAGCGAGTTCATCTGAAAGTGTTGCAATGAAAGTGCATTGTGTTATGATGCAGTCAGGCTTTATTTACATTGATTTCGATCTGTGCTGACAAACAGGGTGTTGACAGCAATAACTGCGCTGATGGCGCCTCTTCGGACAGGCTGTTTGCAGCTCTCTTCTGTGGCGCTCACTTTTAATAATGTCCCCAGTCCTTTGATGTTTCATTTGTCTGATGAGGAGAAGACTCAGTCGGTCCCTTCTGTTGTTGCACTTTCTGAATCTTCCTCTCTTGACTCAGATTTCATACTCTACCTCTCAATTTGGGCTCTGACATCCTTCTGACAAATCCAACAGTCCTGTGATAACATCAGTTTCGGAGTTGTCATGGCGACCCGTTGAACCACTCAGAGAGATGTTTGATGTGAGTGAACCGGTGCTTACAGAGGATGGGAATTTTTGCAGATTTTTTTTTTCAGTGTATTCAGCGTTTTAAGATTGAGTGCGATTTACGGCAATAGAAAGATCTTGCATGAGATGCTGCTATGAGGTATAATCAACACTATTTTAACCTGGCATAATGACTGTTTTGACTTTGAATTGTTTTCCATTTTGGTGGCAATGTGCTGAGTAGCCCTGGTTACAATGAAATCTCATTGATGTAAAATCCCTTTCCATAGAGCTGTATTGCAAGTCAACATGACATTAAAGGAGAAGTCCACTTCAGTCGTAAAGAAATTATGGTTTTTGAGGAAAGCATTTCAGGATTTTTCTCCATATAATGGACTTCATTGGTGCCGCGATTTTGAACTTCCAAAATGCAGTTTAAATGCGGCTTCATAACGGCTCTAAACGATCCCAGCCAAGGAAGAAGGGTCTTATCTAGCTGAAACAATTTACTCAACAAGGGGGTGAGTAAATTATTTGTGAATTGTTGTTCTGGAAGTGGAGTTCTCCTTTAAAATGGACCCTGTTTTCCTTGTTAATATACAGTAAGACATCATGAATGTACTGTGAATGTTTCATTAATATACATCGTTCTGAAAAGAAAAGTTACTTTTTAAAGCTTCACTATGTAAATTTTTCGGATATCCATCTTGCAGAATAGTGGAGCCAAAAACCAAAAGACACAATCACTAAAACAATGTTACTTTGCAGGCAACTTTTTATGTAGTTCTATGCAACCAGGCCAAAATGTCCAATTATACAACAAATGTCTAATGTTTTAGCTAATGCATTTTTGGCTGAGAGACAAAAAGCTATACAGGCATGGTTTTCTGAAACCTTGCTGACAATTATTGTAGTAATTTGTTATTTTTAACAATAATAGAGAATACTCTTAACAATAGATTTGACAAAAAAAAAAACTTGATATTCAACCTCCACATCCCGCAAAAATGCTCTAAAAGTAGGTGTTTCAAAGGAGGAAAGCCACTTTAGACCAAGGAGTTTTATATCTTGTAGCATTAGCATTCTGTTCATCTCCATTAGCGTTCCTATACATGTCAACAGCATTGCAGTAAGCCTTGGAAGAATGCAGTTTGAAATATGCCATCAGCTCGTGGACACTTAGTTCTGTTGCCAAGTAAAATAGGTTGCAAATATGGTTTAAAATGTACTTTAAATGTAAGAATGTAAATATATTCTGATGGGCTGTGATTGTGTTATACCCTGCAGCATTATCTCTGTCAGTGTGGGCATGTTACATCCCTCCTGGTTCAGTCACAGCGTTAGGTTCTGGTGTTTGTAGCTTCAGTATATTGTTGTCGATGTTTCACAGTCTTGTCTTCCTGTCTCATGCTGCTTAACAATTCCGTTTGTTCCGACAACTGATTTTCCAGCTGTTGCAGAACTCTCTCATAATGCGTGTCAGGACCCATGTCAAATTATCCTGTGTTTCTACTGAGCGCTGGTACAGCACGTTCCCGGGTTTGGGCTGTAACAAGCTCGGAACACTTTTAGAGTGCTTTAATTTCTCCTATCTGACATTTCTCGAACATTGTGACAGCTGCAGCCAGTTTTGGAAAAGGCGTGTATTGTTAAATGTTTTAACAAAACCTCAGTGCACTGGACAGGAGCAAATATATTGCATGCAAAAGCATACGTATAGAACACTAGTGATGGGAAGTCTAATTCTTTTCCGCAAACTGGTTCTTTCAATGTTTCAATGAACTGGTTAAAAAAACCCACTGATTTACCCAACCCAGGCTTATAGGAAAATCATGCCTCTGTGTGGGTTTCTGCAAAACTCTAAACTCTAAACACACTAGAGTAGAGGTTCTCAATCCACTTTTCTGCAGAGTGTAGCTGATCCACTTACCTGCCTGTAACTTTCTCGCGATCCTGAAGACCTTGATTAGTTTGTTTAGCTGTGTTTGATTAGGGTTGAAGAAAAACCCTGCAGGAAAGTGGACCTTGAGGCCAGAGTTGAGAACTTCTTTTATTCCTTTTTTTTTTTTTTACAAAGATTATGATTTGCAGGGCCAGAGTTTCGATTACAAAAGGCTAATTTTCACACAATTCTTTGCACAATATTATGTTTTTGAATTATTTATTTCATAAATTAATTGTATTCTGAAGCACAGTATAAAAATGTTTCACAAGCTATTTGAAAAGCTCTCAATGGGGAATCGGTTCAGCGCTGCAGCTGGAATTGCTTACCAGTTCAGTGCGGAAAAGGGCAAGGATCTGTCTCGCTATGTTTAAGAGAAGTCGGACTGAAAGTGCATTTTGCAATGACCAAGCCTCTTTTTAGCAGAAAGAATCAAAAGGCTAATCTTACCTTTGCTGAGGAGCATGTTGTGTGGAGAAAGGAAAACTGGTACAAGTTTACTTTAGTGATGAAAGCAGTCCTACAAATTCCTGACAGCTGTAACCCTCCAAAATCTTTTTTCGTGCTACAGTGGTTACTGTTCTCTAATTCTGAGCTCTGTGTTTTCCACAAAATAAGGTTTTTTTTAATTCCTTGGATATTTTGTCAAACATGCTGGTAGAACAGTGGTATACCTACAGCTGATATTCCTGGGTTGGATGTAATCACGCAAGGTTTGGACTGTTCAGTGTACTGAAGACCTGAGAACTACTGTGACCATTAACTGACTCTTGATTGGAGAGAGAACTGTTATCAGTGTTAACCCTGTTGAAGAAAACGGCATATGCTGGTTAGGTATGTTTTGAAGCATGGCAGCAGGTTTGAGCTGGTTATACGCTGGTTATGAGCTGGTTTAAGCTAGTCATGTGCTGGTCCTAGGCTGGTTTTAAGCAACTAGTTTCTGCTCAGGACCATCTAAGAACCAGCTTAAACCAGCTCAAACCGGCTGCCATGCTTCAAAACATACTTAACCAGCATATGTTGTTTTTTTCATCAGGGATATTTCCAATATGTTTTAATTGTTGAACTTTAGACTTTTTTGGAAAAGACATCAGAATCATACATTTGCCCTCTTGAAACCCTCAGCAGACCGTTCAGCCTGTTGGACATGTCTGTACTGTTCTCAGTTCAGTGTACTGGAGCACAGAATGAGTGGTAAAAATGGCATCATAGGATCAAATACTCTGAGATTTTGGCTAATTTCGAGTCGGAGTCACTATCATGTCCGAAAGTAAGTTTTGATTGAGTCACTCCAGTTTACAAAAAAGAATCAGCTGGAAATTGTGTTCCATTTGTGAATTAGACATTACTAGTACATGCATTGCCACGTGGAAATAAAACCCAGGAATGGAAAGAAACAGGGTAGTGGATGCAGAGAAGGACTTGGCAACCCAACACACAGGGGGCTGTAGGTGACCGTTATTCAGAAGACATTATAATCAGCACTATATTACAACCCTCCACCACCCCACTCAGGGTCAAATCACTGCCCCCGCCCCTTAAATGGAGCTCCATCTCTGAGGTATCACCGGTCTTTCCCTCAACAGCTTCTCTTTCAGCCAGCTGGCCTGAACAGTGGACATTATCTCCAGCTCAGGGACTAAAATAGTCCTCTAATGGAGCAAATGGAGCTCACCTCACTTTGTCCTCTCTAACTTCGCTGCTCAGGTGGTGTTGAGCAGGGGGCTGACAGTGGTGATTGGAGGCACTTTAAGGGCAGGAACGGGCACCGTATCTCCAGTGTGTGTGCTCTCTGTGGGGTGTGTGTGTGTTAAAACTCCAGGGGAGCTGCACAGGAGGCCTCAGTTGGAGAGAAAAAAAGAGGTTGCAGCAGGAAAAAGGCATGTTTTATATTGTATATCGTCCCCTGAGTGCAGATGACACATGCTGTTAGCTTAGTGCCGGAAATACACAAGAGAGTCCAGCATGTAC
This sequence comes from Labeo rohita, assembly GCF_022985175.1. NCBI lineage: Eukaryota > Metazoa > Chordata > Actinopteri > Cypriniformes > Cyprinidae > Labeo > Labeo rohita. The sequence continues at coordinate 1,548,467 of NC_066879.1, forward strand.
GCTGATAAAGGCTGTATCCATTGGCTGATTTGAGATGCCAAATGCCTTTCCTAGAAAGTAGATGAGGGTAGGCGGCTTCAGTCAGGGAATGAGTGGAATAAGCGTAGTCAAGTATGGGGGTTTTTACTTCTTGTAGTGGATCATCATCAACATCGTTAAAATAATAGTATACCCAGAAATGAAAACTTTTCATCAAAAGAGATTTGGAGAAATGTAACGTTTTTTTTTATTTGTTCGTTTTTTTACATTATTTGCTCAGAGATGGATCCTCTGCAGTGAATGGTTGCTTTAAAAATGAGAGTCCAAAAAGCTGATAAAAACATCACAATAATTCTCAAGTAATCAACACAAAATGAATAGCCCCCTCAACGTCTATTGCGGTTACAGCTCTGACACTGACTCACTAATGTAGCCGGACTGCTGGAGTAGCTGCAAAAATCAGCTGACACAAAATGGCCTTAAGGTAGAAGTATTCTCATGGGTGATTTTTAATTGAGTTTATGATGTGAGTGAATCCTGGCGAGTAGGATTTGATTAGTAAATCTAAAAAGCTTGCAAAATACCATAATGAGTATACATTTCTGATGGTGTTTAACGATCTTCAGGAGCCCATTAAGCACATAATATTTCAATGTCATTTTTTGGTTGTTTTGTGCCATTACATGCACATTAGACATCTAGTTAATCATGGCTAATTGCACGACTCGCTCCCTGAAGGGAACTTTGCTGAGACAAAAAGCAGCAGAAAAATACAATTCTAAAGAGGAAGTAAACAGTGGGAGCAAAACATGGCCTCCCACAGATTGTTTCAACTGTCTATATCGCAAATATTATCACACCTAGCCTCCGCATTCACACTTATATATACAGAACTCCACAGAAACAGAACGAAAGACGTGATGTCCAGAGATGGTGGGTGTGTTTGCTGTCAACTATTAGTTACATACTCTGCAGCTAATCTGTCACATTTACACTGAGGTCAACGTGTAGAACATTTTAATAACACATTTCCTCCAGTGAAATCAGCAGTTGTCAGTAGCTCTTGTATGCAAAGTAGGCCTATTCTCAAAAACAAATGTCAGTTTGTACTGACATATATTCATTCACCAGCAAAACATTGTTCTCCGAATGATTCTATAAAGACTTCTTTTGGATCTTATGCACTATAGTTTGTTTGGTCACAAAACTGGTGATGGAAATAATATGAGATGGCTTTTATAAGTGAATGCATATATATGCATATATAAAATATAATTCCCATCACTGTTACCTTCATTCATTGCCGGTTTATAACAGTCAATTCATCTGTGCGTGAATGTTCCAGACGGACTGGCAGGCGGTATATTACTAAGTATTTTCTGTAACCCTTTCTGCAAGTTACATTTTTACACCAGTATGTGGTGACAGCTGACTTTTTAAATAAACAAATCATTTATTCAAACAATTCCAATGTAGTGCTGAAACCCTATGGTAATTGTTAGAATGGCCAAGGATCAGCAATCTCCACGTAAAACTGATTGTGCAGACCAAACCGTAAGACGTAGAGACTTGAAACTTGGAGGGATGGTAGGACTCACACCGGCAACAACTTCACCAATAGTCACCCCAGTCGGCCTGACGGGGGCACTATAGCGATCAAAAGTATTAAATTGCTCAGAACTCCTAAACTGTCAGTGGCAGGCTCAAGTGTCTTGTCGTTGCAATCCTTGGCTCACGCCGCATAAAAAATGCATGGATTCAGTTGTGAGCCTGGTAAAATTTTGGGTTTTTTTTGAATTTTTTAAAACCTACTTTAAAAACTAGTACTAAGTTTTTCGCCTAAACGGAACCAAACCAGTGTAGAAAGATTCTCTGGAGAATGAATATCAAAAAAAACTTTCGATTCACTGTCACAAAGGGACGCCAAAATGTTTGAAAGGAAACTTTTAGTAAAATGCCTTAAACTCCTGAACAGAATAAGATATCTCCGCCAAACTCAGAACACTTATGTAAGAGTTCAATCTGAGGTCACAGGACAAAAATCGTGGAGCTTGGCCACTTGGTGGCGCTATTAGAGGAGAAAAACAAAAATGGCTATAACTGTGCAACCATTTGTCCTATCAACATGAAAATCGCTGTGCGCGGTTTTGGTCCAACGTGCCATTGGTGTCTACAAGGACATTTGCGTATCTCAAAAAAAAAAAAAAAGGGTGCCACTGGCTGAAGAATTTTTAAGCACCTATTAGACAAGGTTAACGGAGGCCGATTGGAATGAAACTCGGTGGGCTTGGTTGACTCATGGCTCCTAAATGATTGTACATTGCACGTTTTTTTGCACATACACACAATATTCATATCATATGATTGAACCTCTCATTCTGGACAACTTTGCCTGTAGAATCGCTGCTGTCAAAGAAATCGTTTGTTAAGTTATTGAGAAGGTGTAAAAAAACCTACTTTTGCAAGCTAGTGCTAGGTTTTTTTCCTCAATCTGGAAAACACACTGCAGTACGATTCTCTGGGCTCTCTACTGTCAATAATTATCAAAAAATGTTGAATGTTGTCGTTTGGGAAGCTATAACAGGGTCGTTTAGAAAAGAGGCCTTGTCAAATTTACCCCAAATCCTATAAAGCCTAAAGGAAAACTCAAAACTTCACAAAACATGCTGAGTACATGCAACAGGTGATTCTAAACAAGCATGCAAAGTTTTAAGGAGATTGGACCACAGCTGGTGCTATAACAGTCATAAACACTAAAAGACATCATATTTCTATGATAAATTACCAGGATTTGCCAAAAACGCTTTTTTAAATAATTGATTTAGGTGGTTACAGGCTTGCTAAATAATGTCTTTTTTCATATGCCTTAAAGCGCTTTAACCCCAATAATTGCTGCTTGCAGCTATCTTTTTGGATTGTCTTTTGTAGCTTTGATGCTTAGGGGCTGTTTCGAGTATTTACTGTGAAACGATCGATGAGCTTAATCTGACATGAATTAATCTGTCGTCTGGTGATTCTAGAAGCCTAGTCTGCACCATCATCTAAACAGAGATAATTTTAGGTGGTCCCTAGATAGTAATTCACACCCCTCAAACACATCATGTGTCAGCTCCCCCTGAAGGTTTTCTTTTTTCAAAGATCCTGCTGTCAAATTGATACATCATTCATGATATTGTGAAACGTATTACATCATCTCCTCTGATCCAGCTTGAGGAAATGGGCTCGCCTGCAGCTCAATCTAGATGACATCAAAGCTTTGTTGCTTGAAGATGCAGAAGACCGATTTGGGATGGTGACAGAAAATGCGGTCTTATTTTGGGATGTTTTCATTATCGTACAACTCTTTTGTTTATTGGTTTTGAGATGCAGAGATTTAATTAGATCTCCATGAGGTTTAGTTAAAAAGTGGATTAGAGCAGTGAATCCCATTGAACAGTATGTACCCAGTTGCCTCATCATCAACATCAAACCTGAGCTGTATTTCTCTTAACTCCTATTATACTGGATGTCACTGGATAGCAAATTTACTAATACATGAAATCCATGTGGTACATTTAATGCAGGGTAATGTCAATCAATCTTGGTGCGGTGGAATTTAATTAACTTTTAATTATCTTGAAAGATCACACACAGAGCGACTGTCATTCGTACAAACTGACAAAGCTAACACAAACTATTTCATTTTCTTAAAAAAAAACAGAAGCTAAAAAAAAAATAAATAAATAAATCATAGAATTATTTACTATTGACTATTAAATATTATTGATTATATATTGATTCCAAGATTAATCTGACCAATAAATGCTTGTATTTTTAACCATTTAATTAAAAAATAATTATAATTACATTTATATTACATAAAAAATATACAAGTCAAATAAATATTAAATAAAAAATAAATAACAGTTTTAATATATCTATTAATTAGTCAATTTGAAAGTAGAGCATCCAAGCTGTTACATTTTATAAAATATAAATATTACTAAATAATTGCTAATTAATAAATATATATTAATACATTAGTAAATATTAATAATTGTTAAGTTATTAAATAGTATTAATACACATTTAGTTAAGTATAAATATTTTAGCATTACATTTACATTGCATTTATGTTAAAAACAATACATTAAATATCAAATAAAACCAAATAACTAGGTTGACCTGTTTTCTGGTTTGGTCAGTTGACATTAAGGGGACATATTGAGTTTGCATTTGTTTTTCTGTGTTTAACAAAGCAAAATGGAAATATTAGTCCTGGACCCAGTTTAAGTAGCTCTTAGTGTTCATGTACTGGTAAGAAATCACTGGACTACAGAGTTGGTGCTTTTGCTTTTTTGACTGCTTTACTGTCTTATTTCAAGTTTCAGTGCCTGCTTACACACACACACACACACACACACAGAGGACTGTGACTCCAGGGCATTGATTCACTGAGTGGCGAGCGCTGTGTTTTAGCGATCAAAGCCTTCGAGCTCATAGTGATGGGAGTTTGATGCCAGAGAGGGAGAGAAAGTGACATAGACAGCGAGAAAGAGAGAGAGAGAAAAATAGGGAAGGAGAAGACTGATGAGATAAAATATGTGAAATCAAGCAGAAGGTTGCAGAAAATAGAGCTGGCGTCTTCTCCAGAGCAGTCAGTATGTTCTCTCTTGTGGGAAGAAGCCTGTAGACCGCTTCCTTTATAGTCTTTCTGCAGTGCCTGACGGTTCTGGTGGCAAAGCAAAACTGCCACCTCACAACACTCCTCTACTCTCATGTACAAACCCTCTCAGGATTCGAAAACAGCCATCCGTCTGTTTCAAATGCCAGCTCACATGTTTGCATCACATTGCCACTTCGACATTCCCTAATGTCAGGAATCTTTTCATTGTCTTGAAGCACAAATAACAAATATGTGATTTTGTGTTAAAGAAATATTCAATATTCAAAATTATTTTCAATCTAATGTCTGTGGACCACAGCTGTTGCATGCTATCAGTTACAGAGGTCAGTATTTTATTTAATTTTAGAAATTAGTTACAGTGAATACACATATAACAGAAGCATGTAGATTAAAATAACATAGGAACCAATGATCACCACCCCTTCCCAAATTCCATTTATTTATTTATTTGATTATTATTTATCTATTTTTAGTAACAATTAATTAACAGTTTAACATTACATTTTTAAGGCCATATGAAATCCATTTAATCCCTTTATATATATATATATATATATATATATATTAATTTTTCTTTAATGGTTATATAAAATGTTATTAATAACAAGTGACTAATTATTTGAAACTACAAAACGTAAACAGTTTACCAACAATTTTTTGAAAGTTTTGCATTAAATTCTTGTTTTTCCTATTTTAATTGATATAGATTCTGTTTTACTGATTGAATTCAATTCTAATAATCAAAATGCACATCTAATCTATTTAATTCATAAAACTTTTAACAGTTTAATAATTTATTAAAATTGTACAGTAACAGCTTCCTCCAGTTTTATTTTTCAGAAATTCTGTTTTAATTTTCTCTGGATTTATGACTGAATACAAATGTATTATCAAAAGCAGTAGTATTCAAATGATGACCTAGAATATTAACAAACTAATACATTTTTTTTAAATGTAATCAAATGAAATGATACCTTTTTTGGCAAACAATTCCATTTATGTTTCATACATGTTTTGCACATCACTGAAATCATGGAGCCCTAATAATGTTATGATCTATATTGTTTTAACACAGTTTAATAATAATAATAATAATAATAATAATAATAATAATAATAATAATAATAATAATAATAATAATAATAAATTAGTTTAATTCTCAATATTCTCTCTTTTATTCTCTCTATTTTTTATTTTTTATTTTTCTGGATTCAATTTTAATGGTTAAATTAAATTTTATTAAACAAATCATGTCTAATTAATTGAAACTATGAAGCTTATACAGTTTTCCAACAATTTATTGAAAGTTTAACATTAATTTGTATAGATTCTGTTTTACTGATTGAATGTCATTTATTTAATTTTAATAATCAAAATGCACATCTAATCAATTTAATTCATAAAATTACAATAATAAAAAATATATTAAAAAAGTAAATAACAATACCTTTTTTTTTGGCAAACAATTCAATTTATGTTCCATACATGTTTTGTACATTACTGAAATCATGGAGCCCTAATAATGTTATGATCTATATTGTTTTACCACAGTTAAAATAAAACAAAACAAAACAAAACAAAATGTGACTTCAAAAACAATTTACAATTTTTGTGTTCTGTTACACCCCAAATATAAATAAATATCTATATCTGTACATATATATATACTCAGCCTCAGCCTCAGCCCACACTTTGGATAAAATGTATCACCCATCGTGCTCTGTCCAATATTTGCTCAGAGTGGTGTTAGCAGTTGAGTTATTTTTAACCCAGCCATTTTTAGAGAAAAATGTCCAACATTGTAAGTGTATTGTTGTGAACCTAGAGTGCATGCAACAATAACACAGCGTGTCAGTTCAATACAGGGATCTACAGTATTCTCTGTTGATTTTCTTCACATTACCACAGAAAGGAAAGCATTCATTGATCTTTAAAGTCACAAGAACCTGCTTAACCTTTCCTCCACTGTGATATAATCACACCATGTCACACTCAACAATACAATCGTTTCCACTGCGACAGGAACTCATAATCCTGCTACTCCAGACGTGTCCAAGTATCCCGTGCCCATCCGCACAGCTCTCAGATAACCTTTCCGAAATGAAACAACATTTTCGATTAATCTTTAATGAATTCTCTGTTGACCTCAACAGCACATTTCTCAGGGTCACAGAGTATCGAACTAGGATATATAAATTTCACTGGAGAAAGACAGATAGACACGGAAAGAAGGAACAAGGTGGACCGGTTCCTGCTCTCGAGACACAGGGGGTTCAGAGCGATACTCATAACGGATTCAGCTTCATCTCGCAGCTCTTAAAGGCTATAATTAAACCTCCAGTAGGATCCCTCCCAGCCTGGAGAGAAAGAAAGGAACCTTTGCTGAGCTTTGGACAAGATATTCTGATTTTCAATAGGTGTGATGACAAGGACATGAATAGAGTTTAATGATGGCACTTGCTGTCGTAGAGTTAGTAATTAATAAAGAATGGCAGGTACTCATGCTGAGCCATCACTATCATATAGTATAGCTGTTCACCCTTGGGGGAGGCGGGGGTTGTTACTTAAAAATGTATTTTATATGGTCTTGAGTGCTGGAACGATGCTAGGTACGTTTAGCAAAAGGTTTACAGTTTCAACAAAGCAAGAAGAAGGGTTTGTTGGGTTGTTGGTTGTTTTCTAAAAACCTCCTGCTCTGAGAGCCCTCGCAATGTCTTTCAACAAGCGTGACGGAGAAGATCAGGCTGATTATTTGCTCTTTGATATGCAGAGGACAATACTTAAAGTTAATTACATTTTGGGCTGTTGAAAAGTGGATGAGTAATTGAAATTAAACTCACCAAGCAAAGAGCGTCATTTACGAGCATAATCATACACACCTGCTTCATGCTTTTATCAACAGGCTCTTTGGACACACGCACAACATTTCACATGTTATCATCAACATTTTTTTAATTCTCTTTTGAAATCTCTTCATTTCTCAAATTATTGAAATTGGAGATGGTGACATGTTTTAATAAACACTTGATGAAATTATAGAAAAGACTCCTGCGGAGCCTCATGACTGTGTGAAAATACGTTTCTTAAAATAGCAAATAATTTGTTCTTTTTATGGCATGGTTAGATCAGCTTCTAAAATGTATTTTGGTGTGACTCCCCTAAAATGTTATGGTGTTTATAAATTAACATTACATGACATTTGTAAAAAAACAAAAACAGTTAGGTTACACATTTTTTAAATAATCCACTTTAGTGTGGACATTCTAGTGACTATAAGTAACTTTAAGTAGCGTTTCTCCCATAACTGTAAATAACTAATGCTCATTAGAGTATTAGTAGATTGTTAGGTTGGGGTTACGGTTAGGAGAATAAGGGTAAGCTTACATCAAAATTCGAAGAGTTCACTGAATTAGCCAGTGAAGTGGATTTACTTACTGTAGAGTTAACATGAGTTAAGTTATCATGAGCACTGTAATGTTCGAAGCAGGAAGCAGGAAGACAGTAGACAATGAGCGCAGTGCTGAAAAGGGGCGGGTCTACGTAATGTCTATAGACTGAACATGTAATACATATGTGCATAACACCCCCGTTTTCACAAATTCATGTTTTTGTAGTTTACACAGAGACGATAACAGTATAGTTTTCAAAAACTTAAACTCTGAAACCCGTTTTCAAAAGTTTTAAGGCCCCAAAGTGAATGAATGCGTAAGTGAATGCTCAAAATCTGGTTACACCACATGACGTATTTAGAGTCGTTTGATTGAAACTTTTCTCAAAACTGGTATATGTTATACTGACTTAAACACAAAGAGTACACCCTTACCAAAGAGAAGTATACTTCAAGTTTATTTCATTAAGTATACTTAAGTAAGTTCAAGTATATTATTAGGTATACTTTATGTCGTAAGTATACAAATGTCAGTGTACTAGTAGTATACTTGTAAGTGTGCTATTTCAATACTCCTTGGCACTAAATTGGCCAACTTTAAAGTATAACAGTAGTAAACTTTAAGTTTATATCTGTTTTAGTTTATACTGCAACTACACTAAAAGTGAACTTGTAAGTATACTAATAGTTTACTAATTAAATACTTGTAGCATTTTAGTACACTTTGAAGTACTGTATAGTCTCAGTAAACTACTAGTTTAGTTGTTTTATACTGCAAGTATACTCGTAAGTAAACTTTACATCATACTTTAAGTATACTACTATGTATACTCACTTTTAGGTATTATTTTGTATATATTTTGTTATATGAATATCTGAACATACAAAACATCAAAAGAAAAAACTGGGTATCTGCTTGTAAACAAAAACATTTTATTCTAGCTTCATGCATTCTTTTTTTATAAACACTGGGTAAGATTCGTTAATAATTATAAAAAAGAAATAAATGAACAACATTTTCAACAAAAAACTAAAAAAAAGAATGGATATGAATAGGATTCAGGGTGATAATCAAAATGTAGATGTAGAGTCGATCAACACCCCAAAGCTTGAGAGTCATTATTACCTCTTTATGGGTCACATTTTATTCCACAAAGCTACAGTTTTCATGCTGTTTAATGACTACTGATAGTGTCAGAAATGCGTGGAAGCATCTGTTGTTTTGGTTTCTTCTTCGCTTGTGTTTTGGGAATTCTGTACAGAAGATGTGTAATAGCGCCCCCTACCGTATAACAATGAAAATATGGATTCTCAGAGAACAATATTGCTCAAATATATTTAGACTTTTTGCAAGTATGTCAAGTATACTTAAATGTCATTTTAAGTATATTTCTGTTTTAAGAGTATTTGTTCTTTGTCTTTGTTGTAATCACTCTGATTTACCAGCGGATCACATGAACATCACTTTCTGCATTGGTGTTGGTAATCAAAAGCTCATTTGCATAAATTTGAACTCTGCTCAACTTTGTTTCATTGGCAGTGGTTGCTGTTGCTCATCTTGCCTCAAATTGTCAACTCTCGTTGAACATAATAGATTTCTGGTAACTTTGTAGCAGCTATATACACCCGTTAATGAGAATGCCATGAGCATTTCTTATTTTCATAGTGAAAATACAGAGCATAAACAGGGATGAGTGTTATGGATGATGATGAGTTCAGAATAAATTTAGTCACACAGATCTCTAAATGTTTCACTAAACCTTATCTGTCATCTGCATTTATTCCGTGTGCGAGAAAAGTAATAATGTCGCTGACATTTGGCCTCTGAGCAACCGTTTATGAAAGAGCAGGGCGGATTCATTTCCATGTTAGAAATCCAGAATGAATGAAAGAGGGAAAAATAGTTTGGCATTTCCTGAAGGATAATGCACTGCTTGCAAAACTGCAAAAAAATCATGTTAAAGTTTTTGTTGAGATTAGGTTTGGGTATGGTTCTGTGTAAATGAAATGCTGCATTAATTATGCTATTTCCTTTTTTCTTTCTTTCTTTTTCTTTCCTTTTTTTAGGTTGTGCACAAAAATCAACACATAAAATGACTACTACACAAAATTTATTCCCATAATTTTCCACACTCTTACAATCGTAGGATGCTGTAAAGTCCTTCCAATTAAATTGAAAAGCCCTTGCTTAAGGCGTTTAGCAAAGTACCAGTTTATCAGAGTTTCTGCTAAGAAATTTTGCTTCCAGCTAATATGAAGGGGAATGTACAGGGGAATGAACAATCTGTTAAAAATATAGAGATTTCTGCTTCTTTGCAGAGGAAGCAATTCTATCAGTTGGCTTAGGGTCAACATCATACTCAAATTGACCAATTTGGCTGCGCTATACTAGCTTGTCTTGTTTTGTTTTAGCTATGGACATATAGACTAAGCACCAACATGGTTGCTAATTTTGGTTGTGGAAAGTCAATGGTTATTATTAACTAGCTTAAATTAAATTTTATGAATATAAGACCTGTTAAAGTTCAAGACAAATTAGGTTATGCCCATTTTCTCAGTCTGGTTTGCGCTGTGGTCTTTGCTATTTTTCAAAGCATCTTTTATTTTACAAGCAAAATTTTTGCTTCTGTAAGTGATGTTACTGACAGCGGTTCATTACACCACAGCGCCATTCAGCTAATCTACAACAAAAATGTCACCTGTCTGGCCTGTGACACGGTGAAATTCACCGGCCAAATAGAACATTTCCACAGCACCAACATTCTTCATGCTCGTCATGTTTGTCACGTCCATCTGGCTTTTGACAGCTTGCTTATATAGTAGTCACTTTTGCAAAATTTGGGTAGAAATGTGATTGGTGCACAATCTTGCCACTTTAGACCAGTACAATCAAGATCACATTTCAGTTACTACAAACATTGTACTATAAAAAGATCAATTGGAAAAAGTAAACATAAGTGAAACACCCAAAGTATTGAACAGCAGCAGGAGGGAACTTTTTTTCCCATTCTCTGTCTCCTGTCAGTTTCTGTATTCCTGATGGCTCAGGTCAACATGGTAATTATCATCTGCGGTGGGCATAAACACGGTTGATTAAGGTAAATGAGAGGATTACAAGCAGATTCCTGTAGACCTGAAGATGAAGTGAAGCAGAAACATGTAGGGTGAGGCCCTTTCCAGAAGGCTGCTGGGAGAACCTATAATCACAGCTGCTTTGTTAGTGAGAGCAAATCCGCACATTTCCCTCTGATCATCTATTCTGCCTGAGTCCATCCTGAATGCGTGTGTCTGTGGGAAAGTGTGTGTAATGCTCATAATAGAAATGCCATTTCAGATTTAGATGTTGAGATGTAATGACAGTCGTGCCGCCGGGAGTGAGGCACACAGCTCATATCAACAGGAGTAAAACACTAGTGCTGGAATCAATATCTGTGTTCAGAGTTTACCGCAGCTGATCAAGTGTCCTCATGTCTGGAATAGTTTACTTAAACAATTTTGTCAGCATATGATTTGGATCATAAAGGAAATTGGAACATTTTTAAGCTAATTTGTGAGGAACAGACCATAAATTAGCTTAAAAATGTTTCAATTGCCTTTATGATCCAAATCATATGCTGACAAAATTTTTTAAGTAAACTATTCCTTAAAAGTAAATATCTTTTATTTTAGAGTGATCTGAAAGCATTCACTGCTCTCCAGACATGAGGACACTTGATCAGCTGCGGTAAACTCTGAACACAGATATTGATTCCAGCACTAGTGTTTCACTTCTGTTGATATAACATAATTTTTAGAAGATTTGAATTATAGAGTATGGACTGACTTTATAATGATTTTATCATGTGTTGAGATTACTAGCCTGATCAGTGCAGTGCTGGAAAAGAGCAGCAGGAACGTTTTTTAAAATATCTACTTTTTCGTTTCACAGAAAATAGTTATTCAGAATGACACAAGTGTGGTTAAACAATGAAAGTACTTTTTTTTTGGATTTACTATACTTTTCACTTTTACAACAAGCACCACAGAGAATATAATGTTTATTTTGAAAAAAAAAAAAAAAAAAAAAACTGACAGAGAGCAAACACCTTGGCAACAAAACAATGTGTTGCCTAATTATCATTGTAGGTTAAAACTGGTTTAGGTAGGATGCACACCAAGATCTGCTGCATTTGAAAAACAGAAAAAACAATCCAGCTAGTAAAAAAAACATATAGCACTATGTTAATTTACTGCAGATCTGTTTATCTGGTTTCTAAAGTGTTTTAAAAAATTTAAAACACATGTAAAAGCCTAATCTTATTTGCATGCTTACGAGGTTAATAAACTTGGGTTTACACGTGAGAAGCCACTTAGTATTTTTCAGGAAGCCTACAGTCAACATTTCTGGATGTCATCTTGAACCTTTATCCTGGTATCTGCTTTTGTGGAATTCTAATAAGCCAGTTTAATGAAATTGTCAAAAAGCCTCTTCAATAAAGCTTCAAATGTCAATGTGTCACTGATAGCGTTTAATCGCTGTCAGAATTATACTGATCTTTTTTTTTTTCTTTCTCCCCAGGAATCTTTTAGACAGAGACACGTTCTCCAAATCTGATCCACGTGAGTACATCCAATGGAAGATGAAACTGAGCTTTGTGTCTCTTCATTTTATACTCTTTCTGCATTAATTAGCGACCCCCACTCGTTTTCTCCGTAATCTCTTGTCTTTCGCCTCTCATCAAACATCAGCGTGATTCTGATGAGTTCTTCTCATCTACAACGCTCTGCATGACTCCAACGAACCTGAATGAAACATGAACTCAAATGCGCAATGGCAGCAAGTTTCGTAGAGACCCTTTGAAGAGAACAGGCAGATGAGCTGAAAAAGAGAGAGGCAGAAAAGAAAGGGGTGGAGGGAGTTATAATAAAGAAATAGTTGATCCAAAAATGTAAATTCAGCTCACCCTCATGTCATTTTTTAAACCAGTATGGTTTTATTTCTTCGGTGAAACACAAAAGAGAAATGATTAAGAATGTATTGAAATCATAATGGCTAGATAATGAACATAGGTAATGATAATGATTTTCATAGATAATGAAAATATGGTTCACCATATTTTTTTCTGAGGTATTATATAGGAATGGATAGAAAAAAAAGAATGTAATGTAATTTGTAACCACATATATTTAATCTTTATTGTTTTACATTTTTGAAATGATCCCTGCATTTGGCAACATTTTTGAATGAACTCTGGATTTGGAATGATTCTGATTTGGAATGATTCTGATTTGGAATGTTCCTTTTGAGAAGTTCACTATTTTAGTGTTAAATTGTTGTTTATAATATATATATATATATAACGCCATCAGTGGGGAACGACACTAAGATACAAAAGCTAAAAGGTACATCTTTGTACCATATTAGCCCCTAATAGCACATATTATTATTAAAAAAATGCACATATTATTATTTAAAAAATGCTCCTAATATCACCTAAAATGTACAAATTAGTATTGTTTGAAAGTAGGGATGCACCAAAATTTTAAGAAACCAAATATATTCTGACGAAACTGTGATTTTTTTGGTTTCAGATACAATAGTTTCGGTAGGCCACAATCATTGACCGAAACATTGACACAAAATACAAACAATAAATGAGGTTTTGATGCTATTTAAATGTGACTTGACAGATTGCTGTAGTGCCTCAGTTTAAGCAGTATGTGAATCTATCATCTCTTTCTCTTTATTACTAGTTATAGTAAGAAAAAAGCATTAATGAACATCAGAATTTGTTGGAAAAAAAAACAGTACAACTTACTTAAATGTGTCATGTTTTTTATTATTGCTCTATCCGTGTTTCAACCACAGAAAGACATCAGAAAGACATTTAGAAAGAAACATTTTGCTAAACATTTGCACTGTATTACATATTAATTATAATTTACTTAATCCATTGTCTTAATTATTTAATTTATGTTTGAATACATTTGTCATGAAAATGTTTTTATTACAGCCATGGTTTAAATGTTATATTTCAGTAGCAAATTGAAGTAGAAACATAATTTTGTTGTTAAAAATGACATTAAAAAGTGCCACATGTGCAATTTAAATGTTTGTACAACTAAAATTTATTTTTCACTTTTCAATTTTTGGTTTCAGCCCCAAATTTTTTCTTTCGGTGCATGACTGTTTGAAAGGGTATCGCCCAAATCACAGCTTCACTTTTTTTTTCTTTTTTCTTTTGAGAGTGTAGCACTAATTCTTGCTATTTTTGTCCCTTTTCACAGTGTGTGTCTTGTACACTCAGGGTGTGGAGACCAAGCAGTGGAGAGAGGTGAGTGGGCACACACACATACACACACACACACACATACACACACACCCACACCATGAATGTTCCCAGCTTACATTGCTATGGTTTCATCTCTGCTGTTGTTGTCCAATCAGGCGTGTCGGCTCTCCCTGCAGCAGCATGCAGTCAAACCGCTGTCTGTTCTTCCTCTTCTGTACACCATCAAAACACATCCAGCATCTTATTACTAACAAGCAACACATAGTTCAGTGCCTGTACAACAGCTCTGTGTACTGTCTCAACCTGCTGTACTGAGCAAGTGTTGTTTTTCCAACGGTGTCTTTATAACGATGAGTCAGTTTCCGTAGTTTCCAATTTGAGGTTATGAATCAGAAGAGGATTGTCCTGCTGGGCAGTGCTGATTAAGCTTTGGTGTTTTGAACATGTTTGTTTTTCTCATTTCTTAGTAATAAAATCTGATGCATGGTTAGTCATTTTACCCTCTAAATGTTATTAGAAGCATGATAGATATTATCTTTAATAGCATTAAAAAAAGATTTAAATAAGTAAATGACAAAGTGGTGCAACTGTTATTTTCCTCAGACTAATTCTGTGCCACTATGTCCTCTGTCTATCCTCTATAGACTTGTTTTCTCCCAATGACACAACCAAGAATAGTATAATTCTATACTTTAACTCAGTGTGCAATTTTTCAACATAGGCCCATTGGAAAATGTGTCCAAAAAGTACCTATAAATGTAATTCACTACAAATTTAGCTGAAATAAACAATAGTGGCAGTAAAACACCAACACCAAATTATTGCCTGGTCAGATTAAGTTCTACCATGATATGACCTCAAAACACTATTACCATAGTGTTTCAGTTGTAAACTAATACATTTTGATATTTGCATCACATTGTCATGGTTGCTTAGCTGAGTTCAACAAGCTGGGGCTCTAGAGGAGGGTGTGAAGCTGGAGAAGGGCAAGGACTGGTAGAAGGTTATGGTGGGATGAACCATGGTGGAGGATCCAGGGAGGAGCCCAGAGCAGGAGGAGCAAGGTGTTGTTCTAGAGCCCAGCGAGGATAGAGGAAGACCAGGCCAGGAAGGCCAGGACGACACCTGAGGTCCGGAGGGCCAATGCAGAGCAAATGGCTCAGGTGACCGAGGTGGAGACAGGGACCCGGAAGATCACGGCAGAGCGGGAGTAAGTACCAAGGCGAAGCCAGAGGGAAGGAGTGACGAAGCAAAGCCGGAGGAGTGTAGTCCTGAGGCGGCAGATGGTCGACGACTGACCAAGGTGGAGCCGGAGGGATGAGGAAGCTCGGTGGAGATAATGGAATGATGAGGAAGAGAAGGTCAGAGGAGTGAGGTGGTGTCCAGGACTCGAAGGGTGGAGGCAGGACAGGGGAGACAGGGGATCCTCACGACTAGGCAGAGCTGGACACTGGAAGTCTTTAGGTGAATCCACTCTTTACAAATAGCAAGCAGAGGATGAGCTGAGGGACTGACAGGAACCTGCAAAGGTGGGACTGAGGAGCCAATGTGACAGAGGAGTGGAGATGGGAGAGGGAGCCTGGGTGGGATTTTATGACAATTGGGGGGTTCTGGGATGGTGTATGCTATGGACAGGGGATTGAACCCGTGGCTGTGACAGGACAGACAGGGAGTTCATAAACAGCCTCCTTGGCCATAACAGGACAAGCAGACAGTTAAGACAATGACGGAAGAAGATCTGTTAACTCCACTGTTGCGTGCGTTGATGCGTCTGTTGAGGCTCTGGCTCCAGTGTGATCCTCAGCTCTGTTGTTCCTGAAGGCAATGGTCTCTGGGTTGGGAGTGTGGTTGGAGATGTCCTCCTCAATGGGGCATCCACTCCACAAAGGCAGCCAAACTCCCTTGAGGACCATCCATGAGCAGGCTAGCTCGCTGAGGCTGGTTTAATAGAAACCAAACAGCAAGTGGTCCGGCAGGTGGTGAAGTTGGCCAGTTCTATGAAGTCTCCTATGTGATCCTCCTGCTCGAGCAAGAGGAGTTAGATTTTGGGGTTCATGACAAAAAAAATTACCCCAAAAAGGAACCAAAAACGTTGCACAAATGTCGGTTATTCTGTCACGGTTGCTTAGCTGAGTTCAAGCACACAAAGCAGGGGTAATCCAATACACAGTCTTTAATCTTAAATCCACGGGAGAACAAACAAGGAATCCACAAACAGACCAAAATGGCAAAGCATATCCAACAACAATAACCGGCAAATGAGAGAACTGTATATATACCAACACAAGTGAGGGGTTAATGACAAATAACTGAATGCAGGTGAACAGAATGAACTAGTCAGGACAACACGGGAAACTAGGTAATTGAACTAACTAAGGTTGGCACACTAGAAGATTTTCAAATCTTAATTGATTTTGAAACCATGGGAGACCACAGACATGAAGACTGTTTCAGCTGATTTTTAACCTTATAATCCTCTGAACGCGCACACTAGACGATTCAACCAGACCGTGAGACCACACACTTGTCGATTGTAGGGACATTTTCTTATTGACATGAGATCTCACAGAGACTCGCAAGATCAAACATGACTAGAGAAGAAAACCGAATGGAAGACAATCAATGCTGTCAGCTGGCTCTCCCGACACGCAGTCTGTTTCACAATGATAAACTGAGTATAAAAAAGAATATGGGCGAAGTTTTCTGCTTTCAAGGCTTTTTTATGGCTGGCAAGTTTCAGCTATAGAAGCACGCAACATTTGGTAGGTGACGTTTGCTCACTCTCATTGGCTATTGGGGGTATCACGTCAGAGGCAGCCAGATCAAGAATCGAAAATGTCAACATGTTTGATATTTACGATTTGAGTTTGGGGATGCTCCGTCTCAGTCTGGAGCAGGTAAATAATCGTAATTACACCACACAATAGAGGACTGTGAATCGGGCCACAGCCCCTGATCGTTCAGGGATGCAAATCGGGCAAAAAATCTGTGTGCGGCCATCTTAAGGCAGGAGAACAGAAACAGAAAGAAACACAAATAAAAAGTCCATAACAGTGACTCACACCCTATATGTATGGATTTTCTGCTGTAGTAAACTTGCTCGGTAACCCACCCGGTACAGCACTATACTTGCGATCCAAAGTGCTCGGCTATGAATTCCATGAAACACGAGTCACATTTAAAGAGCTCAGAATTGTAAAAGCAAGATAAAATGGCATGATTGCTTCAGAAAGTGCTTTTTACATCACATTTGCTTTTGTTAACACTAGAGCATTAAGCTTTTAGTGGCAATTCTTTTTCAAACCACATGTTCAACAACCGTCATAATAAAACATTGCCAAATTAACGTTCATCTGTTTCAGATAAATCTTAATAGCCACACTCACTGTACATTTTGAAAGTGTCTCTGGTGAGGCGGCATGGTGGCTCGGTGGGTAGCACTGTTGCCTCACAGCAAAAAGGTCCCTGGTTTGAGTCCTGGCTGAGCTAGGATGCCTTTCTGTGTGGATTTTGTCAATACATGTCAATAATGCCAAATGCCATTAGTCCTCACATGTCTTTTCACTATGTGACAAACTGTGAATGAATGAATCACTGAGCTACTGAGTGGGTACGATTTTCAACTTCAGACTTTAAAGTCTTCTAACTGAAATATAACGTATTACAAAACATCAGGGGTATCCAAACCCACTCCTGGAGGGCCAATGTCCTGCAGATTTTAGCTCCAACCAGCTTCAACACACTTGCCTGGAAGTTTCTTGTGAGTCTGAAAATCTTGATTAGCTGGCTCAAGTGTGTTTAATTAGGGTTGGAGCTGAACTCAGGACAGGACAGTGGCTCGAGGATCAGGAATGTATACCCATGGTTTATGTTATATCAGTTTGTGTTCCACAGAAGAATGTAAGTCAGTAAAGGTCTCGAACCATATTAAGTGTGCAAAAATTACAAAATGCTTTTCTTTTAAGGTTAGAGACTTAGTAGTATTTACTGCAATAGAGAGTGACATTTTGGAGTCATAATCAAAACTACTGTATGAACTTCAATGTAACCACAACTGATAAAGAAATTCTGAATTTCAGATCTGATATGAAATAAAAACAAGCACACATCTCACAAAATGTCAGATACAGCCACAAAGGTCTTTGTATTAAAAAAAATAATTTTCTTATCCAGTGGCAGATGATTTTGCCCTATCCCCTGACTGTTACGTATAAAACTGAGAGCTGAGGGCTGGCTCATACACCTGCAGAATATTTGTAGGTTTTTGTGTAGGCGATGACAGCTCACCATAGCAATAAATCCTGGCATGCTTCATTTCTCAGCTGTCTATTTTTATAAGCACTCTGCTCGTATTCAGTGTGAATAACACAAGAGACTGTCATTGAAGAAGTTAAGCGATCTGAATGAAAGATTATTATTTGGAATTATTTTGGATTGTGTTTGGGAGCTTTCATTTATTGCTTATAGAATGTTAAGGGATCCGAGATCACTTCAGAGTCAGATAATACATGCAGAAATAACATTAAGGACAAAACCTACGTCCATCTGCCCATGTTATTGTATTGAGGAATACAATAATACAAACACATCTGAACAACAACAATTAGTGTTGGTTCTGTTCACTGTCACTGTATCTCTCACTATATTACACCGTAATACACTATAGCACGTTTCAGATCTGTCAAGCGTGGTAACCTCAACTCATTTCTGTGAGGGTCTTGACTGGTTTCCTGTACTGAAAGGGGGTTTTGAGCCTTTTTATTATATAGGCTTCACTGCTTTCATGACATCCTGCCCACTGTCCATGCAATCTCTGCGCAAGAGCTTGCTTTCTGACAGAACCGTCACCTCAGGTTGTCAAGTTCTGGAAGAGAATTTACTGTTTGAAATGTGTGGATTTCACAACAGTAGTGTGAATGCCAAAGATTTTAGCTGTTGTAGTCATGATACAAAAAAGAAAAGAAAAAAAAAAACTTGCAAAGCATTTCTAAATTTTGATTTTTTTGAACCATGTTAATGCTAAACCTTATACGTGCACCCACACACACACAGACACAGATTTTACAGTTTTAGATTTTACACCCAGCAGTTTCCAAAAAATATGCTTAAAATCAGCCATTGCGTTTTATTAATATTAGCAAAAACTGCACATGAGTAACATGACATACTGTAAATTAAATAACAAAACCTTTTATTTTATTTTATTTTATTACCAGCAGCACAAGTGTAATTTACAGTACTAACCACAACCACTGTCGTGGTCAGCCTAATTTTTACATTATTACCATGCAAAATAATAATTAAAGTGATCCCTTGGTGCTGACGTACTGTCTTAAGCCCACAGTGGCTTTTGTGTGCAGTCTGAAGATATGACAGCCCTGACCAGTACGGGTGACTGCCTTTCACTGGCAGGTGTGTGTGTGTGTGGCATGTGTGGTGTGTGTGTGCGTGTTATCACTGGCAAGTCAGTGGGTGAACCTTGGCTTGTGTTGTTTGTCTGATAAACCCGTGGGCCAGTGGTTTTGTATAACCTTTCCATACTGAATGAAGTATAAGCCAAATGTTTTTCTTACATTTTGAGGCCAAAGAGCTTCATATGGACCAAAAATAATGTATAACAATAACAACATGGCTAATTGTTTAATAAATGTTCTATTTTTAACTTGAAAATCCAATTTACTCCTCGCCTTACAATGTTATAGACTAGTCCCGCTTTTAGAACTGGTGAAATTCCTATTTTATTAGTCATGCTTTTGCTATTTTATAATGTAAATCTACTGACAATTTGTGTTTTAGATAACTTTTATTTAAAACTGTCTAAAAATATAATGCAACATTGTTGCTGGGTTATTTATAATAATAAGGAGGACTCACAGCAATAGTTCACCTAAAAATGAAAAAGTGTTGAAAATGTCTGCACCCTCAGGCTGTCCAAGATGTAGATGTGTTGTTTCTTCATGAGAACAGATTTGGAGGAATTTGGCATTATATAATTTACTCACAAATGGATCACTGTGCCAATCACGATAAAAAAAAAAACATCACAATAACCTATCAAAAAAAAAAAAAAAAAAAAAAAAAAAAAAAAATCATCTACACCACTCCAATGCATCAACATTTTGTGAAGTGAACAACAAAAATAAACAAATCCATCATTACGGCGTTTTAGCTCTAAACCATAGGCTTTTGGCCAAAATCCAAATCCATAATCCAGAATAACACTTCTTGTCTTGTACTCACACGTGAAAAAATCTACCAACATATTTGAAGAGTTCAGATGCAAAACCAGCAAAGCCGTCTTGGTAAAAAAAATGAGAAAATGATACTGAGTGAATGCTCCTAGATATACAGATAGTATACATCCATCAAATACTTTTACTTCAAACTCACAAAATTCCAGCCTCAGCCCAATCAGAATTACCAGTACATACATAGAAACCTATACAAAGTAGCCAGAAAAAAATGCTAATTTTAAAGAAATACATCAGATGGATTTACAGGCTTTTGCATCTGAACCCTTCATTTGTTTAGAACTGTTTTGGACAGTTTTCAATTGTAAACAGTGCTGTGTGTATTTCTCATAATTTCTAATTCAGACAAGATGATATTTCATTGGACAAAACAATATTATGAATGGAGGACTCACATTTTAGCTTGATGCAGGTTTGAATTTATGTCTTATTGATGGATTTGTTTTTTTAAACATGCAGCTTTTCACTTCTCAAGATGTTAATTGATGGGCTGTAGTGGTGTGGATTACTTGTGGATTATTGTGATGTTTTTATCAGCTGTTTGGACTCTCACTCTGACGGCACCCATTCATTGTAGAGGATCCAAATCCATGAAGTGAACTATTCTATTAAGCAGTATCCTTTCCCCCGTTTTCTAAGCCTTGCACGCTGTGTTTGTCTTTATTCCCAGTTGATGTAGCATCAATAAGTACTTGCATCAATACATGCTTCAAGCTTAATTAATGTCACTAATGTGGAACTCAGGTCATATTAAAAGCTAAACTTGCTCCTACGAGATGTTCTGTAATACTTATCTAAGCTAGTTACAGTTATCAAGGGGGCTGAACTTAGTGTAGGTATCATTCATCAAGTCCTTACTTGCTTCATTTCGGTTTTAACAAGCTGAAATAAAATTCACAATGTTTGGAAATCATAAGCACAGTGATGGCAGAAACAGCTTAGCATATTCTATCAACAAACATTTTAACTGTGAGCCTCCATTGCCGCCGTAATTGCAAAGCTACATAGACCTTTTGGTTCTTTCTCTTTGCAAAACGGAACACACAGTGCATTCATATTTAGTCTACAGAGAGAACTGCCATCTCTCTGTTTTAAAAAAGGACTGATTATAGCAATTGCACACATTTGTCAATAATTGCTAATAATTAGGGCTCTCTTTATATAGCATTTAGCTTGTTGATTTGAAATTAACAGAACAGTCTGAAAGGTTCATTTCTACCAGCACAGCAGCACGCTGCTTGTTTTCTAATTAGGTTTTATTCATTAGATGGTTGAAAGCTCTTTGTGGATACTGCAATTAAAGTTGTTACTTAATTGTTGCATAAGTAATTTGAACTCCTGACCTTCACAAGGTTTCGCATTTGGCTTGAACTCTAGTATTTTTTTTTGGGGAGCATTTATCTTAAACATCTTTCCCCCCACACTGTAAAAAACAATTTGTTGAGTCAACTTAGAATAATTTGTAACCTGGCTGCCCTAAAATTTTAAGTTCAGTCAACTCAAAAAAGTTTATTCAACTTGAAATGTAAAATTATACTAAATGACAACTTAGATATTTGAGTTGAATCAACTTAAAATTTTAAGGCAGCTGGGTTACTTACCCATCTGTTAAGTTTAGCAAATATCTAAGTTGTTACTTAGTACAACTTAACATTTCAAGTTGACTAAGCTTATTTTAGTTGACTGAACTTAAAAGTTTGAGGCAGCAGGGTAACAAATTATTTTAAGCTGACTCAACAAATTGTTTTTTTATTTTTTACAGTGCATTTTCTGTACAGAAACTACTACTATTTATGCCCATCGATGTGATGATCATATTTTCTTTAGAGATATATGATTTAAAAATACATGAATGTAATTCATATAGACAAGTATGTGACTATACATTTTTTTGAAATAACAATGTTTTCAATGCTTAAAAATAAAATCTGGAAAGATTTATTTCATTTTTTGATTTTTTTGTCTCCTGGTTGAGAACCACCGTGTAAAGTGTGAGAAACACTTTGTAATCCATAGAGCAATGTAAACACTCAGTCGATCAACAACAGTCGTTTTTTGTTATCATATCAATATAAGTTAATGGAAACATACTCTGTTTGCAGGCTATTTATTCATTTATGTAAACTTTTCTGACACTGAATAATTTATGGTTGACATATATCGTATGAAAAGTCCCCATGCCCCAGGTGAAATGCAGGCCACTAAACAAACATTGGCTCAGATCGGTTACATGTCAAAAGGTGGACTCAATTCGTCTGTAGCACATTTAGCCTTAGAAAGAGGGGAGGGAACCTGTCCAATTATTTAGTCTTTTTTTTTTTGAAAAAGGGGTTAATGATGGAGTGAGGTGCCCCTAGCTGAGCTTCAGAGGAATATAGCACACTGTTTGGCTGAAGTCCCCCTCTAATTAAGCAGACATAATTGTCACCGATCTTAAGAGCTGTCGAGTAGCCACACTGCTGTAATTAGCGCTGCCACCGAGGACTTAAAGTTTCACTAAACCTTTCCAGTCTTCGCACAAGAGCACACACCTCAGCAAACCAACCCTCAGGCTTTAGATGAGTCTCTAGAGGACAGTAGGAGAGTAAAAGAAAAAGACAGTAACAACGGAGAAAGAGAGCAAAATCAGTGGGATTACACAATTTTTTATTAGAGAAAAGTTGCAATTTCAGCTTTAATTCTCATCTCTGCCGTGTTTTGTACCAAACGTTTCCAATTCTAGTTTTTGGTCCTCTATTACTCAGTTACATTATATATCCAATTTCATTTTCTCATCTTCTTTCCTTTTGTCCCTAATACTCTTTCTAGTTCGGAAGAACAGAGGTGATTGACAACACGCTAAATCCGGACTTTGTCAGGAAGTACATCCTGGACTACTTCTTTGAGGAGAAGCAGAACCTACGGTTTGATTTGTGAGTTTTTTCTTTTGATCCCTGTCCTAGAGGGCCACATCCACACCTCCATTCCTTTGGAAAACCTTCTCACCTCCTCCCACTTCCTGTTTCTTCTGTCGTTGGTCTTTGATGGAACCAACAGGAATATTCCAATGCATGACATGAATCTGATTTTCCATTTTTTTTAATGATTTACTTTGACCCTCTTACTTACATAATCCACACCGAGTTAACTTTTTAAATAAGCATGCATGGCTGTTTTGTGGCATGTGTAGTTTGCAAATGTTTTAGTAGTGTTTTCTTATAATTTGTTACTTACTTGGATTTAACCACACCAATAATGAAAACAGTAACAATATTAGCATCTATAATGCTCTCTTTATTATAAGGACATGATGCAGTTATGTTTTCTGACACTTTACATTTTCAAGCTCTTTAAAATCGTCAGAATTTTGATTGGCTGTTAATCTTTTTATTGTTCATCAGCTGAAAAACTTGTTCTAAAGTTATTTTGATTATATTGTTTCGCTGCACTGATCTAGAGTATTGGATTCAAAATTCAGCTACTGTCCATTAGAAGAAAAGCTTTTTGTATTTGGAGGGCATTCAGAAGAATAACCATTAGTAAATTCCTCGAAAGACTTGTTTAAAGCTGAAGTGTGTAATCCAAGGTTTCACGAAGATCTTAAGAGGTTAAGAAATTTAGGACATCTGTAAGAACGTAGCAATTCTTGAAAATTCTTCTTGGAAGTGATCAAATATTTTCTAAATATTTTCGTATCTGCCTACTATTTTTGTCAAGCAGTCTTGATGAAAATTATGTCATAGTTATAAAATGCTAAACAGGCTCTTTGTCTTGTTTTTGTAGAGTTGTACAATTTTTGATTTAGAAAAACATGTTGTATAATCATGAGGAGCATTGTTTACATGTAATGCAAAATATTTAAAACAACCCAATAAATTCATTAAACATCTCACCTTTATGGATTTAAGACAAGTTGGAGGTTATCCTAACTTTACGACAATGATTTTTAAAAACACTCTCTCTTATTTTAGATCATTCTTAAGAAACATAAGATATGGACATTCTTAAGTTTCCCAATTTTTCTGGAAATACAAAATATTCTTAACTTTATTCTTAGGGTAGAAAATCAGCTGAGAGGAATGGTTTATGAAGTTGTAAATTCATTGCTTTAATAGCAAACGATAAAACGTAATGGTTTTTACTTTATGCACTTTATGAAACTTGTCTGTCAGTGGCAAGCATGTTTGACCCATTTGTTGTTATGCACGCTCACTTGAAACATTTTTATGTGTATTTGAGCATTTTTATAACCATTAAAGAAATTGTTTTCTTTTAAAGTCTGTCTTTTATGGCTTTTAATTAGCTACTCAATGTGTATGAAGACTTTGGTTGACAATGTTTTTTTGCATGCTATTTTCTACTTATTTCAGATATGATGTTGACTCTAAAAGTCCTGATCTTTCCAAACACGTAAGTAATAAAAACATTTAAATGCAAATCAGTTTCTTTTGAAAAAATATCCCAATATATTTTGGAATTCACTCACCTTTAAAGAGAAAGTCATTGAGACTTTTAATTTGAAATGAGATTCAGTTTATTTTTCAACAAACATAATCTATTATTATGTAAAAATTAAATACAGTGTTTGTCTGACTCCACTGGCATGTTTACTTATGCAGAGTCAAAAAAAGAGATGTAAATCATCAAAAATGATTACGTGACGATACAATATATTTGGATATTCTTTATCCACATTCCTCTCCATTCCTGTGATCCTCATCACATCTCATTTAATGCATGCAAAGCGATCATGTAGATCGACTAATCGTCACTTTCTTCTCTGGTCTGATCATCCCCCCCAAACTGTGTGTAATGTTGTCTGTGTGGCTGGTATTGTATTTGTGTCTTGTGCTTTCTGTTACATGCTGTGCTCTGTTGTAAAAATGGCCGTGCTCCTTCCCAGAAGCCCCTTGAACTATACGTACGTCTTTGCCTTTCAATTCACTACTTTAACACGAGGGCAGAGTCGAATGCTTTTTGTTGAATTTGATAAGCTCTTACCTCCTCTTCTGCTTGATCCTGCCCACTGCATCTAGGACTTTCTTGGCCAGATGTTCTGCACGCTGGGCGAAATCGTGGGGTCGCCGGCCAGCCGACTAGAAAAACCTCTTGGGTGAGTAGAATTCAAATCACAGCTGTGTTTTCAGAAGTGTGTGTGTGCTGGCTTGCTTCCAGGGTCTAGTATTAGTCCAACCTGCCGGTGCATCTAGCTGCCATGATTTATTTATTTTCTCTTTCTTACCATTATGTTTTATGCTATTAATTTTTAGATTATTAGAATAATATGTGACCCTGGACCACAAAACCATAAGGGTTATTTTTTTTTGAAATTGGCTTTCTATTGCTTTATGGTTTCTACTGATGTATGGTTTGTTAGGATAGGACAATATTTGGCTGAGATACAACTATTTGAAAATCTGGAATCTGAAGGTGCAAAAAATCTAAATTGCCTTTAGGTTGTTTAAATGAAGTTCTTAGCAATGCATATTACTAATTAAAATGTAAGTTTATATATTTATGGTAGGAAATTTACAAAATATCTTTATGGAACATAATAGCCTAATGATTTTTAGCATAAAAGAAAAATATATCATTTTGACCCATTGAATGTTTTGTTGGCTATTGCTACAAATGGTTTTGTGGTCCAGGGTCACATATGTGACTCATTTTTAAGGTGCCCTTGTTAATGTGTAATTATACATTTAATTACCAAGTTATATTATTTTACAACTTACTGTATGGTTAGATTTAGGAAAAGGGTTTGGTTAATTGCATGTAATTATGCATAATTTACTGTTATTACTACAGTAAGTACATGTAAAGTTTAACAAGGTCACTGTAAAGTGTTATTAAATATATAACAAATATAATATTACAAGTATTTAATAATAATACATTAATTAAATGAAAAAGCAATTAAATAAATGTTTTATAAATAAATCTAGAAATGTATATATATATATATATATATATATATATATATATGAATATTTGGTCATTTTTTAAAAATAAATTAATACTTTCATTCACCAAGGATGCAATCAAATGACTTTTACATTGTTACAAAAATTTCTATTTCAAATAAATGCTGTTCTTTTGAAAAAAAAAAAAAAAAAAAAAAAAAGTGGATTACTTGTTCCAGAAAATATTCCATAAAATAGTATTGATAATATTTAAAAATATTTCTTAAGCAGAAAATCAGCATATCAAAATGATTACTGAAGGATCACATGACACTAAAGACTAAAAATAAATTACATTTTTAAATAGAAAACTTTTTTTAAATTGTAATGTTTTTTCTCAATATTAATGTATTTTTTTAATCAAATAAATGCAGCTTTGCTGAGCATAAGAGACTTCTTTCATACACATTACAAAAATTGGTAACATTTTATTTTAAAGTGTCTTTGTTACACGTTACATGCACTAACTATTATAATAACAATTAATTATGCATAATTAGATGCAAGTAACCCTAAGCCAAACCCTAATCCTAACTATATACATGTAGTTAATTATTAGTACTCAGTACTCATTACTCAATGACAGCTTAAAATAAAGTGTAACCCAAAAATCCTATTGACCCCAAACTTTTGAATGGTAAAATGTTTTATATAATATTATTCATAAATATAAAAGGAGTAATAGACTGAAGTGTAATATAACAATGTAAACAAACTAAAGTGTAATATAACAATGCTTTTATATATTTTATATGTTTATATTATTTATACATGATAGCTTACATCAGCTAAGGTCAGATTGTTTAATTTGATTTATTGTATTGATTTAAATCATGTATAATGTTGAATTTTGTAATCAGGTTACTGGCAAGTTAACTCTGTTTTATTTACACGCCAAAACCAATTTTTACTCGCATTTGGCGCTTGGCGAGTGTTAATTTTGCACCCTGCTTGTTTCTGTTGGCTGTTTCAGTGTTGGCAGAGGACACATTAGCAAAAGCAGTCGTCTGTGGCCCATTTTTTCAAAAGCATTGTTAGTCTTTTTGTTTCCCCGTCATTGGCCCTGGTAGAGCAGGTCCATCCAGATGGAGTCTGATCGTGGAGCGCAATATTTCTGGCTGAGAAACTCTTTAATTAGAGAGGTACCCTGATGTGTGAGATCAACAGATTTCAAGGCTTAGCTAGCGATCCTCATTAGCCGTAACCGTGCATTGTGGGTAAACTTGTCAGAGGATAGTTTCCTTGGTGTAAAAATGTTGAGACATGCATTTTTTCCCTTTTCTCCGTAAGTTTTTGTTCTATGACTTACAAAAGCAGAATCACGCATTCAGAAAGTCCCAAGGCAGAGGCAGTTTTTAATGAGAGCTGGAATTAGCTGGAAAATAATGCACTCATGTAACCCATGTTGTTGTTTAGTATTGAAATCATTTGTGAGCTGGAAAAGGCAGTTACTCAAGCTCTACAATAATGCAAATAACTACATTGTTCGGAAAATTACCTCGGTATTAGGCCTTCATACGCGAAGTGCACAACCCATGTATTCCCCTGAACGCTCTCTAAATCACCAAGCTGTGTTCAAAGCTCAAAGTATGTGTGCGTGTGGAGAACGTTAACATGTTTTCCATTGATTAACTCAAGGAAACCATCCTTGAGGGAATAACTGGAATCATAAAGTCCAGCAAACACACACTAAATTGCCTCCTTCAGGCTTGTAGACGGTCTAATAAACTGAAAGGGATAACGCAGTACGCTTTTGAGGCGATGTGAGGAAGTCTGAGGATATTCAGTGTCAGCATGTGTGTTTCTCTCACAATCACGAGAAATTCAGTTTTGCTCTGCTGCTGGTGTCGTGCGCAGGCTGCGTTAAGCCTGCATCCCCCTGAAGGCATCTGAAGAGATGCTGACCACAGGAGGCTTTCGTGACATTGATGAAAAAGATCTAAAATCAGTAAACCTGAAAGTTTAATGTCTGCCTAGCCTGCCTTGGACGTGTCAAGGGTTTGAAGATCTGAGACGCTCATAAAGGTACGGAAGATTGATACAAATTTTCAGAGATCTTATATGCCACTTTCCATAGGGCATAATTTGGTGTTCTGTTATTATAATTATTATTATTTTACCTTTAGTATAGGGACCAGTTCACACTATTAACTAGCTACCAGCATGCATATTACTAGCATATTGGCTGTTCATTAGTACTTATAAAGCACATATTCTGCATGACCATATTCTACATCCCTAATCCTACCCAATACCTAAACTTAACAACTACCTTACTATTAACAAGCAGCAAATTAGGAGTTTATTGAGGCAGAAATCATAGTTATGGTTTGTTAATAGTGAGAACTGGACCTTAAAATAAAGTGTTCCTTTTTTGTTATAACAGCAGTTCCTTTTTCATTGGAGTGGTGACTATTAGATACAGTGTAAAAAAAGTGTAAAAACTTTAGAGGAACAACAACAATAACAACAAAACAACAACAGCTTGCAACTGTGCTTGCAAGAATCATTCTGTAAAATACAGGAAAAAT
This sequence comes from Labeo rohita, assembly GCF_022985175.1. Taxonomy (NCBI): domain Eukaryota; kingdom Metazoa; phylum Chordata; class Actinopteri; order Cypriniformes; family Cyprinidae; genus Labeo; species Labeo rohita. The sequence goes on from NC_066879.1 coordinate 1,577,496, forward strand.
AAATAAATAAATAAATAAAATAAATAAATTGTAATGTTTCTCAACATTTAATTTTTTTTTGGTTTGTTTATTAAATTCACTTACAGTAACAACAACAACAGAAATCAGTAACACTTTAGAATAGGGACTTATTCACTATTAACTACGACTTTTCCCTCAATAAATTCCTAATTTGCTGCTTATTAATAGTTAGTAAGGTAGTTAATAAGTTTAGGTATTGGGTAGGATTAGGGATGTAAAATAAGGTCATGTAGTATAAGGCATTAATACATGCTTAATTAGTACTAATAAATGGCTAATATTCTAGTAATATGCATACTAATAAGAAACCAGTTAAAAAACTGGAACATAAAGTGTTACCAAAAAAGTTTCATAATAATAATCTCAGTGTTTACATAGGTGATTAACAGAAACAGAACTTAACAGAAGTGTGTAGAACTAATTAAAGAGATAGTTCTAAGTGTTTCTCTTCATCAGTCCAAAACAAGTCCAGTAAAGTGCAAGGGCGCATATGCAACGCCAAACGCATCGATTCACTACAGGAGGCCTTTATTTACCCCTCAGAGCCATGTGAGGCAATTTTTATTATGGATGGATGCACTTTATTTGACTTGTTTTGGACTGATAAAAAGAAACACCTGCCCATTGCCATGATAGAGCTTGGGAGAGCCATATAGAACTCCGACTGGATTCGTCTGAAAGAAGGAAGTCATATACACCTAGGATGCCCAGGGGTCAGAAAATAATGGGGTAATTTTAACTTTTGGGTGAACTAACGCTTTTACAACCAAGGAAACCAACTAGCAGGGAAACAGGCAAACAGGAACATGGAAAACCAATAGGCAACAAAAATTAATGGAGACTGTGACATAGTAAAACAAACAAAATAACAAACAAAAAATCACTAGCATTGTAAAACAGGTGGTAAAATTAAGACCATGTGATGAATTAAGGCTCATCAGAAGAACAGTGCACAGTGTCATACACACAAATACAAAACACCATCAAGGTAACAACACAGTAACAACAGACATCAGCAAATGACTATTTCATCTGTTAGTTTTTCACCATAAAGTAAAGGAGTATTCCATACAGACACAATATTAAATTTGACCCTTAGGTTGATAAACAACATTTTAGGTTAGGCACTTTATCTTCTGATACTTTGTTGAAAAAGAACAAAAATTAGACTTTTTAAAATATATGTATATTTCTAGCCTTTTTTATATATCATATTCATGGAAAGTGCCTCAAATATTCAGCAATATAGTCTTAAAAGTTTTGATATAAGCTCAGCCCAGCAGTGGGCTGCCAAACATCCCGCAAGTTTTGCAATTAGTGTACTTTGACTCTCCTTGTATGAGCACCATCTGCAGATGGCAGGAAGCTAACTTTAAGTACTGGACGACCCCCCACCATAATGAGGTCTATTACATGTTGCAGTGGATGTAAATGTCAGTGTATAATTAAACGGAGACACAGCACAAGTGAATGTATTTGAGGTTTCTGTGTTCATTTCCCACCATCGTGGTCCCAGACAATCCCAGCACTCTCAGCACACATATGTCTGAGTCTCAGGGGGGAGAGCTCCAGCCCGGACACCAATCTGTTTTCAACGGTTTAATAAGCTTTCCTAAAGCACATTTATGCAGCGTCTTTACAAGAGGCAACCCTTCTGTCCACAAGACACTCCGTGCACACATGCACATTTTTTCTCTACCTCTAAGTCTTTGGCTATTACAACGGCTCATGCTTGAGTCAGGGATTTGAACAAACATCAGCATTAAAGTTGCATGTAACTTGTCCCACATTGTTTGTAATTCGGACGTTAATAATACATTCATTTATGCAGCTTGTTGATAGGTGTGTTGTTACTTTTTTAAAGCGATTAGCCTTATGGTTTTTGGTCTTAATTAATACTTCAAAAGTATTTGTTTTTAGATTATGTTACATTTTAAAATATTTATGGATTACTTGATTACATATTACTTACACAATAGCAATAAATTATTTGTGATTTATTGATTCTCCCTAATTCCTCTTTTTATCTTTTTATCTTGTTTCACACAAAGATCAGACATTAGTCAGGTGATGACAATGCATTTGACCACTAATTTACAAAAATTTTGTTTAAAAAAAGTTTAATAAGTGTTTCAACATTGCTTCAGCTACTGATGAACACATTGCTTTTTATTTGAATTATCACTCTATAGGTTATTTAATCATGTATTTCTATGTCCTTAAAGGCTTGTCTTTCAGACACATTGAAAAGCACAAATTCACAAACATTTTTTTTTTTGTCATCTGATCCTTTTTTCACCAAATCTATTTACAGTACTTAAAGTAGATTTTAAAATAAATATTTTAATATTTAAGCATCACATTTGTATGTTCATTGGTTTTCTGATGTTGGTTTCATGACATGCAGGTAAACAAATGCAATCTTTTTTGCAGTTCAGCAGTTCCTTTGGGAAAACTTGACATGATATAATGTTTAATGCAGTTCATGGTGTTAATAACAACAAATGTAATATGTTTTCTTACTCTTTCTATTTTTATGTCAAGTGGGTACAAGAATATCATATTTAATCAATGTGATAAACTAGATAAGTCTAAAGTAATCTAAAAGTAACCAAAAGAAAAGGAAAAGAACAATCATTTCAGCTGTATGGAAATACTTTATAATTTCTGAAGACAACATTAGAATTGCAATCTGCAGTGTCTGTTTGGCCAAAAATCACAAACATATTTTTCCTCCAAAAGTTATGTCTTATATTAAAAGAAATAATGAAGTCTTAATTTCCACACACACACATAGGCTTCTATGTTTTATAGGGACATTTCAAAAAAACAAAAAATACACTAAACTAAAATTAAAATAAAATAAAATAAAACAAAACTGGGGAAACTAATATAATTTCAACCAAATATTGTGCCAATAACACATTCATTTCAAAGTGCTGCTTTTCTGTATGTCAAAAACTGGGTTGGTGGAGTTAACAAAAGTAAACATCTTTCCAACCATAAACCGTCTTGTTCTTCCTCTGGTCTTGGATTCGTTCTCATTTCTTGTGGTGAATGGCTCTTTGGGCAGCATAATACATTTCAAAACAACCTCAGTGCGGTTCTCCAAACAAGCAAACAAAAGCTTCTATCTGCAATTCTTCCTCCATTTCTACCTCCTTTCTCTGCTGCTTTTAATTGTTTTTGCCTTTAATCTTCAGGAAATTGGACCTCACATTAATTATGAGTCGCAGGTCGGGTTTTGATGATGAAAGAGAGACGTGAGAGAAAAAAGGCGAGGAAAACACTGAGCATATTCAGCGCAAAAAACGCAACAGATCAAGTGTGTGTGCTTGAATGGCAGATGAATAATGGGCTAGAAGGTAACAAGCAATAGGAAAGAGCCAATTCTGGGCAAGTACAGAAACAAAGAGCCTCGTGAGACTGAATTGTATTTGAAGATAAAATTAGAATTTCACCTTTTTTTAAGGAGAGAGCTTTACATTGGCTTTCCTATTTATCTCAATGGCAGCCAGCGGCTAATGCATGCTAAGTCAGGATTTATATGTTGCTTGTAAAAAGTTTTGCTTTGTTAGAATAAACAGCTACTTTTGAATGTCAGCCAGTTGAGAAAGACGCTTTTTGCAGCCAGATGGTGTAATTATGACATCTACCAGCAGGGGTTAATGGGCCCATGCAAACTAGCCAATCCTTGTGTCCTTGTTTTTGGTCAGCCAACAGTTACTTAAATGTAGTGGAAAACAACTTGAGCATTTCCAAGATTTTCTGTGTAATATTAAGCCAATGGACTGTTTATTCTTCTTCTATTTGTACATGTAAATTCATATAGGAAGATCAGAGATCATTTTGTTCCAGTTAGCTTCAGCGATTAACAGCAAAAGCGTGTGTGAACTGACCTTTTTTAGAAAGAACCTTGCACTTGAGAGGTGTGCATGAATGAAGTATCTTCAATACAGAGAAGCCGAAGTGTGTTGATGTACATGATGCATTCTAATGTGAGAATGATCAAAGGCTCCTGTGATAAAAAGAGTTTGAGACATATATAGAAATATTAAGAACCCAATCTCCAATCTATTCTTGAAAGGCATTGTTAATGATTTTTTCGCTGTTTAGCAGATTAAGAAACTGTTCAGGAGCCAGGAGAAAGTAAGAGAGATGTACGATACCATTCAAAAGTTTGAGGTCAGTAATAATAATAATAATAATAATAAAAGATTTTATTCATCAAGGATACAAAAGTAATGCATTTATAATATTATAATAGATTTCTATTTCAAATAAATGCTGTTCTTTTGAACTTTCTATTCATCAAAAAAATTCTGAGCATCAAATTAGCATATTAGAGTGATTTCTAAAGGATGATAAAAAAATCAGCTTTGATCACAGGAATAAATTATATTTTACAATATATTCAAATAGAAACATAAAAATAAAAAAAAAAATACTTTTTTTCCAGATAAATGCAGCCTTGACCTTACCAAATGTTTGACTGCAGTATAAATGAATGAATACCATTGGTAAACATATTAATGAATAGGAGCTGTAGTGAGAAACAAGAATTTTAGTTTTGTTAATGTAGTTTCTACTTTGTTTCTTTGTTTGTTAAATCAAACATTTTTTTTTTTAGGTTTTAGACTGTTAGCTTTAAAAGTGGTGGTGTTTGTTTCTCATAATGACTGGCTGTGCCATAGACTAACCAGTGAACAAACGGACTAGATCTATCAATCTACCTATCTATATTATTTATAAACCAGATGTTGCCTAACATAATCAAGATGGATTTGTAGCCATTATGTGGCTAATGATGACCTGTAATTAAGCACAAATACAAAACGACACATTAATTGAAATTCGAAGAGCTAAATGAGAGCAATTAACATCTCTCGACCTGAAGTTTTCTTAGTTCAAGCGCCAACCTGTTACACACACAAAGTTCAAATTAGTACACTGCGGTGGGATGAGAGTTTTGACTTTTTGTTTCTCTTTGGAATATCAAATTAGATGAATAGTGCTAAATACAGAGCGGCCTGAATTGTTGTATATGGCTGCAGTGAGTTGTGAGTGCACGTGTTCTTTTTGTTGAATATAATTCCTCATTTCCTGTTGGTCTCGGAAATGTGTGAATTCCCTTTATACCTTTTCTCTGCTCCATGAATAAAGCTCATTGAAAATGCAAGCTTTTGCCCCAAGATCACTTTGTATTCAGCTTTGAGTTTAGTTATTCCTTCAAATCTATGTAAATGTACTACTACCACAGGACCAGATTTATATTTTATGTAAATATGAGAAAGAGGATCTTTGGTCAAATGCCACCTGTGACCTGCTGGTGATTACCACAAAAACAAATTTCAGCTTGTACCTCAGTTTTACAAGGACTATATGCAAATATTACACTGTTTTGAAATATGACCATGTCACTTAAACCTTGTGTTTACAAAATCTTGTCTGTGCCAGTTTTTGTGTCTATGTCGTGACCATGCAGATTCAGTTAACCTAGTTACTTTCAAAACTCCACTCAGAAATTATAAACCCTAATGCATCACATCAAAGTACCCTAGTGACCCTAGTGAAAAATGTATTTAAAATACATTTATTTAGCATTTCATGCTAAGTATACTACAAATACATTTACATATTCTGTACTTAATAAAAATTCCCTGCAATTGTACTTTTAGTATACTAAACTGCTATATTAAAAGTCTGGTAAATTGGAACAACTAATTTTGTACTTAATGCACTTTAATTGTGCAGAAGTAGTCCAACTAAAGATATACTTCAGTATATTTGATTGTGCCAAATTGGAACTATTGCAAGTATACTTTAGGTACACTTTAAATCTTTTGCATTTAAAGGCCGATATTATTTAAAGATCATACAGTCCTCATCAATAGTAACATTAAAACATATTTTAGGCTTAAAATTAAGAAATGTGCATTGTGCACATAAGTAAGTCTTGAGCAATATGTCAGTAAATATGTTAATAGACTTGAACTATACTTAGTATAAAATAAATGCATTTTAAATCTACTACTTTTTTACTAGGGTAGGGCTGCACAATATTGGAAAAAACTGACACATTTGCTGACACATATGCAAAACATATATACATGTGTAGTTTTCATAGGCAAGTTTTTAACCCATTCAATATGACTATTAACAAAGAAACCTCAATTTTAGTATCATTAAAGTATTACATAGTTGTTGTTAATATATTGGATTAGGTTTTATTTAATTTCAGTTTTAGTTTATGTTTGTTGTGTTTTTTCTTTGTCTATAATGTTTTTTTGTTTTTGTTTAACTTCAGTATTTTAGTACATCAATTTAAACTAAATGAAAATGAGAAATGTTGCCTTGGAAACCTAAGTAAATTTATTTGTAAATTTAACATTTTTATTTTATTTCAAGAATCACTTTTTTTGTAGGTAACTGTAGTAACCCTGATTTACTGACAAATAAATATCTGCTGCACTAAACACTTTTGCAGCTTTTGCAAATATAGTCGCACTAAGGCATATCATGATATCGATTTTTTTGATAAATTGTGTCCTACTCACTTTAGATAAATGTGTACCCTTAAACATATTTTTACAGAGGATTTAATGTAAGCACTTTATCAAAAATACAGATTTCTTCTGCCTTAATTATCTGCATTTAAGCCCTTTGGGATGCCTGGCTGCATTGTAAGTGCATTATTGTAAATGCACTGATTGCCTCTTTAAAGGGACAATTATGTATAAAGTATTAGTGTTCACTGTGCCATATGCAGAGTTTCTATACCAAACAGTTTATGACCATGCTTCCTTATGATATCAGACCTTAATGTCTTGTTCCTGTAAATTCCCAGCCCATCATAAAGTATTATTAGCAGCCTATTTAAACAGCCATTTCTACAACGTATTTCTCAATAATGAACTGAACCAAAACAGTCCAGGCGTGCTGTGCGAGATTTCAGTGAGACGGAAATAAATAAAGACCTTTATCTGAAATTAGCCGACTGATTTGGGTTTCATGAGGCTGTGGTAATATCGGCACGAGCCTCCTTCATTTGTGCTCTGCATTTTCCAAGCTGCTCAAATGAAAGCCTGAGGACTTTAAATGATCTTTTCTCTGGTTCATGTGTCAACATCAATCCCGTATCTTCTTCCTTTTGATCAGAATGCAAAACTGCACTTCTATTGATTGTCTTTTAGAAGCATGCATCGTCAAACAAGCTATTTATTTGCTCCAAAACACAATAGATGATCAATTTTGTGTGTGTAATAGGCGAGATTTTACATTTCTCATGTCTCCCAGCATCACACCAAGTTTGATACTTTCACAGGAGACATCGCACAGCTCATCTCGCTGTCACAAACGCTACACCTTGTTGTTGGTATGACGACCAGCTATTTTAGAAGCTCACCTAAATAGTGGCGGGTCCTTTGAGGTTTGTTATTGTGTATCTCCAATATGCAGATGTGTATAAAAGCAACTGCATAATAAGTTACCCTCGCTGCCTTTCCAAACAGCCCTTTATAGCCTGCCGTTTGGGTTTGATAAGGAGAGTATTTTTATCTCTGGGAAAGACGTGGCATTTTGTTTGCACCTCATTTCTTTTGCTCTTGATCTGGGAGATCCATGATGTGCTCTGTGTGTAATTACACACTCTCAATTCAGCTGTTTAAATGTGGAAAGAAATTAAAGCTGTGTTTATGCATATATATATATAGCCTGTGAGTTAACAGTATTGTACTCATATGATCTACTTGTATGAAAAATCTTCTTCTCAGTATCTCAGTTGTTTCGCCTAGACAGCTGTAAGATTAAAGGAATAGAGAAAATGGATGGATCCTTTGTAGGGAATGGGTGCCGTCTGAATCATCACAATAATTCACAAGTAATCCACAACACTGCAGTCTATCAATTAAGCAAAAAAAAAAGCTGCATGTTTGAAACAAACAAATCCATCATTCAGACATGTTTAACTTGTTAAAATACAAGATTTCTATCCATATTGCTTGCATATCTTGTCTGAATCAGGAGAGAAATATGCAGTTAAAACAGTCCAAAAGTGTTCTAAACAAATATGTTAATGTGATTATTTCAAACCTGAGTTTCCCTTTTCCGTTAAACATGATATTTTGAAGAATGCTGGTAACCAAATACTTGCTGGTAGCCATTGACTTCCATAGTATTTTTATACTCAGTGGCTACCAGAAACTCTTAGGTTGCCAGCATTATTCTTTTGTGTTCAACAGTAGAAAGAAACTCATACAAGTTTGCCCTTACCAAAAAGAAGTATACTTAAAGTTTGTTTTATTAAGTATACTTAATTAAAGTTCAAGTATATTTTCAGGTATACTTAATGTAGCAAGTATACAAATATCAGTGTACTAGTAATATACTTGTAAGTGTACTATTTCAGTACTCCTTGGGACTAAATTGGCTCACTTTCTAGTATATAAAAGTATACTTTTAAGTATACTTTAAGTATAACAGTAGTAAACTTGGAGTACACAACTAATTTACATCTATGTTTTTATTTTGTACTGCAACTACACTAAAAGTGAACTTATAGGTATACTGATAGTTTACAAATGAAATAGCATTTTTAGTACACTTTGAAGTATAGTCTCAGTAAACTACTAGTTTAGTAGTTTTATACTGCAAGTATACTTGTAAGTTTTCTTTAAGTGAACTTTATGCTTTAAGTATACTACTATGTTTCTATTTAGATATTAATTTGCATATATTTTGTTATATAGATATCTGACCATACAACGCATCAAAAGAAAGCTCAGAATATCTGCTTGTAAACAAAAACATTTTATTCTAGCTTCATGCATTCTTTTTTGTAAACACTTGAATGTGGGTAAGCTTCATAAATAAGGAAAATAAATAAATAAATAAACAATATTTTGAACAAAAATTTGAAAGAATTGGATTCAGAGTGATAATGAAAACGTAGATGTTGATCAGCACCCCAAAGCTTGACATTCTTGTCATTACTAACTCTTCATGGTTCGACATTTTATTCCACAGCGTTACATAGATTTGATTTTGTTTTATGTCTGATAATCGTGTTAGATTACGTGTGAAAGCATCTGTTGTTTTGGTTTCTTCTTTACTTGTGTTTTGGAATTCTGTACAGAAGATGTGTAATAGCGCCCCCTACCATATAACAATACAAACGTGCATTCTTGGAGCATAAGTATAGCTCAAATATATTTTGACTTTAGTCAAGTATAAGTCAAGTATGCTTAAATGTCATTTTTAGTATAATTCTGAGAAGTACATAAAACAAATTTCTGAGAAGTGCTGGAAAAATAGAGTGAAAGTATACTTTAATATTTTTAGTTTAAAAGAAGTATAATAGCACTTAAATAAACTTCTTTTTCATAAGGGTGGAAAAACGATAGGATGAGTAAATAATGACCGATTTTTATTTTTATTTTTGTATCCCTTTAATACATCCCTGCTCAGTAAAAGAAGTACAAATGTATTTGTTTGAATGTTTTGAAGACTTCAGAGCTTATTCGTATCACCACCCTCTTTCATTGTACGTAAAAGAGCAGCTTGAATATTCTGTTTAAAATCAACACAATAGAATACGATGAGCTAAATGAAACAGTGCTGACAAAATCTCTTAAGCTATAAAAGAGCAATCATATTTTTCTCCACTGGAAACACAGCTACTAAAAAATGACTATGATTTCTCTCAGTGCTTTCATCCGTTGTTTAATGTGACAGTTATTTTTCCATATAAAAGCCTTGGAACTATAGGGGAGACAGAAACAACAGCAGAAGTGGCGGGGGGTTCCTGCACACCTGCAGAAGTGATGATGCCCCCCTATAGATAGTGGACATCCCCCCTGCTGGCCTTTGACTGTAAACAGCTGAGACGGTGGTCATGTGACCTGCTTGAGCATGTCTTGATGAAGACATCACATACTCTTCTGTCTTAGCACTTGCAGCAGTGCTCAGGGAGCGAGTGCTGAGCGATTCTCTGTAGTGTGATGAAAGATATGATTTCCATCACTCACGGATTCATGATGGCCTTGCCGCAGGTATGATGACAGGCCCGTTGTGCCAGAGACGGAACTGTAATGTCCTGTTGCTGCATAGTGCAGAGGAAGAGTAATGACCGTCTATGTAATTAGTTCTTTGGGGCTCTTTTTCTTCTTTTAACACACTTTTTTCTTGCTCTTTTTCTCTTCTTCTAAATGCCTTTGTGATGAATGGCTGCTTGTTGTCCCGTTCATAAGCGTGGGCCAATGAATTTGTTTGCACTTTGAAGGAAATCTTGTCTGTTGAGAAGCTAAACGCTGCCATTCTATCCACTTGTGAGGTGCTGGATGTTGTTGTTGCCATTTTTTTTCTGTTGATTAATGCAGCTGGTGCCTCTTAAATTGCAGAGCTGCTGAATTGTTAAGCAGCGAGCAAGATTTTTCTGATGATTAGTAATGATACCGTACGACCCGCAGTGTTAAAATAGTGGTCAAGAGCACCGTCATAAAACTTGCAACAACAGGGTTCCTATACATACATACCCGTTGTTGCAAGTTTACTCAATACACGTTCATTTTTCGTAAAATTCGTTAACATTCATTAAACAACAATAATAACAACAACAACAAAAACCTTGAATACGCATCTTCTATGATCAGCACGACCATTTTCATGTCTTAATTAAAATTAATTTTGATATATATATATACCACTGGTTATGCCCTCCAAATAGTATATTACATTTTGGATGTTATGGTTCACAAAAACAAAATAAAATATAATAAAATTAAATTAAATAAAATTAAATAAAATTAAATTATATATATATATATATATAATTTATTTATTTTTTCCCATTGTGCATTCCAATTAATCTCAATCAAACTGCAGGGTGCTTGGGTTATTTTGAATATTTTAAAAATAACAATAAAAGAAACACGTTAAAAACCCAGCCAACTAACACAATAACAACATGATAATATAATTTTTAAAAAAGCTGATTTTTGAAAATTAAAACAAAAAAACAGAGTTATCCGTTTTTGCAAATAACGTGTGTGTGTGTGTGTATATATATATATATATATATATATTAACTAAGTAGAGTTCAAGTCTACTAACATATTTACTGACATATCGCTTGAGACTATATATATATCTATATAATCACTATTGATGAGGATTGTATGATCTTTTAAATAATATCTGTCTTTAAATTCAAAATATTTTAAAGTGTATAGTATACTTGCAATAGTACCACTTTAGCACAATCTGATATACTTAAGCATAACTTTAGTTGGACTTCAGCACTACTGCTGGACAATTAAAGTGCATTAAGTACAAAATGAGTTGTTTGTTGACTTTAAATATACCAGTTTAATATATTAAAATTACAATTGCAGGGTATTTTTTATTAAGTACACAATATGCAAATGTATTTGTTGTTCATTTTAAATACATTTTAGTATATTTATTTTTCACTATGGAGTTTAAAGCATATTGTGTTGTTGCCTGTTTCCCCATAAAATGGTACAGTTTCTAAAGAAAAGCTTGAATGAAATAAATGCAGTTTTTCTTTCTTTTTTATATTGAAAACGTGACATTCTGAAAAGTTTTTCTAGTGAAAGCAGTCCTGTGAGAGTATGCATGCAGTAGTAACAGTTTGATGTGATTTTTAATGCTTTATCCTAAAACGCAGCTCGTATCTTAAGTGTTTGTCAGCTAAATCTCACAACAGAAGGCTCTCAGGAAGCCTTTTATTTGATTATTTTCTCTCAGTCCATATGGTAGTCGTCTTTCTAATATACAGAAGCGAAGTGATTAAATCTCAAGAACTGTAAATACATGCTGCTAATTTTAGATGTAGAACACCCTCATCTGCTCTATCACAAAACATCCATCTTCCATCTTCAACTACAACTATTTAAATTTGAAAACAAAACAAAACAAAAAAATCTGCTAATAATATCTCATTGTTGTTGTACATTGTGTGGATAAATATTAAACCTTTGGCAGTAAGAATTCACAAGGCTTTTTTTTTTTTTTTTTTTTTTTTTTTTTTTGGGGAAAAGAAGGAAAGGATAATCAAGGAAGATGAAACGCAGAAGATGAAAGTGTTTTCCCTGCAGCTGTGCCAATGAGTCAGCTTGCCACGGGAGTGTTGCTGCAAGAATAGTTTCATCAAAATATTTATATTGTGCACTGACACCACTTTATCTATTTCTATCACACACTCAGAGAAATGTAACCGAGTGTGTAATTTTTTTTTTTAACTTTTAACTCCTAAACATGTATTTAGGAACTTAAAGCAAGCCAACCAATCATTCCAACCATCACTCACATTATTTAACGTAACTCACAGGAGAATTCAATTATGTTTAGTAAAGCTTTTATGGAGAATTCACTGAGGTTGAAACAAGTCTATTCCCATTTTTTATGGTTGTGCAGAGGTGAAAAGAAGATTGCAATATAAGCCATACAACATGATTTGCCAAAATCCATCCATCCATCCATTCATCCTTCCTTCCTTTCATCCATCTGTCCGTCTGTCCATTCATTCATTCATCCATTCATCTATCCAGTCCATCCAATCTATCCATCCATCCATCCATCCATCATCAAATCCATCCATCCTCCATCCATTCCATCCATTTCACCAAATCCATCCATCCATTCATCCAATCCATCCATCCATCCATCCATCCATCCATCCATCCATCCGTCCGTCCATCCAATTTATCCAATCCATCCATCCATCCATCATCAAATCCATCCATCCTCCATCCATTCATTCCATCCATTTCACCAAATCCATCCATCCATTCATCCAATCCATCCATCCATCCATCCATCCATCCATCCATCCATCCATCCGTCCGTCCATACAATTTATCCAATCCATCCATCCATCCATCCATCCATCCATCCATCCATCCATTCATACATTCATCCTTCCTTCCTTCCATCCATCTGTCCGTCCATTCGTTCATTCATCCATTCATCTATCCAGTCCATCCAATCTATCCATCCATCCATCCATTCATCCTTCAAATCCATCTATCCATCCATCGATCCATCCCTCCAATGAATCATTCAGATTAATTTACTGATTTAGCAATTGATGTTACATATTTATGACAGCAGGTAGCAACAAATGAGCATCTTTTGTGTGTCATAAGAGAGTCATTCCAACAAGCCTTATCATCCTTTATTAAAGTTTGCCAAGCATTTCCCTTACATATGGCAGTAAAGTACAGGTAGAGATATTTTTCCTCCATTGTGTGAACTGCTGAGCATGACTTTGATCAAGCTATACAAAAAAAAAACAAAAAAAAAAACAATAATAGCCTCAAATACCATTCAGTAACGTCTTTGCCATTGGAATGTATTGTCTGGAATATCAGCCACATTTACGCATTTATAATTCATCCATTATGGTTCATAATTCACAAACACACTTGTTCAGTTATTTGCACATCCTGCTTACGAGTGCTATTGGCTCACGCTGATACATTGGATACAAATTAAACCATTATATGACATGGCTCCCCATTAAATGATATAATGCCATGACAACTACTATATTGATAATGATTATGATGAATATGATTGCTTTATTTGCATGACCAGTATTTTAAAGCATTCAAAGCATTTGCATTATTGCTAATCAGCAGTAGAATTTTATGAATGCAAAGTGCAAGGCAAATTAATTCAGTGAAGCTGAGCATATTCATTCTGTAAGTCCTAATTAACTAGTTGCCTATTAATATGGATTTTACTAGCACATTTGCTGTTTATTAGTGCTTATGAAGCACATATTAATGCCTTAATCTGCATGACAGTATTTTAGATCCTTTAATCCTACCCCCATACCTAAACTTAACAACTATCTTTTAAACTATTAATAAGCAGCAAATTATGATTTTATTGAGGCAAAATTCATAGTTAAGAGTTAGTTAATAGTGAGAAGTGGTCTTCAAACTAAAGTGTGACCAAATGTTCTTTTACATTTAAATAGTATTGACTTGTTTTAGTGAACGAGAAATACTAAAGCGATTCATTCACTTGAAAGATTTAAACAAAAGCACAGATACAACATGCTTCTAAACAAAAATTAAAACCACTCTGCAAATAAAAGTAGTCATTAATTGTACAATGCACATCAGACTATGGAAAGCCTTCTTTCAAAGGCCCCTTTTTCTCAGTTTTGGTTTTGATGCTAGCTTTTCGTGCCACGTCTTCAGCAAAAACAGTTTGTGGAAGCTTTTTAATCCCAGATTTACTTCATATGAGTAACTTGTTGGTGGGCGCCAACTTTGCTGATACTGTACCCCTCAAAGACTGAGCAGTCGTGCCCATGTATGTGTGTAAATAAAGCGTGGGTTGGATGTCCTGGTGAGCTGTGAAGGTATTTCCTTTGCTGCTTGGCTCTTTTAAGAACAGGTTTTTAGCAGATTTTCTCGGCAGCCTAATTCAACAGCAACCCATTAATCCCAGCATCTGAACGATGCCACTGCAGCTCTGAGACCTGCTGTCTCCATTATAGATGACTGCACAAAAACCTGCTCCTCAAACCCGCTAATTGGAAAAGTAAACTTCTTTCTTTTCAGCTTCATTAGGAGATTAATCACTTAAGTGACACCGGTGATTCTCAACCAGTGGTACTTGTAACCCAGGGGGTGCTTGAACAGCTTCACGTTATTTTCTTTGAAGTCCCTATATAGTGACTTGTTAGCAAATTACTTTTTTTTTTTAAAAGAAAAAGGTTTTAAACTCAGAAGGTGTGGCTGAATGTGATTTAAGGGTGAATGAAAACTAAGACTGCCCACCATAAAAAAAATAAAATAAATAAAAAATAAAAAGAGCCTACTGTATCAAATTTGATATGGAAATTTATAATGCACTAAATGATAAACTTTGATGATCAGCCTTAACCTTGATAGCACACATACATCATGGAGACGTCTATTTGACGTCTGCATTTACATCTGGAAGAAGTGTTTTTTAGAGTGTTTGCTCATCTGCAATACGTTTATAGGACGTTTCCTATAAGATGTCAAGTGGACGTCTATTAGATGTCTTTAAATGTTTATGATTTAGAATGGATGTAAAACTGACATCTTCCAGACGTTTGTCAGATGTCTGTACACAGCAGATGCTTTCCAGATCAGGTGATCTTTAACAGACATCTTGCAGACATACGTGTGCTATCTGGGTATGTGTCTGAAATGTTCACGTCTTTCTGCTGTGAAATCTTTATGGATTTTTTTGAACTTTTTTTTTTTTTTTTTTGTAGAAAAATGGAAGAATAAGAATATTGTCTTGTCATAAAAATCAACTTACCTGATATTTTAGGAGACAAGAAAGGCTGGTTTGTTTCCTTAGGTGTTTAAGTGTTTCTTTACTGAAAACACTGCACGTTTTAAACCAGCCTACAGACTAGCCTAACCATTCTAGAAGACCAGTTTAGACCGTTATACCGTAAGCTTAGGCTGAGTTATTTGAGCGAGGAGGATGTGGTACAGAGAAACAAAATAAGGAAACAGCTGCAACCCATCAGTAAGTCACAATGAGCTCTTTTTGTGAGTGTTTACCTTACCATTTACTGAACAAATTTACTCTGTAAATAAATGTGACAATGAAACTCAGTCAGTAGGTGGTAGAGACAATGCCTGACGCAAGTTTTTAACCTTGCAATCTGCTGTGAATGCTGCAGGTTATCGGGCTAATGCGTTTTGAAAAGAGGGACAGTCGTCACTGCTCAATGCCCATCAATAGAAATGACTGCTGACTCTACGGCCACTGCCAAGACATCTCATTAAATGTACTGGCTAATCCAATCATGTCAGTGCCACTGTGCATCGATGCAAATTATTCCGCAGATACCCGTGAAATGAGGTGCTCGCAAACAGGTTTCCTTTTTGGCCTCAGGAACATGGTGTATGATAATCACCTTTTTCCGATTGCCCACCTGATTGGATGTCTCGCTACTTGTGTCACGCCCTCTTCCATACAGCTTTTGTATTCAGAATAATGCAGAGGTCACATTCTCGGTATGGCAGCGACAAGTCATGCTGACTTAATTGCCTCAGGCTGCATTTGTAGCTGGAATCATGGGTCGATAATCTGCATGACACTATTTGTGTGGAAAGTACCACTCAGTGAACCACTTTCCTGTTGTCCATTGTGTTCGTACCCACACAAATATGCTTGTTTTGCACAGGTGCGCAAGAGCGACTTTCCAAAATGCATCACAGTATCCTTCTCGGATATCACTGTGAGGAAATGTTACGGTGCTCTTTTATCATTCTTTGGGAACATTAGTGTCCAACTCAAAGGGGATGCAGTACCTGCTGTTTAGAGATTCATCCATCTTTAAATCCATAAATTTATAACAGCTGTTTCCAGACCTCTGCTGTTTCTTTTTGCCGTTTCCAAGAGTGATGTATCACCTACTCCTGCGAGTTTGAGAAAGCTGCTCTCGAGCCTTTCAGATGGATGCAGGCCTGCTGTGTAGATGCACAACCGCCAGGGTGCCGTCTGCTAAGATGTCAAGGCCCTCTGCCTGAAGACTGCAGAAGCCTTTCTTAAGGCTTAGATTACAGCTGATAACTTCACCGCGTAACTGCCAACAGAAGTAGCCTTCGGCGTTATTCGTTATGCGGCGAGCTAGCCAACAGAGCAGGCGCAGCACAACATTAGAAACCCATTACTGTGACTTATTGCACGTTTTAATGCCTTGAGAGGCTGTAGTCGCTGCTGTGAAGTACTAACTGGCAAAGAGAAGACAGCTGCTCGTACAACAATGCTCAAGACTTTCTGCAGGGAGAAAGTGAAAATACAATGCCTGAAGAGCTTTTATGCAACAGTCAGTTGGGTTAGTGACAAACATGCATTTTTCCCTCCTGTATTGATTAATTCCATAATTACGAAAACATTAAAACAACACCCCTTCTGTGATGAACATGCTTCTAATTTCGGAGTTAATTTAGCTATTTTTCTGGCATAAAGTAAACATTTATTTAAATATTTAGTCAAGCTTACTTAACTCTTCATGGCATAGATTCAGCAAGGTGCTGGAAACATTTCTCAGAGATTTTGGTCCATATTAACATAAAGATTTGTTGGCTACATATCCATTATGTGAATCTCTCATTGCGCATACTAAATGTGCTCTGTTTGACTGAGATCTGGTGACTATGGGGGTGATTTGAGTTTAGTGAACTCACTGCAATGTTTACGAAACCAGTTTGAGATGATTTGAGCTTTGCGACATGACACGTTATCCTACTGGAATTAGCTGTCACAAGATAGGTACACTGTGGACATGGACGTGGGATGGACATGGTCAGTTTACTCACCTCATTGTCATCCAAGATGTTTATGACTTTCTTTCTTTAGTCGATAAGAAATTATGTTTCTTCAGGAAAACATTTCAGGATTTCTCTTCATTCAGTGGACTTCTATGGTACCTGCAAGTTTGAACTTCCAAAATGCAGTTTAAATGCAGCTTCAAAGAGCTCTTAACGATCCTAGCCGAGGAAGAAGGGTCTTATCTAGCAAAACGATCAGTCATTTCGAAACAAAGTGAACTTCTCCTTTAAATAATGCTCAGTTGGTACCAAAGGGCTCAAAGTGTGGCAAGAAAATATCCCTCACACCATTACTAAACCAGCAGAATCCTGAACTGTTCATACAAGGCGGGATGGATCCATGCTTTCATGTTGTTTATGCCACATTCTGACCCTACCATCCGAATGTCACCACAGAAATTGAAGCTCATCAGACCAGGCAACCTTTTTTCTGAACTTCTGTTGTCCAATTTTGGTAAGTCAGTGCGAATTGTAGCCTCAGTTACCTGTTGTTAGATGACGTCTGTTGCTGTAGTCCCTCTGCTTCAAGATGTGTTGCTTTTTTGCAAACCTCGGTTGTAACGAGTGGTTTTTTGCTTTACTGTTGCCTTTCTATCAGCTCAAACAGGTCTGGTCATTCTTCTCTGATCTTTGGCATCAACAAGGTATTTTTATTCACAGAACTGACACTCACTGGATATTTTCTTTTTTAGACCATTAAAGCCTAGAGATGGTTGTGTGTGTGAAAATCCCAGCAGATCAGAAGTTTCTGAAATACTCATACCAGCCCATCTGGTATGGACAACCATGCCATGTTTAAAGACACTTAAATCACCTTTATTCCCCATTCTGATGTTCGGTACAAAGTTTTCCAAAACCTTTTCTTTATCTTGTGTGCTCTTACAGCATTAATCATTGACCCAGTTGTTGTTTTTCACAATTTTCATGAAGCTCAGGCAGTATCTCACTGCCGCTTCCATATTCCTGCTTGTAATTACTATCAGTCAAGACAAGCGTACGACTAAGCTAACTGTCTTCCCTACACCATCAACTGCCATATTCTACATTACACCATATGTATATCCAGTAAAAATCTGATGAAAAGCTCAGATAACAACAGGAATCTCAAATGATATCTTTATGCACCGCCAGAAGAAAGTTTCTACACAGTGCTCGCACCCCCACACAAATCTCCCCAGTTCCCAAGGCAAATATGAGATGAATATGTAAAGTGCCGCCTCCATTATTACATTTCTCCTTTTGTTAGTTTTCTCTCTGTTGGGTTTGTAATTATGAGCTCTAGTTGCTGCAGAGAACAAAAGCAGTAAAGCAGGGAGTCATGATCCAGGCAGTGAGTGAACGCTCTGGGGTTTCGAGGAAGTACAGAAGTCCACATGCGTTTGATTAGAACTCGGTCCAAGTCCCAAAGTAGAGCTTAGTGAATATATAAGTCAAGCTCGGATTTTAATATGGATGGGGTGCACAAAGCATCTCAGCCCTTCCGGGTCTCATGAGGTTTATGTGCGAAGCCCAAGTCACACGGTGATGACTTTGCAATGAATGATGTATTTTATTAATGCAGATGTACTCAACTGGTGGGTTACTAATGGTAACACACCCTGAAGTAATGGTAGATTTATACTCGTGAGCAGAAATAAATCTAGAGTTCCAAATGATCCAGGAGCTACTAGAGATCAGGGTGTAGGTGTAAATGCATACTAGAGAACTAAAGGCAAACGAAATTTGTAATGCCCTTTGGGTTAAACAAAGCAATCAAAGACTCCTCTGGCATTTCAGAGCATGACTTATTAATATGAACAGATTGTTGAAAACTAGCTTCACATACAGAAGAGCTCATAGTGTCTTGCCATGTATCATGAAATCATTTGTCATTCATTGTGAACTGTCAAATAAGGTTAACACCACATACAAACAAAGTGCTTTCAGCTACACACAAACCTTGGATAAAGGAATGAAACTTTGATGTGGCTTTGTTATTTATCTGCAAACTTTAATTGGGCAAACACAGTCAAACTGGCTCATATATATTATCCTCTCATCCCTTCTTTAGACTCTGGGTGGCATAATTATGAATAATATCTGCATTCAGAACCGCACTGCTACACAGATTGGCTTCTCTGCTCTTGAAAGATGTTTTCGGCATTTCAGATACATGTTAATTAAACCACTTTACCCTAAGAAGGTGTTTTTTTAGTTTTATTTATTGATTTATTGTGTTCAGTAAGCATCGGCCTGTTTTGGATGTCACAAATAATGGATCGCAGTCCACGTCTGGACCTTAAATTGGTTCTACCTGGATCATTTTGGAATAATTTCTGTAAAATAATAATAGTAATTAAAAAAGAAACAAACAGAAAACATGGTGTGTGGTCTTTGTAATTTGCATATATATATGGGGAGTTTCAAGTGGTTAGATAAAATATATAAATATAAATATAAAATAAAATGTATTATTAAAATAATCCTGTCCTGTTTATTTCTCTAGATAAGACTTAATAATAATAATAAAATTACATTATAAACAACAGAAACTAGGACTCCTGTTGTTCAAGGGGGATTGTAAAAACGAGTAATGAACCAATTAGCAAAAACTGGAGTGTGAGCAAGCACTTGTGGAATCTTAATCCAAACAGTGGAGATGAAATGCCATTCAATTACTCATACAGCATAGAGTTTAAAACCATAATAAACACAGTGCAGTTTGCACACTTGACACAGCATGCCTTTATAGAAGATTATTGGGATATTAGATTTTGAGATACATTGCAGTATTTAACAAATGCACATTAAGTCATGGAGGTATTGGAGACTGGAGTATTTTATTTTTTTATTTTTTTATTAGTGCAGACATTGTTAATCTTTGTTAAACAAAAAACTGTGAAATTATGCTACCTACAAAGGATAATGAAAGTCTACATATAAATAAAACACAACTATTGTGTACAATAAATATACACAGTGAGTCTATGCAATGCATTGTGATATGAATACATTTTAATATATTTAAATAATTTTTTTAAATACTTATACATGATGTTCAACGTGAAATCTGTTAGGAAATATGATTTGTTTTTTTCAAGCCAGTTTATGTGGATGATTCATCAACAAAAACTTGTTGAATCATTTGAAGCATCACTACTTTTGCTGGGACATTTTAGCCTTTTTTTTCTTTTCGGGAATATCTGATTTGAATCTGATTTTATTGATTGACTGTTCACACTGTTTATTGCATCTGTTCAGACCCAATTTGTGTGTCCGTGTCGCTCTTTCGTTTTACTGAATATTGGCATTGGTTTCTATGGTAATGATGTTTACATACTTTTGCCTACGTTAAAAACAATAATAACAGCAATATAGTTTGCAATACAGAGGTTTTATTTGTGGACCAGCTGTATATTGTCATTTTCCATTTGACTTTACCTTCACAACAAAGCAACCTTGTTTCTGCAAAGACATTCAACATTTAAGTACAAACAACATCTTACATGTTTACATTTTGCATGGCATGAGAGAGTGAAATTTGCGAAAAAAAAAAAAAAAAAAAGATTCCGATATAAGCGGTCAGACCAAAACAAATTTCCAGTAATGTAATTTGAATAGGATTTCAAACCAGTTTTGGACTGTTAACCGTAAAAGTTAATCACAGGTTCTTTCAGGGAAATTTTACCTGTAATACTCCCATTGTGCCTTTCCATGGTGACACTGTGTGAAAGTAAATTTGACCAGCTCAACCTTTTTTAGCAAGTGTGATGTTATAACAAACTTGGTAAAAATGCGTTTTATGAAACCAGTTGTTTTGGTGAATTATTATTATTAATATTTTTTTTTTGGCACAATTCACAGGCTTTGACACAAATGCAGGCTGTCCATCTGGTGCCGGTGTAACTTTGTTTTATGGAGATGTTATCCTAGAGAGCAGGATGCTTGCGGACTGTAGTCATGTGGAGCCATTATGGTTTTCAGCTAGAGAAAAAGATGTCTAGCAAAATGGTTTTCAGTTGTGAACACATGGCTAAAGCGCTAACACAGACTGCATGCATCTGTCTCTATTGCAAATGAAGAATCCTGAAGGAGAGCTTAGCCATATGGGCAACATCAGTACTGAAACTGTTTATACATTTCAGAGACTGTGTTTGTGATTTCTTTATTAATGGGAGGCTGAGAAAAGTGTCCAGAATCTGAATGTAGGGATGTGCAGATGATGGATCTTTTAAAGCCCAATTCCACAACCCCCTTCTGCATTCTGTAGTTGCCAACTGCCATCAGCTGCTTGGAGTGAGATTTATTCACAGGCCATAAATTTTACTTGTGCACCTATAAATATCACATGCCTAGCAATTATGTTAGAAAGTGTTGTCAATCCTGCCATTATCAGTAAAAAGGTATGACAAGTGTTTGCTTTGTTCCCTGGGCCAGTGATAAATAATTGTGTCCAAAATTGATTGATTTATTGATTTATAAATTGATTTGTTTCAGTTCTTAGAATTGTGTTCATATTGATTTCTAATGCTTTTAAAAATACATGTACACACAGACACACACACACATTACTTTTAATAAGTCTGTATAAGTCGCACCACATGACATTTTACAACATGAACTAACCAAACCTTGTCAATAGGTCAAATTATCTGAATATAATGATAGTTGTTGATCTTGAATCTCTAAAAGATATCATTTCCAGTTTCGTTTTTTTTTTTCCTCACATGTTGGTTGCACCACATGACTTCACAAGTTTGTGAAGAAATTTAATTTCTTCATAATATATTAACAAAAGTGCTTCATCGTTATTCTTTTTATTTTCCTATTTTTATGACTGTGATGTGAAATTCGTTGCCCACATTAGATAAAGTGTACTTGCACATAACCATCTTAGTTCATTCACTAGCTCTGGGAATTCTTACGCCTGAAACTAGCATAGAATGGCTCATGTCTAATAGAATTCATTGACCTTGACCTCCTGAAGGTGCTTTTACTTCAGTTTTACTTCATTACTGCTGTTTTGTAATCACTGAGTTTAACATCTGATGGTTTGATGTCAGCTTTATTGTCTATTTCAGGGGCATACCGGGCAAGAACTGCGGCACTATCGTCTTATCTGCCGAAGAACTGGGAAACTGCAGGGTGAGTCTATCAGGCAATGGCATTTTCTTCAGCATTTGTGTTTTCTCTCTTCAAGGACAGGCAGAAATGTGTTTTAAGCAGATGCCTGCAATTTACTCTGTGACCTTCAATTAAAAACACTCTGTCTCATTAAAGCTCAGAGTGCTGCTGTGCAGATAGAAAACTGCTTCCTAGTTTATAAATTCATCTGTGCAAAACAAAAATTAGTGACTCTTGTCTTGACAGTAGGGGTCTTTAAAACAGAAAAATATAATTTGATTTAAAAGGTCATGGAGGCATGTGAGCATTTGTCAACACACACCATGACAAACTGCAAGGGAAAAAAAAACAATCGATAATTTTTTTGAGTGCCGTCAGGTCAGCGTAGTGGGCAATGGGCCCAGTCAAAGTGGTACACAGATGGAGGAAAGGACACATCATCATTGTCCAACATGTAATAAACAGAGACCTCATCAAGGCATAGGCTGCCAATTTAGAGCATCAGCCTCGTTGGAAAAGGTCAATTCAGTCAAAGTATAAAAGCTTTTGTATGCAGTACAGTATTATGGAGCTAAATGGCATTACAGCATACATCAACACAAGCCAGTTTTACACACTGGTTTTACAAACTTTACTTCTCAGAAGTCACAGTCAACCTCACTGAAGTGTTGCATCTTCATTGTTTTTCTTCACTGGTTATTTTTGGTAGCAGTTTACAGTACGGTCCCAGTAGTTAACATTAGTCAATGTATTAACTAATATTAACCAACAGTGAGCAATACATTTGTTACAGTATTTATTATTAACTTTTATTAATGTTTGCTATAAAAAATACATGTTCATTGTCAGTTGATGTTATCTTAGGTCTGTTTTGATAAAAAGGGTATTTTAAAACATATTTCTAAATAATATTTCTACTAATGTATTATTGTAATGTATTCTGTGAGTATTCATGATTAAAAACTAAGGTTCCTTGAGAGAGGGAACGGGACACTGCATCTACTGCTGACGTTATGAGGAATGCCTCTGTGTGACTGCGTCTGAAGCATGTATGCAACTACTGCAATCCTGACTGGTGCACAAAAGAGGCATGCAGGAAGTATAGCACAATGAGAGCACTCGGGAGCCTGGTGTATAAGGCAAGTAAAGGCTATAAAATCTTATAAATGTGTGTGGGGAGGACCATCCCACAGCATCACGATTATCTTGGAGGGGTACCCCCTACAGTAAAGCTCTTGAAGTCGCCACACTCATCGTGGAGTGAGCCCTTACCTCTAGAGGCGAAAGCATACCAGACACCTCATAGGCCTGCATGATCATAGACCGCGGGGTGTTAGATGGTACTTTTGGCATGTAGCCCGGTTTCAGGTTCCATTTGAAGGATTTCCTTGTGGCGAGAGTTTAAAGAGAGTTTAATATCGTCTCTATCACCTCCGATAAAAGACCAGGGTTGAGGAGCTGATCTCCCTAGTAGGCCAGACCCACAGTTTCCACATCTCTGTCTGTGGGTGATATTTTGTGCCCCCAGCTTGCGATAGAAAGTCCCTTCTAATGGGAAACTCTTTCGGGGGCTGTCTAGGAGGGCTATGAGTTCTGAAAACCAGACTGGGAGTTCAAGGAGTAGTCTGATCCCATTCAGGCGTACTCTCTCTAGAAAAATCAGGGGAAAGGTGCACTGATTTAGCCTCGGCCACATCTGCACCATGACATCCAGTCCAAGAAGAGTTGGATGTGTGATGGAAAACCAGAGCCACCAGTGCAATGGTCTCATGTACATCAGGCCAAAAGGAACCACATTGGACACTGCTGCCATCAGACCTAAACAGTTTCACAGTGATGATACTAGTTTGATTGTTGTCCTCTGTACTGGAAAAAGCATACTTTAAGTTTAATCTCAACCTCAACCGGTTTATGTGCCCGAGGGCATCTTGATGCCAAACCACCATCTCCTGAGACTGAGCTACAATCAGCCAGTCATCGATGTAGCTGAGTAGATGGATCGGAGCCAGTGTTACATCCATGCACTTCATGAAGGTGCAAGGGGATAATGTTAGGCCGAAAGGAAGAACCCGATATTGGTATGCTTTGCCACCGAAAATGAACCTTAGGAATATCCTGTGTTGAGGAAGGATGGATATGTGAAAGTGTGCATCCTTCAGATCAATTGTGACGAGAAGGTTTGTGACCTGACTCACGATAACAGCAATGGTCAGCATTTTGAACCTGTCTCTCCTCAGAGCAGAGGCGTGCACAGTCCTCCAGAGGGGCAGGGGATAAATAGCATTACGAGGGCACAGTCACCTAGACCGGACCGAAATTTGGTGCTTAAAGGGGCATATACAGGGGATATGAGTGGCAAGTCCTCAATATCTCCTGTTTTGATGGAGACAACACCTATTCCTCAGAGTTGGATAAAGTCAACATTGGGCTCTCACTCAGGGCGGAAAAAGACCTTGAGCGGGCTTCCGGATCCTTGTGTGTCTGTAATATAACTAAGGACAAAGAGACGTAAACATACTCACAGCATCACTCTTAATGGATTGGAGTAGTTCACATGCCTCAGATGCAGTCATGCAGAGGCATTCCTCATACCATCCACAGTGGACACAGCTCTCAAAAGTTCCTTCTCGATTATGCTGTTAAATTATTGAAATCTTAACCTAAATCTCTGAGATTTCTGTACTTTAAGAAAATATTTGATGTCAAGGGCAAAAAAGTTAGAAAATCCCTATTTTACAGTGATAAATTAACTTTATCTTATGATTTTAGACATCTGTCAACTAGAAACAAGAAAAAGTGTATGTCACCTTCATTGTAATGTAAATTTGAGGGTGCAAATGTACAGCGATATGGCTGTGGGTTCATTGTGAAGCATTTGTGATACAGTAGTGTTCCGCATCATGTGTACTGCACTCTTGTTAGGACTGTGACTGGACAATGCTCCTGTGAAGCACCTTCATTACAATTTCAAAAGGATTTTCTACTGCTTCCCTGCTCTCTGGATCAATGGCAGAGTTCATTTGTAGATCTTTTTGCTTTGCTGCCTGAATTTTACACACCAAAAGCTTTAATTTGAACTCAAGGTAACGTGAATCCGATGGAGTGGACTCTTGTTACACATCGGTCCCAGATCCCTCCTCTGTGCTTTAAGTGCAGGATATCAGTATCCAGCTCAATAAAGGGTTTTCCCTTCCTCATTAAAGTGTAAAGCAGTTTTCAGTGTTCAGTGTTAAAAAAATGTCTTTCAGTCCTAATGTAATCTGAAGAGACAGCTTTAAGTAAGCTATTCATAGGCTGATTTCCTAAAATGTGCAAACAATATTACTTAAAATATTATGCAAATATTATTTGCATTCATTTAGGGATTTAAACTTGAATTCAGTCCAGCATGATGAGTTTAGCTGTGTTAGCAAGCTACTTTGAAACTGTATTTGGCAATCATTAGAGTTAGATAAATTTAGATCAGTGAAGCATACGATCAGTCCGTTCAAATATAAATGCAAAACCTGTGCTAATTTAAAGAAAACAAGTCAAAATGATCCAATCCAATAAAAAATAGCTTAGCTAATATCACTATTGAGAAATGTAGTTAAAGCTTCAAGCAACATATGGTTCCACAAATGAAAGAAAGCTATTTAAGTTTACAATGATAGGTAAATGAAAATACAAATGTAATTTGGGTGTTATGGGTGTAAGTAAGTAGCATTACTTTATTCAGTTAGACAGTATCACCAGAAATACCAGAATGAACATCTGCAGCATCTGTTCATGTGGTATCTGAGGGTCTGAAGTGAAAAATGTAAAACTTTGTCCAGGTTCAAGGACCCATGTTTGTCTTTCAGCAGTATCACACAGTATTATCTGTGTTGAATACAGAATAGAATTAGACACTGACAATATTGATCTTCTTTTAACACCCTCAGGTATACAGGGATTATCTTAGTCTGTCTTTATTGAGAATTCAGCACATAAAAGCACCAAAGATGATTGACAATATTAGCAGATAACCTCTCTTTCAGACTGACCCCTAAAAGCAGACTGCCGAGGGTTGATAGCTGACTTCACACATACATAATTTGCTTATGAATTATCCTCACTTTCACACCAAATTGACTCCTTGTTTTAGCTCTAAATTTGATTTGACTGCTTCTCAAGAGCAGAATGTATGTCAGTTTCATTTTGAGCCAGAGAAATCTCTTCTTTTGGAGATATTATTCAGGCACACTTCCCAGTTCTATTCTGGCCGTCAAAATTTTAGACACTAAAACCACGGGCTATTTCACAGGCTTGTTCTGTACTGTGAGACCTCATGTTCTACAGACACAAGTACATCTACCCCACACTAAATTGGGCTTAGCGTTTCTGGACCAACCAGTGAGATTTTAGGGTTGAACAAAGGCTTAGGTTTGGTTTAAGGCTTGAACTATATTCTTCTCAGCTAAATTGTATCTAATTATTAAGGAAGTGTGTGGTTGAGGAGTAGGACAATAACATTATTGTCCAAATTATTGTCCAGGAACCCTTCCTATTCTTGGCCCACTAGTATAGGGAACTTATAACAATTCATTGCCTACACTAAACTATTATTATGAATGCTCACTATTAACTAGTTGCTTATTAGCATGCCTTTTCATAATATATTGGCTATTTATTAGTACTTACAGTATAAGGCACATATTCTGCATCACCATATTCTACATCCTTAATCCAAAACCTAAACTTAACAACTACCTTGCTAACTACTAATAAGCAGCAAATTAGTAGTTTATTGAGGCAAAAGTCATAGTTAATGGTTTGTTAATAGCAAGAATTGGACCTTAAAACAAAGTGTGCCCACTTCTTCATTTATATGATCATAATACTTAATCATATTATATGTAATCATGTATAATAACAGTTAAGTTGCATTTTATTTATTTACATTTTATTTATTTGTAAAATTCATCATAAAAATATTGATTTGATACATTTTAACTAGTGAATTTATTTAGATAGATTGAAAATTAAAAACACAGAAAATATTGTTACTTAAATTTTATTGAAATGTGTTGATATGAAGTGATTTTTTTCTATTAAGTTTGAAAATTACATTTAATTATTATTGATAATATTGACAATATATTGACAATATATTGACATTGACAATATTATTGATTATTTGTCACGGGTATGTCGTCGTGTGCGGGGAATAACGCAGGAGGAGAGCGGAGGTCCAATAAGTGCAGTTTATTTATATAATCCACAGAGAACAAACTTAGGGAAACACAGGGAACCAGCAACCACGACGACCAATAAACGTGAAGACAATATAATCACCGACAATGACTAGTGGAACAAACAAACCTTAAATATACAGAAACAGGGGAGTGGTCACAAACAAGCAAACGAGGGGAAGTACAAATAGGGGCAAGACTAAACCAAATGAAACAAAACCTAAGGGGGGGAAACACGGACTAAACCAAATACACTAGAAACAGAAGGGAAAAACTCTAGGAAAAACAAAACAAAACTGAACACAATCCTGACATTATTATTATTATTATTGATAGTATTGACAATAAATTGATGATGATGATAATAATAATAATAATAATAATCATAATATAATCATAATTGTTCAGTCTTAACAAATAATGGTTTAGTTTAGGCAATACATTTTTTATTCAAAATAAAAGATGGATCATTTTGTTTACGCTGTAAACAGTAGTAAATTATCTTTATATAACAACAACAACAACAACAATAATATTAATGAAAAGAAGAATAAAAGAACATAAGAGAGAAAAATCACATACTTTATTATGTATTTATTATGTAAAATATCATGTAAATATTTTGGCAGACAGCAAAAACATAATTATACACTTCTAAATAACCATAATAAGAGCACCTGAATGACTAACTATAATTTATGATTACAAACTGTAACGTTGGTGCGAATTATTGTGATTAATCGCACCCAACATAATCACAACTGTGAATTTTTATAATCAATTTGCAACACTACAGAGTATATGGCACTGACTACTTTTAAAAACAGGTTCATTTGCATTGTTTTATTAGTATTATTTTGTGATTTATTTAGTATCACTGTTATTTTAAACCATTTTTTTTTCATTTCTTGATATCTAATTTGAAATTTGGGTCCTGAAGCAGAGCAGTGATGTGATCTGAATATGTTTAGGCTGCTGTAAGCGGGCAGAGCGAGAATGTTAGGCTTCTTTCCCCCTTTATAGTGCTCATATGCAGGAAGGCAGAACATATTTATGAAGCTTTGAAGCATTACAAAGATGGAGTGGCATTATTTTGTAGCCACAAAGAGGTGTGTGGGATGAGATTGCATTTTAATCCAAGTGCATCCTGAACTTTCCACCCTTGCCTCCCTCTCATAAACTGCCCTATTTAGGGTGTCTACGCTTGAGGCGGATATTCATACCGCCTCATTTCAGCGGGTGTCATTGATGATTTCTAGTGAGAACCCTAAAGCTGCTCTTAAAGTGTTATGTCCCTCTACAGCTGGCAGATTCCTGAAGGTTGTCATGTGAAAAGGCACCAAGGCATCATTTGCCACTGGGCTTTTTATGGGAAGGCGATAGAAGGGACGTGATAGCTCTCATCTGCCATGCCACGCTATCTGGACAGCTGGAAACACAAGGGTTGGGGTGTTGTAACAAGGGCGAGTGACTTTGGAGGACACTAACAAGCGATTAGAGAGGGGAGGGAAGAAAGTGCTTTCAAAACAGCCTCGGAATATGTTGATATAGCAGTCCAGGAATTAGCCTTTAGAGCAACCGCACGTTTAATTGCTCTCGAAGCAGAGCGTCTTCGTGTATGATAAACGTGAAAGTGCACTCATCAGCAGTAAATGTCTATTAGCATGTCATCAGTATTCTGCAGGTCGTGGAGCTCGCAACAACAAAGTTTGTTTACTAAGAGCAATCTAGTGCTCCGACACCAGAGCTGTGCAGATAACAGGGCTGTTCAGCATCTGCTTCTAGATTAGCCATTAGTTCAGCCCTTCACATTCACGCAAGAGCATGTAGTTTGCAAAACACGGTGTGCTTTTAAGAGCTTGGGCTTGATTTGTTGTTATCCACTTGTAAAACATGTTGCCTGACTGTTAAAGGGATAGTTCACCCAAAAATGAAAATTCTGTAATCATTTATTCACCCTCATGATGTTCCAAATCTGTATGACTTTCTTCCATCTGCAGAACACAACAGAAGATAATTTAAACAATGTCAATAGATTAAGTGGTCATTGACTTCCATTTTATTTTTGTGGAAACTAAAGCTTTCTTTTATGCTTTTCTTTTTATGTTTTTTGGAGGTGATCTGTCCTTTTAAGACTGTTAATAGTCAGAATCAGTTCTTACACTGCAGCTCTTGATGCCCAATTTTGATTTGTCAATAATATCTGATTTTATGGACGACTATATGCTGTATATCCTATATACACCATACACTTGACGAAACAACCCAAGATAGACGAATGAACCAGAAAAGCATCCATCTGAGTTGCTGTCATTTTCCAGTATTGCTTTTTCAATGACCTATATGACTTGCATTGACAGGGGAATATCCAATTCGTCTGCTTACACGGCAGACACAAATGCACACTTTTGATTCATGTGATTTATTTGAATAAGGCCTAACACCAATCTGAGAATATCGGAATACATGTAATTTTTTATGCCGTTTTTTCAATAGGTCATGTTCGATCTGTGCTGCATGGAGGGGTAAAACAATTGGGAATTGGGTCACTTGAACCATGTAATGTAAATGCAGCCTAGGTGTTTGATTTAATGACTATGAAAGCAGAATGAATGAAGCTTACTAATGTCTCTTATTGTGCAAGAATCATTAAAGGATTAAAAAATCGAAAAAACACTAGAATAGTGTTATATATTTTGCTGACTTGCATACTTAGGTTATCCCAAATGTTTCCAAGAATGTTTAAAACCAGAGAAATAAGCAATTTTAGCTAGTTTAACGGGCGCCATGTCATTGCGACGCCTGCCAATGACGCCACACATACTTGATTTTCTGTTTTTATTTTGCAGAAAACATGGAAACCCCAAAGACACTTGTTTTGCATTTTATTAGACAGGTGACGAACACACAGAGTAGCATTATAACAGAACTTTCAACACATTCAAATGTATCTAGTATGATAAAACAGCGCTGCTTTTACCTACATACGCATGGCCGGATGAATCACTTGACTGTGTTATAATTAAAGCTTGCTGCTTTCAAGCCATGTATCGCACTCGTCCTTCATTAGCAATAGCTCCAGCGTCCTCGTTTTGCTTCCACGACTTTCATCCCCACCATGCTTCATACTACAGTGACCTTAAAAAGTCTTTAATCCATTAGCCCGAGTCCCGACGGATTGCATCGGACAACAACTCCTATGATTTCCTTTTGTTCTTTGTTTGTTTTGAATATGCACCCTCTAGTGGCGAAAACTTGCATATTGTGCCTTTAATGCATGCTGTTTTAAAGAAAAGGAGATGTTTATTTTCAAATTCTTCAAAACAATAAATTCAACATGCTACAGTCATTATCCTGTGAGCATACAGAATTATTCTGGACCTCATAAATCCTCTGTGAAAAGATATTTAGAAAAAAAAAAAGCTCTAAAATGATGATCCTTTTGCGAGGGACCTCCTTTCTGAATTATGAAGGCTGACATTCTGTATATAATTCAGCCATGACAACTGTTGGAATAGTTCTAGCATATTAATGGACATGACAATTTTAATGTATTTGGTTTTATTGCAAGCTGTTGCTATTGCTGAGCAATTATGGACTTGCTACTGCCAACAGATACACAGACGCTCTGCTGCGAGCTTGTAAGATATGCTGCATGAATAGGCATACATAAATCCCATAACAGATCTAGACAGGTGGAGTTGGGGGAGGTGGAGGGTTTAAGAGGAACTTTGATAATACACTTCATGATTGGCTTACAGCGAACACTGAACCACACTATTTAATCGTTGAGCCAACAGCTCATTAGCTGCAGAATCAGCAGAGTTAATCAGCTTGTGCTGTGTAGTACTTTTATTTTAACCACCATTAGAGTATATATATAAACCTGGAGAAAAACATCCAAATTAGCTATGAATGGCATTTTAAACACTTTGTGTTTCTTGTTTTACTTTCTCTGTTGCGGGTGTTGTTTTATTGACCGCTGTTACTCTCGAGTCCACTTAACTGCAGAAGTCTAGTAGTCTTTCTTCTCTTTGACTCATTTGTGAGCGTGCACTGAAGCTCAGATAAAATGCTGGAAAGTCTCTCAGCTGTGGAAATGTCTGGAGCTAATTGACACAATGTTTAATAATAGTGTTCCTATGCAAGAAACAACAACAACAAATTACAATCTTAAATCCACACGATGAAGTTTCTTTAAAACTCAGGGAAAATAGTAAGACTTTTTCTGAGCGAGACTACCAGGGAAAGTGAAAATTGATTCCCAGGGAGCTCTGTGAGCGCAGAGCTGAGAATGAGACAATCCAGACGTTTTCATTTGAACAGTGTCAGTCATCAAAAACAGCACAGAGACTCTGACCGCTGCTGTCAAACGGAAAGGCTTCAGTCAGATATTTTAAATGAACGGGAAACGAAAGTATGACTCAATTAAAGACACTGTTGTTTGCCTACAACAACGGCAAGGCTCATTTGCTATAACAAACAAGAAAACAAGAGAAGCTTTCTTGAGGTGTCAGACGTGTTGAGTTCTTTGTCTGGGGTCGATGAGGAGAAAATGAACACATTAGAGCATCCACACCGAGATATCAAAGGAAAACGCTGTTTATTTGATTTCAGAAGAAATACATTTGACATCTTGATGCGTTTTATAACGGTCAAATGCTCTCTTGGAGATATTGCGTATTGGATTTAGCATAAAGTCACATGGCATTCACACTCAGTAGTGCGTCTAACCGCAGTGCCACACCTCTAGGTCAGAATAAGCAGCAGCAGCGCTGTGGTGGGGAGAAAGTGCTGCAATTTATGTCAGAGAGGTGTTATACACAGGGGGGGCATTTAAACTGTAAAATGTTTTGCAAGCGCCTTACTGCCAAGACCAAACAGCCAGTGGCGTGTTGCAGGCTTCTGAAATGAGAAGGCAATGTCCTCTCTCTGTTTTGTGTGTGTGTATGCGTGTAAAATCTTTAATTTGACGTTTACACAGAACCTTGCACTATAAGCAAGCAACTAATGCTGTAGTATTTAATACTAAAATGTTTACATTCTAATGTGTTTTATGTTACATCACATTCAACTCTCATTTACGCATTTTTAAACATTTTCATTTTTTTCCAAATTATAGCTAGTACAATAATGCGTAACTGCTGTAATGACATTTTTGAACTTGAAGACTTGTAGTCACTTTTTGTGTCAGTAATCAATATTTTTTTTATCACTAAACTTCTGCAGGTATAATTGTTACATGCATATTTTTTTTCATTTTGACTTGGAAATGATTAAAAGTGGTGATGTAAACTATCAAAAAGTTCAAAAGTTTGGATTTAGTAAGATTTTATTTATTTATTATAAAATAAATTGATATTTGTATTTTTCAAGGAAGCACTGCATTGATCAAATGTTAGTGTTAAGACATGTATAATGTTACAAAGATTTATGTTTAAAATAAATGCTGATCTTTTGAACCGTTTTCAACAAAGAATCTTAAAAAAAACAATGCTTCCCATTTTTCATGAAAATATTAAGCAGATTTTTGCAAGGATGAGAGATGGGCATTATTAAAAAAGATACTGCCTCTTTAGAAACGAGAGCATTATGAACACAATTAGATTTTGTATTGTGTCATTTTTCTGTTGTTTTATTTTTGTACTGTTGATTATTTTCTCATCCAGGTTTTTTGAGGAAGGACTGTCTCTTACGTCTCCTCTGAGAAAACGCCCCTGCAAACACGACCATTCAGCCAGTGATTTTGCAACTAAATGTCTTTATGTAATGTCTATGAAACTTTCAGAGCTTCAGAACTTGCAGTTTAATTTAATAACAGGATAGAGCAATTTCTCAAATGGCCTCACTCTAGTTGAAGTAGACACATCTTCCGCACTGAATGTGCTTTACCTTTGATCTCAAGGGCCAATCCAAAAATTACAAGCATGAGTTGATTCGCATCCAGAATTACTGTTGCGTGAAACTGCTGATCCAGAGTTGTTTCTACATGGCAGTCACAGTCATATTCATAATGACAGGTGAAGCAGAAGCTGATCACAGACCAGCACTCTTCATCACTGAATAGAGCTCAAATCCCAAAGCTTAACAGGCTTCATTCGTTTCTGTGTTCGCTTCAACAAGATCACTGATCTAGCTGTAATGAGCCTCCCGTTTTCCCAGACGAATTAGATGAAAGTGTTTTGGTTCTATTCTCTCTGCTTTGTAATTAGTGAAGATTTCATGTTGTTGCTGTCATTTCTGCACACCCCATAGGAGAAAAAAGAATTCTGGGCAAAATATATTTCAGATATCTTTAAATTTTTTGTATGTGGACCTGGACCACAAACCAGTCATATGTGGCACAGGTATATTTGTAGCAATAGCCAACAATACATTCTGTGGGTCAAAATGATCCATTTTTCTTTTATGCCAAAAATCATAAAGATATTAAGTGAAGATCATGTTCCATGAAGATATTTTGTAAATTTCCTACTGTAAATATACCAAAACTTAATTTCTGATATGCAAGTAATATGCAAAAGAACTTCATTTGGACAACTTTAAACACGGTTCTCTAAATATTTTGATTTGTACCCTCAGATTCCGGATTTTTAAACGGTTGTGTCGCGGCCACATATTGTCCTATCCTAACAAACCATACATCAATGGAAAGCTTATTTATTCAGCTTTCAGATAATGTATGGTATATATCTAAATAAATTAACCCTTACAACTGGTTTTGTGGTCCATGGTCACATATTAATATACTACACTAGCTTTCAGATGATGTATAAATCTCAATTTCAAAAAATTGACCCTTATGTCACATATATGATTTATGTGTAATCAAAAAATGTCTACCTATATATTGCATTTACCTAAAACATTTTTGGGAAAGTTAAACATTAAAATTTGAGCTTTTTGAGATGTAAAAAAATTATGAATCTAATTAAAATGATGTTTTAGAAAGAATCTAAAAATATTTCCCTACAATTTTTTTTTCTTTCTCTCTTTATAGGACAGTGCAACCATGCAGTTCTGTGCCAACAAATTGGACAAGAAGGACTTTTTCGGGAAATCGGATCCCTTCATGGTCTTTTACAGAAGCAACGAAGATGGCACGTAAGTGTCCCACATTGATTTAAAACATTACAACTACAGTATGTGTTAGCTATAGGTCCTGTGAAATGTGTATCTCCTATGATACCCAACGCCCACCCTCACCGTCGTGGTGTGAGACCGGCGAAACATTTCACTGCTCTGTGGGAAATTTATGGGCTGAAAATGACTCTGTGTGTGTGTGTACAGAGGAAAAGGCCTTCTGTCCTGGTGTTACCCAGAGTTCTCCATCAAAGCCTCTTTACTTAAGTGACCGTGGTTTCGTGTTTTCAAAAGCCATGATGTAGTTTGCCCATTTTGTCTTTCAGACCAAAAATACTCAACAGAGCAACTAAAAAAGCTGAGGCTCAGATGAGTCAGATTGTGCTTTATCAGTTTTAGGGGGTGTTTCAATGATGCTCTTGGGTGCTGATGAAGGGGCTAATTATTAATTGTTAAATAATCTATTTAACAATGCTAGTTTAATAATTAGGCTAAAATTTCAAATACCTGTGGAGACTATATCATTTACATGAATTATGTCATTTCTAAAGTCCGATTTTTATAGACTTAGTAACGTTTTGCTAGCTGATACTGTAGTCCATATGGTTTGTCAGCTTTGACCATTATCAGATAAACAGAGCAGGTGGCTGATGTCAATTGTATTCAAGTTTCCTCAGAAGTTTCGCAGTGCCTTCACTTCTTTGTGTTTCTGTTCATTCACTCAACACGAAGGTTTACGATCTGCCATAAGACTGAGGTGGTGAAGAACACCCTCAACCCTGTTTGGCAGCCGTTCACCATTCCCGTCAGAGCTCTCTGTAATGGAGACTATGACAGGTAAGGTACCCAGACCAGCACTAGCTTTCTTATATAACACCATTAGGTCTCTCAGCAAGCGATTTTTGTACGGGTAACTCTTCAACAACATGATGTTTTAATAAATGTAGTAGCTTTTATGCCCTCTTTATGTGAAAACTCCAACATCAACAACATTTTTGCCACTATATATGCCACTATATATATATATATATATATATATATATTTTTTTTTTTTTTCAAAGATAAATGTAGTTGGTTACCAAGGACACAGCAGAAGTAGAGCTTGAGATGAAATATGAGACATGTGATGTGTGCAACATAGGCTCATTGGAAAAAACATACTTTTACCTATGTAGCTATACTGTACAATTCACTGAAATTTTCTAGTTGAAATAAACACTAGTGGCAGTAAAACTGAAACACATAGGAGGTTTTACCATAGTGCATGATTTGTAAACTAAAACATTTTGATGTTTGCATCATTTAACCAGCTCTATATGGCTTTCTGTTGTAGTGAACTTGCTCGGAAGCTCACCTGGTACAGCATTGCACGTGCAATGCAAAGCACTTTAGTACAAGTCCCGTCAAGCTCAAAATGTATTTTTTAATCTCATAAATGATGTGAAGAATAGAACAGCCAATATGTGCCTTTTAAAAAGCTTATTCAAGAGTATTTGTATACAAAGATGACTGAAAAACAGATATAATGATGTATAACAAAACTAAAATACATACAATATGTCAAATTAACTCATAATAAGCTTTTACAAAACTGTTATAGGGATGCCAGCAGATTGTCTCCATGGTTACTACATAAACCTCAAAGGAATTATTGAATGTCAGTCATGAACTTGACCTTTGTGTCTACGTATTTCCATGAAAATGCTATAAGCATTAGAAATGAATTATATATCATTTCAAAAATAGAGATACTGTAGAGAGAACGCTACAGTCGCTACAGTAGTACATGCTCTGCCCACCTCCTCACACATTTGACAGAGCGAGGGTCACCACCCTGTCCCGACCAATCAGCTTGAGGAACCAAAACTGTGTGTCAAAAAATTATGTTCTTGCCTGTGTGTGCTTTAGCTGCTTACCCAGGGTTAATCTTTCATGACAGCCACAACGCTGCAGCACAGTGCTGAAATGTGCTGCATGCTACGCCAAATCAGAAAGTGAGGCATTTTGACAACATTTCATAGTGTTTTTATTCAAAAAAGAAGGTCTAATATCTTCAACATTGGTCAGTGGTAAAGGTTTAGCGTTGGGCTGCCTGTTTTTCAACCAATAGCAATAGAAACATGTTTGTAATAGTCATTATTTTTGAAATTTCATTTTCTGCAACTAGGGAAATAAAAACGGTCATAATAGAGTGCAGTAGCATTGGTGTTTTTTTATAGACTAAACCCCAGAAATGGGTTAGCATTTAGGCACTTTAGGTTCCATCGTCCAGAATCATCCAGTATTATTATTATTTTTTTTTCTTCTGCCAAGTGGCTCAGATAAGGTTTATGGTCTATGGTCTAAGGCATTGTTTCTCAACCTTACCTTTTCTCTGACACAACACAGTTTTGATAAGTAAAAAATCCCACAGCACACCACGAAGCACTAAAAAAAAAAAAAAAAGCTAGAAAGGGCCGGGGGAAAGATTTTTGTCCAGTAAATAAAAAATGCGTCATCAGAGCTGGTATTTTGGCTCTATTTGTCTGTCATTAGAAGTGCCCTATCTGAGGCAGTAAATTGATCGCATTACGTTTTTATCAGTTTACAGGTTATAAGGTTTATTGTAGCTATACGGGCACTCAGTTTTTCTTGATGTTTAATATTTGGACAAAATCTCATGACAAAAAAGATGAACCGCTACGCACAGGATATTTAAAACATACAAAAGAGTATTGGCTACAACTAGACGACAAATGCTGACTCTTCTCTGCTCTTGAAACAAACAAAACATTAGCCTTTATAGACACTGTTTCATGAATAAAAAACACGCTATGCATATTCAGACATCAGTTCTTTATTTACCCTTGCACTGTGAAGAAGTAGATGCTTTCAAACTGCGCGTCGTGGCACTTCGTTCTAAATGGAGGCTGAGCAAAGTTACGAGGTTTGACTGACAATTTGAGGATCCAGCTTTTTTGAATGCATTTCATTGGTTAAATATTTGTAAAATACACATAATGATCACCAATAGCACAGATTTAAAATAATAATAACAAAATATAATAGAGATATAATGTTTTGATAATTTTCCATGGGACACCTGACATCTTGGCGCCCAACAGTGGTTGGCAAACACTGATCTAAAGTCTATACAACCTCAAGATGGCTCATTCAGTCAAACTGATGGATAAAGATTATTTGTAGTACAACCTTATGGTTTGAAATGATTTGTTGAAGTCTTTTTAAAATAGAAATTCCACATAAATGCTTCTCATAATTAAAAATGCAGTAGGCTCATTTGGAAAAAGGTGGTTTGGGTTTTTTGAACCTTAGTGATGTGAACTTCAGGGTTGGCCTACATCATTATAAAAAAGGCATTTTGAAAAATGTCTGTTTGAAATATCTTTTTTTGTCTATACATATTATTGTACTGGACCCCATTGAGTAAATGTTGACAGAGTTCTCATTTTTGTGTGAACTGTCGCTCTGTGTTACAAATTCGGAGATCCTGAGACTGTTTCGTTTATAAATATAAAAATGCTTTCAGCACATCTCTTTTTGTATCCAACTGTCTGCTCTGGCTTATCAAACTGCAGAGCCCTGGCACTCCACCTATCAGGCACGGCCATATCTTTGACAGGCCATACACATCATGAAAGAGCGTTAACAGTGGGGAAATAAACCAGGACAGTGAGTATATATGGAACATAAATTACATGATGTTGCAGAGCCACCACAGGCGGTTGTCTCCTGGGGAACTATGCCGATCTGTGTGAATGAAGTTCCCAAAGAGGACGATGTCAATACATCACCCATGCCATTTATGTAGACGGTAACAAATTATAGCTCCAGAGCCCATTAAAATAGATGTCAGTGTGCATCCATTCTATTCCGAGCTTCAAAAGAGTAGATGCGAAGCATCCCCCACACGTCTCCATGGTTTTATTCTGATCTCAATTAATTTGAGACGGCAATGAAATGAATCACAGATGCTCTACTTTAGACTCGTAATCAACCTCAGGGAGGATATATGCCTCGTTTTATCTCTGAAACCCTTAAGCTAAAGTTTTTTTGAAATTTCCAGTGGAATCAGATTTTCGCTAGAAAACGGCAACTGT
This sequence comes from Labeo rohita, assembly GCF_022985175.1. Taxonomy (NCBI): domain Eukaryota; kingdom Metazoa; phylum Chordata; class Actinopteri; order Cypriniformes; family Cyprinidae; genus Labeo; species Labeo rohita. Next base: position 1,616,376 of record NC_066879.1, read on the forward strand.
CAAACAGAGTTTGAAAATGCAACTCAAAACATATGAATGTTTTATCAAGAGACTACCACAGTTTTGCAGTAAATGCTGGTGTTGACATTCGACGTGGCTTTCCAATCCCACACAACGCATTTTTCACGCAACGCCCGAAGCGATGAGAAACTCAGATCGGCGTTTTGGTTTGAGGTCAGTGCTTGGGAATTAAAAGCAGCTCTGGATTGTACCTTCAGCCTTCAATGTCTTCTGCACAGCTCCTTCCCAGTTTCCCGTCCTCACTGTTTGGGCTCAGAGCGCAATCTATTTTCTTCTCCTCTGTTGTGAGGCTTGATAGACAGCTGCCTAGGGAGCCGTCTCGACGGCTGCACTCTCTTACTGTCAGGGAACATGACGCCCAGGTGACAGATGCTCAGAGAGGTGCTGACTCACTACTTTGAAGATAACGAACGTCAAAGGACGCTACCGCCCACAAATCCGCGGAGGTAGCGTGTTTTGTTGCTTCCTCGACTACAGGAGATTTTCTGATGTATTGCATTCACTTTGCCTTACCGGTGAGGTGTGCAAAAGTTTTGCCTACAAGTCAAACGGCAATGTTGAGGTGAAAAGTTTTTCAGATAGAGTTTTACTTTGGCAGTATAGCGGTTACCCTTTTAAAGGGATAGTTCCCTTGTTGGATGTTCTCGAAAATGAAAATCTGTTATCATCTACTCATGAGAATCTATCTTCATGTTCCAAACCTGCATGGCTTCTAAACACATTCCAAACACGAAAGTAGACATTTTAAACAATGTTTTTGTCAACCTGGTCTCATGACAGAAACTTACCTGTGTGAACTTTTTCGCAAGTTGTAAAAAAAACCCTTACCAATAGGTACATAACACTACAGTTTCCAAAAGAAATGAACACTAGAGATGGTCAAACAGCAAGCACTTTGAATTGTTTTCGTACACAGTTATGTTTACAGCAACACTGTATTTTTAATACAGTAAGGGTAGGTTTAAGGTTGGGGTGGGTGTACATGACAGGGTAGTACAAATGGACACAACACTAAACATAACGAGCTTGCTCGGTAGCTCAGGCGGAACGAAATTGGACTTAGGATGTGGAATCCTTGGGTACGAATCCTGTGAAAACATGACTCACACTGAAAGATGAGAGATTGAAAAACAAGCTATAACGGCATGCTTGCGATTGCATTTTTACATCACATTCGCTTTTATTCATACTATCAGGTATGTTTGGGTGTAGTGCAGTTTTAACATTTTTAAATGTCAGATAAATAAAAATTTCTACCTCTTTGTGTTTTAGTAACGTGTACACCTATAGTTGTAATTATTGATTATTGTACAGTATACCATCCAGCCTTTACCATAAAACGTACCATATAGTTCATCTGAAAACAAACAACCAAAAAAATACACTCTTTTAGCGCCATTTCTGTTGGAAACTGCAGTGATATGTGCTTATCGTTATGCATTTTTGTAATGAGACCAGGTAGATTTTTGTCCATACATTCTCCAAAAAAACAAAAAAACAAAAACAAAAGCTGTGACTGGAGCAGTACCCTTTCGAAAGGTACTAATATGTGCCATTTAAGTACTAATATGTACACTTTAGGTATTAATATGTACCTTTAAGGTGCAAAGGTGCAGTGTTGGGGGGGTAACACAGGGTGTAACATTACAAGTTACTTTCTATTCACTGACACCTCTCCTGTCCCTGTGTTGAGATAAAGTGGGAGTGAGGTGCAGATACAGTGGCACTTCCTTCAGGCTGAAGCTTATTTATTTGACTTTTGGTGTGAAAGGGCCTGTATGGTTCCCAAAAATATATAACTCTTTTTTTTTGTTTTTGTTTTTTGTTATTAAAAATAAATAAGCAAGCACAACCCAGGTGACAAAAAGTAAAGCAAAAGTAATGTATTGCAATACTTCCCATAAAAGTAACTAAATAACACAGTTAGTTACTTTTTTTATGGAGTAATTAGGGTCCGAGCACCGGTGGGGAACATCTCAGTTGCTCAGTTTCTTCTTCTTCTTCTTTTTCTTCTCCAAAATGAATCACATTTTTAGGGCCTAAACATGCTTGAAAAGTCATGAAACTTTACACACGCATCAGAACTGGTGAACATTTACATCTGATATAGGTTTCAAAAGTGGGTGTGGCAAACTTATTCTCGTTCAATAAAGTGGCCATTCCGCCACGTTTCACGTACATGTATGAAAATCGGTACACACATGTAACACAACAATACCTACGAAAAAGTATCTTGGAGCAAAATCTGAAACCCAACAGGAAGTCGGTTATTTTTCATTTTCTCAGCAAATTTTGCAAGGGCCTTTTAACTCTGGTTGCAGCTTTAATACAATATTGTAATCATGTTACTTTAAAAAGTAACTTTCCCCAACACTGTAAAGCTGTACCATTTAAAAAGGTACCACCCCAGTGGCAGCTTTTGTACCTTTTTTTCTGAGAGTGTACAATGAAAGTCAATAGGGTCTAAAGCTGCGTTGGACCCTGTTTATGTTTCACAAAAGAAACAAAAGTCATGCAGGTTTGGAACAACATGAAAGATATTAACTGCTCACGGTATGCTTTTTCGAATTTATGGACATCGAGGGAGATATTAGCCAACTCATTTGTTTGCCCCAAAGTAAACATCAAGACAGCTCAGCAGAACTGAGCGAGGCACCCCATGACATTCATTTGTGCTTTTATTCCAGAAACACTGTGCCCTCTGGGCATTGACTCAGTGTAATCATAAGAATTATTCACTTTCTCCATAAACGGCTGTAATGATTTGTGTGGGAGTTCTGGACTGTTTGCAGACAGGAAGTAAACAGGAACAGATTTTTTTTGCCAGTCTATAGAGTTTTCTGAAATACCTCTCTGTCGTGCTAATGAGCAAGCTTTAAGAGGCTGCGTTTCGTCCTCATTATTATGGGTAGTAGCAAGCTCTGTTTTTTCAGTAAATCTTGTTGATGTAAGCCGTTGAGCGAACACCTGCCACAGGATGCATTTGCAGACCTGTGCTGCTTTTGTTTAATTGTGACTGATGACTCAATTTAGGCCTTAACAGCGAGAGACCAATCAAAGCACGGTGAAATATGTTCAATCCAAGTCTTGCACAAGTTTCTGAATTGATTAGCTGTGGAATCCCCCTAAATCAGCACAACATAATGTTCATTATTTTCCTGGAAAAGTTTGATGTTGTCACTATTATCTGTTGTACTTGAAAATGTTACATATCCGGTACGATTACCTATTTTAACTCTTAATAACCTCTAATTTTCTTTTGAGCATAGACATGAACAAATGTGTTAGGATGACATTTAGTTACATTTGTGAGATTTATTCCAACAGTTTTGAGCTTGAATGATCTTTTCAATATTGGATGATGCATCATCACCCTGTACATGCTAATCTGATCTCTAAATATGTTAATTGATTGGTTATAATTTCATGTCAGTTAAGCTCATTATACAGTAAAAACGAAACCCACCACAGTTTAGCTGATGCAATTAATGCTGCTTTCCTTGCACAAAAAGCAGGTGGCAAACTGTTCTTGCATGTATTCTTACATTTTCTTTTGACTGTAAGAGCAGTAATTTATTACATAAGAGGAAGCACATTATAACTGGGCAAACCCAGTCAAGTCAACTGCACTTTAACCATTTTAAAAAACTGATTAAGGTGTTTGGTCGAAAGATTCCTAAACATCGCAGTATTCAAATTGCATTCTCTTGATTTTCAGCAGTGTTGGCACCATTACCTAATATGCATAATTCCTTTAGTAAATCATGTGTTAAAAAAACGTAGACAGTGCATGCAAATTTCCAGTGAATTCCCCCCTCAGAGTGTATTGATTTGTCAAACACACCTTGGCTTTTTCTGTTTCCAGAACAATCAAAGTGGAAGTGTATGACTGGGATCGTGATGGCAGGTAAGCTGATGACTGGCTTTTGATGTGAATAACAAAGAAAGAGTTGACGTTATATTTCGCTATAGTGAATCTGTGAATCTTTTCATGTTTTTAGCCATGATTTCATCGGTGAATTCACCACCAGCTACAGAGAGTTAGCCCGAGGTCAGAGCCAGTTCAACGTATATGAGGTGAGATGTCGACCACACAGAATATTTTATTCAGTGCATAAAACTTCAGATGTGTTACTGGATAAATACGACTCAAAATAATGTAGCAAGTCAAATAGTCCAAGCCATACAAATGCTTTTTTTTTTCTTCAAACTGTTTCCTCAAATCCAAGAAACACAGTAAAAATGTTCTATGCATGAGTTTCTAACTCTAAATTAAGATTCTTTTTATGGATATTTCACACTCCTTCTTCAGCCACCCCCATCCACATTCAGTGTCGCAGGTATCTAAATGTCTCTTCTTTGTTTTTCTCTGGTAATTGGTTGGTACAGTCATCAAAGCCCTTGGGAAGCATGCAAATGGGGATTACTATAAGAGCGTTCCTGGGATTCTGCATTATTACAGTGAATTACCATCCCCTCTTCAAAGGATGGTATCTGATACTGCAAGCATTCCCAGCACTCCTACCTTGTAATGTGTTGATGCCAACACATCACCGACACATTATAAAATATCTCATGGCAGAAGAAGCAGTGATTCAGGTGGCCTGTGAAAATGTTGTTGGGAGCTGTGCAATCAGAGCTGATAAAACATTCATAGTGTCTCTTTGGGAGCTAGCGGTATGTGGTTGAGGCTTTAAACAAACCCGTCAAGTTGGTTTATTGACCTTGGAATGAGTTCTGTTGTATTATTTAGGGTACAGATATTCCTGGACATAAGAGGTTGTATTGCCTGGAGCATGTGTGGGAAATTATGTAATTACAGTGTAATAACATAGTTATTACTGTGTAATAAACATTTTATTACAGTACATGACCTTTTTATACATTAATGACACTTTAGATTTACATCTCACTCTGCAATCTCACATCTCAGGTTTTTGTGACTCTGAAGGGGTGATGGGTCACGAGTCTGCAGCGAACATGTTTAAAACCTCTTTTCATGTCCCAATGCTTGCATTCATCTGAGCACAAAGAGTCTATTTGAGCTATTGATTACCTTGTGTTTGGAGATGAATGGGGGACGACCAGGGGTTGCCAGTCTTTTCTTCTTTACTTCACCCCTTACAGCTAAGAGGTCACCTGGATGGTTCCACTTCCATTTGTGTGCTTTTCAGCATCATTATCTGTCTTATTCTTTCTCGTGCTGCCTTTGTCTTTTTTTCTTTCTTCTAGAAACAATAATCTTGACCAAATCTATCTTCTCAGCATCAATTTGTCAAAAAATGGATAGCCTGTCCAGCATTCCTTCATGTTTCCTATCAATATATAAGTGTGGTGTAATATACAGTAAAGAGTCACTGCATGATGGTACTCGGAAATGAAAGTACCATATAAAGTTAAGAAGGCAAGCAACACTATTACTGTTACTTACACAACTAATGCTGCGGACAGAACTCCCAATTTGTATTCAGAGCTGGGTAGTAGCTGATGTATGTAATCTGGATTACATAATCAGATTCCAAAAATTAAATTAAATTTAATTTTTAATTTAATGTAATTAGATTAAATTACTGATTTATTGATTAAATGATTACTTATTATTCACACAATAGCAATATATTATTCATAATTTGTTGATTCTCCCTAATTCCTCTTTTTCATCCTTTCTAAAATAGTCTACTGCTTATTTATGTTCAGAAAGTCTTCCACATAAAAATGCACAATTTTAAAATACACACATTTACATTATTTTTTATTTACATGTAATGCAGACATTTCCAAATTTTTCTGTCATCTGAACATCTTTCACCTAATATATTTACTTGAAGTAACCTGAGATTTTAAAATAAATATTTTAATAATTAAGGATCACATTTGCATGTTCACCATTCTCTGTTGTTTAATGGTCACATGACATGCAAGTAAACAAATGTTTTATTTTGATTGATGTTATCCTAAAATTACTCATTTACTCATTTATGAAGCCCCTGCGGTTTATTTACAAATCCCAGCTTGGGAAACCTTGAAGTAACATAGTGTTTAATGTACTTCATATTATTAATTTAAACAAATGGAATATATTTTCTTACTTTTTGTATTGTTATATCAATATGGTATTAGATCCTATTTAAAATTAATGTGATAAGCGACTTTGGTAAAAAGTAATCTAAAAATAATTAAAAAGTAGTCTGTACCCAAAATATGTAATGTAATGGATTATGTTACAATTTTTATCATGCTATTTGGAATCAGTAATGGACTGCAATTTCTAAGTAATCCACCCAACTCTTATATGTGACCCTGGACCACAAAACCAGTCACAATTTTTTAAAAATGTATACATCATCTGAAAGCTGAATAAAGGACAATATTTGTCCGAGATATAACTATTTGAAAATCTGGAATCTAAGGGTGCCAAAAATAAATAAATAAATATTGAGAAAATTTGCCTCTAAAGCTATCCAAATGAAGTTCTTAGCAATGCATATTACTAATCAAAAGTTACGTTTTGATATATTTATGTTAGGAAATTTACAAAATATCTTCAGGGAACATGATCTTTACTTAATATCCTAATGATTTTAGGCATGAAAGAAAGATTGATCATTTTGATCCATACATTGTTATGATGGAGAGTGCTACTTATGACTGGTTTTGTTGTCCAGGGTCACATATATCATATTACATTACATATAACTCTTCATATTCTTACTTTGGTGGCACCATTTGTTCTTAAAGAAATATTCACAAAAAAAAAAAGTAATAATTTACTCATGTTGTTTTAAACCTTCTATGAACAACACACACAAAGATATATCTGTTTTGTCAATAAAGTGTCGATTCAGTGGGGTCCACAACAACATCTTTCCAAAATATCCCCTTTTGAAATGACTTTTCTTGGTGCAATATTTTAGGTTGGTGTAATATATATATATATATATATATATATATATATATATATATATATATATATATGTATATGTAAATATATATACACACACACACACACAGACAAATAACAGTGATATTTCTTCAAAAGTGTTCATCCAACTGTGATAGATTTTAGGGGTGAAAAGTGGAGAATTCAATGTGAAATCGCATTTAATTCAGAGCAACACTTTCATTTTCAGCGTTTCCCACATCTTCAGCAGGTGGTGGCATATTCCAAGGAAATATAATTGATTTGTTTTTGAGGCACCATCCTGTGGGAGGAAAGGCTGTTTGTTATCTGTTTAATGAATCTAAATCTCACTTCCACCCATTCTCGTCTGTCTGAACTTATTTTGATTTCTGATTTGTTTTCCAATGGCTCTTAGGTGGTGAATCCAAAGAAGAAGATGAAGAAGAAGAAATATGTAAATTCAGGCACGGTGAGTGGTGGCTCAGAGATTAACGTATGAAACAAATTCCACCAATGTGAGTGTGCATGTGCATGTGTGTATCAGAGCATACGCTCAAACACGCATGTATGCGCACACAGACAAAGCCTTTAATTACAGCCGTTTCCTGTGTTCAATTATGTGATGGGAAAGGGAACGACATGCACAGTAGCTTTCAAATGTCTTCCCGCATTAATGAGTATCCCTTTTACACCCGTGCTAATTAAAACAAGTGCTAAAAACAAGAAAGAGCTTTGCTTCGTAGCTGCACAGAAACGTAGTTTCCCTTTGACGGGTCCTCATAAAGCATTCTGTTTAAGCGCTTGTGCGTGTGGCTCGTTGTAATCAACAAATAGTGGAAGCTGACGCTTAAATAGGGAAAATAGCCCAACCAAGACAAACACATTAAACCAAATGTCGCGCCACTGTGAACATTTGTATGTGAGTGTGTGTAAGAGAAAGGGAATGTGGGTGGATAGGGATCATGGAAGTGAATATGAAAGCAGGAATTTGTAGCACAGCAGAGATAATTTGATATGAGCATCATGCTTTGATTGATGGCTGTGCCAAAGTCGCCTTATTGCTCTACATTACAAGATCAGCCTGTGAGAACGTCGCTTCCCAGAGGGTCCGACACTTCGCCCGCATCATTCACTGCCTCATCTGAAACAAGCTGTATTAGGACAATTTCTAACATGACTGAGGCACATAATGTGGCGTCATATTTTTGTCTTTGTTGTAGATTCAGCTGTCTCTTTTGATCTGTTTTTGACGCAGGTGACACTGCTGTCGTTCTCAGTGGAATCAGAGTCGACTTTCCTCGATTACATCAAAGGAGGGTGAGTAGAGAGACAAACGCTCTTGCACAGGCGCTGTTCATGTGCTGTGAATCACACATATTACTGTGCATTGATGCTCTGACAGTAGCAGGGTGGGTCACATGACTTCTATATTTGCATTTTCACACAAACTGATTTCTTACTGTTACAGTAACCAGTGTTATTTTATTTTATTTGTTTTAGTTTCAGTTTCACATTATATTTCAGTTTTGGTTGTAGCCATTTTAGTGTTTTACTTTATACTTATTTCAGTCAGTTGCAAAGCAACATTTCTAATTTTTTATTCATTTTAGTTTTTTTTTTTTTTTAAATCTAATTTATATTTTATTTTATTTCAGTTTTATTTATAATTAACCAAAATGAATTGAAAGTTTTTAGTTTTACAATAGCAACACTGACAATGACAATAACAAGTAAAAATTCTTAAACTGGCACAGAAATCTTAGTGAATTGAGGTAAATAGTTATTTAAAATATATTTAATAATAGTAATAATAGTTTAGTTTAATATAAAATGTAAATATTTTTATGTAAATATTTTTAATTCTTATGCATGCAATAATAAAAAAAATAGTGTGAATCATACATTTTCCCAGTGTATACGGTATAAATTTAACCTAAGGTCTTGATGTCTGTGGGCATGCCAGCCACTCATTTTCACAACAATTTAATGCTTCAAGTTTAACATAAAAATTCGACAAGATCCACAGACCAACATGACCCTCTTACCCTTGTTTTGTGGTGTTGGGATAAACATCATCTTAGAAAGCAACATCCGAAGGGCTTGTTGATCTGACAATCAGCACTGTGATTTCTGCACTGGAGTGTGCAGTGATTGGCTGTTCTTTTAAACTATCTGTCATTTTATGAAACGGTCAGAGCCATCTCTTTGCATCCATCTGCTTGAAGCTCTCCAAGGCTGTTTGACTGAACGCCATACATTCCATCAAAATCAGATTTATAGATCTACCTCTCGACCTTGGAGATTGTGTGGTGAATATATTTGAGATTGCAGTGAGTTTTTCTAGTCATTTCACACAGCCTGAATTCTCACCCTTTTTCAACTTTTACCCTTGAAGAAAGTGTTTCAGCAATAGACTGATTTTAGCATAACTGTTCCATCACATAAAGCACATGTATAATAGCTCTAGACAGCAATTATGTACTGTATACATTGTGTTTTTGCATGTGGATTAGTGCAGCTAATTTATATGTTAACCATGATTTTGTTGGGGAGGATGTGCTCCCTCATCAATATTTTGTTGGTTCTTTGTTGTTTTTGTCATTGTTTATTCACCCTCATGCTGTTCCAAACCTGAATGAATTTCTTTCTTCTGTTGAACACAAAAGAACCAAACAGTTGCTGCTGTCCGTGTACTTCAATGGTATTTATTTCATATTTAATGTATTTATTTTTCATTGATACATAATAGCAATGGCTACTAGCAAGTGTTTCATTTTTGGGTGAACTTTTCTATTAATGCTCTATCACGTTAATAACATACCACCTATACTCAACCCTACCCTAAACACATGGTAGTGTTAACAAAGGCAAATGTGAGTTAAAAAACACATTTGCTGAAGCAGCCATACCATTTTATCATTTAAGTCTTTGAACTCTTTTACCCATATTTCAGGAGGACTCATACCGAAGTACAATGCTGTACCAGGTGTGCTACCAAGCAAGTTTACTACATCAGAAAAGCTAGACGTGTGGAGCTAGTAATGTTATGCAAATGTCAAAATTAAGTTTAGAAATGAGGTCATAACATAGTAGTATATAATCTGCTCTTGTAATCATAATTTGTGTGAAAAGGAATAAAAGATGTTGGTGTTTTACTGCCAGTAGTGTTCATTCATCTGGAAGCTGCAGTGAATTGTATTTATAGGTTTATTTTTGGAGTTTTTAGCAAAAATGTATGTAAACACAAGTTTTCCAATAGGATGATGTGGGGATAACTTGATAACAATGTAGTTCAAGGCCTAAACCCAGATGAATTTGATCAATTTTTGATCAATTTGACTCATCCTTGCTGAATAACATGTTGCTTTTTTTTTAGGGTTCCATCCTTGCTTCTTGTAAACTAGCCTCAATATCTCATTCAGTTTGGTTATTTTGTTTAGAATGTCATGATATTTTTAATCAGAATGACTTTTTTTTTTTTTACAAAAAAAACAAAAACAAATACGGATTAATTCTTATGGATATATATGTAGTTCAAGGCCTAAACCCAGATGAATTCTAATTCTAATTGTAATCTAATCTAAATCTTACACTACCCCTAAAATATGATTGACTGAGAACACGTCCTTCTTTTTTCTTTTTTTTGTTAACAACTGTTAATTTATTTATTTATTATTATTATTTTGTTTTTTTGAACAGTGATATAAAACAAAAAGCAACAGTGCAAATTTAGAACCCAACCCATCCCACCCCTGGTAGACGTAAAAATAAACAAAATAAAAAATAAAAATAAAAATAAAATTTTAAAATAAATAAAATGTAGACCTTAAAATAACAAATAACAAAAAATAAAATAATAGTAACAATAACAATAATAAATAAAATATTAATAATAGATACAT